>NC_138135.1:73849650-74449650 GCF_964188305.1 Podarcis bocagei
GATGTGTTTTCCTGCAAGTAATAACTTGAAATGATGTGCTCTTAGAGGTTTCTGTGTGTTTGGTACCCCTCCTGGAGTTTCCCTAGCATGTACCAATTCACCAAATGTGGCCTGCTCTCGGCCCAGGACCTCCTGGACAAATACTAGACTCATATATTGGTTCTGTGTAGAGATGTATGAACCTGTTGATTTTGGATCTCTACATTTCTCATTTTTCCAAATTTTAATTCAGGTTTCCACATTTCCTTTGCAATTTGCAATTGTGCATGTTCCTGCATAAAAAGGGACGTGGGTGGCGCTGTGGTCTAAACCACAAAGCCTTTGGTTTGCCGATCGGAAGGTTGGTGGTTCAAACCCCCACGACGGGGTGAGCTCCTGTTGCTCGGTCCCAGCTCCTGCCAACCTAGCAGTTCGAAAGCACACCAAAAAGTGTAAGTAGATTAATAGGTACCACTCCGGCGGGAAGGTAAACAGTGTTTCTGTGTGCTGCTCTGCTTTTCGTGCTCTGTTGCACCAGAAGCGGCTTAGTCATGCTGGCCACATGACCCGGAAAAAGTGTCTGCAGACGAACGCTTGCTCCCTCCGCCTGTAAAGCGAGATGAGGTCCGCAACCCCAGAGCCGTTTGCGACTGGACTTAACTGTCAGGGATCCCTTTACCTTTACCTTTATGTTCCTGCATAAGGGCTGGCTCAAAGACCACAGTGACCACAGATAATATATGTGTATATGAATGAGATATCACAGATATTACACTACAGACACTTCATTATCCTAAAATGTAATGCTTTCCAAAGGAATACCCTAACACATTCAGCTGCTTGTCATTATTATTTTAGTAATCGAGTGCAGAAAAGTAATTGATGTACATTAGTGTGTGAATAGGTCAAGGAATTTATGGATAACTAATTAAAGTATTAAACTCAGCTCTTCCTGCCTAGTTCATCACATCCAGGGGCGGAGCTACCTGCCCCGGCACCCAAGTGGTGCGGGGGCGGGGCTAGCTGTCCCCATGGTGAGCGTGGGGGGGGGGGCTCCGCTCAACGTCTGTGCGGTGAGCATCCTTAGCTGCCTGCTGTCCCTCACAGAGAGCGTGGGGGGCACCACTAGCTGCCCACGGCAGCAATGTCCCTAGCGGTCTGCCACCCGTGCAGCGAGCATCTGCGGGCACTGCCCGTGCAATGAGCGTGGGGTGGGGTGGCGCGGCAATGTCACCTGCCCTCATGGTTGACACACAGTGCGCACCGCACTTGCCTTCCTCCACCAGTGATTATATCTCGCCATTGTTGACTGTTCTCTAATCGAAGGTTTTGAACTCATTATCCAGAAAATGCATTTCACAATACCAGTGTTCTGTACTAATACAGAGCTTATATGAGGTTTTCCTTTTCTCTGAAACCCAACTTTTCTGCAGCCTTCTGATGCCATTTCAAATTAAATTGAAATAGTACAGCAAATATTTCTAGTTTTATTTAACAGAGTATGATGAGCTCTTCTTCTCAGCTAGCCTCACCTAGAAGGTGGGAAGACATCTTCACCTTCGGAGTCTATCTCCCATGGGACAACCCAACACATGAGGAATTAGCAGGATGGCACGGATTAGCCCCACCCCCTGTGCCAGCAGACTTACTAGCCAAGGCCCTGCCAGCTGCTCATATAAGGTCTGAGTGAAGAGTTCCTGTGCACACATGGACTGATTCCTCACATAGAGAAGTTCTACAAACATAGCTTGGTACGTGCAAAGGGTCCTTTCTCACAGTTGACCAATATGCATATGGTTTAGGAGGGGAGTTTCATGGGGGGCACCAGCAGCCCCATGGTCCTCTCCTGCCTGCTTTTAATACTTTAAGGACATTGTCTTTAGCTTCTGGTGGGTCAATGGGGAGGATCTGCCCTCACCTATCCCCCCCCCCCAAGAGCTTCGGTGGAAAAAACTGGCATGATTATGAACACTGCTAAAGACAACAAGCAAAGGAATCTCCAAACCGGGTGAGACCCACTGGTCAGCTGTCTAAAATTTCACAAAGCAGTAGCTGATGGTGTGGTCCTGCAGTGATGCTCACTTGACCTCCCGTTGGTCCTGTTGCTCCTGCTGCTTACTGAGAAGTAGGGGTGAGGGTGAGCTGGTGGCTTGGTCAGCACAGTACAATGCATTCCTGGAGCCAATCCACCGCTTTTGGCATGCATTTGCAGCACACCAACCTCACAGCCACCTTGCCCATCTCTCTCCTAGTAAGCACCAGTGAAGCAACCAGCCAGAGGTCAAGTGACTACGGCAGTCCTGTCATGCTGTGCACTCCTGGCAAAGAGGATTACAATGTGTTTTCCATAACTAGGCAGATACTTATTCTGGGCATCTGCTTATCTTTGACAAAATGTAACGATTTAAATAAGGCTGCTGTTTCTTTCTTTCTTTCTTTCTTTCTTTCTTTCTTTCTTTCTTTCTTTCTTTCTTCTTTCCTTTTTAAAATAGCTATTTTAATAAAGATTTACTTGAGTGCAGTTTGCTACACAATGATGAAAATGTAGATGGAACCCGACTATCGTTCTTTTGCATTAAGAGCATTGAGGTCGGAAGTCGAAATGTTGGGTTTTGCAGTTCCTTTTACATGCTGTTGAGCTATGCTACGGTGGTATTCAAATATTTATACTGGGAGGCTTTTCAAGGAAACTTCCTATTGACAGTATTTACTTTAGAAATAATTCATCGAACAACAGCATTCAGCAAAGCAGATAATAAATCAGTGAAAGAGCTGGATTTCAAAAGCTCATATGTGTGCATACTGCGGATGTGGCAGAGATCACTACCATGCCCTTTCACTATCAATTCACCACTGTTGTGCATGTGTCAGGACCAGAGCTTGTGCTGGGTCTTGGACTAGAGACTGAAAGAATGGCGGGGTTTCTGCCTCTGCATCACCACCTCAGCAAGGAATGAAAGGCTAACTAGCCACATGGCTCTTGTCTGTGTCCAGGGCCGGATTTCAGTTTGATTAGGCCCTAAACAATTGAAGGTAATGGGGCCTTCCGGGTTGGCGCGATCTGGAAATGGCGGATTCCCTCCGAGCTGCGGAGGGAATCTGCTCAGCTGAGGACGGGTCTTGCCGCGCCGGCGACGCGGGGACCCTTAAAAACCGCAGGCGCTGAAGCCTGCGGACTGAAGACTCGGTGGGCGCCTTAAGCACCCCCGACTCACGAAGAGCCTTTTTAAAGGCTGCGGAGAGGGTACGGAGGGTGGCGTGGCGCTGAGAGTCGATCGCTACCTCGGTTGAGTGAAGCCGCGAGCCATGACTGGAGAGCGCTGACTTCCTTCCTTGAAATTCGGATTGAAAAGAATAACCCGTGAGTAAGACGGAATTGGACTTTAAGAATATTATCCCGTGAATTTGAGACGACCGGGGGGTGTGCTAAAAGGAAGTCCGCACCCCCCCCTTTTTGCAGACGATCTAAAGCAACGACTTAAGAACTAAGCTGAAGAGCCTACCCTTTGTGGGGTGAGTTAAAAAAGATATTAACTTCCAAGATTTGGCAAAAAGAAATTTTGAGCTGGAGAGTGGAGTTTTGTAAGCTTTCTTTCTGTTGTAAACAACCCCCCCTCCCGGGCCCGGGAGCGTCCTGTTTTTGAGCTTGTGGAAGAGGTGCGGAGTTTGACAGCTGTCAAAGCTGTCAAACGGACAGTTTAGAGTGGAAAAATTTGTTATTTAAGATCCCTCTGGACTAAAATGAGTTACAACTGAACTAAAATTGTTGGAAACAAAGTAATAACAATAAGTTAGAGGATTGTTGGAGAAAGATTACCAAGTAACCAGATTCCCTCTAGGGGGAACTCTGTGAAATTACAATGGCTGTGGATGGAAAGTTACTAGTGGAAATCGAAAGAATGTTTCATTTGGTGGGAATCTTACAAGAGCAGAGTCTGGCTATGAATAAACAACTCATGACCTTGACTTCTGGAACAAGCAGCTCTGCTGAATGTATTGAGGACCTGAATGAGAAAGAATCCACAGCTGAATTGGAAATGATATCTAAAGAAGTGGAAGAGACTAAACAAGAAAAAGAGGAAGTAAAGTTGTAAAGTACCAACCAGAAGCTGACATCTTGGAATATAAGCAAGGAGACTTTTGGATCATATCTACCACAAATCTGCGAAAGATGCAAAAGAAGAAGGAGGAGGCTCCGGGAGTTTATGGAATACAGGAACTTAAAATAAAGAAATATGATTGGGGCCTCCACTTTGACTCTGACTCTGAAGATGCAGGCCTTGTGGAAATTTTCCAGCAGCTGTTTCCAAATGTCCTTGTGGGAAGAGAATATGGTTTGATGGTGATAGAACTCTTTCGAGATTCGACGACCGACATAAAGGACTACCAACAAGACCGGCGGAGAGGGACTGAAAGAGACTTGAAAGCCTCGGACGTGAGGAACCCAGGCTAAGAATTGTTATTTTGGACATGTATTGGGGAAGGGACGAAAACCGGGGATGGGAGGGAGGGAAGAATAGAATTTTAAAAACACTCAAGACCGTTGGGTTTAGTTAATATGACCTTTATTTAAGACAAAATGGGAAATCGATGGAAGAGAACTGGAGTCCAACTTAGAAAAATCTATTTTTCTTTATAAAAGAGGTAATATTAAGATGGTTAAGAGGAGAAATACCAATTTGCTGACATAATTCTGGGAATTGGGATGCATGAAGGGGGGTGGGGGGAAGTCAGGGAACAAGGTTAGGAAAGTAGGATTTTCTGAAATTATACATGTTTTTGTCTTTTGTCTTTTTTGTGTGTATTTTGTCTTTATAAAAGGTGAAAAACCAATAAATTTTTTTTTTAAAAAATGGGGCCTTTTATATGTCCAGCTGTCCTTTGTCAACAACAAATTGTCGCTGTTTTTTGTGTTGAATATATGCTATATGGTAATTTGTGGACCCAATAGGTATCTAAAACCATTTGCACATAACAAAATATGTATTTTATCAAAGTAAATCTAGTTTTTTCCCCTTTAATTTTTTTGGGCCCCCCCAAGAGAGTGGGGCCCTAAGCTATAGCTTGCTTAGCTTATATGTAAATCCAGCACTGTTTGTGTTGTCCACAGCTGGTCAGGTAACACTACGGCTGAGCTTAAGTTTCTACAGGAGTGAAACGGGCACCAGGGGTCTCAGAAATGCCCCCCAAAGCACCTGCACTGCCTTTAAACTTGCTTCTTCTAGGAATGTTCACAAACTCTTCAGCCACCAAAGAAGAAGTGGAGACAGGCAGCACAGCACTGAAAGAGACAAGGGGTCACCCAATTGCTTGGCAACCAGGCAACTCACACTGTGCTGTACCAGATGAGTGGGAGAGCTCTCTGTCCAGACAGCTGAATAACTCTCCCATCGTTGCGCTACAAACTGCAGAAGAACGTAAGGAGAGAGAGAGAGACATGCCCTGGCATTGCCCCCTGGTTGTGAAGACAGAGCTCCTTTCCCCCAAGCTATGCACATCTTCAAAGCCCTTTGAGCACTAATGAAAGCTTGTAAATGGGACTACTGATTTCATAAAGGCTTTCAGGTTGACCACCTTTACCTTGTCCCAATCCCAACTGCTCATCGGCTGAATCTGGTAGAGGGACTTGTTCTGTCCAATTGAAATTCCCACGTAAGTGTCATGACCTGGGTGCTGATGGGATTGATTCCTTCTTGGAAGGGGCATGTCTTTCCTCCTCCCTCCCCTGGCTGGAGGTGGCTTCTGCATGTGGAAGAAGAGCAGAAGTTCATCCCACAGAGCCTCTCCAGGGCAAACTGACAATATGAACTATTTTCTACCAGCCTGGAGGACGTGAAGAGTGTTATGCTATCACCTCTGTCACAGACATTACAGTCACCTCAATGCATCCATGGGGTAATGGTCTACCTCTCAGAGATGGAGAGATCTGATTGGTTTTTAGAACTCTCTCGGGGATTTTTCCGTTAATGTTGATGGCTGCTCTGCAGGCGGTCTGGTCTTTGAGAGCCAAAGGCTAGCATGGACCATACATGCAGTTGCTTTGCAATATGTTGCTGTGCAACATTGTGTTCTACAGGTTGTCATCTATATCCATTGCTGCCTCTATCTATATGAAGCTGCTGCAAGAGATATGCTGAAGTTTTGGAGTGAGCTGTCATTTCCATGCTGATGACAACCAGTTCTATTCTTTTTGGTCTCCATAACACCATCCTAAACTTGTATATGGCAGGGGCAGGGAACCTATGGCCTCATTGATGCTGCTGGGCTACAATTTCTGTTGGCTTCAGCCACCATAGCTAATGGTTTGGGACAGGGGTCAGCAAACCTTTTCAGCAGGGATCCGGTCCACTGTCCCTCAGACCTTGGGGGGGGCAGACTATATTTTTTGGGGGAAATTGAACAAATTCCTATGCCCCACAAATAACCCAGAGATGCATTTTACTCATGTAAAAACACGCTGATTCCCGGCCGTCTGGGGGCCGGATTTAGAAGGCAATTGGGCCAGATCCACCCCTCCAGTCCTTAGTTTGCCTACCCATGGTCTGGGATAATGGGAGTTGTACCCCAACAATAGGTTGTGGGCCATGGATTTCCCAATCTCTGGTGTGGTTACTAATAGACTGGATAGGGAAAAAACAGCCTTGAGTTCAATATAGTCAAGAATTATGGTAATTCTAGGATCCTTAGACTTAGGAGACATAATTTTGATCTATGAGGTCTTTTCTTTCTATGGAGCATCAGGTGATCTGGGTTTTGGTGTGGTATATAGAAGGCTGTGTGGCAGCAGTAGCTCCAAGCGTCTTTTGCCAATTATACATCATCTTACATCTTCAACCTTTACTACAAGACGAGGGCCTGGCCACTGTTGTCCATGCATCTGTAACCTCAGTAATAGACTACTGTGATACACTGGTACCTTGGTTTGCGAACTTAATCCATTTCGGGAGTCCGTTCTTAAACGAAAAGCATTCTTATACCAAGGTGCGCTTTCCCTAATGAGGCCTCCTGCTGCCAGTGCCCTTCCACCATTCAGCTTCCGTTCTTAGACCGAGGTAAAGTTCACAAACCGGGACACTGCTTCCTGTTTTGAGGAGTTTGTAAACTGAATAGTTCGTAAATAGGGCTGTTCTTAAACCAAGGTAGCACTGTTTATGTTACGTCAGGCTGTCCTTCAAGAGGGGTCAGAAACTGCAATAAGTGAAGAATGAAGCAATCTGTCTCTTGATGTGAATCAACAGCTGTGAATCAATCAAATCTATTTTCAAGTCATGTTGACTTCCTATGAGCTTCTGCACTCAATTTAACTTTTTGAAGCCTTAAACTAGCCTAATACTTGCACAGCTTAGTGCTGACTTCTCCATAGAGGGACCCCCTGCTTGTTTCAGATTCAGCCCTCTGATGGGCTCTGGCATTACAGAGTTTCTGTAGGCAAATTAAAACCTACTTAACCAAACAAGCTTTTGGTGATATAGCAACATTTGCATACATTTTATTGACAAAAACTGCTTTGGTTTTCTATTAGGAGAGACCATGCTATGAAATTTAACCCAACAGATAGACAAGGGTGTCGGGGGTGTCGGGGGGGGGGGCAGAAGACAGCTGCCTCTTATCCAGAGGATGATATCACAAACAGGAAGAATTTCTTTTATTTATCATTTTTCTATTAATCCCACTGATGTGATAGCAAGGGCATTTTTATTTCAGCATCTGCAAGGAAAAAAATTAAGACATGATCCAATGGATTTCACCAGGAAAGTTAAGCACGGGCTTCATTGTCTTCCACTGTGATCAACTGAACTTAACAGTGCTTAACTTTGGCAGAATTGTGTTCTTTATACATTTTGCTTCCCCACAACTTATCATGAAGCTTGTAGCACCAGTTAATCGACACCCATGAAGCAATACCAATCACAACTCCGTGTCAACATTTTAGAAAGAGATTTCTGGCATTGTAAGCAAATTTGCCAATGGAAACGTTTAGAATTTCAGATTGCAGTAGGGTACAGGCAAACAAAAATTCTCAGTAAGAACGAAAGAATTGTGGAAGATTAAATTAGAAGGGAGGGAGAACATTGTGCCTGCAATGAAGTTACTCTACCCAATTTGGCTGTGTTAAATTGTCATTTGACACAAACATTTTAGCAAGTCAAAAAGGACTAGTATTTGCAATATTGTGTCTACTGCTCTCTTTTTGCTTTTGCAGCTCAGACCAATGCATTTTTACTTCGAAGTAGGGATGGAGGAAGTGGGACGCGGGTGGCACTGTGGTCTAAACCACAGAGCCTAGGGCTTGCCGATCAGAAGGTCAGAGGTTCGAATCCCCGCGACGGGGTGAGTTCCCATTGCTCAGTCCCTGCTCCTGCCAACCTAGCAGTTCAAAGGCACATCAAAGCGCAAGTAGAGAAAATACCTTCTCTGGCGGGAAGGTAAACGGCGTTTCCGTGCGCTTCTCTGGTTTGCCAGAAGCGGCTTAGTCATGCTGGCCACATGACCCGGAAGCTGTCTGCGGACAAACGCCAGCTCCCTTGGCCTATAGAGCAAGATGAGCGCGCAACCCTAGAGTCGTCTGCAACTGGACCTAACGGTCAGGGGTACCTTTACCGTTACCTTTTAGGGATGGAAGAAAAAAATTCTCACATATTTAAGCAAATCAACCTACCTTCCAGATTAATCCATGGATCAGAATGTAAATATCCTTCAGATTTCTCAGTTCTCTGAGTTTTGCTAGGTCAGCTGAAAAATGCTCAAAGAGCACATTTTAGGATTATATGTGATTAGAAAGGTGTGCATTTGAGATAGATGATGTATTTAAATATGTATCTTGTGATAATATACATGTTCAAATACATATTTATGAACTTTCAATATTTAAAAAAATCACTTTTTTTGAGAAATGGGATAAAAGAGACTTATGAACACACACGGGGAACTGACTCAAATTAGTAGCAGACTGATCCATCCACCCCTACTCAAAAGTAAGCCCTAGAGGTTGCAATGAAAGCTTACTTTCAGGAATGTATGTGCAAGAGGGCATCCTTAACCAGAAACATCCTACAAATGAAAGAGAGAAACAGCAGGATGCAGGTGGCCCAGGGTGAAGAGCTAAAAGAGTCCACAATCCTTCAGGTTCTCTTTGATGATTATATCTGTCACAGCATCAAACACAAACTTAACATTCTGCGTATCGGTGGCACAGGTCATGTGGGAGTAGATCTCCTTATCCTCTTTTCTTAAATTCAGATCTAAGAATTGGTTCTTGATGTAATTTCCTGCATCTTCAAATGTGTTTGATCCTAGTCAGAGGAAGACAGAAGGAACTGTCAGTAAAATGCCATACTAATTAATTTGTTAGAAATAGCCCTTTCCATTCCCTTGGCACACAGTCTGTCGAGTTCAGCCTCCACTGACTTCTGCCCTCCTCCCCAAACAAAAAGTGTGGCATGCATGAAATCTTCAGTGCACATGTAACTGTCTCTACAATTCTCATTTACTGCATGCAAGGAATCCCCTTTTCATTCATATAGAAAAGTAATAAACCATGAGTAAGATTAAAAAATTATTTCCCTTTCCCCAAACTATCCCTTTGCATTCTTTTAATCGTTATTCTTATGGGAGTCATGAAAATGCACAACTGCATCCAGAGATGGCCCACAGAGCTGGACTCACCAAGCTGGACACAGCCTAGTCTTTTGGTGCTGTGGGTTAAACCACAGAGCCTAGGATTTGCCAATCAGTAGGTTGGCGGTTCGATTCCCCGCGATGGGGTGAGCTCCCGTTGCTCGGTCCCAGCTCCTGCCAACCTAGCAGTTCGAAAGCACGTCAAAGTGCAAGTAGATAAATAGGTACCACTCTGGCGGGAAGGTAACAGCGTTTCCATCCGCTGCTCTGGTTCGCCAGAAGCGGCTTAGTCATGCCGGCCACATGACCCGGAAGCTGTCTGCCGGCTCCCTCGGCCAGTAAAGCGAGATGAGCACCGCAACCCCAGAGTTGGTCACGACTGGACCTAATGGTCAGGGGTCCCTTTACCTTTACCAAGGGCTTAAGAAAGCAGTCTCAATAACTTGTATCTTAATTCAGTGGTGGGAAATCATTTCAATCCGGGGACTATGTTCCTCATGAGCAATCTTCAGAAACCAAAGAAGTGGGATGTGTAAGCCAGCACTGGCTCACCTGTGGCCCTCCAGATGTTGCTGGACTGCAACTCCCATCATCCCTAATTATTGCCCCTGCTGGCTGGAACCGATGAGAGTTCAACAACATCTGGAGGGCCACAGGTTCTAAACTTACCATCATATTCTGGAAAGCAGACACTGAGATGAACTTTCAATATTTTGTCTTGGAAGAGATCCTTCTTATTTAGGAAGAGCACAATAGAAGTGGTTGCAAAGTACTTGTGGTTACAGATGCTGTTGAACAGATGAAGGCTCTCGTGCATTCGGTTCTATAAAAGGCGGGGAAATGTGGCTATTAGGCCCCATTACCTGGTGACATGCAAAGTCCAATGTTCTTTTTCAATCAACGAAATAGGAATTCAGTGGGTTGGGGTTATCAGAGCAGAGAATGTGAATAATGTTCTTAAGGAACCATGCAAGGTTACATTAAATGCTTTCCACAAATTGCAACTCCCTTGTCCCCCCTGTCTCCCACATTTGCTGTTCTGACTCACCACTTCTTCATCTTCCACTAGGACCATGTCATAAGCACTTAAAGCTGCACAGAATATTATGCAAGTAACTCCTTCAAAGCAATGAATCCACTTTTTCCTCTCAGATCTTTGTCCTCCCACATCAAACATCCTAGGAAATGAAACAAAGATAAATATGTACGTCCATTCACTGCATCTCTGACACTAGTTATGTTGGGCATGTGGGTGTGTGTGTGTGTGTCAGGATTCTTTCATCACTACAAGTCTCAGAGATTTGCTGTGTGGTGTCTGCATGAGAAGTATTGTATACAGTGGTACCTCAGGTTACAGATGCTTCAGGTTACAGATGCTTCAGGTACAGACTCCGCTAACCCAGAAATAGTACCTCGGGTTAAGAACTTTGCTTCAGGATGAGAACAGAAATCGTGCTCCGGCGGCGTGGCAGCAGCGGGAGGCCCCATTAGCTAAAGTGGTGCTTCAGGTTAAGAACAGTTTCAGGTTAAGAATGGACCTCCAGAATGAATTAAGTTCTTAACCTGAGGTACCACTGTACACAGTGAGCCAATAAATCCTTCTATCTTGAATATGGGACTCCTGATCACAAATCATCTATGTGAAGTGCTATGGAAACTCAAATGTGGAGCTTTTGTCAAACCAATCCATGCCTCTTGCATGGCAGTTTGTTGTTTCTTTGCTATTTGCTTGCCTAGATTTGTAAATAGCATGCAAAGCATTTCACAAATATTTATTTGCTTCCACCTCCAACAAGAACCACTTTTCAAATATTAGAATTGGAAATGATACGTTCTGCATGAAATCCAACATGCCTCTCACACAGCATGATGGATACAGCAGGCAAAACAGTTTGCTCCATGGAGCTTACCAGGCAAAAATCAGAGGGGATGGGAGGGAGTGGATTTGCACATGACACTAGGCTGCACAGGTGTACATAAACAGTTGCAAGTTATGGACAAGTACAGAGATAAGACTGGGATGAAATGAGCTAGGTGCGAGGGTACGGCAGGCAGCAGGAAGCCTGCAGTTCCAATAATGGTTTGAGTTTCTCCTGAGCACGGACTTTTAAATTGTTCCCGACCACAAATAAGCTAACTGAGACTGCTCTGCATGTGAGCTGTTTATGTGCAGCATCTTAGTTCATGAATTGGGCAGTTTCCACCATGTTACATCAAATCCTACCAGCTAAATCCTCCAGCAGTTTGGAGGAAAATCACCTATCTGCATCTTGAACTGATCCACATGACTGGCCCGATGTAAAGTAATCTGCGCAGCTCAACCATAATATGTAAAGCAGCTGAGAAGAGAACAGCCGGAGATTCAGAGACTTTCCGAATTCAGTAGCCCATGTGCTGCAACCCACAATTTTAATTCTATTACTATTTTTCCCCCCTGCCAACATCATGGAAGCTGACTGTGTACAGCTGTAAAGTTTCCATAGGTGGAATAGAGAGAGAGCATTTACAAAATGAATACAGCTGAGGAAACTGCAAGATTTCCTGGTAGAACATTGGATGTGGGGAGGCTCAGATTGCTGGCTGTGACCATAGCCATACCAAAGCCTCTAACTGCCCTTTAAGCTGTTTAAAATGTCAGAAATCCAGCAGCCTGAATCAGGTAGACTGCTTTGGCCTCTAATCTCAAACCACATGCATATCTATCATACTTAGGAAGAAACACGGAAGAACAGCTGTCATACCTAAAGTGCAAATCTTTGAATGAAAACTGTGTCTCAATAATTCCTGTTGTCTTTACTCGTGAGCGAAGGACATCTTGCTCGTTTGGGACATAGCCAGGAGCTGTTATCCTCTCCAGATCATTGAGATAGCTACAGAATCAGAAAGAGAGAGAGAGAGAGACAAAGCATTGCAGGCTCCATCTTCCTGCAAGGTGGAAACAGGGACACTCTTGTGCATAAGGAGGTGAGGTTGGGGCAGCATCTGGAAGTCCAAAGTCATGTCAAAAAATTTTTTTTACTGCTTTTTATTCTTTGTTTTTCATATCCCTTCTCACATTGCCTCCTCCTCATTATTATTTAATTTGATTCTGCAGTTTATTTACTGTGTTCAGTATTCACTGGCTTGTATCAGACCTGGTCATTCCCAAGGAGAATAGACTTCTGTCCAGGCAACAAGACTCTACCTTCCTCTCCTTCCCTCTGCCGTCCCCTGTGCACTCCCAAGTGTGGAGGGTTGGGGGATGCTCTGGAGAAGATTTTGGAAGACATGCAAGGGGCTGCAAGGGGGAGGAGCAAAGTGAAGTCCCACCATGTGAGCAGAAGTCTTCTCATGCAATTTGGATTCTATTCACAACATTGGTATTTCAGCATTGGCTCGTGTTGTATGCCTTTCGGCCTGTTTGAATGCTTGCAACCGTAAAGGCCTTTGGCCATAAGCAATAAAAAATTGACCTGCAAAATAGTAGCATTAACCATAATGGAACTGGTCTCAAAGATACAGAGATACATGTATTCAGTAACACACACACACACACACACACACACACACACACGAGAGAGAGAGAGAGAGAGAGAGAGAGAGAGAGAGAGAGAGAGAGGGGGGGGGGGGAGGGAGAGAGAGAGAGAGAGGTTATAGGTACAATTTGATTTGTGATTCCTGCGCTAGGTGTCATCTTTAGCTGCCTGCCACAGGCACATACAATGTGAGGAAGATGAAGAAAGAGGAGGAGTTGTTGAAGGAAAGAAGAGTGTGGTTGATAACTGAAAACTGGGATGTTTGGAGGGTGGTTTACAAGGCTCTACTGTAGAAGAGGATAATTAATTGTGTAATTCTGTTGTGCTTATGCTAGTTTAATAGCATCATAACAATTGCTTAATACCATAAATACAGAGCCAGCACCCTGAAGGCGGAATCAATTACGTAACTTCTAAGCATATGTGAAAATTGTGAAAAGCAACAGGCATTAAACACACACACACACACACACACACACACACACACACACACGGTTTAGGATTACAGAAGTCAGTTGTAAACTGGTCCCTTACTAGGCAGCTGAGTCATTGAGTTGGTACTCTGATGCTCTTTCAAAGCAGGCCTGAATCCCTGAATCCTTCCACAAACGTTTGATGATTCCAGCCAGTTCAGAAGACATGGTGCCATCTTCCATGGAATCTGCAATTGCCAAAAGCTGCCTTTCATCTTCCTGAAACGAGATTTCTGTGAATCAGGCTTGACCATTGGGGCTGATACTTTATTTTTAAGTAATGAAAAATGATCTACCATATTAGGAATATGGGGAGGTGGGGAGAGGGAAGCAGGAAGCAAAAGGGCAGGGAGAAAAGTTAAACATCCAACACATTTATCAGTTTCTTCATCAGGGAATTTCAAATGCAGAAGCTCATTTTTTGCTTTCGTTATCTTTAGAGATAATAAGATATCCTTGTGGTTTTGTTGTTGTTCCGGGACACAACGCTACCTCTTGCTTCTGTTGGTCTTCTCAGGTTCAGAAGAGCAGCAGGGAGGATAAATAAGGGGTCACAGAAAAACAGTGGTCTATATACGGCTCTGGGCCATAGCCCACCCTGGTGCCTGTCTTGGCATACATAAACTTATAAGAAGATAACAGCCCAGCTGGATTGTGCCAAAGGTCCATTTAGTTCAGAATCCTGTTCTCACAGCAGCCCATGGGAAGCCTGCAAGCTTCCCCCACTTGTGATTCCAGGCGGCTGGGGTTCAGAGGATGCTGCCACCATCAGTGAAGGCAGAGTATAGTCGTCAGGCCTTGTAGCCACTGGTAGACCAGACCTCCATGGATTTGTCTAATTCTCTTTTAAAGCCATCCAAGCTGGCAGTCAACACAACATCTTGTCAGCCTTATTCACGACTGCTGTGAACCTCTATTCCTCAGTTGTTTTGAAGAAAGGTCATGGCAATTACCAGGTTTGCTTAATGCCACCCTTAGCAGTTCTGCGTCTAAATCTATGAGGTCACTAAAAGTACTCTGTCACCTTGTGACTGCAAGCGACGACAATACTTTCCTAGCATTTTTTTCCCCTTTTTGTACAGCTCTGACTCATTATCTGAATGGTTTATGGGTCTTTCAGATTAAACTGACAGCCATAGCTGAATGTGAATAATTGAAATTATGTTCAAAACAGTGTTCAAAAGGATAAGGAAATCTCTCACTGATGTCTTACCTCTGCTACAATAATATGAGGTCTGTTCAAAGCCACAACTTCTTCACATTTTCATTTGAAGGAGTTGGGTCATGTCTAACCCTAACTCTTGCATATTGCATAAGAATAAAGGTCTGCACAAGAACTATGAGATCCTTTGCTCTCATATACAGAAATATATACATATGAGAATTAAGGTTTTTTCAGAACAATGGTCACTTGGTGACCCTGAGGCTATTACTGTCTGGGCAGAATGTCTCAGGCAAGCTTGTGAATGGGAGAATGTGCTTGAATGGCTGGATGAGGGCCAATAAACTGAAACAGACCTTATTCAACAGAATGGCAGCTGCGCTTCCCAGAGGTGAACTGAATTTCATAGCACTGCTGTGAAAGACCAAAAAATGAAAAGAAAAGAAAAAAAAAGTTTGTGCAGGAGGAGAGCAACGCTGCAATCTTCCCATGCTAGAGCATCTTGAGGTACTGATGTGAGAATTCAAAACTGGTGTCCTGGGTTGACACTGGTTCAGAGACAAAATAATACTAGTTGAGAGAGACATTATACTCACTTTGCTTTCTGAGTTCCCATATTCAATTCCTAATGTGGACATTGCCTTGACGATAGCCAGAATGGATTGTAGCATATTGCTGTAAACCACAGATCTATACTCTCTGCATTCCTGATCTGTATAGCCATCTTTATGGATGATCCTAGGAAGCAAAGAAGGAGACAAATCTCACAATAATCTAAAAGAAGAAGAGGGTGAGAGGGCAGGATTCTAAGAACTGGAACTGGGGAGAGACTGGCAGTCATAGACATGGCTGCATAATCAGATTTGAATGTCCCATTATCTAAGGAATAGCCTTCCAGATGTTGTTGGCCTACAAATCTCACCATCTCCAGCCATTGGTCATGCTGGCTGTGGCAGATGCAAGTTGTATTCGATCAACATCTGGAGGGCACCGCATTGGCTACCCCTGCTCTAAGCAATGACATCTGGCACACCTGTCACTGGGGAGGAACACGAGCCCTGCCCATGCTTAAAGTCAGCAGGACCAGGGCTTGCTTTCTGGAGGTACTTGGGGGTACCCAGTACTGGCACCTTTTTCCCTAGAAGAAAAGTGCTGAGCAGAACCACATCATCCAGCCCCAGCCCTGATACCCACTGGTGGAGGAAGAGGAGTGCAGGGGAGCGCACCTCCCCTGGCAGCGCGATCCCAGTCGGGTGCCATCGCGGCTGCCCCCCGCCTGTGCTGGGTGCCACGCTCCCACAGGTGGCGTGCCACGGCCCCAGGACGTATGCCAGCCCCGCCCCTGCCTGCTCTCCGCCCCCCGGTGCCAGAGCATGAAGCTCCGCCACTGCTGATACCTGCACACTTCCTGGCCCTGTGCCACTCCTTTAAAAAAATAATCCAAGGGAATGATGTACTCATATGCATATTTCCATGTGCTTTAATGAGAACAAACATTACAATGTTCAGATGTGAACTAATATGCCATTGAACACATCGGAAAGTCCTGCCAGTGTAAGAAAAAGGCATATTTGTTTTTGTTGATAAATACCGTATTTTGCGCCGCATAGGACGCTCCGGCTCATAGGACGCACCTAGTTTTTTGGGGGGGAAATAAAGAAAATATTTTTTTATTTCCCCCCCAGGTGCGGGGCTGGAAGAACCAGGTCGGGGAACAGTGGGAAGGCACACTCTGCCTCCCCGCTGTCCCCCGAGCTTGTAGGGCTGGCGATGGGGAGAAGTGTGCTGATCCCGGGACTGCAGGCAGCTCTGCGCGGCCATCGGGAGCGGGGCGGGGCTTTGCCCCTGGCTCCCGGTGGCCTCGCAGAGCTGTGCTGATCCCGGGACTGCAGGCAGCTCTGCGCCACCATCCGGAGCGGGGCGGGACTTAGCGCCCGCTCCCGATGGCCGCGCAGAGCTGCGCTGATCCCGGGACTGCAGGCAGCTCTGCGCGGCCATCGGGAGCGGGGCGGGGCTTCGCCCCCGGCTCCCGGTGACCGCGCAGAGCTGCGCTGATCCCGGGACTGCAGGCTGCTCTGCGCCGCCATCCGGAGCAGGGCGGGACTTAGCGCCCGGCTCCCGGTGGCCGCGCAGAGCTGCGCTGATCCCGGGACTGCAGGCAGCTCTGCGCCGCCATCAGGAGCGGGGCGGGGCTTCGCCCCCGGCTCCCAGTGGCCGCACAGAGCTGCACTGAGCCGGGGACTGCAGGCAGCTCTGTGCAACCCTCGGAGCCGGTCTCCCGAGGGTTGCGCAGAGCTTCCTGAAGCCTGGAGAGCGAGAGGGGTCGGTGCGCACCGACCCCTCTTGCTCTCCAGGCTTCAGCGAAAGCCTGCATTCGCCCCATAGGACGCACACACATTTCCCCTTCATTTTTGGAGGGGAAAAAGTGCGTCCTATAGGGCGAAAAATACGGTACATTGAGCAGTGAATATGACTTTCAATGGCAGGAAAATAACTGCAAAGCTTTTAGGAAAGGGTGTGGTGTGTGTGCTTATGTGTTTGTGTTTGTGTATGTGGCACCTTTCCCCTCCACCCTGATACCTATTTTAGCTGTCCCTCTGTCTTTAAACTGGTATCCTTGGCTTCAGATAGAAGAGGCCAAGCACATATTGATATATTGGGTAAAACATCAGGTTAGTGAATGAGGTATAAAGGATTGCTTTTTTACATCCCCATGTACAGTATCTGTTAGGATTAGATTGTCAAGCTTGATTTGTTTGATCGCTTCCCCACCTCACGCCCTTTGACATTGTGCTTCATGTAGCACTTTGTGCTACCCAATGTGACATGAATATTGATGCACCTACTTCATTTGTTTCACAATAGTGCTCTTCCCTGATTCTCCAGCTCCTGCAGACAAAGAACATGCACATATTGGTCACATTTAAAGTTGTTAAAAAGGAGCCAAGTGGGAAAACGAGACAAAGAAAGTAAGTGATGGAGGAAAAAGAGCACATAAAAATATGCAAAAGTGGTGGGTTTGTTTGCTTGTTTTTTTTAAAAAAAAAAAACACTTCTACTTGGAAAAGAGGCATTCTGTTTCACCAGCACAAAGGCTTTTGTGTGTGTCCCTCAAGCAGTGCATGTGCTTTAGCCAAATGGGCAACTTGCGTTAGCCATGGTTTGGGGACATTTGTTTATGGACCAGGGTATTTAGCAAACCCTAGAGGAGTATGGGTTGCCTCTAGAAACATGCTGATTTGTAGCTACAACACATTTAGCTACTCCAAACAAAAGTACTCAGTTTATGGAAGCCACTGTGAGCATATCAAGCTCTGATAAGCATCAAATAAAAGTGTTTGATCTTACAGAGCGAATGTATGGGGAAAGTGCAGACCTGCTGGACCAGAAATCTAAGCGTCTTTATTTTACTACTCCCTAGATTTCTTCTGATATGATTGTGGGGGTGGATGTAGATAAGGATCAAATGGAAAGGCTTTCACTGCACTGTCAGACCGATCCCCCCCCAAAAACCCCCACTTTAATATTAGTGATTATATATATATATATATATATATATATATATATATATATATATATGTTGCAGTAGCTGAAAAGACAGCCATAAGCAGTCAAAACAGAGAATGATTGGGCAGAGGGGCAGAGAAACCATTGCAAGGGCAGTTTTATGGAGCTGAAGAATCAAAAAGCACGGCAACGATTTCTCATTTTGTTCAACCTAAATTGTCACATATTATGAGCCAGAAATCTCAGATAATCACATCTAAACATTTTCCACCATAGACTCCCCAAGTCTTTAGACATATGTGGCAATCCAGGTTTAAGGATTTCATTTTAAGTACAGATTTCTTTCTTTAAAAAAATAAATAAATCTGACATTAATGCAAAATCTTGAGCACATTTTTATTTAGCATATGTATTAAGAGATCTCTTGACCTAACTCACAGAACTGCAGTGGAAAAGAGGAAATTCCTTCTATTCTAGTTTCGGAATGTCAGAGTAGTCCGAAAAATACCGTATTTTTCGCTCTATAACACGCACCCGATCATAACACGCATGCAGTTTTTAGAGGAGGAAAATCCGTAGGCATGCCACCCGTAGGCATTCCCTCCATAACACACACAGACATTTCCCCTTACTTTCTAGGAGGAAAAAAGTGAGTGTTATGGTGCAAAAAATACGGTACCCTCCGGATATTGATGAACTTCAAGCCCCATCAGCTCCAACCATGATGGCGAAAGGTGAGGGAAGATGGGAGTTGTAGTCCAACAACATCTGGAGGGTACCATGACAGTACCTTCCAGTACTACAGTACATTGTCTCCCCTATTATTTCCTGTTTAGACGGTCTCCTTGGGAGACATCTCATGTTTCAAAAGTCAGGAGAAAGAGGTGCATCTTCAGCATTTGAGGAAAACTAGTTCCACAACTTAGGGGTTGCCACAAAGAATGCCCTTTCCCAGGTCACCCCACCCAAGTTTATAAGACAGTGGGGCTACCAGAAGGACCTCTTCTGCTGATATTAAACTGTAGGGAAGGAGATGGTCTTTCAGATATTGGGGCCTAAATGGTTTAGGGCTTTAAACACTACCCTTAGCACTAGGGTAGTGCTAAGGGCCCAGAAATGAACTGGCAGCCATGTAATTTTTAAATTTGGAGGCAGAGGACATCTAGGTGGAATGCCAGCCAATCTAGAAGTTACCAGAGCATGGAGTACAGCTGCCAAGTCATTTCTGTTCAAAAGAGACCACTGCTGGCAAACCAACCAGAGCTGGAAAAAGACACTCCCAGTCACCAAGGCCAACTGAGTCTCTAGGGACTATCCCCAAGCTACTGACCTGCTCCTTCAGGGAGGTGCAATCCTAACCCAGAACAGGCTGTCTCCCCACCTCCTGGACTAGAAAACTAACCCTTACACTTCTGTCTTTTAGGATTCCATTTCAGTTTATTGGCCCAAGTCCAGCTCATCACCACATCTTAGAAATGGTCTAACAGCTTAGCCACCTCCTTCAATTCAGATGGAACAGAGAGATTGAGCAGGGTGTCATCTACTTATTGATGACCATTCACTCTCAATCTCTCGCTGATAGATACCAGTTTATGGCACTCTGTAAAGCACCAAGAAATTGATGCTGCCAGTGTATTCACTTACAAGCACAAATTTAGGACTCACCTGCACATACATGTACTTTATGGATTGTTAGTCATGATGAAATTAAGTCCATTGATTTCATTGGGTCTACTCTGAGTATGTTAGTCAGATACAATCCAGTGTTTCATCACTTATTAATTTCTGCCAGAATTGCCTCCACCGGAAATGGCCGAATGAGATGCAGTATGGGAGTTCTGTAGGTGGTGTTCATCCACACTGCTGCTTTCAAACACAGCAAGCCATCACTCAAGGACTGCAGCATGTATGTGAGACCTCACTCTTAGTGGAACGGACCCAGTCTCAGGACCCACTTAGTTTAAAGTCGTAGGGAAAGGAGACTGGGGCGGATGACCTCCAAAACATTTTCAGCCCTGCATCCTCATTAGTTAGAATGGAACAGTCTCAAAAAATATTGTTGAAAACAGATTTCAGCAAGTTAGCAACAGTCAACTGTGAGTGATAAGGGACAAATGATCCATGTTACAAAAATGTATGTAACAAAGAAACTTTCTTTTTAAATGAAAAACCTTTTGGAGGCTGAGATTTTGAGCTGGGGGGAAGTCAAGTGATGCTTAACTCTTTCCCTGCCAGCCCATTCCATCTCTCCAGCTTTATTTCCTCACCATGAGTTCCAGGCATGTGTTTACAGGAGTGAGCATATTTCTGATCCGGTGGCGGTGATGGTGAGAGCAGCTTGAGGGGTGAAAGGGAGGCACTGAGTAGAAAAATGGCTTCACTTCAAATATGAGGCTGCTGAGGTTACCTTTTATTTATTCATTCATTTTAAAAGGCTGAGCTTCATGATATGAATTTGCGTGTAATATGTAGCTTGCCCTAACTCAAGCAAATGAATCATGACAAATGACCAAATATATGGAAAGTTATCCCTAAAACCCACGATGTAAGAAAGAGAGAGAAACACAAGCAGCGGGTTCCATGATTATGCAAAGTTCCTGCCTGCCAAGTTTGTATAAGTAATGACAACTTTGTCAACAAAAGTTTTGCATCTGGGACTTGCAAATTCAGAATTGCTCCCTGCTATTTCCCAAATGCATTTCTGAATAAACACAAATGCCATTAGGCACAATGTTTTTACTGTGGAGCAGAAAGAGCACATGAGCATCGTATACATGCAAAGTACAGGGAAGGCTGAAGAATCACAGCAAAAATTGTAAGCAAATGAAGCCCTTTCCTGGGCATCTGAATGGCAACGCTAAACTACAGTAAGTAGTTGGTAATTCCCAGGTTGTGTGTCGAAGCTCTTGAATGTGCTATGAGATTGCGTGTACAGGTGCCAAAGGGCATCAAATGCTGTGTCTGCAGCAATAAAGGACACACTGACACTTGTTTTGGTTCAAATCAGGCTACAGTTATAACAATTACAGATGTAGGTTTGTTTGGCTGAGGAACTTGGGTGTCTCCCATATCATCCAACCCACCTGCCAGAAGATTTCTTGGGGTCAATCCTGGAATGAGGTTAGCCTATGACATACATCAGGTAGGTGCAATCTTGACTGGATCACCTCGCTAGCAAATGCTATGGCCCTCAGCCCCCGCCTGGGCATTTGGACAGAACTACCTCCCCTAGGATTCCTTTAGCAGGATACCCTACAGCCTGGAGGGGTGGCAAAGGCATACAAGCTCCGCTCCTTCCTCGGCTAAGGATCATACCCAATGCCTACCCTGCCAAAGTTGTGACAATTGCAAAGAGGGAGGCAAAACCTGCAGAACGAGGCAATAAGTCTGTGTGGGGGTGGGGGAATCCTCCCTGGCCCTGAAATATGGTGGCTGAAGAATATCAAGGTTGTAGCAAAAGACCGCCCTTTGAGGAGAGGGTGCAGTACAAGCAAAGAGGGAAGGGTGTGGGTGGGAGATCACATGACAACTGTGGCACTGAGCAGTGGCGTAGCGTGGGTTGTCAGCACCCGGGGCAAGGCAAGTAATTTGCGCCCCCTAACCTGTGGATTTGCGCCCCCTAACCCTAACCCCCAGATGTTGCCCCCGGTGCGGCCGGCCCCCCCTGCACCCCCCACGCTACGCCACTGGCACTGAGGAGAGGAGACAGGTTGAATTTAAGCCAAATTTTAGTTGAATTTAAGCAGACCTGAGTGAAGACTCTGACTCTGGACCAATCAGGTCCGCTCCCCGGAAGCCCATCTCCAGGCCTGCCTATGATTGGCCAAATTCAGGCAGGTAAAAAATTTTGAATTCCCAATGGCCAATAGGAGAGGACATTACATCTCCTGCCGGCTGCTGGGTACCATCTGCAGTGCAGAACAGAAAGTAATGGAGATAAATGGGATTCCCAGGAAATGGATTTCTACAGCATTGGAGCAATTACTGGGAAGGTTGTTTCCCAGCTGGACACACACTTTACCTCAAGGCAGGAGACTGCAGAGCAGTCCCTCCGAAGAAGAACAGAGTGAATGATTATGCTCATGTCCAGCTACTTTTTGTGCACTTCTGGTGTGCTGAGGCACTCCACATTTGCCAAAGCACCACAGAGGAAGAATCTTGTTACAGCCGTATGTACAATCACCTTTATTACAATGTTAATTTTGCAGAGCTCAGTTGATGCACATATGTACATCCTTGAATTAAATTGGGGAAGTTATAAACGAGCTGAAAGAACTGAAATGAAAGCAACAACGAAACAGTGGGGAATTCTCAGTGCGCAGTGGGGAAGGGCCACAGCTTAGTGTGGGTGGAATGTTGCCTAGAGTGCAAGGGGAAGATTCACCTCTGGCACTCCGCCCACATTTGCCTCTGGCTCCACCCACTTTTGCCTTGGTCTCTGTCCACCTTGGGAAAGTGGCCCCCAAGAGTTCTCTATGAGAGAATGTGGTTCTCCACCCCTGTTTTAGCTGTAGGGATTAGAAAACAAACAAACCCCATTTTGTAGGAGGGTTAAAAAATGATATTGCAACCTGGAATGGTAGAGTCTGGATTCTACCACCTGATTCTGCTGCACCTGTCAACCAAACTTCAGGTTGTGATAAGGAAGCAGCTGTCTGTCCTGTAAAATTTAGGGAACCATAAAATGACAGCTGTGTAGTTCCTCCTTATCTTTTGCTCCAGAAGTTCAGGATGGAATCACTCCACTTTTTTATGGCAATAAATATTCCACAGGCAAATTCCCCTTTCCACTGACAGGCATCATTTTGGTGTGATGAAAAGGGTCTGTGTGAGCCGCCTGAAAGAAACATCAAATGTCAAGCTCCCATGTGGTAGCTGTGATAATTCTATTCAAATCCCTGGGGTGCGATTCCATCCTCCAAGTCATGTCTACCATAGACAAAGGCTTGCTGGCGAATTAGACTCCCTAAATTTTGCAGGAAAAAAACCCCCAACCTATCTGAAGTAAAATAAAAAAAAATGCTAATGACAGAAATTAATACAGCTACAAATGACCCCTTTCATAAATTCAGAACTAGAAGCAATATAAACAGTGTACTGTTTTCCTTACGTATACCATTACTCTTACTCAATAGTCATTGATCTTTTCTCCCTGGTGCTTTATTGCTGCTACAGGAACAATACTGACATCTGGTCCTTAATACGGTGGTAAAATAAGACATGGGAGTGTAGTAATCATCCTTCTGCATTAAGCTCAGGATAATCCTTGTGAAACTATTGCAGAATAAATTGGCTTTGAGATCATTCCTAGCAAGCAATATTAAAAACTGAGTATGAATTCTTTGGTGTCCACCCACCACAAAGTAAAAAAATACAGGAGAAAAAAATCAGAAGCAACCACAAATTGTCTAAAGGAAATATAATTACCATCTACAAAGTGTCCCAGAGTTACCCCTAAATCTGGAGGTTCTTACTCTGGCAAAAAATGGAAGAAATTTCACAGGACGCAAGATGAGTTTCAATAGCCCAACAAACCCATTTTTCTCTGACACAAAATACACAACTCTCCCATCCCACCAAGGTTCACATAAAGCAAACATTTCAAGGCAAATCTGATTGGGAATTCTAAAGAAGCAAAAGGTCTAAGATTAGTGAAATTTACAACAAGGTTTCCACACATCCTTAGTGCTGCATCCTTAGTATATGGGCATAAAAGTACCAAACCCTTGATTGGAAATATGCACTCTTTAAGAAGAAATAGCAATAAGATAATCAGAGTGAAATGCAGCAAAAAAAAAAAAATTTTTTTAAATGACCCAAGATCAGCTGAAGTTACTGAAACATCAACAACCACTACTCTGATCCACATGTGGCACTCCCATTCATTTCCATGGAGCTCCAGCCTGAATGCTTCCTGGCTGAACATGCCTATAAAGATTTTCAGGATTGCAGTTAGCAGCTTTTGAGCAAAATATTTTGAGCTGAAGATTTTTTAAGCTGCAGGCAGAATGTGCATTTCCCCTCACTATATCATCTGTTAAGTGTTTGATTCAACAAACTGTAACAGCTTTGTAAAACTATAAAACTAACCAGTAGCATCTGGTGCTTTTTAAAATTATTATTAATCAGAGAAACCATTAAAAACATTTACAAGTGCTAGCTTTTAACTTTTTAGAATGTATTTTAGGTGATATGCTATATATTCCCCCCAAAAGCAGACAGTTTTACTATCAGATAATTATCCAGACAGTATACTGTTCACAATTTGTTCTATTCACAAATTCACATTTTCAGACCTGTGCACACAGGAAACCATATAAATCAACAACCACAATTTGGCTAACATGATCTGCAAGCAAGTCTCTTTAGATTTATTGAAACATGTTTCTTTTCCTGTGTGCACATTCTTTTCCTGATTTATCTCATATCAAGGCTACAGGGGCCGTCCACTCTGAATGTTCTCCGGAACTGAACTCTATGGCCCTGTCCCACAATCATCCATGCACTGTCATGTGCTCAGCCCATTGCGATGCAAGAGGAAATGCACATTTATACCACAAGTGGGTTTTTTAAATAGACATCTTCCATGTGCATTGCCAAGGATGCTATTCAACTCAGTTTCACCCTAAGTTGGCACATGACTAAGTTAAGGACAATTAAACTTAGTGGGTGTACTCTGAGTAACAACTAGTTGAATGCCACCCCCAGTGTCACACTCGCTGATATGGAGTGTGCATCCATGTCCATTCTGCAGATCCAGCAAGGGAGCGCACCTGTGAAGGCTGCACCCACACAAATATCTCCATTGTTGGTCTGAGTGTCTGGATCATCTCCAGGCTGGTGAGTGGCTTGTGACTTGCAGCAAATATCTGAAAACAAAAACCACTCATTTCCAGTTCTATCAGTCTCTATCGTTCGATTTCATGATTAAAACAAGTGGCATGCCCAAAGTGAGAGCTCAGAACACTTCTGACTGTCAAACAACATCTCCCATTCATGCAAAGGTTAATGTAGCCGTTTCATGAATGAAAGGACACATATTTACCCAACAAGAGCAACTTGACTGTCCTGGCATCTCTCACGGCATCTTCTTGGAGTCTTTTTTCAAGTTCCCGTGACCTTTTGGCCGATTCTTTAGACTCAGAGCTGACTCCACTGCCCATAACTGTGGAGCTAAATTATTAGCTTATTGTCCAAGCAAGCTGGTGGTGTCTAATCACAAGGAGCCTAGTGCAGAAGTGTTACAATGGAGCTTAGCTATTTCCTAGTCAGCCTTCTCTCTGCTGGCTGCCTTCACTCCAAAGAGCGGCTTCTGGTCTGTCACATGTCTCAGAGGACAGGACAGAAGGGATTTTGTAGATGCCCATGAAGTCAGCTTGCTATGATGTCAGACATGTAAATGCACCACAATGCTGCTTTCCCTTTGGAAGAGCATGTGTAAAAAACACAACAATGAATGCGATGACTCTGTGTTTGTGTGACACCAGCGGTGCTTGTAGTGCAGAGCAATTTCATAGGGGAGGGAGAAAACATGGGGCAACCAAAGTAAAGCAGTCCTTTTTATTTCCATTGATCAAAACAGTTAGGCACATGCTTAACAGAATGAGGAAATCAGGGACCATGTCAGATGCTGCTGTTGCTGCTGATTTATCTACCCGTCACCTTATGGTCCCAGGGCAGCTTATAACACAACTTACATGTAGTGTTCACCTCCATGCCTTTTTATCCTTGGCCCCCCCTTTTTGATTTCGTAACCCCCACATTGTTTGCTTTTTATTCAGCTGTGTTTTTATTCCATGACACAGAAGGCTTACCTTTCCCAAATGTACTCTTCACAATAACCCCGTGAGGCAGGTTTGACTGAACAGGAATAATATCTGGCTGAAAATCGCCCCAATGCAATTCATAACTGAGCTGAGATTTGAACCTGGGCCAACCCCACCAAAGTCGAAAGCTAGAGCTACTGCACCGTACTGGTTCTTTATTGTAAGCTCTTTGGGGCAGGGATTTGTGTTTTGGGGAATTTAATGTCATATACATACTTGGATGGTTCACTAATGACAACAACAACTGTCAGACCACAGAAGTCAGTGGGACCTTTAAAGTGATTGGCGTGTCCCTTTGTCTGGTTGTGTCCTTTGCTATTGAGGGGGGAATAGCACTCTCTGTCAGCAGGCAAACCAACTCCATTGGTGTCTCCCTGTTCAATGAGGCCTGTTCATTAAACTTCACAGTTATGGCAGAAGGCTACACAACAACAGGGTGGGAGCTCTGTCTTCCCCCAAAACTCTTCCTGCCCATGCTGCTCTGCATGCATGTGGCAAATGAGGCAGTTGGTTTCTCTTGCGAATCTCATCCAGAAGGAGAAAAGGTGGTATTCATGTGGGAAAGTGACAACGTCATTGGTCCAACACCTATACTTGACGTTGTTGGCATTCCACTGTCTCAAGAAGCAATGGAGTGTGCCTCTGGGGTGAGGTCAAACCACTGGGTCAGTAGCACTGAAGTGACCTCCCTGGGGCGTAAGCCTGGGCAGGGTGTTTGGGGGTCCTGGGCTCCCCAGATGACACAACCCCCCTCTCGGCCTCACTGAAGTGGTCCAAAGGAAAGCAGAGTAATCTGTTTGGCACCAGCTTGGCTGCAGGAGTTGCCAGAAGGAGGCGTACAATGCGTCTTGCATTTGTGTAGGGTTTTACTCCTTAGCCTTTTCTTCTCCTGAAGATGTCCCACAAGGCAGGAGAAGTTTAGGATCAGAGTGACCCTCTTGGCCACTGCTGTCAATGGAAGGCAGTATTCAGTGCACAACAAGAGCAGGAGCTGGGCCTTTGCACAGGAATGGAGACCTGGAACCCCAGCAGCATACAAGCAGCCTGCTCTGTGAGTGGCAATTGCCCATGCCTTGCCTGCCTTGCTTCCAGTCATCCTACACCACTGAGGTTTTGCATCCTTATTTGCATTGTTTGAAAGCACAATGCAGTGATAAGCATATCTGGGGGCTTCGTTTATTTTTCAAAATTACAAACGGACTACAAGATTTGGTTTGGACCTCACTTCTTCAGAAAACAGCTAATTTGGTCTGGTGCTTCAGAAGCTGCCTGGTTTAGTTTCACTCCACACCCAAATCCTAGTTTCGAAAAGCAAAGTTTGGTGACTTCCCAATGCACTAAAGGGAAATCTAGAATCAACTATACCCCTCCCCCCTTTTAGAGTGTTAGATAGACTTTGCAGGCACAGTAGCCTTTCCATCCATCCAAATGTCCGAGAAATAGGTCCAGGGTTTTTTGTTCCATGAACTGTCTATACCTTTATTATTTATTATTCTTTCATTTTTGGCAGAAACTAATGAAATTTGCCTCTTTGGAGGATATGGATCCTGTCAAGTTTCAGAAAGATAACTCTAGTGATTTTTCTCACAAGGACAGCCTTTATAGTTTGGAGATGGTTAAAAAAGGACTCACTTAATCTTCCCTATTGTTTCTTAGCAATTTGTATAGTAATATACATCCAAGAAGTGCCCCTATGAAAAAAAAAATAATCCTGCCAAAGAGATGAAAGGGGGCTGTGGTGGGTGCTTTAAAGTGGATTTTGGGGGTATCCCTTCTCTCCCTGTGTTTTTTGGGGGAGCGAAGGGTTTTCTGTGATGAACATGGCATTCAATGAAGAGATGCGCCGGAAGAGTAACCTGCAATATTTCAGAAAGAGGAGGGCAGGGACCAGGGAGTTAAGATGAGTGGAACAAAACAGCTTCAGGTTTGTGTTCTGCTCAGCTGGCACCAAAAATCACATAAACTAAATTGCAGATTTGACAGGAGCAGAAATGTGAGCCTCTGGCACCCAGGCAGGACTGGAAAGCCCAGTGCTACCCAAACCATGAGCAGAACTAGCAAAGAGCACAAAACAGACAAGAACAAGGCTGGATTTAGACCACGTCAAAGAAGCAATTCAGTTAAACACGTTGTAAACTCACACAGGGAAATCCAGTAGGGAAAGACGGGACTCCACAGTGCCACCTGGTGTCACAGTGTTATATCGCACATAAAACGCCTTTTCTTTATCAATCCAGCTGAGTCCAAAGTGATACATTGCTTCAACAACTTTGCCCCAAACTTCTGCAGTTAAAGAGCCCCAGTAAAATTATTTCCTCTGATTAGAAGTTAATCCTGTCAGTCACAAAAGAGCTCTCCCCCCCCACCCCGCTACTCTCAGTCACCCTGTCACTTCACATGGCAAACTTTGGGAACAAATGTTTCTGGTTTTTTTGTAGACATGGTACCTGATCAGAAATGCCGGTGTATTATCTGGATACCATTTTAAAAAAACCCAACATTTATCATCTTTGAAACATGCAAATCTAAAACACCATACAACCCTGCCCCCCCCCCAAACCCTACACAACAAATGTCATTTTGAAATGATGACTCTATTCTCTTCCATTTGCATTTGGTGGCTGGTGCACCAAAAGCCATTTTGAGCCAGAGGTGAGAACTCAGTTGTTTTCACTGAAAGCAGAACACTGGAAAATCTTTCCATGGCTTCACTTTAAGCAAATTGAAATGACAGTATGGGCCTGGAGATCCTGGGATGTCATCATTTAGGATAGAGTGCCTGTGGGATGGCATGTCACAGCCCATCCCAGATAAAGAAGAAGCACACGCCTGATATTTAAGTCTATTGGCAAGAGAACCCTTTGCAGCAGCTTCCGTGGTGCTCCAGATTCACACGACGCATGCCTGCTTCTCGCCTGTGGTCCGCAGGTCTGGGCCCTATGGAGCAGTTGCAGCAACAGTGGGGCCCCTCTGCTCCTTTGGCTCATATACCCTCCTCCGATGGGCTCCTTTCCTGTGGGAGCCAGGAAGTCATGGAAAAGGCTTGTAGCGCCACCTGGTGCCTCGCTGACCTCAGTGACCTGCATGTCCGTGCCTTGCAGTGTATTAAGTACATAGCCTTATATGGAGCTATGTCCCCCCCCCCCCCGGGCAGTATAACCTTATTTGGCGATGGGTGGGTTTAAGCCATGACCGGATGTAGGTAATGTGAGCCATTGGCAAACGGCCATGCGGGAGGAGAGAACAAAGGATAATAAAAGATACCAGAGAGGAGAGAAGAAGTTTGAAAGGAGCTGCCCTCCATCCATGAAAATATTGCTGGCTCTCTGTGTCTTTATTTTATGCTAAACTGCGCCATTTGTGACGGCTGGCTCCGACACTTTCCCACCACCTGAGACGTTTCCTGCATGGAAGTCATTGCTGCTCTGCCCTTTCCAAGCCCCTCCTGGTTCCAGGAGACTGTGGGGTATCTACTGACACATCCGTTGCTTGAACTGTCCCTTCTTCCTCAGCTACATCCTGCGCGTCTTCCTCTGCCTTGGGCTGCCCTGACTCTCCCTCCTCCCCTGGCTCCTGCCTTGTGGGTGGCATGACTGGTCCCCTCTCCTGGGTCACTCCTCTGGTCTCCTGCCTTCGCCACATTCTTTTCAGGAGCCCTACATGGCAGATTTGGCCCAACAGCATTAGAACCTCAGCTTTCTTCAAGCCTAATTTTGGGAGAGGCGAGAGAGTGGGAATGTGTGGTTGCAGAGTGAGCATGATGCCCACAACATGCTCTCTGGTGTGCAAATGTTGGAAGCCCCTGAGACTGTGTTTTTCTGTGTTGCTCTCTCTCAAAATACACATTTTCAAATGCATTTTGAGAGCTCATTTGGGTCAAGAACTGGGTTAGAACAGTATGTAACAAAGTTCTGGTATGCACATTTGTCCAGGGTTGCCCTCCTTCAATAAGTGAAAATCCGGACACATATTCCAAAAAGTGAAAACCCGGACATTTGAGCAATTTACGGCCGGACATTGTTTCCGATGACTGAATCCCAGCTGTGTCCAGGAAATTCCAGGCGTATGGCAGCCCTACCTTTGCCCATCAATCTGGATGAGAATTCACAAAGATTGAATTTGCCAAGCATCCTCCACAGTCCTGAATGACTTTACTGATGGCTTACCTCAGTTTAAAGCAGCTTCCTATTTTTACTGTGGGCTTGCTTAAAAGAAGAGTCTTTTTTTAAAAAAAAAAAATTAGAGACAGTCCTGATCTCCCTGAAAAACAGTCAGAGCTCTTTCAGGTTTAGTCAGCCTTCATCCTGATTTGTTTGTACTGCAGTTATACAGCCTCGCCATCATTCCCACTTTCCCAGCTCTTTTCTTACCACATTCATCCATGTTTCGTTTCATTAGTTGGTCTGTTACACAAGTGCACCAAACCCAACTTAATTGTACAGTATAACTTAAGTCTGTCATTAAATGATCTGAAGATCTGATACAAAATATTGCTGTTGTGCACTAGATGGCAGGATAAACACCTGCAGATAATTGCTGCGGAAACTGACACACTGTATGCAGCTGGATCACTGACATATATGCATTTTGCAATACAAATATTATCTGAGCAAAGTGCTTCTGCATTCAATCAAAATGTTCATATTGTTTTTTGAAACAAGAACAGCAGGCAATCCACACAACTATATCTAACTTGGAATGTGGAAAACCTCCACACCATTTGGTCTGCCGTGTCTTTTCATTTGAGCCACCTGGTATCAGGTGCAGAGCACGTCAAGGTAGGGAACGCTCGTGCAAAGCTCTGCCCTTCCCAAGCACTGAGCACAGGGCTTCCACAGCCTTTGAGCAGTGCTGGGTGCCAGGCGTTTGGGAAGTGCTGTCAATTACCCGATGCCTTTATAATGTCAGAGGACTGCCAGGTGGGTTGTCCCACCCACCTGCCAAAGTTGGTGTTTGTCAGTGAGAGAAGTAAGAATCTGGCCCTCTGTTTTCTACCTGAGCTGTTGGAGGTAAAGGGTGAAGATTGCAATCCAACTTGGGAGTAAGTCCCATTGAATTCTAAAGGATTTATTTCAGAGTAGACAGAGGGGCGTGCACTCTGTCCTGCTAATTCCGGTGAAAATCTGGAGTATTCCTCCCAGTGCAAATGATTCTCCTCATTTCTAGCTAAGCCCTAAGGCTGCAACTACATAAGGTACACAGGAAAAGCTAATGGGTGCGCCAGGCCCGGGGTTAACCCAAGCAACACGGTCCAGGTCCGGTCCCAAATCCAAGGGTTCCGCGAGGAGTCAGTCCAACAGGGCCAAGGCAGGATATGAGGCAGGAAACCAGGCAAGGACAGGTACAGGCAGGTTCTGGCATACAGCAATGTTGCTCCCGCAACCTGGGGTGGGGTCCGCCAGCCCTTTATCTTTGTCAGGGTAACGGCTGGTCCTGATCCCCCATTGACTCACCTCCTTGTTTTGCCTGAAGACGAGCACTCCTCCTGTGAGTACTCAGGTCTCTCCTTCTCTCAGACCTGAGTCTCTGCAGCTCGGGAGATGTCTGTGGGTTACTAGACCCAGAGGCCGCCTCAGCCTCCCCTGAGCCAACCGGTAGTGGAGCAGCTGTAAGTGATGGCCCAGCTGGAGGCAACGAGGTCATTTCCACATCTGGAGCCAGGGCAGGATCAGGCCCCTGACTCGGCCCAGCTGGTGTTTGTTGCAGGGGAACCTGTGCAGACTGGGGCTCTTCAGAATCAGACCCCAGACTAGGTTCAGCTGCCGCCTGAGGCAAAGGATCCAGTGCGGACTGAGACTCCTCTGGCTCTGAGTCTGAGCCCGGGTCCCAGGCCATCACAATGGGTGGCAAACAGTGCAAAGTTTCCATTTTGAAGGAAATATTAATAGTGATCAGCATCTGGGGCAATGCAACATGCTCTTTCCAAGAATCATTGCGTGGGTAGATGGGGCAATGCCTGATACAGAATGTTCCATAAATTTGTTCCTCAATCCATTAGGTGATTGAACTGAATACCGATGCTTGCAAGTTGCAACAGGATTTGCTTTCCACAGTCTTTTAAACAGGAAGATTGCCCACTTATAGTAAAACAACAGTGCAGAATATATATATGTGTGTGTGCATGCACACATGCGCGCACTACTTAAAACTATTTTGTACCTATAATTTTCAGGGACCACAGTGCCAACAACATTTACATTCCAAGGCTAGAATGTATTTCTGGGTCTCTAGGGGTACATTTTCTGCTGATGGTGTATGTTGTCACCCAGAATCTAAGGACAGCAAAAGAAGATGGACAGAATACAGCACAGCCTTCTTTGTCTGAACTGCATATTTCCGTTCAGAGGGGTATGGGCCCAGCTCAACCCGGTGTCAGACTTTTTGAATTCAGAACGTTCACATCATGAGTTCCCCCCATTGTGAATATACCCCATCCCTATCTCTCTGCTGCCTTGAGGAAATCTTTGGGAAAAGAAAAGGCCATGGAGTAAACCCTACACAAATCTGGAGTGGAGTCCCTAAGAAGGTTGGTACGCCTGCCACAGGCAATCTGGTGCCAAACAGATTACTCTGCTTTCCTTTGGACCACATCAGTGAGACCGAGAAGGGAGTCTTGCTGTCTGGGCAGCCTAGGACCTCCATACCCGCTGCCCAGGCTTGTGCCCCGGGGAAGTCACTTTGGTTTCTGGTTTGACTTCACCCCCAGAGGCACACTCCATTGTCTCTCAAGACAGAGGGATGCCAACAGCAACAACTGGCAGTGGCTTTCAAGGATTTCAGGCTGGGTTTGAACCTAGGACCTTCTGTTTGCAAAACAGGTGCTGTGCTTATTGCCCTTCCTCCTTGCACCACAACATTCCTGCTCTAATAAAGCAAAGGGATTTATGTGTGGTTATGTGTTTACCATAGAGAAGCTTGCAGAAACTCTCCTCTGTGCAACTCTCACCTGATCCCTACTTCCTACGCTAATGCAAAAAACAGAATGCAGCTAACCATTAGATGCTGCCCGGCTCCAAATCTTGCAACATTATCTGTAGGCTCAGCTCTAGGGAGGAACATTGTCCTGAGAGGAGAAGAAGAAGGGGAGTTTGGATTTAATATCCCTCCTTTCACTCTCCTTAAGGAGTCTCAAAGCGGCTAACAATCTCCTTTTCCCTTCCTCCCCTACAACAAACACTCTGTGAGGTGAGTGAGGCTGAGATACTTCAGAGAAGTGTGACTGGCCCAAGGTCACCCAGCAGCTGCATGTGGAGGAGCAGGGAAGCGAACCCTGTTCACCAGGTTACGAGTCCACCGCTCTTAACCACTACACCACACTGGCTCAAAAGACGCTGATACAAAAGACCTTCATCCTAAAAGAGTTTTGCCTTTTACCAGGTGCAACTCGTTTTCAGTCCGGAAGCTTCAGTTACTGCAGAATGCAGCAGCACAATTGCTGATAGGAGTGAGGCCTTGTGAATGAGTAACACGTGTGCTCAGAGAGCTGCAGTGGTTGCCAATTTGCTACAGGGCCAATTTCATGGTGTTACTATTAGCATACAAAGCCCTTAGCTTACCTACAAGATCGCCTTACTCTGCATGTGCCCAGTTGACCGCTTCAATCCGCAGAACAGGCACGACTGCAGATGCCACAGAATACCCTTTCTGCATTTGTAAGAACTGGATCATTTAGTGTGGCAGTGCATCAACTTTGGAACTCCCTCCCTATTAAGATCTAGCTGGTGCCTTCACTGTACTCTTTTTGCTGCCTGCTAAAATCAGTCCTGTTTGGACAGGCCTACCCAGGTGCTTAGAAAGCTGAGGTAATTTTCATTTGTTTTAGTATTTTGACTTTTGTAGGTCTTAAAGCATGGTTGTGATTTTTTTCTTGATCTTGCTGTTTCATCCCTGGTACGCCGCTTTGAGGTTTTCGTGTGTGCAAATTTATGAAATAAATAAATTATATCGGTGAGAATTGCTTGCGAAGATGTGTATATTAAAAGAAATATGCACAAGATTCTTATAATTATTACTGAGGACTTCCTTTTTTAAATAAAAAAACACCATGAATTGATGCAGAATGTGGAGAAGTGAATTTAGTAATTGCGGGGGGGGGGGGGACCGCCATTAATCCCTTGTTGGTCCCTGTTTTCCTTTGTGGCTCTTTTGAGAGCTCAAAAAATCTGACTTGTGGGTTTGAGGAGAGGAGGAAGAGCTGCCCCATCTCTCTGGGGTATGAGTAGGAAAACTGGCAACTGAAGCTCTTGGTGAAATGAGGACTCAGGAAGCTGAACGAAGTCTTAGAGTCAATTGCTTGACATGAATTTCCTGTCACAGGAACATTTTGTGTCCTGCGACAAAACACCTCCACCCTAAAAGAGTTTTGGCCCCTTTAACCTTTTTCTTTAAAAACTTAATTTTAATCCCCACATCAATTCACATTTAAATCAACAGTGCGTTGCAATCATAAATCATGCCTACTCCGAAAAGCAAGCCTCATTGAGTTCAGTGGGGCTTACTCCCAAGTAAGTGTGTGTTGGATTGCAGGCTATGCAGTTACATAACTTTCAAAGTACTTCACACCTATTAAGCCCTTTTTAATGATAACCCTGTGGCTCAAATTTAACACCACCTTATAAAAGGGAAAAGTTGAAGAATATGCTTCGCCCAGAGCCATTAAGGGCCTAAGCATCTGTAACTGTATATTATGGGACTAGCAAACATGTTAAAGTAAAGGTAAAGGTACCCATGCCTGTACGGGCCAGTCTTGCCAGACTCTAGGGTTGTGCGCTCATCTCACTCTATAGGCCGGGAGCCAGCGCTGTCCGCAGACACTTCCGGGTCACGTGGCCAGCGTGACGAAGCTGCTCTGGCGAACCGGCACCAGAGCAGCACATGGAACGCCGTTTACCTTCCCGCTGGTAAGCAGTCCCTATTTATCTACTTGCACCCGGGGGTGCTTTCGAACTGCAAGGTTGGCAGGCGCTGGGACCGAACGACGGGAGCGCACCCTGCCACGGGGATTCGAACTGCTGACCATGCGATCAGCAAGTCCTAGGCGCTGAGGTTTTACCCACAGAGCCACCCGCGTCCCCCAAGCAAACATGTTACTGGTCTTCTAAAAAATAATAATTGAATATCAGGTTTGTGGATGTGTGTGTGCGCGCACACACACACACACACAAGATATTCATCAGGTTGCCAGGTTGCCCCCATGATGGAGGAGGCCCAGCACATGTAGTGCATGTATGACATCATATGTGCGAAATGCATCACATGACACCACACGTGTCTCCCAACTTCGTGTAGGCTGGTGCAGCCTTCTGCTAGGCTGTGCTGGTTTCTGCAGCATCTCCTGCCACCACGCAGGCCAGGGCAGCTTTCTGTGACATTCAAACAAATATTGAGGGGGGCCAAGTCTCTTGCAAACATATTATATAAAATTGTTGAATAATACAAATAAAATCATTGACTGCCTTTTCATTATCTCAACCCACACGGTTCCAGGAAAGAACGGTAAGACCTTTCTTGATGTTTACTAATCAGTTATGTTATCTTAAAGGACAGCCAAATGCATAATAATTTGCTTTTCTATAAATACCCCTAGGCCTGGGCATTTGTTAATGGATAATCTCTTTGATTTCTGGAAAATAAATTGCTAGCAGGGTAGGAGTGTAGGGCTTCCAACCTGGGCATAATTATTCCAAAACTTGTATTTGGATCAATATAACAAATGGCAGAAAGCAATATCTAGATTTATCTGGCAGAGGAAGAAACCAAGAATAAAATATAAATTACTCATTGATTCTAAAGAAAGAGGGGGCTTTTCCCTGCCAGATCTGAAGTTATATTATGAAGCGTCCTGCCTCTGCTGGTTGTGGGAATGGATTTTGTTAAAAAATACAGATTTACTAGACCTGGAAGGTCACGATAATAGATTTGGGTGGCACGCATATTTGTGGTGTGATAAAATGAAAGTACATAAAGGATTCCTGCACCATTTGATAAGAAAATTGATCTACAAGGTATGGGACAGGTATAAGCACTTATTAGAATGGAGAACACCATAGTGGCTCTCTCCATTGGAAGCAATTTCGGTTAAATAAAGTAAATATGCGAGGCAAGTGAGCCACCTATAGAGATTTGTTAAAAGAGGCAGGAAATCAATTAAAATTGGGGGGGGGGGGAATGAAGATATTAGAGAATTGTTAATGGACTGGCCTCAGTATCACCAATTAAATGGTGTGTTTAAGGTTGATAAAAATGGTTTTGATACAATGAGACTGAGGTTTGAAATAGATTTGTTGGAAAATAATGTCAAAGTGTCATCAAAAATGTACAAATTACTTTTAGAATGGCATACAAAAGATGAAGAAGGCGAGGCAGTGATGATACATTGGGCTAGAGATTTTGGGTATAATATCCAACTTTCATCTTGGGAAAAGCTATGGAAAGAAGAAATAAAGTTTACTGCATGCTGTTCATTGAAAGAAAACTATATGAAAATGATATATCGTTGGTAAAATTGCTGAAACGTACAAAACGAGTTCAAAATTGTGTTGGAAACGTAAAGAGAAGGAGGGTACTTTTTACCACATGTGGTGGACATATACATTGGTAAAGGCTTTATGGCAAATGTTATATAATGAACTAAATAAAATGTTTAAAAATACATTTGTTAAAAAACCAGAAGCCTTCTTACTAGGTATAATAGTTGAAGAGTTACCAAGAGAAGATAAAAGACTTTTTATGTATGCAACAACGGCAGCGAGAATGCTACCAGTCCAGAGATGGAAGGAGAAATACCAAAAAAAGAAGAATGACAGATGAAACTGATGGAGTACGCAGAGATGGTGAAACTGCCGGGGAAGATCCGAAACCAGGAACATCAAGTATGGTTACGTTTTATATGTATAAAATTATCAAAACCCCATATATATCTCTATATCTATATCTATCTATCTATCTATCTATCTATCATCATCATCATCATCATCTATCTATCATCTATCTTTCTATCATCTATCTATCTATCTATCTATCTATCTATCTATCATCTATCTATCTATCTAATCTATCTATCTATCTATCTATCATCATCATCTATCTCTATCTATCTATCTATCTATCATCTATCTATCATCTATCTATCTATCTATCTATCTATCATCTATCATCTATCCATCTCACAAATCTTCCCTTCTTTTTTGTTGGAGCATATCTGGATATTATTAGGATGGGTAACAAATTCAAGAGTCTTATGGCTCAAAAACCTCCTGCTCTTTTCTCTCAAGTTGCCTTTTCCAGATTGCAATTCTCTTTCTCTAGTTGGTACAACTTTCCTTTGGGTGGTTGGGTTATTTGAGCAACCTTTTAATTTGAATAACATCTCCCTGTCAGCAAACATATGAATTAGAAACCAAAATTTATTCCATTCATCAGTTCAGATTCTGTTTTCATTATTCTGCTGGATTTCTTCACTGGCCTGTTATGAATGATCACCGCGAGATCATCTGGGGCCCTCTTCCTAGAAGAATCACCATTGGAATTTGAACTTTCCCCCTTGTTCAGTTCCTTTCCAAATATGTTTATTCATCTACCATTTGCTGCTTTTTCCTCCTGTCTTCACTGTAGGGCAGTTCCATCAAAACACGCCTGATTGGGGCTTGAACAAATCAGATTAGGTGAAGGGCTGAGATCATTTCCTTGGAAGGTAGCAAGTGGGTGGTCACTTTACTCCTCTCCTGTCTATAGCCTTGGATCCAGAGGGGTTAGGTTAAGAATGGAAAGCGACTCCTCCAAGCCCATCTCTTGAGCATTCATACTGATGTAAAAGCAGGTTTCCAAATTCAGGTTCAGATCTTGCTAGATATCATTTAATTGTTTTGCTACTGTATTTCATAGGGGCTTACTGAGCTCAGACCCATCCCCATCTTGATGTACCTTCAAAACTTCACTAACTTCAGTTTCTTTGCTGGTAGGTCTTTTCTGTGGTGATACAGTGATAATTTGTTGTCTCCACTAACATGGCCAATGTACCATTTATGGCATTCAAACCTGAAACTTCCTTTTCCAATGTGTTCATTCTGCTAAAGATTTACTGTTTGTTTAGACAGGAGACACTGGTTGCATAAAACTTCCCATAGTGAGGGAGTTTCTGTTGTGGCCAAGTCTGTTGTGCCAAGTTTATTATTACACACAGTTGATGTTTCATTATATGGAAGAAGTTGGCGTTTGCCTGGGAACATATGTATCGGCTCCTAATAAATCCAGATCAACTGACTAGTTAGCTAACCTTTCATTAAAGGAGTATGTAGCAAATCCTCTTATTTTGAATAAGGCACCTCCAGCCCCATTCCTTGCACACTCGCCATGTAAAGGATCAAGGCTGTCCATATAAAACAGGTTAAGTACCTTTTGCCACAATTGCTTTGCAGGTACCACTCACTGCCTTCCTTGCTCCAGCTGCTGATTCATAGTTCAGCATAAACTTCTGTATTAAATTTGGCAGTGGAGTTCTGGAAGACTTGTTTGAGGCACTGTAGGTCTGTGCTAGCATGTTAATCATGATGAAAGTGTCAAAACTGCAGCGTATCCTTCAGGCAAGATGGGTGGTTAAGCGTTCCTTATCAGCTGAACACCGAGCTGAAGCAGCTATTTTCCCATCACCTCTCCAATTAAAATATATGGCCATTAAACCCACATAGAAGTAAAACAGATAAAACTTGATACACTTCTTGCCTGTATGTTACAATTAACACTGCTGAGGCAACTAGAACTATTAAAAAACAAATTTAACTATAACAGACGGCAGACCTCAAAGACAAGCAGGCTTGCTTGTCGCTATCTTCACCTCATCTTAGTAAAGAATATTCCCTCCCTGCATGATACGGCACCAGTGGCAAGTTTTATCCTCATATCTCACCAGGAGAAGGACAACTTAAGCATCTTCTCCCTTCATATTGTGGGGAAGACCACCTCCAACTAGCATTTAATTTTAAAGAACAACAACATTCTAATTTTGTTACTCTCATATTGTGTACTTAGTAAGAATCTGAGTGTTCAATTTACAAATGATGTGAAATTTGAATTGGGAATTTACAGCTAGGTGGAGGGATTCAATTCAGTTTGCATTTAAAGGCAAACTTATCTAATTTAGACTTTTGGGCAAACCGAAACAGAGTCATCTTCTAAATTCATATTTCTCCAAAATATGTAGTGCTGTTCTCCAGCCAAGTAAGGTGTGCATAAAATGCATATATTAGTAAAATAACATACCAAAAATGCATTATTAGGGACAATTGCTTGTTAAAAAGTGCATATTGGACAAAAATGCAAAAAAATGCATTTAGTGGAAGAAATTTGCATCAAATTCTGGTAATTTTCAAAAGGACTTTTCTAACAAATATATTTAAAAATGAAAGAGAAAACATTGCAAACTGGTGTGGAAATGTGGAGAACAGAATTTAGGATTGGGAAAATGAGAAATGGAGATAAAGTGAAATTGACAGATTTGCCCATCCCTTTTTCCATTTTACAGTCCATGGACATACCCACTGCATGATATAGCCAGTTGTAGTTGCTAGTAGCAGTCATCTCAGTACTAGACAGTAATCTGGAGAGAGTATCACATGCCCAGAATATTCTCTCCACCTCATCTAATTAATATCTTCAAGAATCCTATGTGTATTTTGGTTTCACTCCTCCAGCAGTAGTTGCTATTGCTGGAAATAGGTCAAAGCATTATGTATATGAGACGCAACTCCCTGAAACGAACTTCTTGCCGTCTTAATTCCTGTAACCATCTGGATTTAGCCAGGCTTTCATTTATGGATTCTTCCCACTCTTGATCCTGCAGCTTCTCTTGGGACAATAGGCCTAAATATATTCAATTCATGAGAGTTGATATTAAAAGGGACAGGCGGGCAGGCCTCTACAAAAGTTCAGGTAAGCACACAAGTCAAGAGGCTGACTCATTAGGGCAATGGGGCACTGGCACACCAATGTCATTCTGGCCTCATTCAGACCCCACATGCCTACCTTTTTCTTATAACCAGCCCAGAGGGTGGAACTGGCTAATCAATGGTTCCTCGTCACCCTGGAAACAAGTGACAAGTGGGGTGCCGCAGGGTTCCACCTTGGACCCGTTGTTGTTCAACAACTTTATAAATAACTAGCGTGAGGGTATCAAGGGGCTGCCTATCAAATTTGCAGATGACACCAAACTGGGAGGGAGAGCCAATGCCACAGAGGACAGAATTGGGATTCAAGATGATCTTAACAGACCTTAACCTAACAAAATGAATTTCAGTAGGGACAAATGTAAGGTTTTACACTTAGGCAGGAAGAACCAGCTGCACAATTATAAGATGGCTTACTAGCAGTACATGTGAAAAGGATCTAGGGGTCTTGGCAGACCACAAGCTTAACATGATGCAGCAGCAGCAGCAAAAAAAAAAAAAAAAAAAAGCTAATGTTATTCTAGACACCATCAACAGAAGCATCCAGTTCAAGGGAAGGTATAGTACCACTCTATTCTGCCTTGTTCAGACCACACCTGGAATGCTGTGTCTAGTTCTGGGCATCACAATTTAAGAAGGATTTTGACAAATTGGAATGTGTGCAGAGGGTGACCAAGATGACGGTTCTGGAAAACAAGCCTTATGAGAAATGGTTGAGGCAATTTGTCTGATAAGGAGATAAGATAGCCATCTTCAAATATCTCAACGGCTCTCACATGGAAGATGGTGCAAGCTTGTTTTCTCCTGCTCATGAGGTTAGGGCCAGAACCAATGGATTCAAGTTACAATAAAGGAGATTCCAACTAAACATCAGGAATAACTTTCAGACAGTCCTACAAGGGGTGATAGACTCTCCTTCCTTGGAGGTTTTTAAGCAAAGGTTGGATGGCCATTTGTCATGTATGATCTAGTTGAGATTCCTGAGGTTGGACTAGATGACCCTTGGGGTCTCTTCCACTCTACAATTTTATGATTCTATGAAAATGGGGACAACATTAGAATGAGTTGGCTTTGCCTGTCACTGACTCTAGCTCCATCTTTCTGCTTTATGCCCTACCAGTTCTGGTGGGCACCAGCCACCTGTGACTGAAGCCAATGAAAATGTCCAAGTACTGTCACAATAATTTCATACTGACCAGTCTGCAAACTTTCTGCCATGTTCTGGATCCCCTGAAGTTTGTCTAGCAATCCAAAGGCAGACACATGCACAGCCTGCCTTTAGGGTGCTTCCAGGCAGTCACTATTTTCGGGCTGGGGTTCAATCTCATGCCAACAAATTCAGTTCGTTCAGTTAAGATTGATTTGGCATCTTACACAGCAAAACTTTCCCCTTCCCCGACCCCACACTCTGACATTTCACAAAGAGGAAAGAGAAGGGGAATTGCTCTGGAAATTATGGAGCAATGATTGTTTGATGCCTTATCATATAACCTCCTCACAAACAAATCAGAAGGAACACTCAATAAATACCCAATGTTGTTTAACCTCCCTGCAAATTTGTGCAAACTAACCAGCAGGAATATTCCATAAACAGGCTGCTTGGAAGTGACCTTAGTCAACAACTTAAAAGAAGAAGAAGAAGAGCAACAACTCTGGTTTACACATAAAATTTAGGGCAATTTGTGGCAAAGGTTCTGAATGGAGCTCCTCATATAGCTTTGAGGACATTTATGGAGGGGAAAAGCCACTAACCTTTGGACCAGATGATCAAGGCTGGGCCTTAACCATTAGCTGCTGTGCTGCTCCTGAGGTACGTTTTCCGGTCTTATTTTGAGAGGAGGGAAATGAGCCTTTCCTGTTGCTTCAAGGCAGCTGGCATTTATCCTCCTAGGCTCGCATTTGCATTGTATTTGCGGCAGGTCTTCAGACAAGATTGCAGTTAACTGGTGTATTTACAAGAGGGCGGTGGGAAAGGGCCGTGTAAAGAACATCTACTTCCGGAATACACCCATTCCCACTGTAGCACCTAAGGATGTGCAATCCATCAGTCCCCCCACCGTACTTTGGTACACAAAATGGAACAATAAGAACACAGCCTTTCCTCTTCTTACCTTTCCTCCAATAACATGAGGGGAAATGGGCACAAATATTTCTAAGTATGCTGTTTAGGCATAGTGCATTCATTGCTCTCCACATCTAAAGAAGTTATTTCATCTTTACATTTATGTTTACTTCAGTCCTGGGGGCTGGATGCGGCTTATACAGCTGCCTGCCACCCACAATCCAGCCTACAGACTCCCCTTCTTGGCTTGCTCTGGGCACAGCAATGAGGCTTCTCCATTGGAAGCTGATCTTAAACCTAATTTCCATGCAGATCATTTGGATGAGGGCAGAGCATGGGGTGGATTTTATATGGTATTACACCTTCCTTCGTATGCACTGCGACCCTCCGCTGCCCACCCCCTTCAGGGTGGCAATTAGGCTTGAATATTGATGGCAATTGTTTTCAAATTTAATTGCCACATGAATGGTGTGGGGGGGGGGGAGCTCTGAGGAGACTACAGTTAGTAGGAATGGATTAACCCTTCCTTTCCCACATAATATTATTAATAAATATTTTATTATTTATGCCCCGCCCATCTGTCTGGGTTCCCCGAGCCACTCTGGGTGGCTTACAGCATATATAGAAACATAGGAAAATACTATGTTGGCATCTCCACAAAGATCACTACACACACACACACACACGCACACACGTGTGAACATGGCTTTGTGTGAGCATGGATTTCTGTGAACACTATCAGACCTTCCAAGTGTCCCTATTTTCCAGGGATGTCCCTGATTTAGAGAAGCCATCCTGGTTTCTGATTTGATCCTGGAATGTCCTGCTTTCCCTTAGGATGTCCCTATTTTCATCAGAGAAATGCTGGAGGGCACGCACTGTGTGTGAATGTGTAGGATTGCATGTGGGAAGGGTACAAGAGAAAAAGAGAGAGAGAGAGAGAGAGAGAGAGAGAGAGAGAGAGAGAGAGAGAGAGAGAGATGCATCCATGGGATTTTTTCTCCTGTGGGAAGGTCAGTAATACACTGAAAGGGGAACACAGGCTAATATTTTACAAAAAAGAAGAAGAGAAGAATAGTGCCTATACATTTCCCCTCATATCTCAGGTTCCACAAATGCTAGAAACATGCTTTTAAAAAAATGAAAGCTAGCAATCCAAGTGGTGTAAGAGGCTGAGACACTGCCCCCTTGCACCCCACTTCCACTGCTGTGGAAGTGTCCCTGCCCACTACTGTCATGTAGCTCCCTGAAGGCCCTCAATTTGAAAAAAAAAAATCCCTTGCCACTTTTTGCTCAGGCAATAAAAGGGATTGGGCCCTTCCTTTGTGCTCCTGGGCCATATTTGAGGCTCCTGTGTTGCTCTACAGAGCCCTGAACAACTTGGGCCAAGGCCACCTTAAGGACCACCTCAGCATCCAGAGGTGCACTGTTAGTGGTTCACCCTGTTGTGGAGGCCCAACTGGCCTCAGATAGAATTTGGGCAATTCACAACGTTGTTCACATGTTGTGGAACACTCTTGCGGCAGAGATTGGGCAGGCTGCCTCCCCTTCGACTTTCAGGTGCCTTTTGAATACCGTTTTGTGTCAGCAGACCTAATGACCTGTACTTTGTTTTTGTTGTTGTTGCTGTTGTTGAAATGGTGTTTTATGTTTGAATATTGCAAATAGCCATGATATTTTGTGGCAGGATGGCATAGAAATGGTTTTATAAGTAAATAAACAGGGAAACTCACTACTGCAACTGGATCTGGATCGTGCTCATGTCTTGGCAAACCTTCTCAGAGCAAGCATATGGTAGTTGCCAGCCGTATGAGCCATGAAATTTTGATTCAGACCTCACCTTAGTTGTGAACTTAGCAGGTGGTTTCATAAAGTGCTTTCATAAAGCAGCTCCAACCTTCCATATTTAATAGGGATAATCTATGGGGCTTTTGCAGGGATTCTTAAGAAATGCATGTGAAACACTTTGAACTGGTGCCAAGTATTATTGTTTCTCCCTCGCCCATGTCCAGGGCCACCAAAACCTCAAGAAAGGTGTGCCTTCTCCATTGTCTGGCATTAAACTGCTCTCTCTCTATCCCTGCCACACCTTCCTCAAGCCAGGAATAATGAGTTCTGCCTTCCTGTTGGCATGTAGATAATTACAGCTGGGACCCATTGGACCATTCTGGTATTGTTGGCCATAGACTCCTGGCAGCTCTTGTAAGCTGACGTGGGAAGGTGAAGCTGGTAGTTTGGTCAAGCCTGGTCTTGCTTATCCCTCGCGGGCATCCTTGTCAGTGACTCACACTGTCCGCAAGCAAATTATTTTCAAGGCAACAGCGTAACACACAGCCTTGAAATGCTGAAATAGATCCCTTTTCAGGATTCTCCCCTGCCAAAAGTGGCTTCCCATTTTACTCCTGCCTGGTTAAGAATAGATGAAGCTGCCATATAATGAGCTAGACAATTGTCCCATCTGCCTCAGCAGCTCAGTATTGTCTCCAACAGTGTGACACGGCAGCTAAAGAAGCCAATGCAATTCTGGGATGCATCAATAGGAGTATAGCATCTAGATCAAGGGAAGTAATAGTGCCACTGTATTCTGCTCTGGTCAGACCTCACCTGGAGTACTGTGTCCAGTTCTGGGCACCACAGTTCAAGAAGGACACTGACAAACTGGAACGTGTCCAGAGGAGGGCAACCAAAATGGTCAAAGGCCTGGAAACGATGCCTTATGAGGAACGGCTAAGGGAGCTGGGCATGTTTAGCCTGGAGAAGAGCAGGTTAAGGGGTGATATGATAGCCATGTTCAAATATATAAAAGGATGTCACATAGAGGAGGGAGAAAGGTTGTTTTCTGCTGCTCCAGAGAAGCGGACACGGAGCAATGGATCCAAACTACAAGAAAGAAGATTCCACCTAAACATTAGGAAGAACTTCCTGACAGTAAGAGCTGTTCGACAGTGGAATTTGCTGCCAAGGAGTGTGGTGGAGTCTCCTACTTTGGAGGTCTTTAAGCGGAGGCTTGACAACCATATGTCAGGAGTGCTCTGATGGTGTTTCCTGCTTGGCAGGGGGTTGGACTCGATGGCCCTTGTGGTCTCTTCCAACTCTATGATTCTATGATTCTATGACTGGCAGCTACTCTCTTAAGATTTCAGGCAGGAAACATTCAACCTGTGACCTCCGCAGGTAAGGCTGATGCTCTGCCGTGGAGCCCATGGCCTGTGGAGGGTCAGCTTGAGATCTAAGAAAGCATTATGCATCCTCTGATGGACCCGCTTCCTCTGACGGTGAACCCAGATGAGATTACCTGGTTGCTGTAGCATCGTTCCAAGCTTCACTAAAGGGTGCTTAGCCACCCTTTTCATTTCCCACAACTCACCATATCAGTGCTACATCAGAGACCCTGAGGGAAATGAAGAGAGAAGAAAGAGCCAGCTGAATGGCAATGTTTGGAGTTCATATCTGTATATTTCAAGGGAGAGCCGGGCAAGCATCAACAGTGAGCCCTGGCAGCTGTCCAGGGGTGCCAGTGTCACCACTTTGGCTTTGCTCCAGTCCTGCTAAAATGGACATCCCTGGCCCCGATCCCAGTGAATGTTTCCCACATTCCTGTCTACAGCATCTACCATGACAATGAACATGACAGAAACATTTCCTCTCAAGGGGACCTTCGCCCACAAGTGTTACATTGCAGCTTCAGATGAAAACAAAAGCTTACCACTTATCCCTAAAAACAATTAACATTGCATTATGCCTCCCCGAATGCTTAGATACAGGAATAATGTGTTTCCTGTCCAAAATACATGAGACCCACCCCTCTGAGGAACTTAAACAAAAATAAGAAAAAATAGAATGGCATATTTGTGGCTAGGACTGTAGCAATACCCTTTGCACACTTACTGGGGCCGGGCCCCTGATTAGGCCAAGGCCCCAGCTAAATTCGGCATATTTGATGGGATTTTGATGAACTAGGTACAGACAGCCATGAATGAGCCCAGAGGTGGGATGAGCCCAGAGCTCATAGCTTTCAGGCAGAAGGAAGAGGGAGGCAAAGCAAAAAAGTATTAATAAAGAAAAATACTGAAAAATGGTTGTATATAATCATATGATATGATAAGGGCTTATCTAAAGAGCTAAATGATTTTAGTTGGTTCAGGATGATGATACTGAGTTACAACTGCTATGGGAAGATTGTTGTGACCCTTTGATTAGTGAATAGAATTTACATGTGTAATCTGGGAGTGAATAAGGATCATTGCTTCGGATATGGTTCTTGGCAGCAGCTTTCTGATTTATTTTAGGAAGCTGATCCTACATACATTTGTATTCAATAAAGGCCTATTCTTTCACTTGGAGCCTGCACCCTTTTCTTTGGGGTTTCTGTGAAGGATTCATCCAGTCTAGGAACCCCTTTTAAATTTATCCACCATGGACACTGCAAAAAATTGTCTATGTGATGAGCACTGATCCAACAATAAACAGTAAATGTCACAAAGCACTCATAGAGTCTTAAGACTAACAAATATACCAAAGCATAAGTTTTTGTAGGATAGTGCCAACATTGACAGATGGGTTTTCTGCAGCTGGAGTGTTATAAACTGAGTTGAATAGGATCCAAAAGGCAGCAGTCTGATTGGTCCTAGAACAATAGGATCCAGAATGCAGCAGAATGCATCAGCCACCCAATCCAGCTCCAGGTGGAAGGGAATCTACAACCTGATTGGCCTACAGGAGAATCCCAGAATTAGCCAATCACGTGGGGCCCATTGTGTAAATTACGTATATAAGGCAGACATTCTGGGGGAACTTCCATTCCTCCTCACCACTATGAGCTGAATAAAGAACATGAAATCCACTCTTAACTCCGAGTATATTTCATGGAGATCCATCATTTGATCAATACACAGACACATATTATCTACAAAGTGAGGTCAGATCCTCATTCAAGATATAGGTGCGTCAAGCAGAAAACAAGTTCCAGTTCAAAGAATAGAAGATCATATCAGAGTGGGTGTGACCTATTCTCAACAGGTAATGCATTAGCAAAATAAGCTGAGTAGGGTTCATCAACACAGTACAGTCATATGTAGCAACAATTATATCCTTATAATCACTATAGAACACCACATTGAACCCATCCAGTCCTGGGGCCGATTGCACATTCACAGAGTCGATTGCTGATCTAACTTCCTCCTCTGATATATCCTTATCCAATTCCCTTCTATTTTCTTCATTTAATTCTGGGAGTTCCAATCCTTCACAAAATTGATCCACCTCTTTGTCTTTAATTCCTTTACTTGCATACAGTCTATTACAGAAACCTAAAAAGGTCTCCAATATTTTCTTAGGGTCTTTTTCCAATTCCCCTTTGTTATCTCTAATAGCTCTAATATTTTTCCCTACCTGATAATTCTTAATTTTATTTGCCAATATTTCCCCTCCTTTCCCTTCAAATTCATAATATTTTTGTTTAAGTGGTACAAAGCAAGGATGCCCACTTTCAAAGCAAGGGTGCTCTTTATTTAAGCACTGGAACCATTAGCAATTAAACTCAAAAAGAATAATGAGATTAAAGGATTTGAAATCCCAGGGAAAGAGAGAACAGAGGGGGAGTTATTGACAATATATGCGGATGACATGATGGTGACGGTTAGGGACCTGGGGATCGCAATGGTGCCATTAAAAACAATTTTGCAAGGATTTTCAAAAGTATCAGGGTTAAAAGTTAATTTTAATAAATCATCAATGATGTGTTTAAATGTGAAACCTAAAATTCAACTAGAAGCCTCTAAATTATTGGGTATTCCTATAGCAAATAAGATGGTGAAATATTTAGGGGTAAGGATAACTAAAAATGTGAAGAAAATATTTGAATATAATTATAAAAAAACTTGGAGCGATATTCAGTCAAAATTGAAAATATGGGAGAAAAGGAAGGAATCAATTAGTACAAGAATTGCATTAGTCCAGTGGCGTAGCGTGGGGGGTGCAGGGGGGCCGGCCGCACCAGGCGCAACATCTGGGGGTTAGGGTTAGGGGGTGCAACATCTGGGGGTTAGAGTTAGGGGGCGCAAGTCCACGGGTTAGGGAGCGTAAATCCACGGGTTAGGGGGCGCAAATTACTTGCCTTGCCCCGGGTGCTGACAACCCACGCTACACCACTGCATTAGTTAAAATGTTTTTATTACCCAGATTAATGTATCTTTTTATGTATTATCCTGGCACATAGTGGAATGAATATTGAAAGGGTGGCAAGGGAAAATTGATAGGTTTGTTTTTGCATCTGAGAAACCAAGGACGACAGGTAGATATAGGTATCATAGGATTCAAGATGGAAGATGGGGGATTCCCAACTTGGTTTTATATTACAAAGCCTACCAACTGAGGCATCTTATGATTTGGTTGGAGGGAGAACGGGGGAAGATTTGGGGTGTATTGAGCGGGAGAATTTGGAAGTAGTAGGAGGGAAAATAAGAATATTTGATAGGAGGAAAAGGAAAAGGGAAGTATATAAAATATCAACATTTACGGGGTCCATCTGGGTATGGGAGAACTGGAAAAGGGAGCTTTTTCCTGACCTCTCTTCCCTTACCAAAATGTGATATTATGATAAAATGGCCCCATTATAGGAGCTCATCCCAAAGGAGGTAGGGGATAAATTAAAGGAAATATTGAGGAGATGGAGAATTGAGGAGATGGAGAATAGAGATGGAGAATAGTTGGGGAATAGAAGGTACAATGGAACAGGAAAGTGGTATTTGGAATAAAATGAATTGGTTACAAAAAAGACAAATTTCCTCTCTGCTAAAGGAAAAAGAAGTTTAAAAATGTAGTAAAAGAATTATTACATCCTTTGAAGAATTAGTGAAAGGATATAGGACAGATGGGGCCAAAATAGTTTCAAAATTGTACAGTATAAGGTGTTATTAAACAAGGGGAAATCACCAAAGGAAAGTGTAGTGGGTATGAGTTACTCGTGCGTAAGCTGGTGCCTTTCTCGGTTAATTTGCCTTGTTAAACCTTTCTGACTGCACAACCCCTTCTCATCGTGGCTGCCTCAGTCGCTGGCAGAATCCGTCAGTGGGCGTTTCTTGAACCTCTTCCAACATAAAAGTTGTTTGACACCCAGTCTCCTCCTCCTCTCACTGCACGGGAGTCTTCTGCACAGGGAAGGCGTGGGTAGTGGAGGACCTGGGCTCTCCTCACTGATGTCCAGTGAAGAGTCCTGGAGCCCTCTCTCAAATTCCCCCATCTGCCCCCCTTTATCCCTGGTGTTGCGCTGATTTGCTTCCCCCTCTACTGAGCTGTTTCTCCCCCTGCTGCTGCGTCCTTCGCCAGCATCATCTGGGAGCCTCCCCTTCGCCTCTCGCTCCAATGTCAGATCCCTGACAGAAAGTTTGTAAGAATATTGGGGGTTAGCTACTCAGGAACAGATTTTAGATGAAGATTGGAAAAGAATCTTTCGAGAACCACCCTTTGTTGCAACCTCTAGGATAATCCAGGAACAGGGGTTGAAGCTGGTACAAAAATGGTATTATACACCAGTAAAGTTATATCATATTACAAAATCTGGAAGTAAGAATTGTTGGAGGAAATGTGGAGTGATGGGAACGTACAGTCATATGTGGTGGGATTGTCCGTTAATGAATTTTGGAAACAGACTGGTATAGAAATTTTGGGAATTGTGGGAAGGAATATGGAAATAACTAAATTAATGGTTCTTATTACCCTGAGTAGTACCAAGTTAAAAACAAAAGAGGAATGCAATTGGGTAAAATTGATAGTAATTGCAGCCAGACAGGTTATAGCGAGTAAAATGCAGAAGAGCTAGGGGTGAACCAATGGAGGAAAAAAGTGAATAATATTATAATTTTAGAATACAGTGGTACCTCGGGTTACATACACTTCAGGTTACATACGCTTCAGGTTACACACTCCGCTAACCGAGAAATAGTACCTCGGGTTAAGAACTTTGCTTCAGGACGAGAACAGAAATCGTGCTCCAGCAGCGCAGCAGCAGCAGGAGGCCCCATTAGCTAAAGTGGTGCTTCAGGTTAAGAACAGTTTCAGGTTAAGAACGGACCTCTGGAACAAGTTAAGTACTTAACCCGAGGTACCACTGTACCTAACTGTGAAGATACATAGAATGAAAGGGTTTAAGGTCAGTGAGAAAGAGGAGGATTGGTTTGAGAAGATATTGAATTATTTGAGTAGGTTGGAACAATTTGGGGCAATTAAAATGTTAAAAGTAAAATAAACCTTGTGGAAGGAGGAGTGTTAAGGTATATAGAAGTGAGCATATGGTTAATTTGAATATGTTATTATTGAATATTATTGAATATGTATATTATTGAATATTGTATACCCAATGTATCAGCTGCCTGGGAGGTTTCACTGTTTGTGTTTTGGTGGTTGGTAAAAAATAAAATATTTTTAAAAAAGAAGAAAAAAGAAAAATCCCGAGGAATTAAAAAAAATACTAACAGATTGGTTACAGATACATCCGATTAACCAACTGTTTAAGATGCAAAAAAAATGGGATTTTCCCAATTTACAAGGGATTTATTAGTTAAAAGTATTATCAAAAATGTACAAAGTGCTGCTAGAGTGGGATACAAAAGAGGAATTTGTGAAATCAATTATGATTAAGTGGGCACAGGATGTGGGCCATAACATTGATTATGAGCTGTGGGAGAATCTATGGACGGTAAACATGAATTTTATGGCATGTTATGCATTAAAGGAAAATATGATGAAAATGACACACAGATGCTACTCAACACTTCCCAAACTAGAGATAATGTTTTAAAAAGAAAAAGATACATGTTGGAAATGCAATGAAGTAGCGGTATCCTTTTTCCACATGTGGTGGTCCTGTAAAGCAATCAGGGAATTCTGGGAAGTAATTTACAATAAATTAAGCAACGATATTAAAAAACAACAACACCTTCCCACAAAAGCCTGATACATTCCTTTTTGGAATGGTAACAACAGAAATCCCTAAAAAACCAAAATTATTATTATATGCCACCACTGCGGCTATAATCTTACTGGCACAAAAGTAGAGAATGAGTACAGTACCCATTAAGGAAGAGCTGAATTGGCAGGTACAGCAAATAGGATAAGAGAAAAGGATGATAAAGAATATAAGGAGAATTGGAAAATGTTTATTGACTATTTTAAGAACCAGTATAAAAATGTAAATAACGTAACAGGCCTTGAGTAAATCCAGCAGAATGGGAGCTAGTAGAATTTAACAGAAGAAGAAATTTGAAGATGACAAATTTGGAAACTAGTAGAAAAGTAAAGAAACCAGGAAAAGGATGGAAGGGGAGTCACTAGGTATTTAGTTGTATGTTGTGATTGAAATGAAAGTTGAACAATTGGTGGATGGAGGAAATGGGATGTGGGAGGTGTGTGTTGTGTGTTGTGTGTTGTGACTGAAATGAAAGTTGAACAATTGGTGGATGGAGGAAAGGGGATGTGGGAGGTGTGTGTTGTGTGTTGTGTGTTGTGACTGAAATGAAAGTTGAACAATTGGTGGATGGAGGAAAGGGGATGTGGGAGGTGTGTGCCAGTGGGAGCTTCTCCTCCTCCACATGTGGAGGCAAAGTACCTGAATGGCTGGTAGTACTTCACATAAAAATCAGACAGAATTTCTTGTCAAGATGGAGAAATAGTTGGGCTGCCTTCAGATGTGAGGGGAGCAGTGGCGTAGCGTGGGGGGTGCAGGGGGGGCCGGCCGCACCGGGCCCAACATCTGAGGGTTAGGGTTAGGGGGCACAAATCCACGGGTTAGGGGGCGCAAATTACTTGCCTTGCCCCGGGTGCTGACAACCCACACTACGCCACTGGAGGGGAGCAGCGCATCCATTACTACAAAGTGAACAGAAAGGTTGACCAGCCGTTTGAGTCCCACCCCCTGGCCAAGTTAGAAACCACTGGTTCTGGTGTGATAACATGGTTGTGTTACCACTCAACGCAAAAGGGTTTACTCTCTGTAAAGGTGTGTGTCAGAAAAAGTTCTCATGAATTAACCCTAAAGCATTATATTTATTAGATCAGAATTTTCTGACTGCTGAATGGGCAGGGTTAACTTGAGCTTGTTCTCCTTTGTTTGCTTACTACAGCCAACATGTTGATAGTGTTTTTGCAGAGTCCCTGCACTTCGACTTACATTAGGTGGTGAAAATAACGTTTGTTCTATAAAAGCATGCAGGCTATTAACCTGAGGCAATTTCCTAACATTGTCATTACTTCCTATCTACATGCGAACCTCCCCAAAGAAGAGGGCTTATTGACAAAGGTGGGTGGGGGCTTTGGCTGTCCAAATGATGGTGGGTGATGGCTTTTTATGGAATGTATTACTTCGTGCTTTATCAGTTTTGGGTCATTCTCACAGGAAGTAAGTAGCTTGCCAAAGAGAAGTATTCAGTCCACCTTCTTCCAGACTTTTTTTTTTTTTTTTGGTATTCAGTTTTTCTGTATGCTATTTTTCTGTATGCCCTGTATGGAACACGGGGCCAGTTCGCTCATGAGGCAAAGCAGTTTGCCTTGGGTGGCAGGATCCCATGGGGCAGTGCACCCACAGGAAAACCCCACCCTGGCTGCTGTCAGAGTTTTATGGTATTGGTGGCAGTGGCAGCAGCTGCAGCTTCCAGCAAAATTTCACTGCTGCCACATGACCACAATATGTGAGGCTACAAAGGGGGGGGGCACATTCGCATTTCACCTCAGGCAGGAGACAGTGTGGGTCATCCCTGGTGGAACAGTATTCAGATGTATAAATCGTCATATACAACCTGAGCAGATTAGTCCAGAGGCACTTAAAAATACTGGTTTTTCACACCACACACTTACAGTTTCCCTCTATTGTTAGTGCTGAGCGAATTCTTAATTCTGAAATGGGCTCAGTAAACCACCCCCCAAAGGGCTATTTTTCTTTTCCTGTACACAATAAAATTTGGAGCCTGTTGGTTTTTCTGGGTGTGTGTGGGTTAGAGTGGCTTCCTGTGACCAGACTGCAGATGCAAAGCATTAGAGCAGGGGTAGATAATATGGTCTCAACATTAAAAACGAAGATCATGGTCACTTGGCCCATCACCTCCTCTCCTGACAAATAGAAGGGGAAGAAATGGAGGCAGTGAGAGATTTTTCTTTCTTGGGTTCCATGATCACTGCAGATGGTGACAGCTGTCACGAAATTAAAAGATACCTGCTTCTTGGGAGAAAAACAATGACAAACCTAGACAGCATCTTAAAAAGCAGAGACATCACCTTGCCGACAAAGGTCCATATAGTTAAAGCTATGGTTTTCCCAGTAGTGATGTATGGAAGTGAGAGCTGGACCATAAAGAAGGCTGATTGCCGAAGAATTGATGCTTTTGAATTATGAGTCCCATGGACTGCAAGACCTCTCCATTCTGAAGGAAATCAGCCCTGAGTGCTCACTGGAAGGACAGGTCCTGAAGCTGAGGCTCTAGTACTTTCACCCCCTGATGAGAAGAGAAGACCCCCTGGAAAAGACCCTGTTGTTGGGAAAGATGGAGGGCACAAGGAGAAGGGGATGACAAGAGGACGAGATGGTTGGACAGCACAGTGTTCTCGAAGCTACCAGCGTGAGTTTGACCAAACTGCGGGAGGCAGTGGAAGACAGGAGTGCCTGGCGTGCTCTGGTTCATGGGGTCACAAAGAGTTGGACAAGACTAAATGACTAAACAACAACAACAAAGATAATATGGTGCCAGATGTCATGGACTTCAACTCCCATCAGCCTCAGCAAGCATGGCCAACGTTCAGGAATGATGGGAGATGTAGTAACAACATTGGATGGTCTCTGCATACATGGATTTCCAGGAGCCAGAATGGATCTGCTCTGCTTACCTCATCTCAGTGCCTGCTATGGTTGCATTTAGGGTGCATACAGTTTCCATTTAGGGTGCTGTTAGAGATTGTGCTTGATGTCATAAAACCTTTGCAAGGGTTAGGGTTAAATTAAATTATAAAATTATAAAAGATATTCTCTGCTGCTGTAGGAAGAGGTGCAAATGGGGACACTGGGGGCTGAACGCAGCCCTGGTTCAACTCTTACCTCCACCATCAACTTAGTAGGTGGCCAAAGGCAAGCTGCCACCTCCGGAAAGCTGCCTCACTCACTTGCATCTGCAATAATCATATCGACTTACCTTTCACGATTATTGGAAGGCAGAGATTGCCAGTGTGGTGGCGCAAGTGCACTCACAGAGTCCTTCACTGGCATTTGCCTGGTCCCCTCCCCTGCTGAAATGTGACTTTTTTTAAAAAAGGTATGCCGGGGGGGGCTCTGTCCCTCTTTCCCTCCCTCCTCTGATGCCCTCTTGCCTCCCCAAGGCTTGCACAGCTGTTTCTTGTAGCAGCCCTGGCTATAAGCTCCGCAGGTGAAGGAGAGGAACCTCTCTTTGGGGTGGGGGTGGGGGCAGATCAGAGACCAGGGAGGGCAGCAGCAGTTGCCCAGAGGACTCCCAAGGAGAAGGGAGAGGAGAGAAGGCTGAGGGAACACTACACAAGGGAGGGCGAAAAAGGGTGAGAGGCTACTAGGCAGGCAAGGAGTGACATAACAGGGCTCCTGAACCCCACAGGGGTGACGCAGAAAGAATGCAGTTGGTCAAGGGAACCATGAGTGCAAAAAAGTTGAAAACATCTGGACTAGGCTTTGGAGTGTGCCTGGCTGCAGTCTCTGTGTTTCTGGTGCCCATAATAGTCTGTCCCGTTGCAAACATGCCCACTGTCCCCAAAAGCTTGGTAGCCCTTGCTGTAAGGAATACAACTAGATCAGTCATAGGCAAACTTGGCCCTCCAGACCAGTGGTCAGGGATGGTGGGAGTTGTAGTCCCAAAACATCTGGAGGGCCAAGTTTGCCCATGCCTGAACTAGATCATGCATGTAATGTGCTTTGAACTCTTGGAATTGTTATTGATCTTTCTTCTGCAGAGGTTTCTAGGAATTTCTCCACACTTCAGCAACCCAGCAAAGAGCTTAGCCTTTCTTAATATGTGTCTCTCCTCCCTTTCCTCAGGGCAGAATGGGAACCATATTAAAACAGAATCTTCTCTGTGGCTCTGAGGCATAAGGAGACGCCTCCTAAAAACCTTCAGGTAGGCAGAAGGTAAATGAGACTTCCCAGAATGTGATAATGTTTTCTGGGGAAGATGGGAGTTGTAGGTCAATGACATTATCTTTATTGTGTTGAGTTTCTGCACACCACTGTTGTAATGAAGTGGCATATAAACTGTTGAAATGAATAAATGAATAACATCTGGAGGACTCACGGTTTTCCTCACCTTGTATATAGGATTGTGGGCCTACCAGCTATGCTACACTAGCTCTGTTACATCACAATCTGCACTTCTACTCAGAGGCAAGTCCTATGGTATCAAGCAGGATTTACTTTCAAGCAAGTGTAAGCTGCAAAGTCCTGCATTTCGTAGTATACATTTTTAAAAGTGTGCACCTAAAGTGGTGATATGCAAAAGAGGAGACCTTTAGTAGCTGAGTGAAATGTAAAATGTCAGAAAATGCAGTTTGTTCTGGTGTCCTCTTTTGCATCTCACCACCTTATGCGCACCTAGAAGAGGGATAGCCAATGAGGTGCTGTCCAGATGTTCTTAGGGATGTTGGTAGTTACAATCTATCAGCATATGAAAGGTACCATGTTGGCTATTTCAGACCTAAAAATATAATATGTAACTGAAACACGCATGTTGGAAGCACATGCCAGGTTACTGTTTATTCATATGATAATATAGCACATGTATTCTTTAAGTACGCTCAACACAGATCCAAAATCCACTATAATATGTTGTCAAGTGTACACAGAGATCCGAAATCAGTTGTAGAGTGCTGTCAAGTGTGGGTGGGTGTGTACACACACACACACACACACACACACACACACACACACAGAGTCCGTGCTATTTTTCTAGAAAAAAAAGGTGCTGGAACTCACCATGAATACCTGTATACCTGAAGGAGCGTCTCCACCCCCATCGTTCAGCCCGGACACTGAGGTCCAGCGCTGAGGGCCTTCTGGCAGTTCCCTCAGTGCTAGAAGTGAAGACACAGGGAACCAGGCAGAGGGCCTTCTGGGTAATGGCGCCCACCCTGTGGAACACCCTCCCATCAGGTGTCAAGGAAATAAACAACTATCTGACTTTTAGAAGACATCTGAAGGCAACCCTGGTTAGGGAAGCTTTTAATATCTATTGTATTTTAATATTTTGTTGGAAGCCACCCAGAGTGGCTGGGGAAACCCAGCCAGATGGACGGGGTATAAATATTTATTATTATTATTATTATTATTATTATTATTATTATTATTATTATTATCTCCTTTGTTCTCTTATAATGACAATGTCACCTACCTGAGAGGGGCTAGGACTGAGTTCCAGTGAGTTCTGGTTGAAAAAAAGCCCTGCATACACTGTACACACACACACACACACACACACACACACAGAGAGAGAGAGAGAGAGAGAGAGAGAGAGAGAGAGAGAGAGAGAGATGCAGACCTAAATTTGCTGCCACATAATGAAAGCCCATACATCAATATACCCTTTAAACAGATTTCATACATATGTATCCATGGGATCATGGCAAAAAGCCATCTTCTGGCTGCCTAACACCAGAAGAGAACTAGCCCCCAATCCAGTTCATAATAATCCACCATCCATGTACATAACAGTAATATTTTGGATAATAAAGCACAGTGGAGGAAAGATGAGTGCATAAAATGCACAGGGACTTGGGATCCCATCATGTTATCATACTAACTACAGTAAAGTAGGGATGGCCCTACTATTAGGCTGAGTGAGGCAGCTGCCTCGGGCACCCAAGTCTGGGTGTCATGGAAGGCCAGCAGATAGACAGTTGTTTCATTTATTTTGTTGTATGTTTTACTGCTGGGGAAGGGGAGACGCACTGGGGTGCTGATAGTGCTTGGTCTTGAGAACCAGAACTAGTTTCCCATGAGCTGGGCTGTTGTTGCTTACTGGGTGGGAGAGGTGGAGGAGCCATGTGGCGTGGAGGTTGGTGTAGCACCTTGGAAAAATGGGGGGGGGGCAGCATCCGCAGGACTTCAAAATGTGCTTATAAAGCTCATATAAAGATTAACATTTCCCACTCTCTCAAACCATAAGTCCTAGTTGAAGAGTACAAACCCAGCTGTGGTGGCTGGTGTCCAATGGGGTAGGTAGCGTGTAAGGCAGGAGGTCAACAGCAGGTGGAGCCAGAGTGAGTGGCAGCCTATGTGACATGATTTTTCATGACTATTTAGTCCTAGAGTTACTTGTGCATAGCTGGAAGGGGTGTGTGTGTGTCTCATAATCATTAGAGAAAGGGAGTTTATACAAAAAGCAACCCAAACCATTCCTTTGGGTTTTCAAATCATGCAATGCCCTTCTGCAGTTTGGCTCAAGCAATAAATTAACTAAGGAAGAAGATGCATAAAAGCAATAATGTCAATACAGAGGCCATGCCTGTGGCAACTAATGATGAAGCAAAGTTGCTGAATGCACCAGGTTTGTGACTCCAGTGTAATGCTTTAGAAAAAAAGCTGAGTTTGTGCCATTTTAGTTTCCAGAAAATTTGCTGCGTCAGTTTCTTGCAGCAAAACCAGCAACATATCTCATGACACTTTGAAAGCAAACCCATTCACTAGAGCATAAGCTTTTGTGGAGAACACTTTGATGGAGAGTGGACTATATCTTATACATCCATTGAAGAGGACACAGGAGCTTATGCCATAACAAATACATATTTATAAAGATTCAGGCTTTTGGCCTATCATAATACAGTGGTGCCTTGCAAGACGAAAAGAATCCGTTCTGTGATTCTCTTCATCTAGCGGTTTTTTCGTCTTGCGAAGCAAGCCCATTGAAGGATTAGCGGATTAGCGCTATTAGCGGCTTATCTGCTGATCGGATCAGCTGATAAGCGGCTTAGCGGCTTAGAAAAGGGGGGGGGAGGGAAAAAACCAGCAGGAACTCGCAAGACATTGTCGTCTTGCGAAGCAAGCCCATAGGAAATTCGTTTTGCGAAGCACCTCCAAAACGGAAAACTCTTTCGTCTAGCGAGTTTTCCATCTTGCGAGGCATTCGTCTTGCGGGGCACCACTGTAATTTAATAATAATAATAATTTATTATTTATACCCTGCCCATCTGGCTGGGTTTCTCCAGCCACTCTGGGCGGCTTCCAACAGAATATTAAAATACAATAATTTATTAAACATTAAAAGCTTCCCTAAAAATAGAAGAGAGTCTATCCATAAAAATGTTGTTCTACGTGTGGTCCTGACTTTTGAAGAAATGTAGAAGCTTGCAAAATCAATGTCAAAACATGGTAGTGGGCAAAAAAGAAAAGATACCAAGAGACCAGGTTGCTTGGAATGTCAAATGAGGGCTGCACTGTTTTCTACATCTGAAATGAATTATAAACAACTTAGTATCGTGGCAAAAAGAATGAAGGATACTGTTATAGGGGGGGGGGAGTTGAGACCCTTCTAACCCCTGGACCCAGCAAGTGTTAAAATATAAGATAGGTTGGCTTCCTGTGCTGAGGCGATTGCCTGGGAGACGGGCCACTAAGAGAACAAAATCTCAGTGGAAGACAGCAAATGGGTGGGTCTTCCCCTCCCTGAACAGACAAAAGCCAGAGTTTGAAGTGGAGTTTTGCAGGAATGTGACCGCGAAAAAATACAGCAAGTTGGAAAACCAGAGAGGCAGAACAATGGTTTATTTCTGCTTGAATCCAAGGCTGTGGCTATGTGAAAACAATACATTTTGGGGTCTTGATGCTGTGAAGCCCTCCATCATAGGCCCAGGTTGTATATATGTGTAAATAAACCATGTATCATAAAGGCACCACAGCCTCCACTGCCCCTCATTCCAAAATATTCATTTGAATGCAAAGCAGTGTAGAAATGCAATAAATCAAATCAATTCTATCAAATCAAAAGGAAAGACAAGTCCTGGAAAAGCGCCTGGAACCCCTGGAATATCACAGCGCTTGGAGGGTGGCGTGGCGTGCGACAGTATTCCTAAACTGTGGGAGAAAATACACTGTGAAAACTAGGTACTAAACTCCTTCGGGAGGAAGGACAGGATATAAATCGCATAAACAAATACATTCATAAATAGACTTCCTGCACACGAAAAGAACACAGAACATAAAACTTGCTACTGCCAGTGGGAGGAATTACAGCAATTATCGTCACAGGTAGGGATGGGAGATTGGTTTGATTCAGTCCAGATTTAAAGGAAAACCGGCTTCATTTGTACTAACTGATACACAGGAAACTTTCAAAATTCATGTTTGTCTGAATTTTGCAATACAGTTCTCCTGTCAAGTAATGTGTGTGAATGGTGTGAATAAAGTAAAGTGTGTAAAGAAATGCATACATTAGTGAAAATAGCCTGCAAAAATGCATTATATTTGGAGAGGAAACTTTGCAAAAACATTTCTGCAGTATTAGCAGAAATGGCATATAGAAATATATATTTTTGTAGAATTAGCAAAAATGTTGATGACTTTTCAAAAAAAAAATTTTTTTGCAAACTGATGTGGAAATGTGGAGAACGGAACTTAAGAGTGGAAAATAAGAAACTGAAATAAACTGAAATGAATAAATTTGCCCATCCCTAGTCATAGTGGGGTTTGAAAACCAAATATTAACAGATGCTACAAGTTGAAAAGAAATATTGAATATCTTGCTACCGGGGCCTCCAGTGACAGTGCTGGCTCCAGAAGGACCCATAGTTGTCAACTTTTCCCCTTTCTTGTGAGGAATCCTATTCGGAATAAGGGAATTTCCCTTTAAAAAAGGGAAACGTTGATTGCTATGGAAGGACCCAGGATGCAAACCTGGTCCTTCAAAGGGAGTGCAGCCCCCCCCCCAGGGTAGGCAGTTGACCACCGTCTTGGGCATGGGAGCTACTCACCCCCTCTGCCTCTGTCTTGCCAGGATTCAAGCTCAGCTTGGTTCTCCTCATCCATCTCACCACTGTGGCCAGGCCCTGATCCAAGGACTGCACGGCCTCTCCTGATTCAGATGTTATGGAGAGACAGAGCTGAGTGTCATCAGCAGATTGAGAGCACCTTGTCCCCAGCCTCCTAATGACCACTCATGAGATTATCTGTGTGTAATTGGATCATGGTATGTGTGTGTGCAGGGGCATCAACTTGAATAAAATATTGGGGGGAGGCAGGCAAGCCCATAGGCGCCGACTCCATGGGGCCTGAGGGGGCCCGAGCCCCCTCAAAAATTCGTTTGGGGGGCTCTGCCCCCCCAATAATCTCGGGCGCCCCTCCAGCAGAGCACCGTCGCCGTCCCCCGCCTCCTCCCCACCTGCTCCCTCGCCAGCCAGCCAGCCGCCGCCCTAGCCGGAGAGCCCCAGCCGTCCCCGTCGCGCAGTCGGCTGGATCTCCCTTCAGCAGGCCGTGCTCACAACTCGGCCCAGGGACCCCCCAGCAGCATATCTCCGGCCCAGCTGAAGAATCCGGCAACAAGCCCCCTCCTCCCCAATCGCTCCGCCGAAATACGCTCCAAAACCCCCCAGATAGGCCGCCGGCCGCCAAGTCTCGTGGCGCCCTGAGCGAGGGTCTCTCCCCAACACCGCCACCTCGAACTGCGTTCTCCCGGCTACCCGAGCGAACCAGCGGCAGGACCCCGGTATGGGCCCCCCCAATATTTTTTATAAGTCGGCGCCCCTGGGCAAGCCCCACCCCACATAATCACACGACGCGACACAGACACACCATTTGGATGGCAGTGCCCCCCTCAAATATTTTAGGGAGGGCTGAAGGGACCTTAGCCCTTGGGAGTTGGCTCCTATATGTGTACGAGAGAGAGAGTGGAGGGGGCAGGTTACAAATTTGTATTGGGAATGGAAAAAAAAATGGTCCCTGGTCTCTGCTCCACAGGTACCAGCAGCTTCTCTGACAAACTGCATGGACCACAGCATCGTACTTTGAGATGATGGGAGGCAGAGGTTTTTTTGTGCAATGGTGCTCACCAGTACAGAGTACTGTCTCCTCTTATTTTGCCGCCCAGGTAGCCATTTTGTGCACTGCACTTTTATTAAGATATGAGTATCAGCACTTCATTTTTTTTTCCTAACCAGAAAAAGTTTCATATATGGGGTTAGATTTCTGAGGAGTCATTCACTTTCTCACTCTCTCTCTCACAAATCATCACTTGATACTGAAGTCACCAAGTGACTAACAGGCACAAGAGAATCAGGTTTAAGAGTTACACAGAGGGGGAAGTTGCACTCAGCGTGGGTTGGTCTCTTTTTCTCCAGTATTTGAAAACTCCGCCTGGTGAAATTCTACTTCCTATGGCACTTGGGGGTCTGGACCTGGCCACCCTAGATTTAGCTAACCATGCTCTACTGCAAGTGTGGGGAATCTTGGGCCCTCCCATCATCCCAGACCACTGGGCATGCTTGCTAGGGCTAACAGGAGCTGTACCTCAGCAGCAGCTGGCGGTTGTCAAAGTTTCCTCACATCTGCTTTACTGGTTTAGGCTGTAACCCTAACCATGTCTACTCAGGCAAAACTTTTATTAAATTCAATGGGGCTTACTCCCAGGTAAGCAGGATTAGGACTGCAGCCTTAAACATTTCTCTGTAAGCAGAAAAAAAGAGAAGCCAGCTGATGTGCTCAAGTTGTTGCAGAGTTTGATCTTTCTGTAGATTTCTTGGAAGTGCAGCTGAGTAAAGCTTGATTAGCATTTGACCCAGATGGAGGAGGTTAAGTACTTGAGAAAGAAACTTTTAGGACACAGCTAACTTCCCTACTAGGCGAGCTGTAGTAGTCTGGTGACTGAAAGAGTGATATGTGTATTTCATGTCCTGCTAGGCCTGAAGTAAGGTAGGTACTTACTGCGAAGCAAGGTCTGGAAAAGTACATCTCTCCACATAGAGGGGAAATGGCATTTTAGGAAAATAACAGCTATTAATAATATATTAAGACAAACATTGTTTGGTGTATGATTTTGAGATTTATTATTAAGTAGGCCAAAGTAATTGATTTATCTCTATGAATGCTTATGCTTTAATAAATCTCTGTTAAAAGTAAAGCTTAACAAGAGTGGTTTATTCAAAACTTCATGCTATTTTTGAGCAGTAACATCTGGCAAACTGTTTGGTGAACGTTTTCCAGGAGGCTTCTGTGACACTTTTTTCTTCTTAGTAGATGTTGCCATTGGCTTGAGAGCAGTATAGTTTTGGGTCCCCTCCCCACTTTCCCCTAAGTTTTGTTCTGCTTTTGCTGTGCTTGTGTGGGTATCCTGCCCACGTCTTGTTTCCATAATACAATTTCATAGTATTGTCTGGACACAGTGGTGGTTGACACACACACACACACGCACGCACACACACACACACACACACGTATGTCAGAAATCTTGGGGAGAGTTCATCAAAGAGGCAGTTGTTTGTTCTCAAATTTTACTGGGGAAAATCTGTCTTGAGTAACTTTTGCTTTTTATCTAGTTAAAAGACAAAGTGCCTGAAGAGCAATTTCACAAGCTCTTTTATTTTTAGATGTGCATCTGAGATAAATTCCAAGGGTTCCAAGTAGACCTCTTTAAGTTAATTGGCATAAATTAGTAATGTCTATTCCAGTGGGTCGGGTCTGAGTAGAATTTATGTGGCTGCAACCTTGTGTGTGTGCCGCAAAGTAACTGATAATTGTCTATAGGCCTGCATAAAGTAACAAGGTTAAATATCACTAAATGTTAGTTTTCTTGAGCTTATCAAATGAGGTATAGGGATTAGAGTGGTCAACTTGCCACTAGATGTGGGGGATAAATCTGATTCCGTTTGCCTTTTAATGTGAACCTACCAAATTCATGCTCCTGAAACAATAAGTGACCTGAAATGCAGTAATCCTTTGAGTTCCCTGACCCCAGAGTGTGTATGAAAACAGTGCAGTGTTGTATAGTGGTTAGAATGTCAGACTAGTACCTGGGAGAACGGGGTTCACATCCCCACTCAGGCATGAAACTCACTCTCAGCCTAACCGACCTCACAGGGTTGTTGGAAAGATATAAGTGCAAAAAACCCCTAAGTAATAAATAGAAACGTGTACTAGGGGGAAATGTGAAAGGGGCTTGTAAAAATGGATTACATTAGGAGAAATTGCTAGGCAAAAGGGCATTTAAAAATGTACCCTTTATGAGTAAAGGACACAGTTTCATGCAAATTTCACCCACCCTCAAACTAAAGCAGAAATGTTAATAACAGGACATAGAATTGGAAAAAAGGAGAAAATGAAATACAGCCCTCATTACAGTCTCCTTTCCTTTAGAAAAGTTTCTTTGGGGAGGGAACAGCTGAGACTGGAGAAGTTGCAGAGGTGCATAAATAAAATACTGAATAATACTGAATATTGAATAAAATATTGTGGGTGGGGGCAGGCCTGGCTCCCTCGGATATTTTATTGGGGGCTGAAGGGACCTTGGCCCTAAGAGTTGGCTCCTATGAGAAGTTGTAATGGGGGTGTAACACCTCCTCACCTGCTCTTTCGTTATTCCATTAGCTTGAGAACATTCTAAATGTAATTCCCCCCCCCCCATCATGAAGACAGAGGTTGGGCAGGGACAGAAAAGCCCTGGGACTCTTTAATATGTACATTTGCAGACAGTTTACCCTTAGAGGCTGCTTCTAAGTCCCTTTATCAAAATCTGCAAAGTTATCAGGGGAGTGTTAAGCTCGCAAATAAGCAGAAATACCATGTACAACAGCTGTGTCTCTTGAACAACATGTGGTGGGAAGGGAGAGAAAAAATACCTTTTCCTGGTTTTTCTTGATCAGCACATGAGCTGTGTCACGGATGGGAGGAAAACCGCTCCATAAATGCAAGAAACTTATTAAAAGGCTTATGCAATATACTTCTGGTACAGTGGACTTCCTGAGAACGGTGCCTGTCGATATGATTTAACGATTATCTGCCGGAGACTTTCCAGTAGTTATTTTGGCCGTGCCTCTCCCCTAGGCCTGACTGATTTGCCCTAACCGGGCCACTAGTTACAGGAAGGGATAAGAAAATGCAAGATGTAACTAGGGGAGCAAGAAGAACAAAATAGAAGGTTTTTGAAGCTGCAATGGTAAACAAAAAAGTGGAATTAAGATGCAATTCAAGCTTTGATTTATGAGCCTGAGTCATCCTTAATCTTGCTTGTCATGTGCTTCTCCTGTTAACATTCAGTGTACTCTAGTGAACTTCCAGTCTAAGGAATTGGAACTTTGTCCCCATTTCTGCAGATGTACAGGTCTTCGTGGATTTCACGAACGCTTACGGAGGGATTGGACAAATTCAGGGAGAGAGCTCTATCAAAGGCCATTAGATTTTTTTTATGGTGTGAAGGGAGTGTTCATATTCTCTTAATTTCACTTTAGACAAAATTTGGCAATTCTACTGTTGGGGAGAACCTTTGAACTCAAATCGTATAGCTCAGCTTTGAACGCTGTTGTACCCATTAACACAAAGCAAGATTGGGAGCATAATATCCAGTGCTATTTTTCTAGAAAAAGAGGTGCCGGAACTCACTGTGAACCCCTCCCTTGTTCTCTTAGAATGGCAATGGTGCCCACCTGAGAGGGGCCAGAATTGAGTTCTGTCTGGGGAAAAAAAGCTCTGATAATAACTGTAGGTGAAGTGATCTGGGAAGGGTTAAGACTTGCTGTGGTGAACCTAGGTGTCCCTCCTTGTCATGTTTATTTGGATGGGGAAACTCTGGTCTTTAGATGGTTGGCCTGTGTAAGAACCCTGAATGTCCAGAGCATTTCTTTATTAACCCACAAGGTCAGGAGGGATGGAACATCGTTGTGAAACTTGGCATTTGTAGGCAATGTAAGTTGGGGAGTTTTCTCCGCATGCTTGGGCAACGCTTGTGGGCTTGTGGTTGACACTAGCATATTTTGGGTGCAAGAGCAGCAGATGTGATGTTATGGTCAAAGATAAGGAAAAGCAAAGCACTTTAGATATGCTTAGGTGACCGAACATGTGCATGGGAGAACTCTGTTGAGAGGGCCAGTGGGTGTGAAAGATGAGCGCCGCCTATGAAGTGGCTTGAAAGGAGCCAGGGCTCTTCTGCCACACCTTTGGAAAACACCTCACAAGGTGGGAAGGTGGGAAATGATGTGTATGGTTTGAGCTCTCTGAGGCTCCAGTGCCAATAAAATGAGTTTCTGTGGGCAGGAAGGAGGCCAGCTTACGTGGGAGTTCATGCCGTTTGAGTCAGGCAAGCTCTCCTCCAGCCAGCTGCAAAACATTAGCTCCTTGTTAAATGACAGGCCAGGCAAATGCCTTCACTTCTGGTTTGGGGGGAAAATGATAATGAGGCATTGGGAGTACAGTGGAAGAGACACGTGGCCTTACTAACTGTGAAAACCTCTTCAGTTTTCAAGTTTTGCTTTTCCCCCTCAAGAAGCAACCTTGAAAGACGTCACTCTCTTGCAGCAGAATGTGCACATTTTGCATGGGGGTGTGTGTGTGGAGAGAATGAATGGCCTTCATTCGGGAATGGAAAGGCAAAACTCTTTTTTCAAAAGCAGTCTGCTGTTTCCTGGCTGAATGAAAAGAGGCGGTGGATCCAGAAGGCAGTGGTGCTGTGAGTCAAACTAAATATGACTTCAAGTGCCGTTTTATACTGTAATTTTATGGTGTGATTCATGCTGAGATCTATGGATGGAGGGTGGTATAAAATTTTAATAAAATAAAATGAATAAAATTTTAAGCAGCATCTGCAAGACTGGCTAAATCAAGTTCTCTGGCTTTTTTAAACAGCCAGGGGCCTGGGAACAAGGTGTAAGAGGAGGAAATCAGCACTTCCGGTTTCCCTGTGCTTTTTAGGTACAGTTTTGAGCGTTTTTCAGTTTGCCCCACTGCTTTCCCCAGGAAAACCCACTGTTTACCACTGAGTTGGAATAAACATGAATCTGCAGAAATACAATTGCCCACTTTTTAAACTCAACAGCAGCCTGAAGTACAGAAAGCCAGCAAAGCTTTTCCTGGCTTCAAGAAACCAGACTCCTGCAGCCTCTTTGGTTGCATGTTGTTGGACCTCAGCTCCTGTCAGCTCCAGGCAGAATGGCCAACAGTAGGAACCGCAGTTCCAAATGTCTGGGGAGCTGCTGTACTCTGTGGGGTTATGGGCTGAAGACGTAGGGGTGGAACTAGTAAATTGGTACACCTCTGCTCAGATGCATCTCTTCTTCTTTGGCGGTCACTCGTAGCTGAATAAGATTTGTCTTCCATAAACACGGTTTTAAAAGTGAGTCCGTAAGTGACTGTGGAGGCCAATTCTGGATCCACACGTCCTTCCACAGTGGGGACATGGGTTTCTGGGCAGGAGTTGATCATGGAGAGGTTTTGCCAAACGTGCCTTCCTCTTAGTTCATTTTTCCCTTTCGTCCTGAGTTCGAGTGTCTTCAAAACCCATGATACCTTTGGTAAAGGCTGTTCTCCAATTGGAGCACTCGCAGATCAGGGTTTCCCAGTTGTCAGTGTTTATACTACATTTTTAAAGATATGCCTTGAAAGAGTCTTGAAACTTCTTTTGTTGACCATCAGCATTACGCTTTCCATTTTTAAGTTTGGAATAGAGTAGTTGCTTTGGAAGACAATAATCTGGCATCCGCACAATATGACCAGTTCAACGAAGTTGATGTTGAAGAATCATTGGTGATCTTTGCTTCTTCCAGTATACTGGCATTAGTTTGCCTGTCTTCCCAGGTGATGTGTAAAATTTTTCAGAGACACTGTTGATGGAATCTTTCACGGAGTTGGAGATGGTGTTTATAAGTGGTCCATGTTTCACAAGCATACAGTAAGGTTGCATCTACCGCTAGCTAGCAAAAGTGGCTGTGGATGAAGTCCTTTGATGGGAGATCTGTGACTGACAGCAGGCACATGGCTCAAATGTTAAACACAGTGCTTTTCTTCTAGAAAAAGAGGTGCTGGTACTGCGTACCCTTGAGGACCCCCCCCCCCACAAAAAGCAGTGGTTAAACCCTACTTATTTCACTGTGTTTTTCTGTTTTCCCTATTCAAAAGGACTCTGTCTCTACCAAACAAAATCCCTCCCCCCATTCTTTCAGTCTAGATTTCTTCTACTAGGGCTTCCATTCTCTCCTTTGGATGCAATCCAAGATGCTGCAGGACTTTTCCTGACCATATTCTAAGGCCTGCTAAATGAGCATATTCGATTTCTGTATAATTTAAAGATTTATTGGAACAAACAACCGAGCCTTAAAATGCTACCCAGCTGTTGCCAATGAGGACTCTCTCTCAGGCGTCTAAACTGCATGGTGTTCTGCATGGATAAGTGCTGGATAAGGTTTCCAAACTTGTGTACAGGTTAACTTATAAAATTCTTGTGCTGAAATGCCTTTCTCTCTGCATGTAGGCATTAATATCAAACCTGTATACAGAACATAATGGCTGCTCAAGTGGGGACCCATCCTACTGGGGAGAAAGGGGGCAGACTTCTGGTTTTCCCCAGTTCTCTTGGAGCCACTGCAACAGACCAGACAGGCACTGACAATGCACCCTCTTGTGCTTGGGGTGGACTTCTCCTGCACTGGACTGCAAGACTCGTTTCTGGTCTGTCGTCTTATCCCTGTTCTGAGTGCCATCATTTTCTTCATTGGCATTTTGGGGCCACAAGGATATCATTAGGGATGGCAGGAAAGTCGATTCAGTTCTCCTTTAAAGACTAGCCTACCTAATTCACATTTTCTGAAACAATATGCTAACTGAAACGCAGCCATTCTTTGACATTCGCTCTTCCTCTGTAAAAGTGCAAGCCGAGTGTGCATAAAATGCATTTATTAGTGAGAATAACATACTGTTGCACCCAACCCAGTGTTTCAGTGGTGCAAGATTCTAGCAGTTCCAGGTGCTTACCCAGTGTTCGTGTTTGCTTTGTAATGAGGTGTAATGCAGACTATGGTGTCTTTATGATACATGGCACATATATATACAACCCGAGCTTATGATGGATGGGTTCACAGCATTTACACCCCAAGAGGGTCTTGCTTCTCCCACAGCCACCACCTTGGATTCCCCTGCTTGGGGAAATTGTTTTGTACTGCTGGTCTCAGGTGGTGTTCAGCCTCGGTTGGTGGTGGGGAGTCCAAGGAGATGAGTCTTCTCCTGTGTTGGGCCCCTGCCACACGTCAGGTTTTCTCAGCAGCTGGGTTCTGCTTGTGTGCAGGTGCAGGCTACATACCCAACCAACTAGAAGTGTGGTTAGGCACAGCTGTGTTCTGTTTGTTCTTCTACTTCAGCTTTGTGTACTCGGCAAGAGAGGAAGATGGAAGTCAATGTGCATCGTGCATTTTGGAATTTCTCCCATCTGTTTATTCCCTATATTGAAGGGTGTGTGGTGAAACCTTTTAACAACACTCCACAGGCGACTAGGTGTGGCCACCACATTGAACCAAAACTTTAGTGATGGATTTTATACTTTGGTAAGAAGGTAACAATTGAAATGATATGAGATACACACACACGCACACACGCACACACACACACACACACACACACACACACACAAATATTCGAAGAATCTACATTTAAAATACACTGAAATTAGAATTTAGTGGCCGGTTAATTCTCCCTCTGCTGACAGCTTTTCTGGGAAGATCTACTCCTGCCTACTTCATACTGATTTGTTTAAGGGAGGTATCCTGTTGTGCCATTCTCAACTTGATGCAGATGCAGGGAACTTCCTGGCACCAAGCACCTGGTGACGAGCAGCTTTCTTTGTGTTCAGAAGCTATTTCTTCTGACTCTCTAATAGGCTGCAGTTCCAGGCCCCATGAAACCATCTCCACTCCACCCTGTAAATGTGGCTTAAGCCCATGTATCATGATTAAACAGGAAAATGTGGCAGTTATTTCTCTGTTCTCTTTCTCCAAGGTCTATTCTTTCTCTGTTCCATATCAGCAAGGATGGTGGCAAGGAGAGTGATTGATTAGTTATTTCAAAGGTTTCTATTGTCCTCCGAGTGCCTTCTAGCACAATGCTCAAGGTTTCTTAGGAATTTGTCTTACAGCCATAGTTTTCACCGTGCAGTAGATCTCTCCTCCCCCCTGCCCTGGGCCACCTGAAGAGGAATGGGAAGAGATTTTAGACTGGAGGTAGTCGGCAGAATAGTCACCCTACTTTCCAGCAAGGCTTCAATGACTTTGACAGTTCACTGAATGATACAAGATTCAGCAGGTGACGTTCTTTCTATGCATTGAGATTTGCAGTGCAATCCTATGAACATCTACTTTGAAGTAAACACAACTAAGTTTAATACTTCTCACTTTAAGGTAAGCATGTAGAGATTTTCAGCCACAAAGATAAGTTGAAAAGTTGTAGAAGGGCACAAGAGTCCTGCAAAGGAGTTAAAAGAAAAGGCTGGTGGCTTGCTCTTTGTGTCTAGTAGGCTTTATAGTTCAAAATAGACCGAGCACAACAAGCTATTTGAATATTTCCACGATTGTTGTTCAGTCAATTGACTGTAAATGAAGCCTATGCAAATTTGGTTAACTGCCTGCAATACTATGGCACCTCTCATATTTATATGACTACTTGAAGATTTTAAAATTTTGTTTTAAGCTCCATAAAAAAAATGGGATTCAATCTTACTGTGTCAAGTCCAAAGTCGCTGTACATTTGTATGTTGGCTGCCTGTAACTGTGACTTCAAGCCTCTCGCTTTTCTTCAGCCTCGGTCTTAGGTCAGTTCTCTTACCAATAAGTTCCTTATCAGTTCAATAGTCAGGTGCTTCTTAGATAGGGCTGGATGGTGTTGTCTTACAGAAGAATTGGTACATAACTCACCCACTAAGTCACGGAAGTCGTCTTGTGGGGGAAAAAGACCTTGGTACTCTGGGGGCTGATGAGGTGAGTTTAATTATTTTGCTTCTATAAACACATCAGTTGGATTACAGTGTTTAGCATTCACATACAAGAGATCCCAGCGATTAAACCCCTACATTGACAGAGTGGAGAAAAAGCCTTTGAAGATTTTTTGGGATGGTTAAGGGTGTGTGTGTGAGGAAGTTTCCAAATGCTTAAACTGGAATCAGTGACTTTTTCTAATGTTGCCATCCCTGGGGGTGATAACAAGCTGGCTTTCACTGTCATTAGCCATCCTGGGCTGGATCCAGACACATCAAAGAAGCGTTTCAGTTAAATGTGTTGTAAATTTAAACAGGAAAAACAGGTAGAGAAAAACTGGACTCCACAGCACCATCTGGTGGCACAATGTTAAATCACATACACAACGCATATAAATCACTTTTTCTTTACCAATCTAGCTGAGTCTCTGATCTTGCCATTCCTTAGCTATTCCTGAGTATTTTCCTGTCTTGCCCAAAGGCACGCAATGGAAGACATTAAAACTCCTGACCCATTTTCGTTGGCTTAGGGGCAGTTATGTGTGCAGATGAGGGAGAAATTTGCACTTCTCCTAATTTTGCAATGTAGTTCTCCAGCCAAGTGATGTGCACACAAATGCCTGTACTACGTTAAAGTGTGCATTAAAATGCATGCATTACTTTAAGTAACACAAATCTATTTGACAAACTAGTATTGGTTTGCAGAAATGTATGCACTGGGCAAAATATGATTTGTATACAGGAAGAAATTTGGAATAAACTGCTGGTATTCCCCCCTACAAAGTCACACTTTAAACAACAACAACAAAAGTATCACTAACTGATATGGAATTGTGGAGAACTAAACCTAAAATTGGGGGGGGGGATGAGAGACTGAGAGAAACCAAAATGGACACATTTGCCCACTTCTAGCTACATGTAATGGGATGATTGTAGGTGTCATTAGCCCTTAGCACTTCAATAAATATACAGATGTACCACCCTTATTCTGTGCTTCATGAGGTGCTGACTGCAGGGGAAAAGAGAGGCGACAACTTACTAGACAACCTACATGCTCAGCCCCAGATTACTAGAGATGCAGGTTGGTGGCATCAGGGGATCTTGTTATAATGTGTAGTTTGCTAGTTGTAGGTTGTTGGAGCCTCTCAGATGTACTGGAGACCAAAATTTCCATCAGTTCCATCCAGCATGACTATGGCACATAAATGCTGCAAGGGAGACAGTTATACCTGCTTCAAAAAATCAGTTTTATCTCTCTCTTTCAGAAGGCTGACTTAGGGCCAGTGAAACATATTGTTCACATTTCCTTTTCCAATGTTTTTGTATTAAAATGGAATGTAATAACAGTAAAAAATATGAGAGGGGTGTATTGTTGCCCCTTCTGCATGCTGGTTTCTCTTTTTATGAACTTCTGTATTCCTGCATTTTTCTGTTGAAAAGGCCATTGGGGTGCACGTTTGCAATAGCATTTGGAGACATTTTGTCCTTGTAAGTTGTGGAGTCCTTGGGGCGATTATGGTTTAATACAGATTGCTTAATGCATATGACGTTGTGTACTTTAGGAACTGTTAGGATTCCACCCCAGTGCTTTGTTTTGTCCCTGCAAAAGTTTATAAGACAGCAGTTCCCTTCTATTTAATGGACTTAATATTCTGACCTTCTTCCCGTTTCAGGGTTACCAGGAACCATATCTGTCAGCTTTCAAACACCTGGGTCTATTGTTTTATGTTATCATATGTTCCAGAGGGCAGAATATATCGTGGGAAAATTGTCCCAAATTATTTTTTATAAGGAAGCCTGCAGTTTTAAATCTTATACAGTGGTACCTCGGGTTACAGACACTTCAAGTTAGACTCTGCTAACCCAGAAATAGTACCTCTGGTTAAGAACTTTGCTTCAGGATGAGAACAGAAACCGCACGGCGGCAGCAGGAGGCCCCATTAGCTAAAGTGGTACCTCAGGTTAAGAACAGTTTTAGGTTAAGAACAGACTTTCAGAACGAATTAAGTTCTTAACCAGAGGTACCACTGTATAGCAACAACTTGTTGGGTCACAGCCATACTTGGATGTAGCCTATTACATTGTTAGGTGTTTTAAAACTAATTCACTACAGCCCTTTGGGGGAGTTATATAACTTCTGTAATAGCCAATAATGTTTTGGATGGTTGGTGGAGAATTTGCCCCCAATCTGAGCCCTATGATCAGATGCAGAGGCCTTGCTTGCAGACCTTGCATGGTGGGAACATGAAATGAGGTCTTCTTCATGGTGGCTCTGTGGTAAAACAGAAACCTGTCAGAATGGAGATAGTTAAGTATCCAAGGATGCTAACTCTATAAAATAAAGGATAGAGGGGGATGTATTGGTGGTGATGGGTAACACTGTAAGTGCAAGGGCATGCAAACTAGAAAAATAAGAGGAGTAGCTGCCTCCACAGATCACTGTGGGTAGTAATTGTAGACCCAAAAAGAATTTTTTTTACTGGAAACTTTCATTTCTAAAGAGGATCTCAAGCTGGAGAAAGAAAACAGGAAGTGAAACCACTGTAAGAAGTGACTTCAATTAACCTCAGAGTTTGCAAAACAGCACCCTCCTGCTCTCCATAGTTAGGATGTCGGGAAGAGGTGCAGGGTTTTAATAAGCCTAATTAGCTCTGCTCCCAATAAAATTCAGCTCAGGTGTTCCCCAGGTTAGGTTGTGGTGATCTGCGTCTCTCATTGGATCGGGAAAGGGGCACAGCTCTAGTATTTTCTGTTCCATAGGCCTGGTAAACAGGTGCTTTTTTTGTTTCTAAACTTGTGTATGTGTCTAATATATTTCTTTAAACATTTGTGCTATTGCTTTAGGAGTTTTAAGGTCTGCAAATGTCAGGAGCTGGAGTCAATGGTAGATTAATCAAAGAAAAACACAGTGTCAATGAAGTTAACCAAAACCGTGCAGGCCTAGTGATCCCAGCAACTCTTCCCAATGAGGCAGCTGCAAGGACAGAAGGTCCCTGCCTTCCCAGTGCTCCCTAAGGCTCCTTCCCTGGTTCCTTCCCCAGCAACCTAAAGCTCCTTTACTTGACTCTTTGCTTCACCACCATCATTTTTCTGTGTGTTCTAGGAGACTAGTGGGGAGGGGAGCTTGTCACAGCAGCAGGAGGAGACCCCCTGGCTTCTTCAGCAACCTGCCTCATCTTTGCCTCTTTGCCCCCTCCTCTCCAGCTTCTGATTCCGGACTGCTCTCTGCCACAGTGTCTTCCTGCTCACTAAACCCTGTTACCTCTTTAGCTTCTGACACCTCCTCCTCCTAGTCTGCCCCCTCTTCTCCCTCTGACCATTCATTGTCATCCCACCACCAATCCCTTGGCCTTTTCCCCCTGGGCATTCCCTTTGGGATTCCCCAGCTGGTGCCTCTCATCACTTCATCCAGCCTCTCCATGACAAAGGAGTGTGTGTGTGTGTGTGTGTGTGTGTGTGTGTGTGTGATAGTGCATGTCATAGGTTTCCATTTACGTGGAATGTTTCCTACACTTATAGGGAGTCATAGCTTCTCCGCCATCCACTCACATGCTTATTAAATGACTCTAATTGAATAGATGCTTTTGGATTAATCCACATTGGTATTTAACATAAGTTATTAAATGGGCTGAAATACAATGGTTAGTTTTAATTAGAAATGCAAATAATCTGGGGTCTCAAAGCCTATACCTATTGAGCAGGGTTGAGATGACAGTTGAATGGAGGGTAAAAGCTCACCTCCAAACCCACGTTGGGGGCAAAACCCCTCCAAAGCCATACCATTCAAGGGAATCTTTTTGGGGGTGTCATAAGAGGGGAGAGGAATCCTAAAATGGGGCACGACTTATGGTGAAAGGGGGTCAGCTGTCACTTTTAGTTTGTGATGGATGCATAACTATCATGTTTTCTTCATTTGGGTCCATAAATCCATAAATACTTTAGTTAGGTAACAGGTTCTGCCAAACTCATATAAATGTTTGCATAACTGCCTGAAATTATCTGAAATAGAGGACTTCTGCTGAACCTGATTATTACCTAAGAGTGAAGGAACTTCCAGATGAGCAAGGATGATTTCTGTTAGCTGATATGCCTGGCATTATCTGTCTGAACCAGAACTGCATGTCATGTGTCACATTCCTAGCAATTTCATTGGTCAACAAATAGACCTGAAGGGGTTATATCACCAATGTGGTGCATGAGGGGGGAAAGAGAAAGGACCAAGCGAGAGGGGACCTAAGACCCTGTTCACATGTTCTGACCAGACCACTAACCTGTTTGGAGATTTGATCGATCTCTCAGCGAGGGCTGGAGAGTTGGTGAGACAGTCTTGTTTTGTAGTAGATATTCATGTATATTGTGTGAGCAATGAAGGCTTTGAACTTTATTGCTGAATGAAGTATTCCCTTGGGCTGGAGGGTGCCTATTTTTGGGAGAAATATGTAAGATCTGCTGGAGGTGATATGATTTCCTGAGCTCTGCATTTGTGTACTAAGCATCTGCAGAAGAGGGGTGAGGTGTAGTGACCTGTCCACTTGCCTAAGACGGTTTGATGTTTTGAAATAATAATAATAATAATAATAATAATAATAATAATAATAATAATAATAATAATAATATATTTATACCCCGCCCATTTGGCTGGGTTTCCCAGGTGATAAATTGTGTGCATCTTCTTTCTGCACATTAGATCCAGAAGCTTTTTCCAGCCCAGTTTATTAAGTAAACATTTAGGGAATAAGTGCTCTGTTTCATTAGCTGCTGCTTACTAGAGCTTTGGCATTTGGTGGTTTTCTTTTGGTTTTTGGTTTAGCTGTTTAACGAAAGACTAAATAGTTTCTGGGCTGTATTTTCCCCCTGATAGAATCTCTCTCTTGCCTTCTCGCTTCGTCTGATGTAGTATTATTTCATGAGATCAAATTTTGCTAGACCAAAAATGTTAGGGGTGGGGACAACGTGTTCCTCAATGTTATTGTCCCACTTAGCACATTTTCTAGTTCAGGAAGCATTGGCTTTCTGCTTCTACCCTTTCCTCTCCATCCGGTTTTCATTTTGCAAATTTCTGAACTTATGACTATGCCAGAGGACATGAAAGGGGTAAGAAAATGCTTCTGGCTTTCCCCACTTGCTCATCTGTCCAAATGGAAATAAGATCCAGCTCACTCTTTCCATCTTGTTTTCTTCATAAATTATCTATGCACATCATACATGTTTTGACACTTGTATAATGGTAAGTGTGCTCTTCTCCATATTTGAGGGCTGTTTTACAGCCTAGGTTGGTTTCCTTAAGGGTGCCTGTAAAATGTGGGCGGTAAAACGATGTTGCAAGCACACCAAAAAGCCTCTTCTGTATGTACGTGCACTACATGGGTGCATGAGGCAGAAAACGGGGAGTTTCCGACAAGCAGAGGCTTGTTGGCTAAGAAAGGTTTTGCCATGTCCATGTGATGTACGAAACAATCCAAAAGATGGGAAATCCTGCAGTGAGGGCAGCATATATTGTACCCAAATCACTTCAGCCAATTGTGTGGTGGCTGGATTGCAAGGAAAATGAGCATATTTAGATTGGCATTACTTTAACCCATAAAAAAATAGGCAGTTAACCTGCAGTGGTAAGAATTTCCTCCAGGTGACCAGGAAGAGCAGAGAGTTGGAGGTCTCCCTCCTTATCTTGAGGATGGTGCAAGTGCATGAAAATTTGTAGATTAACTATGCATTCATTACCAGTAACTTTACTTGGATACTTGGACCTATTGCTCCATGATTTCTTAAAGATGAATGTTGTGAAGAGGCCTTATCGCCCCAGCACTTATCTGAATGTTTTTCTTATAAGTCTTCAGGCGCCCGATAAAGAATGCAGTTTGATTTTCTGCAGACCTCATTGAATCTGTTCCTTTCTCTTCTGAGCTTTTAATAACAAGCAATAATGCCTCTGTGTTGCTTTCTGTCACATGCTTGGAATTTGATGATTAAGAAGAGCCAAGTCAACATGTCTCAATGACCTCTTGCGAAATCTTGGCCTGTCCTCCGATTATCGTTCATTGCCACTTCAAGAAAATATCCACAGTGTTTCCGCTTCCCCAATGAGCTCCAAATTCTGACAAAGTGAAAAGGGCCTTGCAGTGTGGGCATACTGTCAACCGAAGGACTGCTGAATGGGTTTCTCTTTCTGATCTCTTTAAGGTAAAGGGACCCCTGACCATTAGGTCCAGTCGTGGACGACTCCGGGGTTGCAGCGCTCACCTCGCTTTATTGGCCGAGGGAGCCGGCGTACAGCTTCCGGGTCATGTGGCCAGCATGACTAAGCCGCTTCTGGCGAACCAGAGCAGCGCACGGAAATGCCATTTACCTTCCCGCCGGAGTGGTACCTATTTATCTACTTGCACTTTGACATGCTTTCGAACTGCTAGGTTGGCAGGAGCAGGGACCGAGGAATGGGAGCTCACCCCGTCACGGGGATTCGAACCGCCGACCTTCTGATCGGCAAGCCCTAGGCTCTGTGGTTTAGACCACAGCGCCACCCGCATCCCTAATGATTACTTTAGGTTACTACAAATTGTTTTAGCTGTGGAAGCATTTTCAGGGAAGCAAAATGTAAGACCATTCATGAGGGATAAGGCTAGTCACATTGGCTATGTCCTCCCTCCACTGTCAGAGGTCCTGTGTCTCTGAATACCCGTTCCTGTGGTCCACAAGTAGGAGGAGGGCTGTTGAGCTTCCCATTGGCCTCTGCTGGCCTCTGTTAGAACAGGATTCTGGACAAAATGGGCCTCTGCTCTTAGAGACCTAGTCAAAGCATTTCTTCTTTCTTTGCCTGTTTCATGCATGCTGCTTGTCTGTGCTCAAAGCAACTCACAGTTTAAAGTAACATAACTTTATATGGTCTAATGGACAGAATACGGAATGAAATCTGGATGGGGAGGAAAGGTGCTTCAGGTACCAATTCTTGCCATGCAATGGCACATGGCTCCAGCCAAAGTTCAAAGGCTGCTCAATACCCCCAATAAAAACACATGTGTTGAATAGCTGTGGTTGATAACATATCTGTCATTATGGTCTATGTTAAAGAAATCAGCTTGGGTAAAAAAGTTCTTCCTTATGCCAACACAGGTAAACAGCTGTTCCTTCTTGCTGAAGACATAGTACTTGCCCTGTTTAACTTGCTCCTGTATCCAACAGGAATGGGCAAATCTGCTAGTTTGCTTTCTTTTGTTTTCTTACCTTTCCAGTCTCAAATACAGCTTTTTTTCATTTCCACATCAGTTTATTTTTTAAAAGTTCTCTGGAAGATTCACCGGCATTTTAGAGCAGTTTTCCTCCTGTGTGCAACTTTGCTCTAATCTTCGTATTTTTGCAAAACATGATGTATTTTTGTGTGCATGTCTGGAGAACTGCCTTGGAGAAGGGTAAATTTAAAAGGATTCAGTTTGCCGATTGTTTTGGAATGTGCACATTAGGTAGGTTTACCTTTAAATAAAACCCAAATTGAATTTATCCACCATCCCTGGTAGCCACTCAAGTGTGTCAAAGCAGTGTCTGTAAGAAATACAGGTTCTCCAGACTATTAAGGGAATGTGGTCTGAACGTTGCCTAAAATCCCATATCTGCTGGTGGGAACTTAGTGGGATTGGCCTTGTTTGTTTTCACTTTGGGATATTCTGTGGCAACTTGGATTCAACAGGAATAGGTTGCATGTAGAAACGTGTCTTGCATATTCAGAACGTTTTCCCATAGAACGGATTATTTTTATTTTAAAAAATCCTGGCTCTATTAGCACTTGATATGGGAGGGCTAGAAGCCTACCCTGCCTGCTCTTGACTGGGGATGGGCTGGGCAAATAGGTCAGTTTCTCATTTTTCTAGTTTTCCACATTTCTGCATCAGCTTGCAAATTGATTTTTTAAAAAGTTTTCATGAAATTTCATTATTTCAGTGTGAGTTTCTCCTAATATTTGTATGCCTAATGCATACAATTTTTGCAAAGCTATGCTCCCCAATTTTGTGCAGTGTTGCATGTATGTTTTCACTAATATGTACATGGCTATGCACACTGTACCTCGGGTCCAGTATTGGACCACTTTGACCGGATATCCCCAGCCGATGTAGACAGACTCCTCCGAGCTAGAAAGCCCACCACCTGTCCTCTTGACCCGTGCCCGTCTTGGCTGATTAGAGTGTGTCCAGACAAGGTGCGGGCCCCCCAGGGGATATCATCAATTTGGCACCGGGACATTCCCAGGGGAACTGAAGGAGGCAGTGGTGCGCCCGCTCTTAAAGAAAACATCATTAGATCCCTTAGATCTACCCAATTACCGCCCGATTCCAAATCTTCTGTTCCTGGGTAAGGTGATTGAGAGAGCGGTTGCTGAACAGCTTGGTGGGTTTCTGGATGAAACATCGGCTCTGGATCCATTCCAGTCCGGATTCCGCACTGGTCATGGGACCGAGACGGCCCTGGTCGCCCTAACAGATGATCTCCGCAGGGAGCTGGATCGAGGCGGGTCGGGGCTGCTGATTCTTCTAGACCTGTCAGCAGCCTTCGACATGGTTGATCACGAACAACTGGTCCACCGCCTTGCCGACGTGGGGATCCAGGGCACAGTCCTTCAATGGCTGCGCTCGTTCCTCTCTGGTTGGGGACAGAGGGTGGCACTTGGGGGGGAATTGTCATCACGCCACTCCTTGGTGTGTGGAGTGCCTCAGGGTGCTATACTCTCCCCAATGCTTTTCAACATCTTTATGTGCCCCCTCGCCCAGCTTGTCCGGAGTTTTGGGCTGGGCTGCCACCAGTATGCTGATGACACCCAACTCTATCTGTTGATGGATGGCCATCCTGACTCGGCCCCAGACACACTGATCAGATGTTTGGAAGCTGTGGCTGGATGGTTACGTGGGAGCAGGTTGAAGTTAAATCCTTCAAAGACAGAGGTCCTTTGGCTGGGTCGGGACGATATGGGATTGGGGGGGCAACTCCCATCTCTTGCGGGGGTGCAATTAGTGCCAGCACCATCCGTCAAGAGTTTGGGTGTAATCTTCGACACCTCCCTATCCATGGAGGCGCAGATTGCAGCTATAACAAAGGTTGCATTTTTTCATCTCCGCCAAGCTAAGCAGTTGGCTCCTTACCTCTCTCGCCCTGCCATAGCCACTGTGATCCACGCGACGGTCACCTCCAGACTTGATTATTGTAACTCGCTCTACGTGGGGCTGCCCTTGAGACTGACCAAAAACTCCAGCGGGTGCAGAATGCCACGGCGAGACACCTTACAAGGTCTTCGCTGCGAGATCACATTCACCCGGTGCTATGCCAGCTGCACTGGCTCCCAGTGGAGTACAGGATCAGGTTTAAGGTGCTGGTTTTAACCTTTAAAACCCTATACAGTGGTGCCCCGCAAGACGAATGCCTCGCAAGATGAAAAACCCGCTAGATGAAAGGGTTTTCCATTTTTTGATGCGCTTCGCAAGACGAATTTCCCTATGGGCTTGCTTCGCAAAATGAAAAAGTCTTGCGATTTTTTTCGCTCCCCCCTTTTTCTAAGCCGCTAAGCCGCTAATAGCCTTTTAGCCGCTAAGCCTTTAATAGCCACTAAACCGCTAATAGCGCTAAGCCGCTAAGCCGCTAATAGGGTTGCTTCGCAAGACGAAAAAACCGCTAGACGAAGAGACTTGTGGAACGGATTATTTTCGTCTTGCGAGGCACCACTGTACGGCCTAGGACCCTCGTACCTACGGGACCGCCTCTCCTGGTATGTCCCACAGAGGAACTTACGGTCTTCAAACAAAAACATCTTGAAGGTTCCAGGCCACAGAGAAGTTAGGCTGGCCTCAACTAGAGCCAGGGCTTTTTTGGCTGTGGCTCCGATCTGGTGGAACGCTCTGTCACAAGAGACTAGGGCCCTGCGGGACTTGACATCTTTCCGCAGGCCCTGCGAGACAGAGCTGTTCCACCAGGCCTTTGGCCAGGGCACAGCCTGACTCCCACCTTTGGCAATCTTCACAGAACTCTAGCCCAGTGATTGCCATCAATTTGATTTGAATTAATTTTATAATGAAATGATTTTAGAATGTTGTATTATTTTATTGTTGTTAGCCGCCCTGAGCCCGGCTTCGGCTGGGGAGGGTGGGATATAAATAAAATTTATTATTATTATTACCTCAGTATGCACATTTTTTATGCATTGTTTGGCTGAAGAGCTACATTGAAAAATTCAGAGCTGTGTGAATTTTAAAAGGCTTCCTTTCGGTTTGCATCTTGTTTTGAAAAGTGCAAATTAGATGCCTTTAAATTTTTACTGATTTATATTTATTTATTAAATTTGTACACCGCCCTTCACCCATAAATCTCACAGCATAAAAATACAAGATAAAAGCACAAGATGAAGTGATCAAATTTCTGTACTGATGACCATTATTTTATTACTCTATCAAAGCACAGGTAGCTAGCACGTTTGGGGGACTAAGGGCTGCAACATCATAAGTTGTTGGCATTTGTCTGTCTTGAGGGGAATGGAGTGATAGCAGCACCAAGGTGACCTCCTTGGGGTGCAAGGCTGGGCATGGAGGTCCTGGGCTGCCCACACGATACCCCACCCCCCTCAGCCTCACTGATGTGGTCCAAAGGAAAGCAGGGCAAGATGTTTAGCCCAGCTTGGCTGAAGGACTTGCCAGAAGGAAGCGTGCAAGGCGCCACTCAACCATCTTAGGCACTCCACTTTGGATTTGTGTAGGGTTTACTCCTCAGTCCTTTCTTCTCCTGAAGATGTCCCTGGGCTGCCTTCTCAGGTGGACAAGCCCCATCTGCCCCTCAATTTCTTCTACTGCACATTCAGAAACCACCTTCTTGACTGTTGGACCCACTATTGGTCTCCTCCGCTCAATCCACCAGAGCCTTTATTTGCATGCAGGGGGAAGTCACCCCGGGTTTTAGACCCATCAGCTACCCTCACCTGGTTTAGCTGGCCAGTAGAAGCCACTTCCCGGGGTGTGGCCTGCTGACAGCTTCTCAGAACCACAGGTGAGAGCTGAATCCGGGGTGGGGAACGTGTCCCCTGCCAGAGGTACTACTCTTTCCCTAACACCCCATACACCCCACAATATGTTGGTGTGGCCAGGGAATAGAAACAGGCATGGCAAGAACTGCTGTTCTCAAAGCTGCCTTCCAGAAGATCTTATCAGCTATTCAACAGTATTTTAAGCCATTTTATTGCTCATTGTTTTGTTTTGTAAGAGACAGTTTGGGGGCCCTGCAAAACACTTTTGGTATCACTATGAGGGATCTCCAGAAATATTAATCTTTTTCAGAATAAAACTATTTTTAAATGACAAGCTTGGGGGAGCCTTGATGGCCTTTGACTATTTTTTAAGGGGGTCAGATACATCCCACAGGTTGGTTGTCCCTATACCACTGAATTAAGTTCATTCCATTTTTAGCAAAGTTTAAGTTTTATCCTGCCTTTCAGCAGAGATGCCTTTAAAGTAGCTAATAAATCCAGGCAGTTGAAGTAACAAATGTTAAAATAGCATAAAAACAAAGCAGAAGTAAATTGTAAAAGCATACCAATTGTATAAAATCACGAGACACGAGGTTTTTAAAGGTGATAAGGTTAGGTCAGCTTTCTTGGGGTGAGCACTCTAGAGGTGTGACTGCAAGTAGACCCCTTTCTTGGCTGCCAGCTGTTTCTGGAAACTAGTGCTGACCTTTAAATGCTCCCTTTATCCTGTTTGAAATGAATTCATTGTCCTGTTTGCTTCATATCTCAAAGGGAAGGCGGTAACAGGTCTTCTCACAGTTTTCTGACAGTTCATTGCTTCTCTGATGTTTGCAGAAAGAGGCAACTTCCTTTAAATAGAAAAAAAAATAGAGGTGGGTGATTAGAACAATATAAAAACAGACAACACAGCAGAGATACCACAGGGCTAGGAAATTGTTCCTCTCCCCTGAGCTACAGAAGTGGACAGGGGTGCCAACTTGAATAAAATATTGGGGGGGGAGCAACATAATCCATCACAAGTCATGACGCATGCATGCCATTTGAATGGCAGTGCCCATCAACTTCGGGCTGCCCTCCCAAATATTTTATTGGAGGGTGAAGGGACCTCAGCCCCTAGGAGTTGGCTCCTATGGAAGTGGATATTTTTTTAGTAGTTGCCATTTCCTGGTTGATAGCCCTCAAACCCCATAGCCCTACAGTCTGTGGAGTCTTCATTATGCACCCATCTGTGTTTGTTTTTTTAAAAATAATATTTATTATTTTTCCAAAAACACTAAAAAAGAAGAAAAAAAGAAAAAGAAAAACAATACAATACAACACATCAAATTAACAAAACAAGACTAAAACAATAAAATAAATCAACCAATTTCATTATCCCATCTTTCATTCACTTATTTCCTCGACCTCCTCACACCTCCCTTTTTGTATTCCACTTCTGTTAAGTATTTCAGCAATTCCTTTCCATCTTCCTCTGTTTTCTATCCTATAATTATCTTAACTCATTCTAACCTTATTTTCCCCCTTTAATACTCTATTAACCTATCTGTACTTAATTCCTTATAATATTTCTGCTAAAGCCATATAACTTCATTTCAACATTTTTCTAACATTCATTAATTTTACAATATTTCTGTAGATAGTCTTTAAACTTTTTCCAGTCTTCTTCCACCAACTCCTCTCCCTGGTCTCGGATTCTGCCAGTCATTTCCGCCAATTCCATATAGTCCATCAACTTCATCTGCCATTCTTCCCGGGTGAGCAAATCTTGTGTCTTCCAATACTTCGCGATGAGTATTCTTGCTGCTGTTGTTGCGTACATAAAAAAGGTTCTATCCTTCTTTGGCACCATTTGGCCGACCATGCCCAGGAGAAAGGCCTCTGGTTTCTTCAAGAAGGTATATTTAAATACCTTTTTCATTTCATTATAAATTATCTCCCAGAATGTCTTAATCGTTGGGCACGTCCACCAAAGGTGAAAGAATGTGCCTTCAGTCTCATTACATTTCCAACATTTATTGTCAGGCAAATGGTAAATTTTTGCAAGCTTGACTGGAGTCATGTACCACCTATAAATCATTTTCATTAAGTTTTCTCTTAAGGCATTACATGCCGTAAATTTCATACCTGTGGTCCATAACTGTTCCCAGTCAACCATCATTATATTATGTCCAACATCTTGTGCCCATTTAATCATAGCTGATTTCACCGTTTCATCCTGAGTGTTCCATTTCAACAGCAACTTATACATTTTTGACAAATTCTTAATTTTGGAATCTAACAATTCTGTTTCCAATTTTGATTTTTCCACCTGGAAACCAACTTTTTTGTCCAAATTATATGCCTCCCTTATTTGATAATAATGGAGCCAAACTCGCACTTTATTTTTCAATTTTTAAAAGCTCTGCAATTTTAGTCTGTCTCCCTCTTGTTCCAGAATTTCCCAATATTTTGGCCATTTGGCCTCCATATTGAGTTTTTTTTGTGCCTTCACTTCCATTGGTGACAACCATCTTGGGGTTTTCTTTTCTAACAAATCTTTATATCTTATCCATACAGTAAACAATGCTTTTCTGACAATATGATTTTTAAACGCTTTATGTGCTTTTACCTTATCGTACCACAAATATGCATGCCAACCAAATACATTATTAAAACCTTCTAGGTCCAACACATCCATGTTTTCAAGTAGCAGATATTCTCTCAGCCAACAAAAAGCAGCTGATTCATAATAGAGTTTTAGGTCTGGCAGGGCAAATCCACCTCTTTCTTTAGCATCAGTTAATATCTTAAATTTTATTCAAGGCTTCTTGCCCTGCCAAACAAATCTGGAAATACCTTTCTGCCACTTATGCACCCATCTGGACCTTGTGATGCATCAACATTTAATGACCTGCCAGTTGTTTGTGATATAATCACAATGTGAGATACAGCTTACAAGCCCTGGCTGGTCATAAAGCACATGACTGGTGGGCTGCCTTCAGATTGGTGAGTCACACAATTTGTGTGTCCATACTGGGTAATCACTAGGGATGGGAAAATGTGTCAATTTTGATGTTTCCCAGTTTCTCATTTCCCCCAAGTTTAAATTCTGTTCTCCAGATTTAGGCAAGTTTGTAGGGGAAAAGGTGTCAGTCTGTTAAATGCAGCATAGCATAGCGTTAATGTTAAAAAATGACAATATTGCCAAGCAGTCGTATTAACTTTGCAACACTGACCTTCAGATATTGTGTATGCAACCATGATAGAAATATAATGGTGTTTATTTGGCATCCTGGGTTTAGCTGTTCTTTGTCTAATGTAGGAAACAGGGTGCTGAACTGCCTTTGCTCTGACCAAGCAGAACTCTTGTGTTCTCATGATCTGAGTAATTGTTGAGCATGTTTGTTATGGCTTTAGACATGACGGCCTGACAAGTCCCTGAGCTGGCTGCACCGCTGTAAATCCATGTTCTTTGGGTTCCTAAGAGGTCTCTTGAGCTAGGGTGTTGTTGTCTTTCAACCTACCCCAGCTGTTTCCAGTTTGGCACCCTTATTTGCGGAAGCAAAATTGGTGTGTTTAAAATTGGAAACAGAGAATTTCAGAAGGGCAACTGTGCAGATTTAGGCAGCTGTGATACCATGTATGAAATAACCTTATTGAGTGGAGTGATGGTGTATCATACACAAAACCATAACTAAAGAGGAAAGCTTTATGTCCCTTTTCCTTTTTTTAAAAAAGAGGAAACTCCCTCTAGAACCAAGGGATCTTGTGACTTTGCTTTCTTTAAAAGTCTCTCTTGCTGTCACAGCCTGAGCCAGCTTTGCTTTGCTGGCATGCTTGCTTCTCCCCACTGTGATGCCGTTGCAAAAGTGTGGCTGTAACCACTGCTTCCTGAGAGGGTGTGTCTGTTTGGGAACAGGGATGTAATTACAGGGAGCGCTTGCTTGTCACACCGCAAGCAGGCTACAAGACCTTAAGGTCGGGAGCAGTCAGTTCATTATGCTTTCATCTCATTTCTCCCCCCCCCCAATATAATTTCAAAAAGTGAAGTTGAATAACGACACCCCCTTTTCCCAAACAGTCTCATCTTCAGTTGCATTTTAACTGAATGCTTAAAAAAGGGCAGAAGAGAGCAGATTGTGTGCTAGCCAGGCTGAGAGAGGATCGTACAGTGTCTCTGTCAAGACATTTCTCTGAGTTGCTGTGCCTTCCTTCCTTCCATTTCCTCTTATGATGCATCATTTGCTCCCATCAGATCTTATCACGCTAGGCAGAAATCTCTTCCTTTGGCAGCTGTTCAGCAGGTAGGTGAGTGGCTAGCAAGTGTGCTGCTTCAGCCTGCTCATCTGGTCTGAGCAGGTGTGCCTCCTCTTTCCTTGTCTCTCAGTGCTGTTGTGGACCAGAGTCTCCAGGCAAAACTGAATCAGCCTCCTTGAAGGAAGCAGCAGCGCCACAGTTCTCCAGCGTGAAGTTAGTGGAGAAAAGGAAGAGGACTAAAAACAATCTTGCTGGTGGGTTCTTAAGAGGACACTGTAAGGAGGGGAAGGGACAGTGTTTACCTGAGACAGTGGTAATGTTCTCTCTGTAAACAGAGAGTTGGCTTGGGACCCAGTTGCCTAAAGGATCACCTCCTCCCACACACCTGTGTGGCCTCTCTGGATGCTCTCACCAAAGGACATGTGGCTGGTGGCAATTAGAGAAGAGGGTCTCTGCAGTGGTAGGACATTAACTTCCAAGACTAGCACTTATGGTGAAGACCTTTTCTAGTCTTCTAATCTTTTCTATCTTGAAACATTTTATAGTAATATTTGAAGATCTTTTGGGTATTCTGGGAATTCTTAAGATGTATGATATTTTGGTGTTCCTGGTTTTATTTGCTGCATATGGTTTTCTGCTCTCTTTTTTCACTGGTTTCAGATTCTGCACTAGCATTGGAAGCTGCCTAGACATATAAGCATTGAGTGACATATAAACATTGGTTCTATCCAATGAAGTTCCCCTGTTTGTGCAAGGCATTTACATCATGGAATGTCCCTTCCCTCAATTATCTGGAACAGATTTGAGGGTGTATAGGGAGAGCATGGGGAAGGGAAGGGACATTCTGTTGTACAAGTGACTGTCCTTGCGCAAACAAGGTGACTCGGGTTAGATACAACATACTGTAATGAATGGAAATGGAAAAGAGAGAGAAATATCAAAAAGGTTCTCTGGTTAAGTGAACATCTGGGAAGGAACTGCTGGACCAGAAGAACCTATGCTCACTGCTCATGGGCCCGGCATACTGTTTTGACACTTAAAATAGACTTTTCTACAACTTTGTAATATCTTTGACAATGAAAAATTGCTAATTTTGCCATTGTGAGCCCTCCTGACCTATTATTGCCTTTGCTGAAATTGTGGGTGCTCCTTCTTGTTTTTAAAGTACCAACTTCCTTCCATCCCCATATTTAGAAAAAAAAAATTATGAAGCTTTAGTGGAACTGTTTAAAGGGTAAGTGGCTGCAAATTTTGTTTTGAATGTGCCCAGTCTAGCTTGGCTGTGGGTTTGTAGGAAATGGTTCTTGAATTATTTCCATGGTTGCTCAACCATTTGCTTACATGTAACACATGCTTTTGCTTGGCAAGGTGGAATATTATATCTGGCCTGTGGGCAAGATCCTTATCTCTCCTGTTGCCCATGGGCAAAGATTGGCAGCCCCACCTGTCAATCTGATGCTGACTGAATTTTACAAGGGTGATTCGAAATTAAACTATGCATGGCGTGTGGCACTTTGAAGGCCCAACAATCTATTGATCATTGGGGCTTCAAAGCACTGTGCAGGGCTCTCTGCAAGCCCTGACCATCTCCTGATTTGTCTGTGCTCCCAAAGAGCTACACAGTGTACTCTACACCGTGGTGCAGATCAGCTGATTGATAGTACTTGCAACCCCCTTTTTAATAAGTAATGTCTTTGCATCTTATGTATGACAGGGGGGGGGCTTTCCCAAAACTCCCACCAACTCAATGGCAGACTAATTAGGCCCACATGGAAGAAGTTCTGCACTCCTGTTTTATGACAAATGAACAAAGTGCCTAAAAGGAATAAATGCTGTACCAGCCATCTGCCATATTAGGCATCTCAGGTGGATAGAGGTCTTTTTTTAAATATGCCTGCCTTGTATCTTATCCTTTTGTTTTCCTTGATATTTCTGGAATATGTCCATTTTGAAAAGGAAGACAAATGTTTTCCAGCAGCATTATAGAGCAACAAAATGTGGTGGTACTCAATTCGTCTAGTTGTTTTTAAACTGATTTTCAAAATTTTAATTTACGAAGCGGTTTACAATAAACAACAAGGTGAAACAATAAGCAGGATATTCTCCCCCCCCCCACCACCACAAAAAAAGAGACTAAAAAGGCAAGAATCATGGAATAGGAAGGAACTCCAAGGGCCATCTAGTCCAACCCCGCCTGCAATGCAGGAATCTCAGCTACAGCATCCTCAGCTAATGGCCACCCAACCTCTGCTTAAAACCTCCAAGGAAGGAGAGTCCACCACCCCCTGAGGGAGATGGTTCCACTGTCAAACAGCTCCTACTGTCAGAAATATTTTCTGCATATTTAGTTGGAATCTCTTTTCTTGTAACTTGAAGCTATTGGTTCAAGTCCTATCTTCTAGTGTAGGAGAAAACCAGTTTGTTCTGTCTTCCATGTGACAGCCCTTGGCTATTGTATCCCCTCTCAGTCTAATCTTGTCCAGGCTGAACATATCCAGCTCCTTCAAATGCTTCTTATAAGACTTGATTTCCAGATCCCATCATCTTGGTTGCCCTTCTCTGCACATGTTCCTGCAGAAAGTCCCAAGTTCAACCCTCAGGTGGGGCTGGAAGAGAACCTTGTCTGAAAACCTGGAAAACCACTGCTGGTCAGTATAGGCCAGGCATCCCCAACCTTCAGCCCTCCAGATGTTTTGGACTACAATTCCCATCATCCCTGACCTGTTAGCTAGGGATCATGGGAGTTGTAGTCCAAAACGTCTGGAGGGCCACAAGTTGGGGATGCCTGGTATAGACAATGGCATGCTAGATGGACCCAGTGAACTGACTCAGGGGTCATCCAGACTTCCTTTTGTACTACGCTTTCCAGGTACAGGTCTGTGATACAGTGGTAAAACACAGGTTTTCCTGTGGAGAGCAATGGGAGGGGGTAAAAAGCCCCACTCCACTCAGACATGGAGCTTTAAAGTCTGGACCTGTGCCTAGAATTGCAAGACAAAAGTAAGTCTAGGTGAGTCCTCTGTATGAGACATACTGGAAGCCAAAGCAGTTGCTGGAGAGAAAAGGTATGTTAATTGAAGCTTTGGAACTTTCTTGAAGGGCAGTCCCACAAAGAGTGCATTGCAGTCATCTAATCCGTGTGTTATCAAGGTGTGATAACCTCAGTTTACCTCAGTTGTTTGGAGCATGAGTGATTCTGGCACATGTTCAGGGACTTCACTGCTCCATCCAGATCCAATGAAAAGGGAAATGGCATTGGAAATAATCAGCATATTGTTGGCTGGACATTTCAAACTATGTGACCTAGAGGAATCTCATGGGTGGGGAATATCAGGCTTGGGAACTGAAAGATAGGGCTGCAGTTTGGCTCTGAGCAATCCCACAGCCACAACCACAACCCTTGCTGGTCCGGCTTTACAACTTGTGCTTTTGTATGGCTGTGATGTGACCTTGAATTCTGATAAGTCTTGCTGTTCTGGATAGAGAGGAGTATGTGTTTAGGCTAGAAAGCAGCCTAAAATTCACATTTGTTTCTCTGTCCACATTTGCTTCTGCTCTTCACTGGCATCTAGACTAAGGAAGGTGGCCCTCAAGCTGTCCTAGAGGCTTCATAGTAGACAAAATGGTATCCTGAGGAGGACCAAAGACAACTCCAATAGGGTGTCAAAATAGCTTCCCAGTGCTGCCGTCTGAAACTTACTGTCCCATGAAGAACTAGAGTTGCTATAAAGCCGTGCCCTTCAGCCATATCTCCAAGTGATTTCAAGGGACCCTAGAGTTATCAGACTGCCTAAATCTCTTGGGAGGTGCAGAAGAGAGCACAGTTCTCTGGATTGAAGTAGCAATTGTACGCTAACACTAAGGAAGACTGACTGGGTGGGGGAAAGCCTTGACTCGGTTGGTAATGGACCACCAGGGAACTGGAGGGATGGCAGCCGTGTTAATTTTGTGTAAAGTTCTTAAGCGTCAGACTTTTACCAAGCCAACTTTTCAGTACAGCAACCTTGCTTTCCCGTGTGTCTTGTGCTCTCAGTCTTCCCCTCTCTCTCAAGTAGTAACCTGAGCAGGCTTTAGTATACTGAATGTGGAAATAAATATTGTACCTTCCCTCTTTGTTTACCTCCCATGTATATTGGAGAGGATTAGTGAAGTATTAAGGTTAATATCTGTGAAGAGTTTTGTAGACCAAAAGTGCCACATAATTGTTGAGTGTGATTAGTGAAATTACTTCATTCAAACCTGTTCTCCTGGATTGTCCAATCCAATATATACTTGATACCTTGCCTTTTGGTTAAAGGCAACTGTACTGGAAGAAGAGAGCTGGATGCAGTGTGAGTTTGTCTTATTCCACCACCACCCCTGCTGTGGTCGGTGCTTGTTGTGAAAAGTAGGGGAAAGGGTTTACTGTCCTGACTTCTGGCAGTAAGTCTTGATCTCTGGAGACTATTAAGCCACTCAGGCATTTAAGTCTCTGCAACTTGCCTTTTTTTGTCCCTACTGAGGCTGATGAAAGATCAACGGACTCTTGGAGAACTGGGCAGTCTTGTGGTGCCCTAGGTTGCTATAGGGTTGCTACAGCAACCTAATTTCTCTGTGAATAAGGGCTCGGCAAGCTTTTCTGCAACTCTACTACTCCTTTTGGCAGGGCTATTGAGAGAGAGAGAAGTTCATCCATTCTTCATCCAGGTTTGTTGGCATCTTCAGGCAAAGATGGTGCAGGCCCTCAACTAATGGATAAGCTTTGTAGTGGTCTTAGATGCCAAGGGGCTATGTGGACTGGGAGATAGGTGTCAAAACTCATCTAGAAAGCTAAATTTCTAATGAAAGGAAACTTCACATGTGAAGACTCCTAAGAGAAAATGTTAACTTGTGTGCACGTGAACGTACATATAACTTTATGTGCTCCTCTTGATACTTGGGAATAGGTGTATTTTTTATGTCAAAATATTGTTTGGATTTGGGCCTGAAGGTAATCATGTATGCATTAATGTTTTTAAAATTACTCTAAGAGGTCAACAAGTGTCGATAGATGCATTCAAATTCTAAGTTTTAATTTGTTTCTAATGTTTCTAATCTGATTGAGCTAAATGACTTCATCTAATTAATTTCTAAAGCTAATGAGTGTATGAACAAGTAGCAGTCTTTTCTATCTTTGTGAATCTGTGATGCTGCAATTCTAAACATGCCTGCTACAAAGTTAGTACCATTTTGAAATCTATGATTGAGCAATGCAAAGTTTTCCCCTTGTTTCTAGTTTTATTCTCTCTCCAGCCTTTCTTCCTTATAACTACATAGTAAATTTAAAACATGTAATTTGAACGATGCAGCTAGATTACCATCTTAAAAAAGCGTTTTCACTCACAGGAAAGCGTAAAACTAGGGAGGGCAGAGTCAATCCCTTGTATTCAATATTTCTTTTGCATATGGGAGGGTCACTGCAGGAAAACAATGACCTGGAAATATTTTAGGCATATTGCAGTGGGATTTTTTAAAATAAAGGAACTATGCAAAGTAAAGTAGAATCTGACTGGAGAGAAATGACTTTGTATATATGGCCCTATCCTCTTGTGGACTCTTATGGGTTTTCAGCATTGTGCTTTCCAGTTGCTGTGGAATACCAGTCCCATAATCTTTGAACATGCTGGTTGTGGCCAATGGGACTTAGAGTCCAGCAACTTCTGGTGGGCCGCCACAATGGCTACATCTGCTCAAAGGGTTCTTCCAGCGTCAACACTTCTTATTCTTGCAGGTGTTCCCCCCCCCCGGTGTGTTTCTATCCAATGATGGTTTTTGTTACAGATAAGTGCCCAAGTTAAGACACCTGATGTGCTGATATTGTCACACGCACCCAACTTTTTGTGCCACAACCTATTCTTTCCAAATAGTTTCCATTTCCTTGGAGTCAAGGAGGTTAAGTAGGAGAGAGGTCAGCCTAAAGAGAGTGCCCTTTCCTGCCTTGCATAAGCAGAAGTGCTTTTTCTAAGACAAATTCATTAATGGATGTCACCTTTCCTATTTTCTGTCATGGAATCAGAGTAGGGTATCTTCTGCGATGGTAAAGTTGTGCCTCGAGGAGGGGTGGGAGAATTTGTAAATTTCTATTTCCCATTTTTCCAATCTCAAGTTCAGCTCTCAACATTTCAGTTTGGGCAGGGGGGAGAAACAGCCTCATTACAATTCAACATTCTAGGGCAAATCTCTTCATTTTTGCAAAGCAATTTTGCAATTTTTTTTGCCATTTTCAACCACATATTATGTTTTGTAAACATTTTGCCCTAGTTATATATGCTTTTTTGTAAACATAGCTCGGCTAGAGAACTGTGTTACAAAAGTCAGAAGAGTTTGTGAATACTTTCAGAAAACACAGAGTAGGTAGGTTTACCTTAAAAAGTGCAAACAGAATCAATTTTCTACCTCACCCCTAGCCACAAATCAGTAATTCATAAAGCAGACTATATTAATAATACACTGAGCAGACAATAATCATATTTGAGTTGTTCAAAACCTTAACCCCTCCTGAAGCCATGGGGAAGGTAGCTGCACCTTTATCTGCCTGTGAAAGGGTAGCATAATCTGCACACAACACTCCTTGGAGGGTCCAAAGACAGGGAGCCCACCACAAAGGAAGCCTGTCCATGTTAGGGTAGCCAAATCTGTAAATTTTGGTTTCTCACTTTTCCAGTCTTAAATCCAACTCTCCATAATTCTGCAACATTTGGTGATACATCTTTTAAAATCCTTGTGAATACCTCCGGTTACAAATGGGATCTGTTCCAGAGGTCTGGCCGCATCCCAAGGAATTCGCAACTGGAGGACCGCTTCTGCACATGCGTGTGGAGCATAAAGCGCTTCTGCGCATGTGCGCCAGTGAAACCCGGAAAAATACTTCTGCATTCTGAATTTTATGTATCGGATCTTAACTCATGGGCAAGTCTATACGAAAGGAAGTGCTCCTTCAGATATTTAGGTCCCAAGATGTTGCAGGTTTTATATATCCACATCAGCACCTTGACTTGGGCTTTGCAATAATTTGGCAGCAGGTGCAGTTTGTTCAATGCCAATGTCTGAGTTTGAACAGTTGTGCCCACTAGGATGCATTTTGCACAAACTGGATGGCCTTCAAGGCACACAAACTATGTTGCACTGCGTAGCAACTCAGGCCTGGAAACGATGCCTTATGAGGAACGGCTAAGGGAGCTGGGCATGTTTAGCCTGGAGAAGAGGAGGTTAAGGGGTGATATGATAGCCATGTTCCAATATATAAAAGGATGTCACATAGAGGAGGGAGAAAGGTTGTTTTCTGCTGCTCCAGAGAAGCGGACACGGAGCAATGGATCCAAACTACAAGAAAGAAGATTCCACCTAAACATTAGGAAGAACTTCCTGACAGTAAGAGCTGTTCGACAGTGGAATTTGCTGCCAAGGAGTGTGGTGGAGTCTCCTACTTTGGAGGTCTTTAAGCAGAGGCTTGACAACCATATGTCAGGAGTGCTCTGATGGTGTTTCCTGCTTGGCAGGGGGCTGGACTTGATGGCCCTTGTGGTCTCTTCCAACTCTATGATTCTATGATTCTACGTGCCATTTGCCAGGCCAGGTGACTTCAAGAAGCTGGTCTTCTCCCTCAACTCCTAGAAACGTTCACTATTCCGCCCCCCATTGCTACCATGCTTTTTAAAAACATTCTTTTCTGTCCAAAACTTTTAAAAATGGGGGAATCTCATTTTCTCCAGAACGGAAGCCTGTGCTGTCATGTTCAAACTTTCTGTGGGGGGCAAAAGCATGCGACTAGCTAAATTAACTGAGCAGCCAGATGGATATATACACAGAGAGACAATAGCTTATTTCCTTTTTGGCTCTTTCACTCTGGAGGAGTTTGATTACATTTCTGTGACAAAAGAAGGAGTTGAGATAGCACTGTGGTTGCCTGCAGGATGCTCTGTTTAGCTAGCAAAACAATGGCCTTACACAAATGTTTACAAAGCTCCAGAAACTGTCTGAAAGGAACATGAAAGTGGAACATCTTACTATACTGTGTGAGAGGGAAGCAGCCTTGGGTGTGACGCTTCTTACAGGGACAACTGGTCTGCTTTAGGAGTTTCCCTTCTCTCACCCTGGCCCTTGCCTTACTTGGATCACCAATTCAGCCCCCTCCTTGCAAAAAGCAACACTGTCAGTAAAGCTTTTTTCGCTGGTATAAATAGCCATTAAATGGCAATGCACGTTCAGAGCATCTTCTGGCAATAAATGGAGAAGTCAAATCAGCCATCTACCCCATGAGTTAATGGATTTTATTTTTGTATTTAGTAAGGATATGCATTTGTTCTATTGACAAAGTTTCTCTCAAACTCCTTTACAAGGAGGGGTCTCCTCTCTCTAGAGGTAAGGAGTTTTTTATGCTGGTCTTTAGAAGTTGTTTAAACATATTCAGTATTTATGGCAACTTCTAGGATATTTCATATATTGGAAAAATTGTTTCTCTGCATTATTTGGAAGGCATCTGGCTATTTAAGCAGCTTCAGTAGGCTTGTTCTATGTGTTTATCCTTGGTTCCTTTATGATTTTAGACAATTGGAGAAATACAGTTAAAAACTCCCCCACCTTCTGTGCCGAGGGAATTCTTCTCTGAGTTTGGATTGTTCCCTGAATACTCAAGAAATGCTTGGCAATTTTATTTGAGTACTTGTATTTAATATCCTGGGATATTTGGGTTCAGTATTGGGCAGCTTATGTGTACTGGCATTTTGTTACTGACCATTTGGCAACTGAGAGATCATATTTGTTTGCTAAAGCAAGATATGCCCAGAAGTCTGGAGCTCTTTGATTTTGAATCCAAAACTTGAATGGAAGGATTGGAAACTTTGTTGTTGTTGTTCAGAATTTGGAACCTTTCTAAATACTCCATTTAGTGCTGCTGTAATTCTCACATATAAAATGGCAACACCTTAACTTGTTTATACTTAACTTATTATAAGAAAAACAAATAAACTCAAGGTGTATACAGATATCATTTTAGCCCTTTGTTGCTGCCTGATGTACTTGGGTTTCTCAGGTGCAAAGGAGGACAGGGTTTGTAGGAACAGAGGAAGCTGCCTCATAAGGAGCCAGACTTTTGGTCCACGCAACCCCATATTTCATACACTGACTGGCAGCAGGTCTCCTACCTAGGACTGGAAGAGATGCTAGGTGTTTAATCTGTGACCTTCTGCATGCAAAGCATGCATACTGCCACTAAGCTATAGATCTACTCAAAGAATAAGATAGGTGTCACTTGTCAAAAGGGGTGGGCGCCAGCTGTACTATTCTTTTAGCCGTACAGGAGTCCTCATCAAATCTGACCCTACAAGGCTTCAATTTCCAAGTGTACCTATTAAATAGAGCCAAGGGACAGAGAAGGTGTCCCTGAAATTCTACCAAGGATGCCTGCAGCATGTCACTAATGAGGGGAGAGATGACTGCAGCTTCTTGAGTAAAACTAATGCAAAAATATTGTGAAACATGAGGTTTGCACAAGCCTTCTGCAATATGCTCTCTGACTCAAATGATTGGCAGGGACCCCATAGTGCTGTGGCAGCTAAATGAATATCTGTCCAGATAGAAAATCATGTAGGATTCTCTGGACTTTGTCACAAGAATTCTGTATGGAAATACAGAGACTGTACTGAAAGCTTCCTTACTTACTTTCTTTCCTTACTTTTCTGTAAGATCTTCTGAAACTTCCAAGGTTTGCATACTTGTGAGTTTTACCCCAGTGGTTGTCTATTTTTTGAATTGTTTCTTTAATCTCCTTGTAACAGTTATCTGTGTTGTCAGTAGCTCAATCACTAATGGTCTCTTATTGACCCTCAACTGCAGTTATCAATAACCTTGTTACTATCTGAATACATTGAACTATTGTGAAACATTAATCAACATTGTGTAACTTGAAGGATAAGTCTTGACTGGCTGTTTTTTTACAGTTACAGTGGTGGATAGAACTTTCAGTAGCTGGCAGACTTTGCTAAATAGCTTGTTGCAAAAACTTGACAGTAGTTCAGAGCAGGCTGCCCTGCATTATGTAGCTGAAAAGAAGGTTATCTGCTAGTACCAATATGTTTTTCAAGAGGTTGTTTGCCAGTATATTACCATGCAGGTTCAGGAGAGTGTTGGGTAGACAAATATGGAAAAGGTGTTTCCTTCTCCTGAAGTTAGGATGACTTTTTTAAAAAAATGAACAGTGGATAGAGACTTCTTTCCCTAATCTATCAAATTGCTGCTTAAGCATCTCACAGCATGGACCCCAATAAGTAGGTGTTATTAGGTGTGCACTTATAAGGAGGAGAACTGAGATCACATCTGCTGTACCTAACTTTTACATGATGATCCAACGGGGGCCTTGTGCACATATAACTGTGGGTTCACCCACTGTGCAACTGGATAAACACTTCATTCACATGTTTGGGTGACTGCATGGAGGTCAACATCTGAGGGGGGGACTCTCCTCTCCTTTCTCCATATCACCACTTCACAAGTGGTCCTTAGAGTGACTTGTCTGTTGCCTGTGTTTGGAATTACTGGATGCAGCTGGGGTCCCATCTGCACTACGCTGTCATCAGTGGTTTGATTGCACTGGGCATGGAACTTTGGGGTGCCACAGGGGGTGCTACAACTATGATGTAGAAAGGAAGGTGAGAGGCAGGCGGGGCCCCCAAATTTTGGCACCACATAGGGCGCTGCTGAAATTTGAGACCCCCACAGTCTGCCACTGCTGTTTTGAGTTTAGGAGGGTGGTTAGGCTGCATGCCTGAGACTGCCTTCTAAATCCAGCATCTAGTCATTAAGGTAACAAAGGGTGTGGCACAGAGAGGGCACCTGGCTGCCTGTTGTACATGTGAAAAGGGTCTAGAAGTCTTAGTGGACCACAAGCTGAACATGAGTCATCAGTGTGATGCAGCAGCAAAAAAAAGCTAATGCTATTCTAGGCTGTATTAACAGAAGTATAGTGTCCAGATCAAGGAAAGTAATAGTACCACTCTTTTCTGCTCTGGTCAGAACCACACCTGAAATACTGTGCCCAATTCTGGGCACCACAATTTAAGAAGGATGTGTGCAGAGAAGGGCAACCAAGGTGATCAAGGGTCTGGAAAGGAACAGTTGAAGGAGCCGGGCATGTTTAGCCTGGAAAAGAGGAGACTGAGAGGAGATATGATAGCCAACGTCAAATATCTCAAGGGCTATCACATGGAAGATGGAGCAAGCTTGTTTCCTGCTGCTCTGGAGACTAGGAACAGAACCAGTGGCATCAAGTTACAAGAATGGAAATTCTGACTAAACATCAGGAATAAGTTTCTGACAGTAAGACCTGTTTGACAGTGGAGCTGACTCCCATAAGAGGTGGTGGACTCTTTCCTTGGAGGTTTTTAAGCAGAGGTCAGATGGCCATCTGCCATGGATGTTTTAATTGAGATTCCTGTGCTGCAGGGGCTTGCACTGCATAACCCTCAGGGTTCCTTCCAACTCCATAATTCTATGTTTCTATGATTCTATCATAAACATCTTTGTAGAATTATGTCCCTGCATCTCAAGCTACACAAGTACAGTTTGGAGTGTATATAATCATAATCTCCAGTGCGGCATTTGAATCTTGAAATTAACTTTAAAAATAGATTTTCATAGAATCATAGAATCATAGAATCATAGAATCATAGAATCATAGAGTTGGAAGAGACCACAAGGGCCATCGAGTCCAACCCCCTGCCAAGCAGGAAACACCATCAGAGCACTCCTGACATATGGTTGTCAAGCCTCTGCTTAAAGACCTCCAAAAAAGGAGACTCCACCACACTCCTTGGCAGCAAATTCCACTGTTGAACAGCTCTTACTGTCAGGAAGTTCTTCCTAATGTTTAGGTGGAATCTTCTTTCTTGTAGTTTGGATCCATTGCTCCGTGTCCGCTTCTCTGGAGCAGCAGAAAACAACCTTTCTCCCTCCTCTATGTGACATCCTTTTATATATTTGAACATGGCTATCATATCACCCCTTAACCTCCTCTTCTCCAGGCTAAACATGCCCAGCTCCCTCAGCCGTTCCTCGTAAGGCATCGTTTCCAGGCCTTTGACCATTTTGGTTGCCCTCCTCTGGACACGTTTTAACTCCTCTGACTCTGCAGCAGACATTTTGGTGCTCCGTTCTTGCTAGGAAGCAACGTTACACCTGTGGAAAAAACTCTCAACTGTAATCTTGAAAATTAGCATGCAAATATCTGCTTCTGTGTGTTCCCGTATGAACAGACCCAGACCCTGAACTCATAATCTGAGGCCCTTCTAAGTGTGCTCTTTCCAGGAGATGTCCGGGGGGGGGGGCAACAAGAGAATGGGCCTTTTCTGAAGTGGCTCCCTGCTTGTGGGATCCTCTCCCCAGGGAGGCTCAGCTGGTGCCTTTGTGACATATCTTTAGGCACCAGGCAAAAACATTCCTCGCCTACCAGGCTCATTCAACAATATATGGTGTTTTAAACCATATTTTTATTGTTGGGTATTGCTTTGTTTGTTACTGTATTATGTATTTCCTTATACTGTGATCCTTGGATGAATGGTTGTGTATAAATTTGTTGTTGTTGTTTAGTCGTGTCTGACTCTTCGTGGCCCCCTGGACCAGAGCACGCCAGGCACTTCTGTCCTCCACTGCCTCCCTCAGTTTGGTCAAACTCATGCTGGTAGCTTCGAGAACACTGTCCAACCATCTCGTCCTCTGTCGTCCCCTTCTCCTCCTGCCCTCCATCTTTCCCAACACCAGGGTCATTTCCAAGGAGTCTTCTCTTCTCATGAGGTGGCCAAAGTATTGGAGCTTCAGCTTCAGGATCTGTCCTTCCAGTGAGCACTCAGAGCTGATTTCCTTCAGAATGGATAGGTTTGATCTTCTTGCAGTCCAAGGGACTCTCAAGAGTCTCCTCCAGCACCATGTATAAATTTAATAAATAATTAATACAGACCTGCTGAAGAATGCAGCAATTGATGAAGAATTGTGTGTGCAGGTTATGCTACCATAGTTCAAACTGGAGCTTTAAATGCTTTATGAAGCACGGTGCCTTTTCAGTGTTGTTGGTCCCCCATGTTCAGCCGCAGGTTGAGTGTTGAGTGACCACAGGTGAACCTGGCCCCCTAAGACCAATCTTTGGATCCATTTTTCTGACGCTTCTTGCTCCAGTTTTGGGTACAGAATTTCCTGTGTGGAGAGAGGGCTTAGTACTAAGTAGTCAACAATCGGCACATGAGTATGCTTGAGTACTTACTTTTCTGTGTTGCGTAATGTAATAATACAAGCAAAAGGGTGCATAACTGGATTCTCTGCTACAACCTGCAAGAAAACGATTAAGTGTGTGTGTGTGTGCAACAATTTTTTTTAATGGTTAGATTGATGTGAGTGTGTTGGGTGATATCTCCAGCTGTTGCTCATACTGTACTTTGTACTTTGATCTCTTTTGAAAGCTCATTTAGGACCTTGCTGTGTTAGAGGCTGCTGCTGCCGAGAGGGGTGCATGTGTTCCTGGACGGCAAAGTTGTAAGAGCTCACAGAGGTGGAAGAAATTGCAGACCAGTAGGATGGGTGGTTTGCTGAACTGTGGTTTGCTGAGTGGAGCCGTCATTGGAGCAATTCTAGCCATCCTTGGAGGTGCCTTGATACCACTTGGAAACTATTTTGTTGAGAAGACAGTAAAAAAGGTAAGGAGCTTCTATAAATCCTGTACTTTTTGCTATTGTTTTAATGCCCTCCTTGGTCTCCTTATTACAGTGCCATCCCCCAAACACACCTAAAACAAAAGTGGGTTTATGTGTGAAAAGAGTAAACCCAGTTCCAATACTAAAAATGAGTTCCAGGATTGAGATGCATGCAGAAGTGTCCCAATTCTATGCCCTTGTTATGCATTCTGCTTTAGCTTGTGGACTTTGGGTTTCCAGCTTGAAGTCCTCTCATCTTTCCAATCCAGCGATGGGTTTTTTTTGGGGGGGTGGGGGGTGGGGGCAGTGTCCTGTAATGACAGCCAATGTAACTTGTGATATTCAGATAAAGGAACTTTCCCCAAATCAATCTACACCTATGAATGAGGGAGGGAGGGAGGGAGAGAATACTGAATTGCAATTACTTGCTTCCTTTTAAATGACTTCAGCACTCTATTTGTGGATAGGGTAGAGGGTTGGGAGACCATTTTACCAAATCTATCCAGGTAGAGGAGAAATTCAACAGTTCCTTGCAAGTGGAGCCCACCATGTAGTGTCATTCTGGGGCATTTTGTGGCATGTGGAAACAGTGAGAAGTGGCCCTTTTTCTTGAGGAGGGTGAAAGAAAATAATATAAAAATGACTTCTGAGAAAATTCAGCTCGGAAAATCAAAACTTTAATATCCCATTCCATGCTCTTTGGTATGAATTTGGAATGGATTTAATGAAATTTGAAGTTTCAGGCTGACAAGACGAAACTTTCCCCACAACTTTCTTCTGGGCACTGGAACCTGGGGCATATTCCTAACCCCCCCCCCCACTGAATATTGGCATGCATATGTCAACCCTGACAATCTCTGCTTATGTTCAGAAATTTGAACACCATGATAAATGTTGACTCTCATTGAATTCTGGTTGGCACCAGATCAGTGCAGATCAAACTGAGGAATTTGTTTTATTTTTGGTCCTTGGAGAAATTCATTTGGGATTGTTGGCATTTATTCACATGTGAATTTCAGTGTTCACCAGGGTTTAGATGTTCACTGTACACACTACAGCCTAACATTCAATTGTATGTTAACAAGAGCACGTTATTGAGAAAGTTAATTTGACACCCCCCCCCTAATAATATACATCTCAAATCTGTGAGCATACAGCTACTTTCTTCAAACACTGAATACTTGGGGTGATCATTGAATGCTGTGAGTGAAAGTCCACTTGTGCAATGAGACTTGCCTTCCTATCTTTTCCATAACCTTTTCTGGAGGGTCTGCTACCCCTACAGAGCTGATTTTAGAAGGACACAAGGGGCTTCAACGGGGAAGAGAGGAAGGAGAGTCCTCTTTCACCAGGGGAAGTCCATTCTGCTGGTGGATGGTCTCAGCTAGATATCACATGGAGTGTTTAAATATATATTAGTTGCCAACAGCAACATGCTTTCTCAATCATCATTTAACAGCCTTATAAAGCATTATTCCATGTTGCTAAAGACACTGACAGAACAGAAGCTTTATTTGAATCTGGGATCTGCTAGTTTTCATTTTCTTCTCCCTGCCTGCACTGACCCATTTTATGGGCACTGTACCGGAGTGCCAGCTTGACCCTGCGACTGTAGGTGCCCTGGGTCGTGGGTGCCGTGCAGCATGCATGGCCTGGCCCTGAAATTTGTGGGTGCCCAGCCCCTTCATGGGGAATTTTGTGGGTGCTTAGGCATCCAGAGCCCCAGGGAGTTGGCACCTATGGTGCTGTAGATGACATTTGAAAAGTGGTTTGCTTGAAATTTTTGATACCCGGTTACAACAAGCCATGTGAGATCTTAGGGGGTGGAGTTTATAGTCAATTTAAAAACTATCCCCTCCCCCCCAAAAAACCCCACTGTAAAGTGCATGTTTATGTACTGCTGTGTGCTGAATTTCTCTGGTATCTTGTTCAAGAGCCAACATTTCATAACACTTATCTTTTTATCGGTAGCTAATCTTTATGGCACAATACTCCGTGGTTGGTTCCAACACTGTCATAAAAGCTAGGGAACTTGACTTTAAATACAGATAAAATGGATTTCACTCCAAGAAGATGGAATCAGCTGGTGGGATACTATATAAAATGGGTTTTTGCTCAATATTAGCTGCGGCAGAATTATTACTAAAGTGTTTTTCCAATAAAGAACTTTTGATTTCAATTACTCTTTTTGCTCTTAGAGCAAAATGAGTTCCAATGTCATGGATATTTTTTTTAAAGCATTGAGGCATCCTAAAATTTTAGAAAGCTTAATTCAGGCTGGAGGCTAGAATATTGTTGCTATTGATGTGTGTTTGCCTTCCTGATATGAAATACATTTCTTTGAACAGTGGTTTCCAAATGGGCTTTTAAAAAATGGGTTTAAAAAACCCCCCTGGGCTTACTCTAAACTGCTTGGAGTTCCTCCAATGACAATATCAAAGGGGTTTGCCTATAATTACTAGTCTTCTCAGAGGAGGAAGAGGAGGAGGAGGATTCTGGGATGCATTCTCAGTTCATGCAAAGTGATCGTTACGCCCAACAAGCTTGGCCAGATCTCCATATGAACTATATGTTTCCTAGAACACTTCCCAGGAAGCTGGGCATTACTCAGCAGGTTAGTTACTTGTTTAATGTTTTTTGTTGTTGAAACACACCGGGTGCTCACAGAGGGTGGATGTTGTGGGATTAGTGCTCTTGAAGCATTGAAGTTTCTTTGAAGCATCCACATGATATTTTATGTTTACCTGTTTTTAATATTGTTTAGAGCATTTGCTGCCTGCTTTTTAGCCAAGAAGACTCCCAGAATGACTTATGCACAGTCGATTAAAGCAGGGGGGGGAGCCATGGATCAGTCTCGCCCCCACCCCCCTGGGCTCCAATATGGCTTGTATCGTTCTCCTTTCCCTAGGAGGCATGAAAAAGCGTTAAGTTCTGCTCAGTTTTACTGCATGTAGCTCCCCAGGAAAGTAGAAAAAGAACTGCTTTTGCAAGTATCAGTCTTCCCCAAATGCTGTGGTGAGGGTCCCATCCACATGCCAATCTTGCCACACAATGATGATATCACATGACTGACAGGTGGGTGATCCCTACCACATGTCAAAGTTGACCTGCCAGGCTGATCCTGACCAGCGACATGAAACACCTGACTTCTAGTTGAGGCCAGTTGGACCTCTGTAATATGACAGTGGTGCTTATGGGGTCTGGAATCATCCATTTAAGATTTATACCATTGCCAATCCAAAAACTGCATTATATCTCTTCCACATTTAGATACTGGGGTTCCATATAAAATGTTTGGTACTGCATGTGGGAAATAGAGTTGGTATGAGCAGGGAGCCACAGTGCTTGGGAAAAAAGTAGACCTTAAAACCTGAACACACCCACAAAGAGCACATTTTAAAATATTTACTGTGACCCACATGAAGAGCAGTCTTTCGGTGTTAGGACTCAGAAGCGGATTGGCAGCATTGTACAGATCTCTTGGCTGATTGTGTTTGTGCTCTTGAACAGTCACTCAGTCAATACTTTTGAAGTGTTGCCCAAACACTGATGAAATTGTGTTCTACTGGGGCCTTCTTGTATTTGCAATTTAAATTACCAGTACTTTGGGTTTTGTTTTGTTTTTAAAAAAAGTTCAAAGGGAAGAATTCAACTTTGTCCTAAGGTGCTCTTTCTGCCAGGGTAAGCATTTTTGCTTGTCAGATGGAACTATCCCAGCTTTCCTCCCATTGTCATAGAATCATAGAGTTGGAAGAGACCACAAGGGCCATCGAGTCCAACCCCCTGCCAAGCAGGAAACACCACCAGAGCACTCCTGACATATGGTTGTCAAGCCTCTGCTTAAAGACCTCCAAAGAAGGAGACTCTACCACACTCCTTGGCAGCAAATTCCACTGTCGAACAGCTCTTACTGTCAGGAAGTTCTTCCTAATGTTTAGGTGGAATCTTCTTTCTTGTAGTTTGGATCCATTGCTCCGTGTCCGCTTCTCTGGAGCAGCAGAAAACAACCTTTCTCCCTCCTCTATGTGACATCCTTTTATATATTTGAACATGGCTATCATATCACCCCTTAACCTCCTCTTCTCCAGGCTAAACATGCCCAGCTCCCTTAGCCGTTCCTCATAAGGCACCATTTCCAGGCCTTTGACCATTTTGGTTGCCCTCCTCTGGACACGTTCCAGTTTGTCAGTGTCCTTCTTGAATTGTGGTGCCCAGAACTGGACACAGTACTCCAGGTGAGGTCTGACCAGAGCAGAATACAGTGGCACTATTACTTCCCTTGATCTAGATGCTATACTCCTATTGATGCAGCCCAGAATTGCCCAGCTTTCCTCCCATTGTGTTCTGTTCCGGGGGTTCCCCAACCCCCCAAGTCAATTTCAGGGACACAGCAGGACATGGTGTGAGGAGAGGAGGAAACCCCATTGCTCAAGCTGATGCCATTGCACAGGGCTTCCCCTGATGGGACTTGTTGAATCCTGCCCAGTATTTTTAGGGGAAATCTTTGAACTATTTGTAGGACATCAGCTTTTCTACCAAAGGAAGCTGAGGTCTGTTCAGCATAGATCTTCCTTAAGTCATCTGTGGCTCCACTGTACTATTCTTGTTTCCTATGATTTTTGTGTGCCGATGAAACACAGCTTTGCTAATGTGTCAGATTTTCTGCCCCCACCTCCCCTTCCACCCATTCCCCCATCTTCATCTACCTGTGTGATTTCTGCTTAGATGTTCTGCGCCATCTTGGAAATGTCTAAATATAGATTGTAAGCTTCGCAGAGCAGGAATTGGACTCTTTGCATTTGTATGTTCTGTAAAGCATCACACATGCTGATAGAGATGCATACATTAAAGCAGAGGTTTTCAACCTTTTTGAGTCCACGGCTCCCTTGACCAACTGCATTATTTCTGTGGCAGCCCTGTGGGGCTCAGGAGCCCAGTTGTGTCACCCCTTGCCTGCAGAGCTGGCAGCCACTCACCCTTTTCCAAACACCCTTCCTTGTGAGATGTTCTCTCAGCCTCCTCTCCTCTCCCTTCTCCTTGGGAGTCCTTCGGGCAGCTCCTGCTTCCATCCCTGGTCTCTGAGCTGCACCCCCCCACCCTAAAGAGAGGCACCTCCCAGAGGCACTAATTGCCTGCTGAGCTTATAGCCAGGGTTGCTGTGCAAGCCTTTGGGAGGCAGAGATGCAAGAGGGCATTGGAGAAGGGAGGGAAGGAAAGAGGGACAGAGGCCAGTATTGCCTGTGGCACTCCTGACCAACCTTCAAGGCACCCCAGGGTGCCAAGGTACATTGGTTGAAAACCACTGCATTAAAGTGTTCAATGTCCAGCCTTCATCCTTGTTCTGAGAATCTGTGTTGGGGAAACTCTGTAGCAACACTGTCCTCCGAGACTTTGCAATACTTGACTGTGTTTAAACAAATGCAATATAGCAGGCTGGTAGTTCTGAACAGAAGCTTCAAATTAAAGCGTAGGACTCCAGGGCAACCTGAAATGTCCAGGTGTGTAGAGAGTATCATCCGAGAAACTAAGGTGTGCCCATATCTCTATTATTTAAGAGGCTGAACTGCAATTAAGCTTCCCAGTAAGGGGTAATTTTCTTTAACCAGCTTAAGTTTCGGAGGCTGGTGGCAAGAAAATGTAAAGGAAACTGAAACGGGCTTGTTTGGGGTTTTGGAAGTAGGGAAGGAGATTGCTAAGTGGAATTGGCACAAAGGCTTTAAACTAGATGGATGGAGTTTAGAAATGGGTTGGCAAAAGGGGCTTTTTAATGTGGCATTTTTGTCATATTTCCTTGAATTGCTTACTCCAGAATGAGCAGCCAAGTAGCCAAATTTTTATTGTCAGTCTAGATAATTCTTTAGCACTACTGGAAGGCATACCAATAGTATTGCAATGTGTGGTGCTATTTTATCAGTTTTGACCTCCCCTTCTGATCTTTAAATAGTGGCTTGCTGAAGATTGACTAGCTTTACGGATTACCAGGGACAACACGGCCCAAGCCCTTTAGTCACTACACTGACACTCATGTTTAAGTGCCTCAATCTAAAGGAAGCAAGACAGAACAAGCAAGATTATCCATAGCACTCTCGGGTCAGTTTCTTGATTTTCATATCTGGCAGTATCCGGTGAGTTTTTTGTTTTGCAAAGAATGCAGTTCTTTATGAAAACTTATTCTGCACACTGCTATCTACTGATTTGAAAAGTGGCCTGACTTTGCCCTTGGCTAGATAAATAAAATGACTGCAAGCTATTCTGAGATAATGACTTGCGTTGCGTAACTGACTTGGGTTACTCAGTTTAACTGGGGGGGGGGGGTGTAGTTGAGATGCCCCTACCAAAACGTGTAACAGTTAACTCATCTCTGTTCTACAAAAGTGAAAAAAAGCAGCTCATGAGTGTCCTTCATCAGACTCCTGATCCAAGAAATACTATGGCATGTGTAGTTCTATATAATGGAATTGTGGGTGATTCCCCACTTCTTCCTCCGTTTCATCTCCATATTTGCTTCTGTTAGGGGTGTGTAAAGGTAAAGGTACCCCTGACCGTTAGGTCCAGTCGCAGACGACTCTGGGGTTGCGGCGCTCATCTCGCTTTATTGGCCGAGGGAGCCAGCGTACAGTTTCCGGGTCATGTGGCCAGCATGACTAAGCCGCTTCTGGCGAACCAGAGCAGTGCACGGAAACGCCGTTTACCTTCCCGCTGGAGCGGTACCTATTTATCTACTTGCACTTTGACGTGCTTTCAAACTGCAGGGACCGAGCAATGGGAGCTCACCCCGTCGCGGGGATTCAAACCGCGACCTTCTGATCGGCAAGTCCTAGGCTCAGTGGTTTAGATCCAGGGCCAATTCAGGGAGAGTGGCTGGCAGGAGGGCCAATTGACCAGGGCCTCAAGCTCAAAAGTGGACCTCAAATGTAGACACTTGTTAATGTTTTGGCATTTGATCAGTTTTGCAACTTGTTTTTATGTGCATTGGACCAAAATGTGACATGGTCTCTCAGCTTTGAGCTTCAAATTATAGCAAATAAGAGATGTGATTTGGTAGAAGGCATAATTACTCTCTTAGCTAGTATGTCTCCCAGTCGTCTTTTTGCAGTTTTATTCTGTCTTCTTCATCATCATCATCATCATAAATTTTATTTATACCCCGCCCTCCCTGGCCAGAGCCAGGCTCAGGGTGGCTAACATCAGTAAAATTACAGTAAAGTCCTGAGTCATTGTTTCTTATTTTTATTGTGGCAAGGGACCTTAAGGCCTGGAAGTGGCTTGGGCCTCTCTGGACCTCTGAGAAGTCTTGCATACATCTGTCTGGCACTGAGTCAAGTGCTACTATGCAGCCCAGAACAACTGTCACATCAAACTAGCTTAAAACAAGCCACAGTTTAATGTGAAGTTCTTGCAGTGCTCCTCCTTTACACTTGCTGCTGCAATGTTGCAGATGAAAGAAGCCACAGACTGAATCTGGACTCTTGGCTCATTTCTCTCCAAACTGTGAGCAGTAGCCAAGGTTTGTTCTTGACTTACCAATCATGAGCCCAGATTCAGATGACACAGCAAGCCAGACTCTGGCTTGCTTCATTTGCGGCATGACAGGATTGCTGTAGGAGCCTTTGAGCACCGTGCACAACTTTGCTGCTGTTTCACATAGTAATATAGTTCATTTTACAAAAGCAACTGATACGGAGCAACAATCAGTTATAGGTTAAATGTACAGTGGTGCCTCGCAAGACGAAAAGAATCCATTCTGTGATTCTCTTCGTCTAGCGGTTTTTTCGTCTTGTGAAGCAAGCCCATTGACGGATTAGCGGAATAGCGCTATTAGCGCTATTAGTGGCTTTTAGCGGCTTATCGGCTGATTGGATCAGCTGATAAGCGGCTTAGCGGCTTAGAAAAAGGGGGGGGGGAGGAAAAAAACCAGCAGGAACTCTCAAGACATTGTCGTCTTGCGAAGCAAGCCCATAGGAAACTCGTTTTGCGAAGCACCTCCAAAACGGAAAACTCTTTCGTCTAGCGAGTTTTCCGTCTTGCGAGGCATTCGTCTTGTGGGGCACCACTGTACATTTTTGCAAGGAGTATCAAGACACTGTTGAAAACTGGAGGGAATTTTTGGCAATGTTAAAAGATCTTCAGAAACATTTTGGAACATATCTGACTCCTCACCTGTGAAGAATGGCTACATGTGTTATAGAAATACACCAAGTGAACATGGTTGAACAATTGCCAACCTTTTAAAAATAGAAAACAATCTGGGAAATTTGCCAGCATTTTAGTATAAATTTCTCCTAATCAACACATTTTTGCATGCAATTTTGACTAACGTACACATTCCCCCAAATATATAATGCATTTTTGTATACTATTACTTTCACTTTTACATTTGCACACTTTCCCTTAAAATATGCATTTTTGTAAATATTATGTGGTTGGAGAGCTGCACTGCAAAACTTGTAAGTGCAAATTTTGAAAGATGGCAGTTTTCATATGGTTTTGGCAAGTGCAAATTTGATAGATCTACATTTGAATGTGAACCGAATAAAATTTCTCACCCATCCCCCACTTTTGACTGCTGCAGTAGGATTTCCCCTGCAGACTAAAAAAACTCATGTGTAGGTCAATAACTAGATGTACAGTGAACTGGAGTTGCTTCTGGCAGTGCTGAGTAAATAAGGAAGGCGCCCAGAATGCTCATCTAAATTACCATATTTTTTGCTCTATAAGACTCACTTTTTCCCTCCTAAAAAGTAAAGGGAAATGTGTGTGCGTCTTATGGAGCGAATGCAGGCTGCGCAGCTATCCCAGAAGCCAGAACAGCAAGAGGGATCGCTGCTTTCACTGCACAGCGATCCCTCTTGCTGCTCTGGCTTCTGGGATTCAGAATATTTTTTCTTCTTGTTTTCCTCCTCCAAAAACTAGGTGCGTATTATGGTCTGGTGCATCTTATAGAGCGAAAAATACGGTAATTTTAGAACAAGCCCTCTTTCTTGCACTGGGTGCCATTTTTGGCTCAGGGAAGGGGAAGCTGTTGCCCTCTGGGTGTTGCTGCAGCTCCCCTCATCCCTGACCACTGGGCTTGCTGGCTGGGTCTGATGGAAAGTTCAACAAAACCTGGAGGGTCACAAGTTCCCCATCCCAGGTTTAGCCTAACAATCCTAATTTATTTCTCTTTGAGATTTCTATTGCATATGAGAGACTGACAACATTTAGCGTAGCCACAGGAATGCAAGCCTCAAAGTGTTTCAGGCAATAGCCATCACTACGAGCAGGTTATTTTAAAATGGCATATAAGTAACTTCCAAGTAGAAAGTAACAATTTTGTTTTACTATTTTTTTCTTCCCACATAAAAATGCTTGGTCTTGCAGAATATGCAAAGCCCTTTTGCCAGGAATTGCAAGAACACAATAGTCTCTCTTGCCCACTTACCTCTGCCACAGTTTCACTGTTTCAAGAAAAAAGAGGAAAAATAAGATACACAGGAGCTGCATGTGTATGTGCAGATACACACACACACACACACACACACACACACAAAATGTGATGAATTGAATGTGATCCAGCCTTTATATTTATCCTGCTTTAAGAGTGTTCAGAATTAATAAGGATGTTGCTAACTTGACCAACTCAGTCAAAGGCCAACCCTCAGTGCTGGAGTGCAGAAGGTCTCTGGGTCAGACTGAGTAAACCTCCTGTCTGATACCTCAGAGAGCTGCTGCCAGTCAGTGCAGGAAACACTGACTCATCCATTGGTCTGGCTCTATGTAAGGCAGGTCCCCTGGTTCCACATTCACGGATGGAATGTTCCCTTGTATCTTGGGTGCTTCCTCCCTCTTGCTTGGTTTCTGACTTGCCTTGCACACCCACCCCGAGTTCTCTAACTCCAACAAGGCTTCTGAGTTGACCGCTAAGGAAAAGATGATGTCTCTCTGTAGGGTAGGAATGACACACTGTGCAACATCAGTGGACGGTTGACACAAAGAGCCCTTTGAGAAGGTGGGTCTCTCTAGGCTGGTCTTCTTCCTCTGCATCTTGAAATGTGTTTCCTTCCCTGGTAGGCCAGTTTAGGACTAGTCCCAGCTTTTGTTTACATCAGCCAGGAGATGAAGCAGAATAGTCACTATGCTTTAAAAAAAATTGAATTCAGCCTCATTGGATGTCCCCAAGTTCTAGAAGAGGAAAAGTAATTTGATAAGGATATAATCTAAATTCTCACTGAGGGTGCATGGTGTAATTGAGATGCTTCTTATTGCAGGTTTCCCCATGCAAATCTAGACGCCTTTTTCATAGGAAAAAGCTCTAGGAGAAAGTTGTTCTTCCTAACAGGCTGCTTTTCTCTGTGTGGATCAGAGGGAAAACCTGAGGTCCCACCTGCAGCTTGAAGTGGGAGACCTGTGTCTCAGGAATACCGTCACAGAATTCTCTAAATAAAATGACAGAAGGCTTGAATTTCCTGTCCAACCTCACAGCGCAGGGGAGTGGGGAGCATTTTCTTTGATGTATATTTCAGGGATCTGATCGGAATGGCAAGTGCTAGCACGTGCACCCTGGCTTTTTATTGCTTCATGTTGATGCTGTTAACACCCTTTTAATCTGTTTGTGGAGATTAAGGGTTGTTCTGGAAAGGGCAAGGAGGCCTTTGCTATAGGCTGGTTCTGAATGTTGAATTTCCATCGGGGTGACTGTTGCTCCATCCCTTCCAGTTGTGGCCCAAATCAGGCTGCCAGATGTGTTTACCAAACAGCCTGACTTCCCGCTCAAGGAATTAACTGTACCCTCTTAACATGGGATGAGCAATAGGAGAAAACGGCTGTCAGCTGTTTAGCCGCAGTTAGTGCCAGTGAACTTTCTGTATGTTTGTGTCTCATAGGTCATGTAAAGATGGCCTTTTTCCCTCTGAAGGCCTTATCCAAAGTCCCAGACAAAGCATGTTGACCTTTCCCCAGTAGATTCCTGACTTTTCATTTCAACTTATCCTCCTCTTTCTCAGTGCTCCACATAATCCCTGGCCTCCTGGGACCTGCTCAGGGTTGGAAAGCTGCAAACGTTGAGTCAGGGTGACACGAGTTTGCAAGAGAGTACATGAACAAGCAAGTCTATTGCCATCAGGATTTGGCCTTCTGGAGCACTTCAGGCAGATCCTGTGACAAAGCTTTTTAAATAACAAAAATGGGTTGCCTTCTCTATCTAGTTCTGCTACCTCCCCCCCATGCATATTACATTTCCTTCCTGTCTGGCTCTCTGTAAAGGGACTACGGACTCTGAAGTGCAGTGGTTCCAGCATTCGATGGAGTTGTGGCATTTGCTTAGCAGATTTTGACAGCATTGGGAAACGCACACAAAGTGCATTGCCTGACGCTGAATAGCTGGAGTTCAGCTCAGTGCAGTGTGTGCCTGCTGTACAGACACAATCCTTGGTTGCATATTTTGGAGTGAAGGTTAAGTCCTTGGCAAAAAGATGAAGCAATTTCCCACAGGAGCCTTGTGAGGACTTGCTCAAAAGTTGCTCTTTTGCAAACTTTGAAAAGACATGTGAAAATCCTCCCTTTTTCTCCACTCTGACTTTGTCTTCATTTCCTGTTGTTTAAAAAAGTAAATAGTAGTTCAGACAAATGGGTTCTGAATGGGAACCTGTTTTGCTGTTAGGATGAAGAAATGAAACCAGCTATATACAGGTCAGAAAAGATGGTGGCAGGAGGGGGAGCAGTGAATAGATATAAAATAGGACTGAAATTTTGCAGGTTTGATCCTTCGGAAGGGTAATAGTTTGACCCGAATTTTATGGGATCTAAAATACAAAAGTTATAAGCGACAGAAGATTGGTGGGGTGTCCGTTGAATTAAATGGGAAATGAAAGTGAATGAACTGCTTCAGTTGTTAAAATGAATAAATTATAGAATTAATGATAGTTTATCCTATCTCCACGCTTCAGTTGTCACTTGAGTAGTGAAGCCAAGAGGCAAGATGAGTATCGCCAAAGTTATGTATTTAATATCACTTTAAAAATGCTAAGGCCAAAGCCTTGGGGGTTTGTTTGTATTAGCCCTTCTGTCTGCACAGAAGATTCTGATCTGCTATTTTCTTCTTTTAATTTAGAAATTAGGTCTAATTAACTTTCATTTTTTTTTTTTATATAGATTTTTTATTGCGTTTCTTTTCACAGGTTAACAAATTTGTTTACATGGCAACATACAAGAAACATTTTTTATATATATGTATATGAAGAAAAATAAACAAAGAAAAAATATTAAGAAACTTTCCTTAACGTCCTTCAACAGTCCTTCAACTTTTGGACCTCCTCACATCCTCTCAGCATTGCATTCATTGTTCTAGCCAGTTCAGCAATTTGTTATCTTGTTTCTCGTCTTATTATACCTTTAAATATATTATGTTACCAATTTCAAAAATTTGTAATTTAATTTTAAGACTCTTAATAAACATAATATTTTGTTTCAAATATGTCTCGTTTTTTCCATCAATGCTTACTTTATCATTTGCTTAAAATAAAATGCAGAAGCGTAATGTTTCTTAATCGTGCGTTATCTTAACATTCAAACAACTTATAATGTTTTTGCAAATAGTCCTTAAATTTTTTCCAGTCCTCCTCCATTGTTTCTTCGCTCAGATCTCGGATTCTGCCAGTCATTTCTGCCAACTCCATGTAGTCCATCAACTGCGTCTGCCAGTCCTCCAGTGTGGGTAAATCTGGTGTTTTCCAGAACTTAGCGATAAGAATCCTAGCTGCTGTGGTTGCATACATAAACAAGGTTCTGTCCTTCTTTGGCACCTTCCGGTCCACCATGCCCAGGAGAAAGGCCTCTGGTTTCTTAGAAAAGGTATATTTAAATACCTTTTTCAGCTCATTATGTATCATTTCCCAAAAGGCCTTTACTTTCGGGCAGGTCCACCAGAGGTGAAAGAATGTCCCTTCTGCCTCCTTGCATTTCCAACACTTATTATCAGAAAGATGATATATTTTAGCCAACTTGACTGGGGTCATGTACCACCGGTATACCATTTTCATAATGTTCTCTTTCAAGGCACTACATGCCGTGAATTTCATACCGGTGTTCCATAACCTTTCCCAGTCCTCAGACATAATGTTGTGTCCTACATCCTGTGCCCATTTAATCATAGCAGATTTAACTGTCTCATCCTGTGTGTTCCATTTAAGCAGCAAGTCATACATTCTTGAAAGTACCTTAGTCCTTGGTTCTAGTAACTCCGTCTCCAGTTTCGATTTCTCCAACTGGAAACCCACTTTTTTATCCATTTTGAATACCTCTTGAATTTGAGCATAATGTAACCAATCTCGCACCTTACCTTTTAGTTTATCCTGGCTTTGGAGCTTCCAATTATCTCCAACTCTTTCAATCAACTCCCAATATTTTGGCCAATAGGCCTCCATATTGGGCCTTTTTTTAGAAATCTTAGCTTCCACAGGTGATAACCACCTCGGGGTCTTACTTTCTAATAGATCCTTATACTTCATCCAGACGGCAAAAATTGATTTTCTGACAATATGGTTTTTAAACAGTTTATGAATCTTCGCCTTGTCATACCACAAATATGCATGCCAACCATACACATTGTCAAACCCTTCCAGATCTAGGACATCGGTGTTTTCCAACAGAAACCAATCCTTCAACCAGCAGAAGGCTGCAGCTTCGTAGTACAACCTTAAGTCCGGCAGGGCAAATCCCCCTCTGTCTTTTGAGTCGGTTAGTATTTTAAATTTTATTCGGGGCTTTTTGCCCTGCCAGACAAACTTAGAGATATCCTTCTGCCATTTTCCAAAGCATTCCATTCTGTCCACGACCTGAAGGGTTTGAAATAAGAATAACATTTTTGGCAAAACACACATCTTTATAGCTGCGATTCGGCCTGACAAGGTAAGTTTCAATCTTGACCATATATCCAAGTCTTTTTTGATTTCCAACCAACATTTTTCATAGTTATCTTTGAAAAGATTTAAATTTTTAGTGGACAAGGATACTCCCAGGTATTTCACTTTTTTAACCACACTTAACTCTGTCTCTTTCTGATACCCCTCTATCTCTGTAGGTGTCAGATTTTTAACCAAAACCTTAGTTTTTTGTTTGTTTAACTTAAATCCCGCCACCCGACCAAACTCCAGGATAAGTTCCAAAACTCTTTTTGTGCTAGATTCTGGCTCCTGTAATGTCAAGACTAAGTCATCTGCGAAAGCTTTCAGTTTGTATTGTTTCGCTCCGACCACTATACCTTGCACCAACTGGTCCTCCCTAATCATATTCAGCAATACCTCCAGAACAGAAATAAATAGCAGAGGGGATAAAGGGCACCCCTGTCGTGTCCCTTTTTCAATTCGAAGTTCCTCCGATACCACATTGTTCACTATCAGTTTAGCTTTTTGTTCTGCATAAATTGCTTCTAATCCATTTTCAAACCCCCGTCCCACTCCCATCCCTTTCAAGTTCTTCTTCATAAACATCCAAGAAATGTTGTCAAATGCTTTCTCCGCATCAATAAAGATTAAAGCAGCCCTTGTGTTTCTAATTCGCAACAGCTCCAATATATCAATAATGTTCCTGGTATTGTCCGACATGTGTCTACCAGGGAGAAAGCCTGCTTGGTCCTTGTGAATTACTTCATTTAATACATTTTTAAGTCTACTTGCTAAAATGTCTGCAAATATTTTGTAATCCACATTCAGGAGTGAGATGGGACGGTAGTTCTTAAGCTGAGTCTTTTCCCTTTCTGACTTGGGAATCAATGTGATGAATGCTTCTTTCCACGTTTCCGGTGCCTTTCTCCCCTCCATGATCTGGTTACAAACCTCCAACAACGGTTGTATCAAGAAATCCTTCAAAGTTTTATAATATTTGGAGGTGAGTCCGTCCGGGCCTGGAGATTTGCCCAGCTGCATGTTTTGGATGGCACCTTCAATTTCCTGTTGAGTTATTTTGCTGTTAAGGATTGATCTTTTATCTTGGCTTATTTTAGGTAGTCCATTTGTTTCCAGAAATTGGTCCATTTCCGATTCTTTCTGAGGCCCCTGTGCGTAGAGCTCTTTGAAATATCTGTGGAAACGCTTTCTTATTTCTTCTGGTTTCTGAACTATTTTTCCTTGAATCTCCAAATTTGTAACCGTATTTAACTTTTGTCTTTTTTTCAATTGCCAAGCCAGCAACTTTCCACATTTATTTGCTGATTCAAACGATCTCTGCTTCATTTGTTTGATTTTCCACTCAATCTCTTGATTGATCAGTTTCGAATATTGTGCTTGATGAAATTTGATCTCTCTTAGCACCTCTTTTGACTTTGGTTTAATTCTCAGCTTTTTCTCTCCTTCACTTATTTTCTCTAAAATTTTTTCTTTTTTTCCATTCCAATATTTTCTTTTTATCGAATTCTGTTGAATCAGAAACCCTCTCATTACAGCTTTACTTGCGTCCCAGATTGTTCTTTTCTCCACCGTAGTGTTCAAATTTATTTCAAAGTAGTCCTTTAATGTTTTTTGGGCCTTCTTCACAATCTCTTGATCTCTTAACAAGGTGTCATTCATTCTCCATCTGAAGGATCCAGTTGGAAAAAGTCTCAGTTCCATTTTTAAGGCATTATGGTCGGAGCAGGTTTTTGGGCAGATTTCCACTTTTCTCGTTTTCGGAGCCAGCCCTCTAGATATCCAAATTTGGTCGATTCGTGTCCATGACAAGTGGGCCTCAGAATAGAAGGTTCCTTCTTTACCCAAGGGGTTCCTTGTCCTCCAGATGTCAATCAAGTCCATATTGTCTGTCATTTCAAAAAAGGTTTTAGGGAGTCTGCCGTCTGTTGTCAAGTTTTGATTTTGGGATTTGTCCATATTTGTAGACACCACCCCATTCATATCTCCCATCACAATGATATTAGCATAGTCCAAATAGTCCATCATTGTCTCATGCAGCTTCTTGTAGAATTCTGATTTTCCATCATTTGGCGCATAAATTCCTAATATCAAAATCTTCTCTCCTTGTGTTTGAATTTCAATTGCGAGAATTCTTCCATGATCATCTTTGAATAAAAATTTTGGCGACAGGTTCTCCTTTGCATAAATTACAACACCTCTTTTTTTAACTTTGTCTGATGAGATAAATTCTTGACCAAGTCTTTTATTGATTAATACTTTCCTGTGGAGCCTAGTCACATGTGTTTCTTGCAAACATATTACATCCAATTGTTCTTTTTTTAGGATATGAAATATCCTTCTCCTTTTTTCCGGAGAATTCCCGCCATTTATGTTCCAACTAAGTAGCTGCAGAGACATCCTGTTTAATTTAAAATGTTCTTAAGATGGGGTGTCTTCCTTTTTCTCAGATCCCGAGGGTGTAGGCGTTGGCCCACTTCCGGGCAGTATTGGTGCTGGTAAACCTGGAAGCCAATCCGCTCCTTTTTGGAGATCTTCTCCGTGGTCGTGAAGGAACTTTTGGTTATCTTCAGGTGTTCTTATTTTAACCTTCCTTTCTTTGTAGGTGAAGGATAATCCCTGTGGAAACTCCCACCTATAGGGAATTGCGTTGTGTCTCAGCAATTTTGCTAATTCTGTATAGGTGGCTCTAAGGTCCAGCAGTTGCCTCGGGATATCTCTGTAAATTTCCACCCTTTTGTCTTGTATTTCAATTGCTTTTTTGAAATGAAGGCCTAGGATCTTGTCTCTCTCTTCCTTTGTTCTTAAAATTATCAAACAGTCTCTGGATCTGTCTTTCCTTACCAATCTTCCCAGTCTATATGCCGAGACTATCCTGAAATCTGTATCTTCCTTTAAACCCCAGAACTTCGAGAATTCCTGTGTTAAGTATCCAATCAAGTCTCCTTGCTCGAGTTCCGGGATGCCTCTCAATTTGATGTTGCTCTCGCGGTTTTTCAGTTCCACCATTGACAGATAGACTTGTTGTTCACCCACCTGTTTGTGCAGGGGCCTAACTTCTCCTTTTATTTCTTCAACCTCTTTTTGTAGAACTCCCACTTTCTGGATTGCTTCTCCAGCTAATTCCCGATTTTCCGCTGTTGCTCCTTGCAATTTCTCTATGGCTTGCGTGTGCTGGGAAACTTGGTCAGTCAATTTTTGAATCGAGGAAGTTGCTTTATCTATCTTCACAGACTGGTCGTCCACCTTCTGGTTTAGACTTGATAATTGCTCCAATATTTGTTTTAATAGTGTATCTGACCCACCTGCTGCCATATCTTCCTCAGTGGACTTCTCAGTTGTTTCCCCTTGTTCTCTATGGGTCACCAGTACAGCTGGAACCGACGAACGGCGTCCTTGGGTCAACGTTGTTTGTACAAATTGTCTTCTTTCCTTTTCTTTTTCCTTAGCCTCTTTAGTTTCCTTTGCTTTAGATGCTCTTGTTCTCCCTGCACCACTCATTACACATCTGTCAATGTTCAAGGTCAAATTGTCTGTTGTTCCATGGGAAAGGCAAATTCAGAAGTAAACAACCAGTGAGATGGAATTCAAAACAAAAGTCAGTTCCCAGGATTTTATAATCCGAAAGCCCTGTAGGGGGAGTACCACCAGGTTTCAAAGACAAAGAAGGAAGTAATCCGCCATTAAAGTTCCAAATTGTTTCAAAACAGTAGATTCATTAGTCCGAAAGTCCCTTCATAAACTCAAAGTTTCCCAAAGCACCTTTTATAGATCAACAAAGTTTCATGAAAGGTACTTGTAACAGTATCCCATTCAGTCTTTTCTGCTCAAATATAACAGTTACGTTTCAGCAAAGTTTTGCAACTGTTTCCGCAGTTTGACACAGTCTCTCTCTCTGGCAGCCCGACAATCTGGCTCTTTAAAAAAGACAGCCCAAAGGAGAAAAAAGATAGGAGGGAAGTCACCATTTACTACTTCTTTTAGTCAATGTCCATTTCCACCTTCAGCTCAGTAAAATAAGCAGATCTTATAGCACGAAAAAGTTTAAGCTTCCCACAGTCCCGTTTCAAACGCTTCCGTTTTTAAAAGCTTTGCTTTGATCTTGTCAGCAATGTCGGAAGACGGACTTCCCTTTTCTCGTCTCCCGCTTTCAGCCAAATTTACCGAATTTCTTCTGCCAAATTTAAAACCCCTTTACTCACGGGTATGTTGCTTGCAGTTTAGCGTTGATTTTAGGAAGAAGGATCAGCGCTCATCTGCAACAGCCGCGCGGCTTCGCTTCCGCGGAAAGAGCGATGAACTCACAGCACCGCTACCCCTCCTTCACTCCGGGTCTCCTTACGGGGTCCCTTCTGTGTTTTCGGAGCAGCTTCTGGTGCCCGCCGAGTCCCACGGCCACGGGCTCCCTCTACCCGTGGTTTATCTTGATGGGTCGTCGCTATGCCGCAGCGAACGACCCTTTTCCGCGGAGCCCCTCTTCAGAGCTCGAAGAGGACCGCCATTACAGTTTCGCGCCGCCCCCGGAAGTGGTCTAATTAACTTTCAGGCAATGTGCTAAAGTCTACTTCAAAAATCGTGAATCTAAGTTTTCACTTTCTTTCTTTCAAATGAGATTTTGTATCAATATCTGTACATTACTAGCTCAGAGTCTTCAGTAATTCTTATTATTCTCTTAACCTGAAGGATTATCCCGACATAGTGTGTTTCTCTGATTTGGGAAAGACCAGTCCTAGAACAGCTATTTGTAATTGATGAGCACTATTTTAGGAAATGTTGAAGGAGAATCTTGCTAGAACCACCACAATTCCTACTGCATGTCAAATAAGATAATTTTAAGGCCACTATTCCTTAATGTCGTAGTTGAAATATTTTGTCTTGACTTCACTAGAAGCTCCCCTCCCCCTTTCTCCCCTTTTCACACCTACATATTGACCTGTAAGAAAAAGGAACACAGTTTAAATCTGCACTGATAAATGGAACACTTAGTTAAAATGTTTCTTAAAATGTATTAATCAGCAATTATAATCTACTTTTATAATGTATTTTCCAATTCTTGTGTCTTTTTAAAAAAAAAAGTAACTTTTTTTTTACATCAGGTTGAAATGTATGAAGGTTCACACTACTGTATTAGCCTGATTGGAGGGAGCAGAGCACACAACACTCCTCCTTTTCTCCTTGTTCTTTTCTTCTTCCAGGAAACAGTCATTGAAAATGGTACAATTGCATATGAGAACTGGCTTGTACCCGGGAGTCCAGTCTACAGGCAATTTTGGTTCTTTGATGTGCAAAACCCAAAAGAAGTAATGGAAAATGGATCGCATCCAATACTCAAGCAGAAAGGGCCTTACACTTACAGGTAGGCAAGGTTTTTTGTGTTAAATGTGTGTCTCCTTCTGTTCTCTTTTGAGGGTGGGTTGGTGGGCAGACCTGATTATTCCAAAACTGCTGGCTCTAGTGTTGTGCCAAAAACCTCTTCTCCAATTACACAAAAGTCTTCTGTGAAAAATGAGTCACCCCTCCCACCCCCTGTGTTTTTCCTAATACCGTATTTTTCGCTCCATAAGACACATTTTTCTTCTTAAAAATTATTGGGAAATGTGAGTGCATCTTATGGAGCGAATGGCGCTGTGCGGAGAGAGAGAGCTGCGCAGCGCCCCTTCAGCGAAGCGGGAGGAGGAACGGAGCCCCTTCTGTTCCTCCTCCCGCTTTGCTGAAGAGGCGCTGTGCAGAGAGGGAAAACTGTGCAGTGCCCCTTCAGCGACACGCCTGTTCTGCAAAGCCGGAGGAGGAACAGAAGAGGCTCCTTCTGTTCCTCCTCCCGCTTGGCTGAAGGGGCACTGCGCAGTTCTCCCTCTCTGTGCAGCACCTTTCCTGCGAAGGAGAGGCGCTGCGCAGAGAGGGAGAGCTGTGCAGCGCCCCTTCAGCAAAACGCCTCTCCTGGCTTCTGCCTTAGCCACATGCAGCCTCTTCAGGCAGGGGGAGTCTTCATCCCGCTACCCGGGAGAGGCTTGGCACAGCTATCCCAGAAGCCAGATCCCTCTTGCTGTTCTGGCTTCTGGGATTCAGAATATTTTTTTTCTTGTTTTCCTCCTCCCAAAACTAGGTGCGCCTTATGATCTGGTGCGTCTTATGGAGTGAAAAATACGGTAATCTTACTGGCTTCAGGACTGAGTTTACCCTGTCTTTGTGAGGTGGCTATCTTTCTATTAAACACTTATTCAGACTCCCAAGCAGCCTTCATTTCCTGATTTATTTATTTTTAATCTCCATGAGAGAAGCTACTTTTTGTTGCCTTCCCTGAGCTTTAGTTGGGGAAACTGAGTTTGGCCACCAACCTCCCTTGCACTATTTTCATCTTTGTTTTGAAGGAGAACAAACCTTCATTTTCACTTTAAAAATAATAATAACAATAATAACGAAGCCCAGCAGTCAGGTGCACAGTAGCTGGCACCTCTGCCTTCCCCTGCTTAAGGACAGACTGGCTGATGTCACTGGGGAGGTTGCAGGAAGTGCACGTGGGTGGGAAGGCTGAACAGTTCAGGTCACCGAAGAGATGATTTGTAAAGTAAAACAAGTGTAGCACCCCTTGACCACCCCAGAACAACAAAAACCCTGCACCCAACCTATGACTTAGAATAGGTAAAAGAAAGGACTTCTTCCCGCAGCACATAAATTATGGACCCTGCTCCCCCAGGAGGCAGTGATGGCCACCAACTTGGATGGCTTTGAAAGAGGATTAGGCAAATTCCTGGAGGAGAGGACTATTGATGGCTATTAGCCAAGATGCCTGTTGAATACCAGTTGCTGGAAACGACAGGAGGGGAGAGGGCTCTTGGGCTCATGTTCTGCTCCCTGGTATCCCACAGACACCTGGTTGGCTCCTGGGAGTGCAGAATGCTGGGCTAGATGAGCCACTGGCCTGATCCAGTAGGCTCTTCTGCTCTTATGTAAATTTTTTTGGGGGAAACTCTTCTGAAAGTATTGACTTGAGCTGGATTTATGCACAGATACGTGTTCAGGATTACTATATAAAACTCATTATGAGGGCAAATTTAATGTGGCCTTAAATATGCATTGCTCGGCTTTATTTTCTCACTGCCTGCTGCTCCCCACTTGTAACAAAGGTTCTTTACCGTAACAGGGTAAGAATAAAAATAAAGCATAGGAGCACTTTTTGGAGGTGATGTCTGTGTTGTCATAAGGTGGTATTCAACTAAGTTTAACTCAGAGCAGACTCATTGAAATTAACCAATAATCAATAATAAAAATAAGTCATGTTCATTACTTTCAGTGGGTCTATTCGGAGTAAAACTTAGTTGGATACCACCTATATATTTTTTGAACAAAGCACTGCGATGCAAACTTATACCCAAAGGAACCCTAAAGATGTTGAGAGTGTTGGGGGGGAGGGAATGCTCTGGCACTGGGAAGAAATGCTGATTCAGCTGGCTGGTGCTAAATCAGCATTCTTTCAATTCAGCTTTTGCAGTTAAATTTATTCTTTGATTTCTAAGGGTGCGCTATTTGCCGAAAGAAAACATCACTCAACATAACGACTCCACAGTGTCTTTCTACCAGCCAAATATTGCTCTCTTTCAGCCTGATCTCTCAGTTGGGCCAGAAAACGACACTTTCACAATAGTCAACCTTGCCGTTGTGGTACGTAAGCCAGGCAAATTACCTAATTATGTAACATTCAAACTTTCTCATCTTCAGACTGCCTTTTTCTCACACGTGCATCTTTCCAAATGCACAGGTTGAGTAATGAGGACAAAAGTTGTCCTCCAGCTACAAAATTAAATCAGTTTAGAAATAGTGTGGTTTTCTTTTTCCACCACAGAAAAGGCACTGTGTGGAGTTTGCGTGATTGTAGCCATACTCTGCTGCTTAAGCCCTCTTTGCCTTGGCCGCTGGGGATGGAGAACCTTTCGCAAATCCCTTGTCCAGCCTATACTTGGCTTCTATGACAAGGCTACTAACAATGGTGCCAATTAGTGCCAGAGTGAGGCATCTCCAGAGCCATCCAGCCCTACTGAGACTGGAGCTCTTAAGAAAAGCACATTGCCAAACCCCCTTGGGGCCTGATTTGTAGAACGATACACTGCATGTTTGCATCAATTTGAATTGTTTGTTTCTTTATACGGGAAGAGTGTTTCACCCTTCTTAAACCCTCTGATTGCACCACAGTAGCGCTAATTTCTTCCAGAGTTGACTGCTAAAACAGGTAGGGCTAGGAATAGCTTTCATTTTCCCAGATTAGAATTTGAGGTTAGAGATCTGGTGATGATCTTGATCTAATGAGACTACTTTTCTTTGTGAACTGATGTTAAAGCTGCTTAGTTATTGATGATTAGGTGAATATAGTTATGTGAAGGGCTTGAAATTATCTCAGAAATCTTGAGCACCCCTGTAATAGGCCCCTCCCCTCTTCTCTCTCTTCTGAGGCTGAGAAAGTAGTAGCTAAGTGTTGTAGGTAAGATTGGATTGTCAACTGTGGTGCAGTTGCTCCATTGATTGGCTGTCTCTCCCTTCTCCAATATTTACCAGAAATATCCCTTCAGGAATTATAATGCTCCATTCTATTTTTAGGGGCAGAAATGAAAGGTGTTGTGGGCTCTCCATTATAGTTGGGAGAGCCAGGATGGTGTGGGGGTTTCTGCATCAGATTAGGAGTGGGGAGACCAAGCCTGAAATCCCCACTCAGCTATGAAGCTCACTTGTGGCCTTGGGCCAGTTGCCATTTCTCAGTCTCACCAATCTCTCAGGTTGTTGTGGGGACACAAGGGAGTGTGTGGGGAGAATCATATTGGCTAGAATTCTTGGAGAAAAGGTGGGATTTATGCACCTTTCCGCAGAGCCGTAGCTACGGGGGGGGGGGGGGCTATCCCAGATGAAGCCTCCAGAGGAGCACCATTGAGGCTTCCAGCCAAACTGGGTTTTTGACCCGGGTGAAAATGAGCCTAGTTTTGACGCTGCCTTTCTGTTACAAATAGGTTTCATTGCATCTTGACTCTAGCAGCTTCCCTTTAAAGAATCCTGGAATTTGTAATTTCGTGAGGCCCTAAGAATATGCTCTTTAGAGAAACCAGTTTCATTGCTTTAGTCTTATCACGGTACCCTGGGAGAAATAATGGTTTAGCCAGGGTAATTTTGCAGCTGGCCTTGCAGTTGCCAAAATAGAAGTTTCCTCCTGGCCCTTCGTTGTCTGAATGATGAGCAACTTTCATAATACTGTACAGCCTATAAATAAATTCTGTAGCAAATGGAAGAGAACAGTGAAGCTGTGTATCATGTGGCTCCACACTTAGAGCCTTAAACCTCAGTTTCCTCTTTCCTTCTCACAGATTAGATATCCCTAATGTAGACAACCACCATATTCTGTCATACTTAATAGCATGAAATCATGTCAAGCAATTAGATTCATTGTAGAATCAGAAGTTGGAAGGATCTTCGATTTCTGTGTGTGTTTAAAAATCCAGACATATTTTTCCCCTAGAAGACTAGGGCAGGTTTCTAGTTCTTTTTGTACATGGTGGGCTTTTAAAACATTGGGGAATGCTTCAATATTTCCTTCCAAAATGAAATGCAGCAGACAGTGCACCAAAATGTGAACCATGTCACTGCTCTGATTCCAATCAACCATAATGCTTATCACTAATGTTCAAAGGTTTTCATTGCCTGGTCTCTGGCTGGGTTATTGCAGCCTTCCCCCCCCCCCCCCAAAAAAAAGAGGGGAGGCATCTTGGTCGCAACCTGAATGCAAGAAGGTTAGTCAGAGGGAATACAGTGGTACCTCGGGATGCGAACGGGATCCGTTCCGGAGCCCCGTTTGCATCCAGAAGCAAACGTAACTAGCAACGGCACGTCTGCGCAAGCACGGGTTGTGATTCGCTGCTTCTGCGCATGCGCGTGACATCATTTTGAGCATCTACGCATGCATGAGCGGCGAAACGCGGAAATAACATGCTCCATTACTTCCGGGTTGCCACAGAGCGCAACTCGAACGCGCTCAACATGAAGCATATTCAACCCGAGGTATGACTGTATATGTGTTTGTGTTTGTCTCAGGCCGCACCTGCTTTGTATCAAAGTGGCTTCATACAAGCGTTGTTGGACATTTGGGTGAAGTCATCGAAGTCCCAATTCCTTCAAAACAGAACTGTGAAAGAAATACTCTGGGGCTATGAAGATCCTTTCTTGAAGAAAATTCCACTTCCAGGAGTTGAAAGGGTTGTTGGCGTATTCCTTCCTGTACGTAGGTGTCCCAAAAGGGAAATAAGCCACTTGTCTTGGTGCTGGGGGAGAATGGAAAGGCCCTTAGAAATCGGATCTTACAACCAGGCTGGGAAAAAGGAGAGGGTAGGGTCGAAGAAGGGGAGGGGAGTGTGAAACAACTCAGCTGTGTCTTCCTCGGCTGAACTTGCTCTTTCTCAGCCTTAAAGTAGCAAACCTTCTCTTTAGGAGCTTGTTCCGCCATTGCTGGGGGCAGCGACAAGGATTGTCCTTCCACAGGCCACCATGTTGCCTCAGTCCACCCCCGCTGGACTAAACAGTGATCACGTACTCCAGACCACAATTCCCATCAACCTCAGCCAGCATGTTGGGAATTGTAGTCCGGCACCATCTAAAGTCCACCCCATTGGCTAATTCTGAAGCAAAAGGAGCAGGTGGTCTCATTCCATTAGTGCCCACCCTTGAGAAATGAATAGAGTGATTTTCATTTCTGTGTCATCCTGTTGACTGAGGCTTTAAATTGAACATTAGTATTTCAGTATCTTACTGTGGGTTATTTTTAAAAGATGCAAATTCTTGGTGGTGTCTAACCCATTTTAAATAGTTTTGGCAAATCCATACTTTAGAATGGTATGTCTGCATGCAGAAATGTGTAAGAGATATAAATTGATTGCTAAGAAGCATGAAATGAGGAATGGTGTACATTTATTTGAATAGAAAAGAACCCTAGATTTTACATTCATTATCAAACCCGTTTGTACTGAAAATTGTGTGTTTTCTCTCCTCTCTCAAGTATAATGAGACACTGGACGGCCTTTATAGAATCCACAATGGGAAAAATGACACAAGCAAGACGGCACTCATCGAGACTTATAAAGACAAAACGTAATGTATATTTGAAAAATGTGCATAGATTTTTTTTCAATGCTTTGTAAAAGATCCAGTAATCATGTACTTTGGATCCTTTCTCACTTTGCTGTTGCAAACTTCCGTGTCTCTGCATGCTTTTACAGCCATCTGTTAGAAAATTCAGGATAGAATAAAGGACTTTCTCACACAGCACATGGTTGAAATATGGAATTTCCTCCCCAGGAGGCAGTGATGGCCACCAATTTGGGTGGCTTTGAAAGAGGATTGGACATTGGGGGTAAAGCTATGTCCTGCCTCGACTGTTGGAGGCTGGATGCTTCTGAGTGGCCCTTGCAGGGAGGGTGCTGTTGTGCCCAAGTCCTTCTTTCAGGCTTCCCATGGGCACCTGGTTGGGAAAACAGGACGCTGACCTTGGGCCAGATCCAGCAGGTTCTTCTCAGATTGTTATTTCAGTGCAGAAAGATTGAACATAGGAGATTACTAGGCTTGAAACTACTCTATTGCTGAGATGTGTTTGACAACACTTGTTCGGGCTAAATACAGTGGTGCCTCGCAAGACGAAAAGAATCCGTTCCGCGAGCCTCTTCGTCTTGCGGTTTTTTCGTCTTGCGAAGCAAGCCCATTAGCAGCTCAGCGGATTAGCACTATTAGCGGCTTAGCGGGTTTAGCGGATCAACTGATAAGCGGCTTAGCAGATCAGCTGATAAGCGGCTTAGCGGATCAGCTGTTAAGCGGCTTAGCGGATCAGCTGATAAGCGGCTTAGCGGATCAGCTGATAAGCGGCTTGGGGAAAAGGGGGGGAGGAAAAAACCCCGCAGGAACTCGCAAGATATTGTCGTCTTGCGAAGCAAGCCCATAGGGAATTCGTTTTGCGAAGGACCTCCAAAACGGAAAACCCTTTTGTCTAGCGGGTTTTCCGCCTTGCGAGGCATTCGTCTTGCGGGGCACCACTGTATGTTCTGTTGGCTTTATGAGCAGATACAGGGCCAAGATGATTGTCAGTGGGTCCATATGCCTCCCTGCCTTGAAGCTATGGAGGAGAATGAAACTTGCTACCACCAAGGTTCTGGTGCAAAAATTAACTTTAAGGGGATCACTTCTTCTCAGCATAGGCTACCTCACAAGATGGTTTTAAATAAAAAATCAAATGTCCTATGTACACGTTCCTGAGTTCTTTCTTTGGAGGGAGGGATACAGATGAGATTTTAATTTTAAAATCTCTGCACTGGTTTGGGCAGTTCTGTTTTGTTAAATGTTTCACTTAGGCTGGTTTCACAGTTCTTGAAAGAGCAAGTAGCGTAGAGGGCAATGGGGAAATAATCGCCTTGAAGTGGCTTCCCTCACTAACAAGTAAGATGTAAACACAGCCTCCAAATGATAAGGGTCTGGCAGTGAGGATGCATATGTGCCTTCTTGCGAGTAGGCCATAGAATCCTAGAACTGTAGAGTTGGAAGGGACCAACCCCCTGCAATAATAAATTATATTATATATATTTAGGGAAGCTTTTAATGTTTAATATACTATTGTATTTTAATATTCTATTGGAAGCCATTCAGAGTGGCTGGGAAAACCCAGTGAGATGGGCGGGGTATAAATAATAAATTATATTCTCCCAGTACGTTTCCGAGCACAATTCAAAGTGTTGGTGCTGACCTTTAAAGCCCTAAACGGCCTCGGCCCAGTATACCTGAAGGAGCGTCTCCACCTCCATCGTTCAGCCCGGAAACTGAGGTCCAGCGCCGAGGGCCTTCTGGTGGTTCCCTCATTGCGAGAAGTAAAGCTACAGGGAACCAGGCAGAGGGCCTTCTCGGTGGTGGCGCCCGCCCTGTGGAACGCCCTTCCAGCAGATGTCAAAGCAATAAACAACTACCTGACATTCAGAAGACATCTTAAGGCAGCCCTGTTCAGGGAAGTTTTTAACGTGTGATATTTTACTGTATTTTTGGTTTTTATGGAAGCCACCCAGAGTGGCTGGGGAGGCCCAGCCAGATGGGCGGGGTATAAATAAATTATTATTATTATTATTATTATTATTATTATTATTATTATTATTATATAATATATATTATTTTATGTGCAGAAATCTTTTGTCTAATGTGGAGCTCGAACCCACAACCCTGAGATTAAGCATCTCATGCTCTACTGACTGAGCTATCCAACATGCACGACTCCTTTCCATTTAGCTGTGCCTAAAGCATGACACGGGTTGTCCATGCTTGACATGGCTGACACCTGCCAGTGTAAGCCAGGCTTGTGAATCCTGTAGCAGCCCTAGACTCTGGGTTAGGAAACTGCATAATTGAATCCGGCCTTGGATTGCGTCAGAGAATCCTTCTAGAAAGAAGGCACTGTGGCATGAATCTGACTCCTATATTAATATAGAAAAATGTGTAGCAAAATGGATCTTTCTTTGAAGTTCTGTCACCTCACCTGCACCATCCCCCCTTTTTTTCTTTTAAAGCACCCTTTCATACTGGGCCGGAGGTTGTGCTATGATCAACGGCACAGGTAAGTAAGTGTGGGTGGGTGTAAACTACTGATATTTAGGACCAATTTCTTACTAAAAATCTTGAGCCAGAGGGATAAGAGCACAAGTGTTCTGCGTTGTCAGTACACTTAATGGTTCTTCGATATGGATCTGTCTCAGGTTGCCACCAAGCACATTCCTACATGTCATGCACCTTGCAAAGACAGACTCTGTCCTGCAAATGCATTGTCATATCCATGGGGTTATTTGTGGGCTGCACTGAGGATCTCTGTAGATAGAAGGTGGAGCAGCAGATCTGCCTGTTCTCACAGTGCTGTGCATGACAAACTGATGCTCCACACCCTGAAGAGGTTTGCTTGAAAATAAGGCCATGGGCAGGACGGACGGACACAGGAGCACTCTTCTACAACTTTGGATTTAGAGGCACAAAAAATAGTGCTGGTAGGGCCTTCCCCTGGTGACCAATTCGAGTGCATTGATGAGCACAGAAAACAAACAACTGTATCAGAAGGGTTTTTTAATTTGTATTCTGCACTGCTGTTTGCATTGTGTTTTTGGTGGAAACTACACACACATAAAAAATGCTGTGAAAATGCTTTATTTTTATGACGTTTATGACGTTTTAAAAATACACTGAATCTTGCACAGCTCCCTGTCGCCTTCTAGTGTCACATTTGTCTATTGTTCATTACAGCACCTTTAAAATGTTTTATTTGCAGCTGTGTAGCTGAGTCCCTAATGTGCTATGGCCTGCCCTGAGACTCGCTGGTGCAGGGCAAGTAGGAAAAATCTAACAAATAATATTAAGTAGTACACAAGGCCTGGGGTGAAAGCTTTGAAAGGTCCTCCTGGGCAGGAGCCACTCTGCCAAGAGAATCATTACCTTGCTTGAGCTTGTCTCTTCCTCCCTGTTTTGGCTGCTGCTGTTCGCCTATTACGTGCGGAAATGCACTGCGAACACGGGAGGTTGTTGACGTTTGTACCTTAGATGCCTGGTGATGCCTCTTATCCCACATGCCTCACCTCTAGGATGTCTTCTTGGCGGGGGAGAGGGATAGAGAAAAATGGAGCGACAAGACAACTAAAAGCGGACAAGTGCTAATAAACAAACTTTGTGAGATTTTATTGCACAACATCTCTTGGGAGCTCCTGTGTGCTGTGTTTGTCCTTCAGCCAGATGCACTGGCTGTGAGTTCCCTGCAGGCCATGGAAGCCTGTGGGAAATGAAGGAGTGTGTGTTTGTTATTAGTTCAGTGGCGTAGCGTGGGTTGTCAGCACCCGGGGCAAGGCAAGTAATTTGCGCCCCCTAACCCGTGGATTTTAGCACGCGAGTGCGAGCGTGCCCCCCCAGATGTTGCGCCCGGTGCGGCCGGCCCCCCTGCACCCCCCACACTACGCCACTGTATTAGTCAATGGAGACAGTGCTCCTTATGCCATGGGGCTGGCAGCCATAGCTCTGCTGTGAAATCAGAGAGAATATTCAGATTTAGATGTGATCAAAAAAAGCTGGTGCTACCTCTGCAGCTCATTTATTTCAACAGTCACAAACAGGAACACTTCTTACCCTTGGAATTGGTTCAGAGTACTTCTGACCTAGAGAATGGTAATTGTTCTTACTGTTGGCACCAATTATGAGTTGTTAATGCTCCAGTCAAACAAGTACCCACAAGTCTAGTTCAATGAGGTAGTAAAGTCCCATTCACTTATAGGAATGAGTCATCTAGGAATGCTTATGAAATTTCTACTTGGCTGAACTCCCCCTATTTGGGGTTTCTAAATTACCAGCCTTAGTTCTTGGATTGGCACCAATAAATTAACCTAGCATTATCAGGTGACATCAGTTTTCTTATTCTACTGTAGATTGTTTTGCTGTAGGTGCATGTTGGGTCATGATAGCCTTTCCTCCAATTTTGTCGGTGTACATTTGATTTCCCTCCAGGAGGTTGCGAGTTCTCTTACCACAGGTCTTTTTAGTTCCTATCCTGTGACTATTTAAGTGCAGGCCCAGGCCTCACACTTTCCCCTCAAATAAAATGCCAGTAAAAGACACAAGAGTTGAAGTCAGGCCATAATTGTAGTGACTACAGATGAAGAGACTTGGGATAGGCAATGGGTAACCATTTATTTCTGACCCACCTGTCAGAAATGACATCAGGGTCAACCCAATAGCAGGAATTCCTATGACTTACATCAAACAGAGGGATCCCCACAAGGATCGCTGCTGAGGCCCAAAGACCCTGTCAGGGCATATGGACAGAAGCAACTCCTTCACTGATCCCTTTAACAGGATACCCTATATTTTTTTGGGGGGGGAGCGAGGGTACAACCCCTCCTCCAACCAGGACTAAGGTTACCCAGTGCCTAAACTGCCAAAGTTGTGATGATTGCTATGAGGTAGGCAAAACCTCCAGGCCATAGCCAATTCGCCTGATAGACAAATTCCTACCTGGCCCCGCTAATATGGCACCACCCATAGCAAGGCCAATTCATTAAGTGAAATACGAAATTAATGGAGTGGGTGGGTGGGTTGATCTGACGTAGAAGAGCTGGGTGTCGGGGGCTGTTTAAATCCCCTGGGAGAGGACCTGAGGGAAGTCTGATTGTTCCTTCAGGCCCTCAGGATTTGCAGACCAAAGCTTGGTATTTTTAATCAGCTGGTGAGAAAAACAGTGACAACATACCTCTGCACTCCTTTCACCATTTTGTCATTTGGAGTTTTGAACAATAGCTCAGTGCCATACGCAAAAGCAGGCTGGTCAGCATTTTGAGAGTAAGCACTGCAGTTTTGCTGGGATGTGTGTTCATATTTAAACAAGAGGTAGATGTGGTAACCTTCAGATGTTGTGGATCACAACCTCCATCATCCCCAGCCAGCATGGCCAATAGCCAGGGATGATGGGAGTTGTGGTCCACAATATCTGGAGAGCACAAACTCATTTAAATTACAGTGGTGCCTCGCAAGACGAAATTAATCCGTTCCGCGAGTCTCTTCGTCTAGCGGTTTTTTTGTCTTGCGAAGCAACCCTATTAGCGGCTTAGCGGATTAGCGCTATTAGCGGTTTAGCGGCTATTAAAGGGTTAGCGGCTATTAAAGGCTTAACAGATTAGCGGCTAAAAGGCTATTAGCGGCTTAGCGGCTTAGAAAAAGGGGGGGAGCAAAAAAAAATCGGAACACTCGCAAGACGTTTTCGTCTTGCAAAGCAAGCCCATGGGGAAAATCGTCTTGCGAAGCAGCTCAAAAACGGAAAACCCTTTCGTCTAGCGGGTTTTCCGTCTTGCGAGGCATTCGTCTTGCGGGGCACCACTGTATTAAAAAGATCCTACCTATGTGGACAGAATGTATCTTGTCTACTTTTTATGATCCATGTCTCCAGTCATTGGATGTCTCCCCTCCTGCCCTCCCCCCAAGGCAGTGAAGTAGAAAAATAAGAAAATATCTGTCACCCCTAATCATTACAATAACATGCGAACTGGTCTGTTCATTATCCTGTTTCCCTGATATCTGGGATAGCTGAGAGGTGGAATCAGCCTCACTTGCTAGTCAACAAGATGTGGGTGGTGTTTGTTTAAATCCAAGGAATGATTTCTTCTTTGCCATGGACTCTGTGTAACCTTAGATGACTTTCTGTATCTTGGCTTCAGGTCAACCAATGGGTGGTTTCCAAATTAACTCAGACAGTATTTTTAAAAGTACCATTAAAAACTTCAGATCTTGCACTCTAATGTTAAAAGCCTTGGGAAGATGTCAGATGTATGTTTTTCTTGCCTTCCTCTGAAATGTCTGTCTGCAGTGTCTCTTAATCCAGTTGCGAAAATTGGCCAGATGAGATAGATGAACACAAGTGAACTGGCAGCTGAGTTTTGCACTTACATGTGTGTTGTGCAGACCTGAGCGCAATATGATATTTCTCATTTTATTTGTAGATGGGGCTTCCTTTCCCCCTTTTGTCCAAAAGACTGCAAGACTTGATCTATTTTCTTCTGATATTTGCAGGTAAAGAGCATCATAAAGTCCTTTTCTATACTTGACTTAGGAAGGATATAATGATTAAAAGTTTGTTTTTGTTTTTTATATAAAAAAAACTGGCTTATAGTCAGCTTGGGGTAACACTGAAGAGAACCAACATTGATCTGGCAAAGCTTCTGCATTGTTTGGGCCAAATTTGGGCATCATATGAGAGATCAATGACCAAATTCTTCCACATTTTTTTAAGTTAAAGGCAGGCACAGAATGCCCCAAATCACACAACTACAGTGCTATTTGCCAATAGAAACCGTCCCCCAAAGTTACTATTTAGCCATATGGAAAACTAGTGTGTTAACTCCTCTGGTGCCATTCTTTTCACCAGTTATTTTTTATGGCAGCCCATCAAATTTTTGGTCCCATTGTATCAAAAACTGCTGTGAGGTAGTACTACTGAAGCAATATTTCTTCAGGCCTTCCCAGGAGGAAAATCATCCATAAGGGTTGCAAATTTAAATTAGCTCTTCAAATGTGTTCAGGCTTGTTTTGGTCACCTCATGCATTTGGAGAGGTGTTGAAAACACATTGAAAGTAATGGGCACAGCTTGAAAATAATGGGCAGGTTGAAATCTCTGGCTCGTACTTTAATTTTGCAGATAGCCACCAAATGTATGGGAAGTGTATGGATAGCAGATTAGGATAATAGAAATTATGAAATTACAGGTGCCTGTATGTTTGCTCCTAAATTAAGACGCTACCTTCCTGTCCCACTTCATATCCAGATCCATCTACAGCAACTTTGACAGTGAACAGACTGTGAAGGACATCCCACTCTATCGCTTCATCGTCCCTCCAGGTGCTTTTGCATCTCCTCTTGTCAATCCTGACAACATCTGCTTCTGCACAGAGAAAGAGATATCCCAGAATTGCACATTAGCTGGGGCACTGGACATCAGTTCTTGCAAACAAGGTATCTGCCTGCAATTTGAGATGAGCAAGCTACTGGAGTGGTTAATATAAAGATTTGGAGGTCTGGACAATATGAACTTGGGAAGTGGTCCTGCCATAGGCTGTGCCCTCTGTTGTCCAACTAACAGCTCTTTGGTGAGAACGGAGGCACCAGGGGCAAGGCTCTGTATTGGGTCCAAATTATGTTACTTGCACTGAGTTCTCACTGATTTCATTGGCGCTTAAGTCATGTCTTAAGTTGTCCCATTAGATTCAAAAGGGAACCAACAGCCCTTTCTCTATAGCAATACTGCTGAAATGGAGTTGATCTATTAAGAGTAAATCTATTAAGGGCTGCATCTGAACTCACTTGCGAGGGCACGTTGTGATTGAGGCTTTATAATGTAAAGCTGAGTAAAATTCAACAATGGGGTAAATTGAAAAAAGAGAACTGAAACACTTGTGAGAGTTTTGTTTTTATCATTTAAAATGCAACAGATTTCATTCACTGTACACAAACTTTTAATACTTAAAATGTACACACATTCATACATCTACATATAGGTGTGTACATGTGTACACGGAGCAGAATTCCACATTGTAAAAGTTTTGCTTGCATATACAACAACCTGTACAACATTACTCATAAGAATTGCAGGTGTGCCTGGACTCCCACTGGAGAAAAGGTGAGATGAAATAATTTGCAAAATCTTTCTTTTTTTTTGATGTTAGGCCATGTTAGCATCCTGAGCTTTACTGGCACTACACATTCAAAACTTATATCTGATCGTGTGGTGGGGGCAAAACAGACCTCAATTGCGGTTGAATGTCAAAGGTTTATTAGCTGTGGTTGCATCATTTTTTTTACAGTATAAATTAATGTACATCTAAATTGTCACTGTTACGCAATGCAATGTCTTGGGCGATTTAAGTAGAGATGTCATTATACTTGCCTCAAATGTTAGCACTGTGAGTCCAAAATCCTTTTCCAACTCAGTTTTTAAAAATGAGAATAACTCAAGGACTTCTGCCTTTTCTTTCCTCACTACCTGCATACCTTTGAGCCCCTTCCACCTCTTACCCAATTAACCTGACCACTGTTGGCACTCTGGCAGCTGCAAGCATGAAGAAAATGGCCTTCAGTTCCATTCTGAGCCCCTGGCATGCTGCTGCATAGGGTCTGTTTGGTGGTGGCCCCTGGAACAGATGTAGTTTTCCCCATATAGGCTGAGTAGCATGGTTTTTAGCATGCTAGGCGCTAGAAAGAGAAGGGCTTACTGCCATGGGATTGTACTGATGTTTTTTCTCCTCTTCCTCCACAGGAAAACCTGTATATGTCACACTCCCCCACTTCCTCTATGCAAGTGAAGAAATTGCTCAAGGTGTTGAAGGCTTGCACCCAAATCCACCTGAGCATATGACCTTTTTGGATGTAGAGCCAGTAAGTAATCGCACTGTACCCTTTCGCTCTCTCTCCCTCCCTAAGTGCCTCAGTTCTGTCATTTAGAAAAACTAGGATTTGGCTTGCAGTAGAGCTCAGACTGATATCCTTTACATGCATAACTTAAACATAACTTAAATGTAGCCCCACAAAGGGGGTGAGGTGGGATCTCAGCATCTTCTGTCTTGTCACACAGGATCTTGGCACCAGCGCTCTGGTGCAGTAGCAGCCTGTAACTTATGGATACTGCATGTGATCTTGGGGATTAACTTTTGGGGTTCGTGAAAGAGTGGCCAGAGTGTTTGCCTCAGGAAAAGCTCCCTGAGGGACCTGTTGTTGCCAGATGTTTCTGAAGCTGGGCAGGGCCTAGTTTGCTTCAACCATGTGAGACAAGGGAGAATTATTCTCCACTCTTGGCAGAGGTCTCCCCTGCCTCCCCTGCCCCATTTCTTGATATCAAAGAACACAGGAACCTGCTTTAGACCAAGTGAGACATCTAGCTCAGTCCTGACTATGCCGCCTGTGTGCAGCTCTCCGTGGTTTCAGGTGCGGAATATTTCAAGCCCTAACTGGCAGTGCCAGAGATTGGACCTGCACACAAAGTCCTTCCCATATTGAACAAAAGCCTGATACAAATCTTAAAGGGAAATGTCTTAAAATTGGCTGCCATCACTTTAGGGCCGAATTTTGCACTGTGAGCTCCTGCACACCTCCTCTTGTGTGGGGCGGGCAAGCCCATGTCCTGCAAGCTGGACCAGGCATGGCAGCCCTCCTCTCTGTCACAGCACTTCCAGGCCAGCAATGCAGATGGGATGGGGGGTTCACTGCCTGTGTTGCCCCACCCAGCACCGCACAGGGGCATTGGGTGGGGGGAGCAAGTGAGTGCAGGTTTGGGAGCATTTAGCCCTGGGAGGTTTGAATATAACCCTCAGGTCAAACAAGGACCTAGCTACTTTGATGTAACTCATGTGGAAACATGATAAATGGCCTCTGTTCAAGGTGTTGCAGCTAGGACTTCACTCTTCCCAAAAGAAAAAGTGGACTGAAACACAACCCTCCTTCAAAATTCTTCATGGCTCTTCTCCAGATTTTTGCAATGTCTTGCCGAGTATTGTCTACAGAAATGCATATACGACAATTAAGTCTACGTATCAATGCATATATTGCCAAAAGCATCTTAAGGACGCATTATAGTTGGGGAAATTGCATACAAACATGTATATTAGGAGAAATTTGCACATAAATGCTGACAAACATTCATGAGAGTTTCAAAATGCTGTGGAAATGTGAAAAACCAGAACTAAGACTGGAAAAATGAGCAACTAGGGAAATCTGAAATTGCAGTGGTGCTGTGATTGCCAATGTCTAGTTGCAGCTAAAGTAACAAGATAAATCATGTAACTTTGGTCATTTCCTGTTCAGCTACTCTTATAATAGGAAATGCTCTAATTTTGGATCCAAATAAAAACATGTTACTGTATTTTAATGCAGCTAATCACTAGCCTTCCCCGCCCCCTCAGCATCAATTGTTCATGGCACTTCATATTTATTTGTGTTGTGTTTTTAAGACCACAGGGTTTACACTGCAGTTTGCCAAAAGACTGCAAATCAATTTGTTGGTGAGGCCTTCTACAAAAATTACGTAAGTTGCTGTTTTAATTGAATTAAAAAGTAGCGCATGTGCTTCTCTGTAAATTCTCAGTGTTGGGTTTGTAAGTCCCTCTGCATACTTGAACCTGATCATTTCCAGGGTTGGACAGTTTGTTCCTCAACATGTTATGGATACAGTAGAAATTATCACTCATTGTATGTCTGGACAGTTAATTCCAATATGTAGCGTTACATAACTGGACCCAACTCTATCCCAGGTCCCCTGCAATCTAAGGTAGAGTTTAGGTGATAAGGAAAAAGACAGAAGTTTCCTGGTACTTCGCTCCTTTCTGAAGAATACACAGTATTCAAGTCAATATTATTGGCTTGAATAGGAATGGAGAGAAATCAGATAGAGTTTTCAGTTAAAGCCAGACTTGCTGAAGTTGCACTTTCTGAAGCAATACACAAACCAAAGCACGTCCATCCTGTGATGGCAGCAGGGGCTGGTGAGAGTTGGAGTCCAGCAACATCTGCAGGGCACCCAATTGGCTCCTGCTGCTTTAGATTTTCTATTGAAGATGGAACTTCGGAAAGAACTTCTATTCCTGCTTAACGCAACATCATTTTGAGGAAAACCAAAGGAAAGGATCACATGTGCTCTGGACACCTGTAGCTTCCCACCAGACATGCTGAAGTGAAATTGTGAGAGAACCTTTTTTTAGTTTTAACTTGGTGAAAAATGTGAGGAAATTTGTGACAAGTCATATAGTTCTTTTCTTCCATGCTACCTTGAAGAATATTCAGGTCTATCCTTAGGACAGCACACAATAGTGACAATATTGTCTAAAATGCAATAGGAAATACATCTCATTCTCTTTAGCCGTCCATACTGGGCTGGTTCCAATGATCATAGCTATATATGCATGCAAATAATTTAATAATTTGGTTTATTAGAGAGATGAGTGAGTCTTTTGCCTGGTGACAGGACCTTCGCAGCACAATCAATCAAACCAAGAAACCTCTGGAACCATAGCCTCCTCTTCTGTCCAAAGCAGGGAACTATGGTACCAGCCTCAGACACTAAGGTTTGAGTTTTTAAGGTTTGATGGCTCACACTGTGAAAAGGGTATGTGTGTGGGCTTTTAATTATTATTTAAGACTGCTTCATAAGATGTGATCATCTGAACATATGTATGTATGTAGTTCTTTTTAGGTTTATTCCTGTTGAACATGCAAAAACTGCTGCATAAATGCTATTCTGACTTACGGATCTTTGTCCCTTTTTTCATTCTAATATATTTTCATATGTTTTATTTCAGCGTCCTAAAAAAGATCAAGTTGCCATTTCTCTTTCCTATTTTGTGGCTGAATGAGGTAAATTCTGTTTGTTGTTCTTCTCTGTTGCTCTTCATTAGTTATATAAGTACTGTTGTAACTAGCTATTCCTACCCCTTTAAAAATGTTGGCCAAGATTTGAAGACTTCCTTTCTATCACAGTTAATCTATATATTATGCTTGTCCTACTTCTTTAGTGTTGACGAGTTCCATGGGTGCAGCAGTGGTGGAATTTAGTTTTTAATATTTGAGGTAATTTGCAGCTGAGGCACTGGTGACAGCAAATCCACCTGCTCCCCATCAGATCTCCAGAGGAGCAGCAGCTGCTCCCAAGGACACTCTCCTGTGTTTCTCTCTCTCTGGGGCCTCACTCAGAGTAAAGCCTCTTCCCAAAATTCTTTCTACTGTGTTTTCTGCAATATGGCTGGATAGATGGACAAATAAGTCTTCAAGTGTCGCCTTGGGCCACTTTTCTGTTGCTTCCCAAATGGAAGATGTGCCTTGCAAACTTCACTGCATGAGAAATGCCTAAAGCAGGCATGGCCAAACATGGCCCTCCAGATGTTGTTGGACTACAACTCCCATTATCCCTAGCTAACAGGACCAGTGGTCAGGGATGATGGGAATTGTAGTCCCACAACATCTGAAGGGCCAAGTTTGGCCATGCCTGGCCTGAAGTCATCCTGGCTCCATTAACCCTCTCCAATCCAACCTGCCGCATCCCAACACCATTGGGTGAACTGAAGTGGCACAATCTTGGATGGTGTCCCTTCCCTTCAGGGGCTCATCTTTTTTGAATGCTTTGTGTTGTAACCAGCTACCCTATTAGAGATGTTTACCACAGCCTTCTCCTCTGTGTTTGGCTACACCAGCTGTCTTGTCTGCCTGCCTGTCTTATCTATCTGGTCCCCTTCAGAAATTACTGAATGACATGATCCTTAACCCTTGGCCATACTAGCTGAAAGTCCCAAAAGCACCTGAAGGCCAACACTGCTGTAGAGCACCTGGGTTCCCAGGGTGTGGCCATCACTTTGTTGACTAAGCAGGTGTGAGTCTGGGTCATTGCCCAGATGGGAGACCTCCTGGAACCCACATTCCCAAAGGAATAACTTCAATCAAGAAGATAGAAGACATTTATCTTGCACTGCACTATGTGCAGCATGTGTTGGTAAAACATTTTGAACAATGTATGGATAACCACTTAAGTCTCTTCTTGCACCGGTGGTGTCATCCTGGGTGGGGAATCTCGAACACATGAGTCTGTATAGGCCCACTGAGCCTCCCCAGTTGTCCTGCAATGCTGTATTCACTGAGCCAAACCCACCTGCCCTACATGATGCCAGGTGTGGGGCAGGTAAAAGCCTGATGGCCACGAGCAGGTTTGCAGGCCTTAGGTAGCACTTTGAAAGGGGCTTCTGAAGATGTGACAATCAGCTGGTTGTTGTTCCTCCCCCTCCTTTCACCATTCCATTTATTATTATTTTTATGCAGTGGAATTGGGTGTAATCAGGGATGTAAGCAGGTTCCTTTTCATAGATCCAAGATGGAAATAACTTGACATTGCAGTTTCCACATGTTGGGAGGAAACTGCTTGTGGACTTCTGTGTGGAATAATGTTGCTCTTGGTCTCTCTCTTCTTCCTCCAGACGGCCATTATTGATGATAAGAAAGCTGAGTTTTTCCGAGAGAAAGTGACCAATAAGATCAAGCTTCTGCATCTGTTGGAAGCGGTGCTCATCATTGCCGGCAGCGTGATGTTCCTTGGATTCCTCGTCTCGTTCTTAGTATGCCGAGCGCAGAAATCAAAATAAGTAAGGAAACAGGACTCTGGCAGGATTTCCTTTGATGATTATTTCTGAGATTCTTTGGCTGAAATAATACCAGCAATTGGGCACCCACGGTTCTGTGTATATGAGACCATTTTGCACATGTCGAAGGCAAGGCTTGGAAAAAGATGTATTGATTTTTATCAAGCAAATCTATACCTTGGTTGAACATTAAATGTGCTGCTACTCTGATTCTAGACACTGGGTGGTATATCCAATGAAACTGTACTGTCAATAGCAGATAGCTTTTTAGAAGGGTTGTACATAGATGGTGCTCAGAAATGAAACTTCCAGTGGCCTCTTGGGCTCCCAATATCCTTATGCAGTGGCTTAAGGCTTAGTGTGTGTCTTCACACAATCCTCTTAAATTTCAGCTTTAAATAAGCATACATTTAAAAACATAATGCAAGAAATACATTTTTTACCCATGAATCCAAATTTGCTGCAGTTTTCCAGTGAGTTTACATTAATGGGAAGCTGGAAAACTGACGCAAATTCAGATTTGCTGGTAAAAATCACAAGTTTTGCCTCCAGATGGTTGCTTCCAAACCTACCCCTCTCTTGCCCTCATCACTCCCTTCGGGAAATCCATATAGACCAGCCTTGGTCCCTAGGAGTTGTTGGACTACAACTTCTATCATTCATAGCCAGAATGGCCAGTGATGTAGTCAACAACATCTGGGGACCCGAGGTTGAGAAAGGCATTAATATAGATAGTAGTAGCTGGTCCTGGAGCACTGCTTTCCTGACCTCCCATCCACTGGGCTTGAGGCAGCAGTGAGCTTGGCATGGTGGAGGGGCACCAGTTGGAGCACCAGATCCACGACTGCATTTGCACTGTGCCAGCCTTGCCACTCCCCCTCCTGGTAAGCCACAGCAATGACAGTGATGGGAAGTCGGGCAAGCAGTGTTGCCCCATCAACCACTACCAACAGCCACTGACTCCAGCTCCTGATATATGTGGGGCGGACCATCTCCAGTGCTCCAGGCTTTGGCCTATAAGAAGTGTTGACATTCATAGTTCTGTCGCTGAATTTTCACATCATGCTAAGTCATGGTTTACTGTTAATACGCAGATCACTTCTGCTATGCTTCCCCCTAGCAGCTAGTGGAAGCAAACCCACCCCCACCCCCTGGCTTAGTGTTACATCTGACCTGGGGACTGGGGTGCCAAATGACCCATGCATGGCAAGCCAAGAACAAATATTGGCTTCAGATCACAATTCCCAATTCAGATGTAATGCTTAGTCAAGAATTGTTGTCTTCGCTCTTGCTTTTTATCGGGGAAGAGTGATGTGGGAGAGATCTGCATATTCATAGGAAAACATTTACTATGACGCAAGAATCCAGCCATTGTCCTCTCCCCAAAAGTCAGAAACATACTTAACAGAGTTTGCCTATGGAATGAAGGTCCTGTGCAATACAAGTTTCAAAAAATTACAGAAAGGTTACTCCTTTCCCCAAGGAATGTTGCTTTTCACATTAAGCGGGTTTCTATCTTTAGCCCAATTAATACAATGCAAAGGATGTTATCTGATACTTCTGGTAAACGATCAAAAGGCCTTTATGGTTCTATTATAGAACCACAATCTCTGCTGTGATATGTCTGCTAAAGCCTTCCATGAGAAATTGATCCAGATACCCTGAATCTGCTGAACTAACTTGGGGTGATTTCTGTTCTCAGGTACCAAGCTACTTCAGGTATCAAGCTACTGCAGATGTAGGCAATAGTCATTTCAGACTTTAAGCAAGGGAGGGTAATGAACCTTCCGGATGAACCTTCCTGGTGGCATTGCTGGACTGTGCTTTGTATGTGGCAAATCAGCTTAGGAAGAAGCCCCGCCTCGGTGTGTTGAGTGAAGTATGTGCCTTTGCCTGCCAGAACCCCAAAGATGCTCAGAAGAGAGACTATCGTTAAATCTGACTTTCTGGCATTCTATGAGCCTTTTATAAGACATCCATCAAACCTGCGCTACCATTTATGCAGCTTGCTGCTGCTGCCACAGTCTCTTCCCACCTGAGGAATTCAAGAATGGGAAGAGAAGTTCTTTGCCTTAACTGTGTCCAGAATGCACAGAATCCTGCTCTCAAACATGTTCAATCATTTGTTTTTCATCCGCACCTTCAAGAAGTTGAAGAAGCCTCTAAAATTAAGCTGCTGTTCTTTTTCTCTCTCCAAAGATGTGTTTTTAGAAGATGAGAAATGTAAAACATCATTAATTGTAACATATGGATTTCAGTAAAGGGTTTGTCAAAAAGACTGTCTGCATTTCCTTGTTTTTGTACCCACGCTTGCAAGTCTATGTGCAACCACACTCCTGCTCACCGCCAAAGTGGGGATGGGTAAATCTGCTAATTTCAGTTTCTCCATTTCACCTCCACTGCATTTTAGTTCAGTTACCCACATCTCCACACCAGCTTGTGGATTATTATTTTTTAAAAGTCCTTGTGAAAATTCACCAGAGAATTCCTCCTAATAAGCACCTTTGCTTGCAATTTTGGCCTAACGTAACACATTTTTGCAAAGCAATTTTGTGTATTCATGTACAGTGGTGCCTCGCAAGACGAAATTAATCCGTTCCGCGAGTTTCTTCGTCTTGCAGTTTTTTCGTCTTGTGAAGCACGGCTATTAGCGGCTTAGCGGCTATTAACGGCTTAGCGGCTTTAAGAAAAAGGAAACAAACTTGCAAGAACTTGCAAGACGTTTCGTCTTGCGAAGGAAGCCCATAGGGAAATTCGTCTTGCGAAGCGACTCAAAAAACGGAAAACCCTTTCGTCTAGCAAGTTTTTCGTCTTGCGAGGCACCACTGTATGTTAGTTTCACTAATACACACATATTGATGTACATTTGCTTTTAGCACACATTACCTGGCTGGAGAACTGCATTGTCAAATCCAAAGAAATGCCTATTTCAAATGTTTCAGTTGGTGTCATGTTTCAGAAAGGGCAAATTTTGGTAGGTTCACCTTTAAATGTGCAAGGAATCCAATTTATCCCCTGTTGCTGTGTTGCAGCCATGAAAAGTAGACTCTCTAGCATATTGGGAACTTCTCTTCACCAGATATACTGGTTGCAATAAATAAATAAAATTAGCTTGATTTGGAAAATACTTACAAAATTCTCCCTGGCTTTGGGTGTATGTGGCCAGTGCAAATACTATTGGGAGGTATTAAATCTGGAGGTGGCTGCAGGTCTAAGGGAAGGAAGAGCAAGTGTCAGCAGTGCAAATACCTTTCCCTGGTCGCCCCCCCCCCCTCTGCTTGCAGGCTAAGAAATGCTCTTGAGGCCAAGGATTGTTGCCTCTTTTGTTTCAGACCACTTACTCCTCAGGTGCACCTATATTAAAAATAATCTCAATAAAATACTCTTAAAACACCCTGCTTTTGTTTTCCTTTCTGTCTTTGTGTTCATGACTGAATGTCAGACTGTATCCAAATGGCATCCATTGGACTAGCTGTGTGTTAGCTCTCAAAGTCCCCATCTGTGCTGCTGCAGACCTTCGCATGGGAAGGTAGGGGAGCCCAGTGTTCCACATCCATTTTCATATACATACATCATCTCATATAAGAAGTGGGACACTGCACTTACGTTCACCTTTGGTTCTTGCAGCAGGCCTCTTGTGTCTGGTCCTCAAAGCAAACCCAGTGATGCTTCAGCTACAATTGCCATATTGCAAATGACGGGGCTGAGGATAAAGAATGGAGTTTTTATTTGCTTGCTTACAGTAGTTCTCCTGGTCATCTACTAACAGATCTGGGTAGATCACAAAGATAAAAACAGGATATTAAAAGTATAAGAAAGTTGCATAATAAAAATATCCAGCAGAAAACCCTAAATCCAAGTTCACCGTTGAACTGTAAATATGCAATTTAGTGCTAAATGGTAGACTGACAGGCATCCCTTATCTGAATAGGCTTTGTTTATGTTCTCAGGACGTCAATTGCATGAAGCATATTTTACTGCATTGTGGGCAGTACGAGCAAGCGAGGGACCAACTGATCAACCCCCTACTGGCAAATCTGCTGGGAAAATCTGAAGCCTCCCATATTAAATATCTGCTGGAGGACAGGTCCAATTGTATTACATTGCCCGTGGCAAAGTTTCTTTTGCAAGTTAAAAGAAACAAAGATCATCATGCTTGAGACATAACAAAATGACTGCCTCGGTTTCTCTCTCTCTTGTGGTTGGCTGTCTTAACTGTATTTTGTTCTGTACTTGTCCTATGGATCTTTGGACCGCAATAAAAATTTAAAATAATAATAAAAACGCAATATACAGGCAGTGGGATAAAAATTCAGATTTCACATGGTACTGAGAAGACTGTATTTAAGGTCCCAGACAAGGTTCTCTGAGGAGGTTTATCCATAAGTAGGGTGCTATCACTGAGAAGGTCCTGTCCCTGGTTGTCATGTCTCCCCACAACCTGCGCAACCTTAGCGGCTAAGGTGAAATTTGAGCTGCCCATCTTCTCCACCTGGTCCTGCTAATGCACAACTATAATTCACTTCTGTGCAGGACAAGTAGACTTCATTTTTGTTGCCTGAGATTCTCAGAGCCTGTGTGTTGTGGCTTGTACACTCAGCACCAGAATCAAATCTTGGCTGTGGTGAAGTAATAAGACATGTTTCCATTTTTAACTAGCCGCAACATGACATCAAGGCATCAATTAATTGTAACTCTCATTTTCACATTATCTGGGAAATGTGAATGTTGAATATGTGCAACGTAAGCAATGATCGCTAGGTGGCAATAGTGCATTTCAAAGTCAACTATTTTCTTCCATACTAGTCAGATGAAATCCTGCACATTTTCCAGAATGCTGAACACCATCACCTCAGCACAATGATGAGGTTGAAAGATTTGGAATACTACATGCCAATGGACAGATTCCAAAAGAAGTAAAAGATACAGGATTAATACTGAGAAGTAGTTAAGTAGTAGTTAACACAAGTTAAGGCTGAACCAGTCCCTGTTTCACAGCTTAAGTGAAAATGCCCAGGATAGAACCAGTAGAACAAGTCAGATTTCTCTGCCATATTCTCACTAGGCTGCATCCAGATTCTCAGTATTTTGTGGGAGGAGTTCAACTGCATGCATTAAATTTAGGGTTCTGCAATTAAAGTGGATTAAAACTCTGGCACAACAAATCCACTTTAACAGAAACAGATTACTGGTAGTTTGCTGAAGTGATGCACCAAAATGTGTGGGTTTATGATTGATAAATGGGGAGGTAAGTGCAAGTAGATAAATAGGTACCGCTCCGGCGGGAAGGTAAACAGCGTTTCCGTGTGCTGCTCTGGTTCGCCAGAAGCGGCTTCGTCATGCTGGCCACATGACCCGGAAGCTGTACACTGAATCATAGAATCATAGAATCATAGAGTTGGAAGAAACCACAAGGGCCATCGAGTCCAACCCCCTGCCAAGCAGGAAACACCATCAGAGCACTCCTGACATATGGTTGTCAAGCCTCTGCTTAAAGACCTCCAAAGTAGGAGACTCCACCACACTCCTTGGCAGCAAATTCCACTGTCGAACAGCTCTTACTGTCAGGAAGTTCTTCCTAATGTTTAGGTGGAATCTTCTTTCTTGTAGTTTGGATCCATTGCTCCGTGTCCGCTTCTCTGGAGCAGCAGAAAACAACCTTTCTCCCTCCTCTATGTGACATCCTTTTATATATTTGAACATGGCTATCATATCACCCCTTAACCTCCTCTTCTCCAGGCTAAACATGCCCAGCTCCCTTAGCTGTTCCTCATAAGGCATCGTTTCCAGGCCTTTGACCATTTTGGTTGGCTCCCTCGGCCAGTAAAGCAAGATGAGCGCCGCAACCCCAGTTGTCCGCGACTGGACCTAATGGTCATGGGTCCCTTTACCTACATTATAATCTAATCCAAGATCAGGTTCGTGCAAGTATTATGCCTTTAAACAGTATGTGGTCCCTCCATGTTTCATTTTGAACTAGTTCCGCCAGCCAACAACTTTGCCCCAATACTGAAGGCGAACCTCTTGCACCTGAAGTCAGCACAATTAAAGGTAAACTCTACTTTTAAAACTTAGGCACACTGAACAGCTATGTAATATGTTGTGCAACTGGAATTTTGGTAGTGGCATAATGTGAGTTTTCCCTTTCTGATAAGAGTTTTGAATTCTGCTGAGGAACATGAACAAGTCATGCTGGCCCATTAACTCTACACTTGTCCAAACCCCAGATTATTCAAAGCAGTTGGCCTGTTCTTGGCTGTAATCATTTTATTCAGAAGAGTTTAGGTTCCTAGGTCTCTGTTCTAATTGCTCCATAAGCACCTTTCTACTGTGTACCTGTTGTCTGCAACACATTTTATGGTTCAGATCTAGGGAAAGGCTTCTGGGTGATTTTTGCTATTCTGCCAATAGGGCATGTTGAATTTTTCAACTTTCAAATTCCAAAAATGAGGGGTGCTAAAAAGTTGTAACATGACTTAGGGATTCAATAGATATTTGGGTTAAATGAATATGATTCAGTTTTGCTTGGCAAGTAAAATGTGTGTAAAATTGCATAAAGGGACCCTTGACCGTTAGGTCCAGTTGTGGCTGACTCTGGGGTTGTGGCGCTCATCTCGCTTTACTGGCCAAGGGAGCCGGTGTACAGCTTCCAGGTTATGTGGCCAGCATGACTAAGCCGCTTCTGGCGTACCAGAGCAGCGCACGAAAACACCGTTCACCTTCCCGCCGGAGCAGTACCTATTTATCTACTTGCACTTTGACGTGCTTTCAAACTGCTAGGTTGGCAGGAGCAGGGACCGAGCAATGGGAGCTCACCCCGTCGTGGGGATTCGAACTGCTGACCTTCTGATTGGCAAGTCCTAGGCTCTGTGATTTAACCCACAGTGCCACCCATGTCCCGTAAAATTGCATAAAATTATTAAAAATGATTGCCAGTTATGTTATTACCTGACACTCTCAGAAGGTAAAACTAAAATTCTTTGGTTTTCCAAGAGCAGTTTATTTGCTCCTTAACCAAACAAAGACTTACCAAGCTAAATGTCCAATCACAAAAATAAAAGCAGATTTGAATCGCTTGCACCAAAAGGCATCTTTTTAAGATCCCTTACTGAAGGGATGTGCAAAAAATGAGTTTCACCCCCTAAAATCACATGCCCTGCTCTGCCAGTAATGACCAGATGGTCTTCTCGTTCTTCTCCAATGCTGCTTCGATGAAACTATGGATTATCATTATCTAAGCAGATGCCAATTGATTTGGGGGCGAGGAGAGATAGTGCAGAGTATATTTTGGTTCTGCTTTAGCTAGTGATGCTTACAACGCCTGGCACTAAGTGGTTTAAATCTGATTGCTTGCTGGTATTTGCTAAAGTGCAAAATAACACTCTGGGGAAGAATTGATTCCTTCTGAGAGCTGCCTGCACTTTTGTTTAGTCCTGGATTTATCAAGACACACCATCTTTGAGCATCTGGAGTAGTAGGAGTCCAAAACAAATTGTCCGCTCCACACATTGTTTAGCCCTGGCGTGGTCATTCGATTCCTGAGAAATGAACACATTCGGCATGTGCAGGACAAACTCTTCACCTCCAAGAACGGCCGTCTAGCAAACACCAGCTGCAGAGAGCGCTGAGCCAACTGAGCAGGGAGGGGGAAGCCCAAACGCTGTGTTCACAGCTGCATTAGCACTTAATAACAGGGTTGCCTTTTAAACACCGACCAAAACGGGCCAGCAGGAATTAGGGGATTTGGGTCTTAGAACAGAAGAACATGACCGGGTTTTGTGACAAGCCCACTTGGATCACTGGGCCAGCAGCCACCCTTTCATATGCTTGCATCACCATCCCAAAGGGATACTAAATCCACCACCCCACCTCCTTGGTTTGGACAGAATGGATTATGCAGTGCTTTCAAGTAACAACCATAAGGTCAGACAGACGTAACGATCTTGCAATCTGTGGTGCAAAGTGCACCGAATCCTGAGATTGGCTTGTCTACATAGCTCTCCTTGGATAGTTATGGATAGTAAACTTCATTCTATGAAACAATTTCACTTTCTTAAACCGCCCCAAATAGGCCTTTCTAGTTAATTGTTATGTACTGAGTTGAATAGGATCCAAATTGCAGCAGTCTGATTGGTCCTAGAACAATAGGATTCAGAATGCAGCAGTCTGATTGGTCCTAGAACAATGCAGCAGTATGATTGGTTGGCAGGAACCACCCAATCATGCTCCAGATATAAGTGAATCCACAACCTGATTGGCTTACAGTAGAATTCCAGAATTAGCCAATCATGTGCAGCCCATTGTGTAAATAATGTACCGTATTTTTCGCACCATAGGACGCACCGGACAATAGGACGCACCTGACAATAGGACGCACTTTGTTTTAGAGGGGGGAGAACAAGGGAAAAAAATTCTCCCCCTCTCTGCCAGCACCCCTTCAGTGAAGCGGCAGGAGGTGCTGCACAGAGAGGGGGAGAACTTTCCCCCTCTTGTTTTCCCACTCTAAAACAAGGTGCCGTTTAAGGTGCGTTCAGGCGGCTACCTTGGAAGCCTGGAGAGCGAGAGGGGTCGGTGTGCACTGACCCCTCTCGCTCTCCAGGCTTCAGGTTCCTTTCGACCTGCTCTTTGGGGCTGGCGGGGGGAAGCCCACCACCAGCCCCAAAGAGCAGCTCAGGGAGCAGCGGAAAGGCGCAGTGGAGAGGCTCCTGCCATAGCCGCGCGTCACCTCTCCAGCCGGGAGAGGGTCGCGGGGGGCTGCTTTAGCCCCCCCCCCGCGCTCTCCCGGCTGGAGAGGTGACACGGGGCTGTAGAGGTTCCTGTCATAGCCGCGCATCACCTCTCCAGCCGGGAGAGGGTCGTGGGGCTATGGCGTCTTCGCTCCATAGGATGCACACACATTTCCCCTTCCTTTTTGAAGGGCAAAAAGTGCGTCCTATAGAGCGAAAAATACGGTATATAAAGCAGATACTTTGAGGGGACATTCATTCATTCCTCCTCACCACTTTGAGCTGAATAAAGTGCATGAAATCACTTTGCGACTCTGAGTATATTTCATTAATAGCCATTTCACCACTGAAGGTGATGCCTCAGAAATATGGCTGTGATGAGGGGACACTGGACAACAGCTTCATAAAATCCACACAAGGCAATCATGGCCACCATCTTGGACGGCGTTCAAAGAGGATGAGCCAAATTCACAGAGGAGGAGTCAGAGGCAGTGGGAATCTTAGAAGGGGGGAGGGAAGGCTGTTGCCCCCAGGTCCTGTGAGAACGGGACGCTGGACTAGATGGGCCATGGGCCTGATCCAGGAGGCTCCTCCTAGGTTCTTAAGCCCTGGCTTGGCTAGCCAAGGGACATTGTATTATTATTATTATTAGTAGTAGTAGTAGTAGTAGTAGTAGTGTACTGCCCTAGGTCTCAGGGTGGTTCACAGGATAAAACCACAATATAAAACCACAAAATACATAATCAAAATAAGAACAAGAACAACCCAATAACCCACCCACCCTCAACACATTTTAAATGGGCATTGAATGTCAATTAACCAAAGGCCTGGTTGAAGAGGAAGGTTTTTGCCTGGTGCCTAAAGGTGTATAATGAAGGTACTGTAGTCACTTGTCTCAGAAACCTGGACTGGACTCCATTCGTGTGCCCTCAGCCTATGTAGGTTGTTTAGGCAAAACCTCATCCTTCCGACCCTCCAAGTGTCAGGGACAGTCTGAGATTTATAGACGTTGCCTCACTTTCTGATTTGCTCCCAGAAAGCCCCATTTTTCCTTAGGACATCCCTATTTTCATCAGAAAAATGTTGGAGTGTATGGAGTTATGTGGCACCTGAGCCAAGGATCTAAGCAACCATACAACCTTTTAAGACATCTGAAGGCAGCCCTGAATCGTTTTGTTATGTTTTTATAGATGCTGGAAGCTGCCCAGAGTGGCTGGGGCAACCCAGTCAGATTGGCGAGGTATTATAATTATCATTATGGAATGGGACATCCCTATTTTTGTCGGAGAAATGTTGGAGGATATGCATCCTTGAGAGAGGAAGCAGGTGGGAGGTTTCTGAGGCAAAGGGATGAGGAACGGCCCTTGGAAGTACGTCTGAGTGACCTTGATTCTAGCTGCTGGAAGAGTGCAATGTTGAATTTCTCCCACAGTCTATATGGCACACAAAAAGCTCTCCTCTTCCCTGCCAATAACCATGAGAGAGTGAAGCAGCTGCCTTGGGACAGCAGGTGCTGGCCACCATTTAAAAGCCAGCATGCTGTTGGTGCCCTTCCAGCGAGAGTTACATTTTCTGGATTTTCTGCCTTTGGGGTGGCCAAATCTCCCAGTGACCTATTCTGTACGACTCTCTTCAGGAACTGCAACTGGTTTCCTTTCTCACATGTGCATGGCAGACAGAGTCAAGTCTTGATTCTGAAATCTCTCCATGCCTGTTCTGGACTAGGGGTGAGGAATGGGATCTGTCCAGTGTCAGTCACCCGCTGTCAGGCAACCTTTTTGCCTGGAAGTATCTCACGGAGATCTTTGAAAGGGGCTTCTCATGATTGCCTGTCAGCTGACTGTCGGGTCTCCCTAAACCCCTTGCAAAACACTTTGCAACTGCCTGCATTCAGCTGATTGGCAAGGCCCACACACTCCCTTTCGGTTGAGGCGGGTTTTTACCTGTTTTACCCCAGACGTCATACACAACATCAGGTGTAGGACAGTGGGCAAGACTTGGGCAAAATGGCCTTGTGGGCCAAATGGGGAGGCCTAGGAGGTTTAATTTGGTCCCGGGAACAAAGGTTCCCAAAGCCGAAGGGCTTCAACACCTGTGTTTTGGGCTTTTCTTCTTGGCCATGAGCTGCTTCCAGGATTTTTAATTTTTTTAGTTTTTGCTTGGAACTAACATGATGAAGACAGCAGACAGCAATCTGGATAGGCTTTATTTTTCCCATTATTTGTAGCAGTGCTAGGAAAATAAACTGAACATGTGACAATCCACTTAGAAAACTTCTCTTAAGGTCTCTCTTCACCTTACAGGCCTGTCAACAATATTTGCTTGCTTCCCTCTCCCCAAGCAGCTGGATGTTGAGGCAGCTGTCTGTGGCTGTGAGGTTTATGGATCAAAACCCCAGAAAGGTAATTTCTTCCTCTTTGAATTCTTAGATATAAATGTTTATACCGCAAGTTCATACTGAAGATTAAAGATGTACATAGAGGATGACATATAGACTTCCTTGCATGCTTCTTCCCTTTCTGTCCTTCAAACAGCCCTGTGAGTTAGGTCAGGCTGCCGGACAGTGATTGGCCCAAGGTCACCCACTGAACCTTGTGGCTGTAGGGGGATTTGAACTCCGACCTCCCCGGTTCTAGCCCAACACTAACCACTGCACCACACTGGATAATGAATGAAGGATGACGCAGAACCAAATACAGATCTGGCTGAGGTAAAACCATGAGCAATCCTTTTAAAGCAGATATCCCCAAACTCGGCCCTCCAGATGTTTTGGGACTACAGCTCCCATCATCCCTAGCTAACAGGACCAGTGGTCAGGGATGATGGGAGTTGTAGTCACAAAACACCTGGAGGGCTGAGTTTGGGGGTGCCTGTTTTAAAGTCCTGCGTCCGTCTACTCGGAAGTAAGTTTGGCTAGAAATCAATGGGGCTTACTTCCAAGTAAGTGAGCATAGGGTGGCAGTTTAAGCTTCTTCCAAAAATAAGGTATTTATTATTTCTTTATTTTATATAATGATACGGTATTATAAGTAATAGTAATCTTAATCATTAAATTGAAAACAAACAAGCAAATACCAAGCAACACATAATTCATTCTTTTGGAATCCCCAAAGCAAATATATGTACGAGCTCATTTAATGTCTCCAAAATAACCCCCTACCACTTTTAATTTGCTTTAAAATTGTTTTATATTGTAAACCGCCCTATGATCCTTAGACGAAGGTGGTATCCTCTCACCCTCTGCTTTGTATGGCTATTTGGAAATCTACCTGCTTATTTTTTCAGAACTGCTTTGGAGCATTGACAAATCATTTGGCACCAGCCCCATCTAGAGACTGTTTCAAGAATCACACCTCTGAACTTGAGCTGTTCTAAAAGTGTTCAAAGCAAACTTCCTGCTCTGTTCAGCAACTCATTTCTACCAGTGCTGCATCTGAGTTGGCTAAGTGGCTATGGACCTGAACAGAAACTTGGGTGGAAGACTATTGCAAAGCCTCTGTGTGTAACAGAAATATAATACTTTGTGTGATTATAGTTTGTTGCTATTAAAAAAGTTTTTTAAAAAACCATTTCACCCAATTGTCCACTCTAAATGCCTTGCTTGTGTCTGGTACCCTCAATAATCACATTCTTTCTAATCCACACTGTGTGAGATGGATGTATATCCATAAATGGCATTGGGACGATTTATCATGAATCCCTTCAGCTGTAATCAATGGGAAGCAATAAAACATGCAAGGCACGCAAAAAAAGAAACTTTAATTAACCTTAGAAGGGACCTTTGCTAAAGTGGATTTACTAATGGGACACGTTATGGAAGCATCTTGGTCACAATGAAACACATTGTTGGATAATATAGTCATATACTGTGCGGTGTGTTAAACCTTCAGAAAGTTACAGAAATGGGAAGGTCAAATATCACTACTGAACTGAACACGAACCAGCTGGAGAGTCAGTTCAGTGGTTGCAGAATATGTTCCTGTCTCACCCAGCCATAACATGATGTGAGCTGTTCTTCATGAGCAGCTGTCCCTAGACAACAAATTGGAAACTTGTGGCCCTCTAGATCAGGGGTCAGCATACTTTTTCAGCAGGGGCTGGTCCACTGCCCCTCAAACCAGGTGGGGGGGCCATACTATTTTTTTTTTGGGGGGGGGAAACGAACAAATTCCTATGCCCCACAAATAAACCAGAGATGCATTTTAAATAAAAGCACACATTCTACTCATGTAAAAACACGCTGGTTCCTGGACCATCTGCAGGCCAGATTTAGAAGGCAATTGGGCCGAATTCGGCCCCCGGGCCTTAGTTTGCCTACCCGTGCTCTAGATGTTGTTGGACTACAACTCCCATCACTCCTGTTCATTGTCCGTGCTGGCTGGGGCTGAGGGGAGCTGGAGTTCTACAACAACTAGAGGGCCTTGCCTTGGACCAATCTTTCTCATTTTTCCACCCTGATAATAAAAATTAAAAGGATATGGTGGTGGTCAGATTCTTGATATCCTTTAGGGGTCCAATCTGCTCCTTGCAAAGAAGTTGTAAACTTCACCAACTTGGGCTGTGGAGCTAAAATATATGGCCACTTGCACCCCCTGCTAATGTTGCTGTGGCCTGGCTTGGTCCAGAGCCTCCCATCTGAACATAGCTCTTTGGAGACAGGCAACACTTTCATCTTCCCTTCAGGCTCTCAGATTGTTTGGCAAGCGAGAGATGTGGGCTTATGGCTGGTACTGCCTACTTGAGACAGATCCAGTTTCAGCATCAAGTACCAGTTTGATTTACGATGATTAATGTAAAGAGTTTTGCCCAGGGGTGGTTTTTCTTATTATTCAAAAATCCCAACTCTTGGCATTGTGCTATGAAAACTCTCAGGCAACATTACTTGCATGATTTCCAAGGGCGTTGCTGGCTTGACTTGAAATCGGTTGGGAAGATGTAGAAACCATTTCTGTTCACCTTAGAACATTTTTCTTCCTCCGCTTTCCCATTCCACAGTATCATGCAGTTTAGCTCCTCTTGACTTGCCTTGTTAACAGCAAAGAATAAACAAGCCTGGTGGTTCTTTGCCAGACTAATGGCAACACTGAGGAATGATGTGTAATTTTCCACCCTTTGAGGTGAAATTGGGATGAGTCTAGTGGAAGCAGGTAAATTTCAAGCCTCTTGTGCCTGTGGCCCCCTTCCAGAGTGGTGGGGCTGTTGTTTTTTGCTAGCATTGTGCAACATGTTGGTGGAATAATCGTGCGTCAGTGGTGGACTTATTTTGGATTGTCCACACATCATTCTGCTTTATTAACTCTTCTGTGATGCTTCCCCAATGTTGCTGCTTTATTGCCATCGGGACAGGCCCTCTTGGCACTATAGCGCAACAGAAGCAGGACAGAATACAGAACATCTGTGGTATAAACTGTTACAGGATTTCCACAAGAAGTTTTGCATACCCTCCAAGTATCCCGATTTCCCTGGGACATCTCAGAATTACAGAAGCCACCTCAGCTTCTGATCTGATCCCAGAATGTCCTGTTTCCTCCCTCCAGCGCTGCCGCTGTTGAGCTCGGGGAGCAGGATGAGTCCGAGCTTGCAGTGGTGCCACGTGAGCCAGCTGGCTCCCACAACAGCGCTGTACCAAAAGGCACATGTCCTTTTGCACTGCACTGCTGCCCAGGTCAGCTGGTTCCCGCAAGAGTGCCACACCAAAAGACACACTTCCCAATTTTCATCAGGCCTTCTTCTGGAGGGTATGAGTTCTGGGACACGTGCCTATTGGAAATGAAGTGGTATGTCGGCCCTAAAACTCTTGCAGGCACACAGAGTATTAAAGTGAGATTGCCCTGTTCCCATCACAAGCACAAATGGTCACAAATGCCCAAGGAAAAGGACATGTGGGAGAGCTTTGTGTTCCTTCCAGCTCCAGCTAGGATACTACAGCAATATCCCTTTTGCTTCCTTACTTTTGTTTCCTGACAGGCCAGCAGCTAAGAGGTGCCAGGCTCCACCCAAACAGCAGAATTACTGTACAAGGTACAACTTGTCATCTCAGCCTGCAAGAGGCAAGAGATGACATATTTGACTCCTCCTGTGTATTAAAAAAAATCTCATTGAATGTGGAAAATGTGCATGTGGTGACCAGGCAAAGGACCTGACTTGCTATTTTTCTATAGGCAGAGTTTTTAAAATCTGAGGCTGCCTTCTGGCATGCAACCCCTGCTCAGTGTGGTTCTGTGTTCCTGTACATCGGGATTCCACACTGTGATGCTGTTCTTCCTCCTCCTCTGACGAAAGGCAAAGACCAGTGTAGACAGAAGTGGCTGTGGTGTGGCACAGGAGACCCACTTTTCCTGCCTTGTCCTCTTTTGGACCAGGCAGAGCATCAGATTTGAGAAGGAAGGACCAGCGGTTGCATATGTGTCATGTGGTATAGTAAATATTTAACTCTGAGGCACATTATGATTACGCTTGAGCCCTTAACAGGCTTTCAGACCTTTTAAGGCACCATGGAGGCAGGCTGCATCGCATCTGTGTGCATGCGCTTGGCAAACACTTGTTCATAGGCTCACTTCAACCGCTGAAATGAAGATGTGTAGTTTAGGGGACAGAGCCTGCCACTGCAGTGATGATTCTCTATACCACCAGTGCATTCATTTGATATAGCTGGGTTTGGTAGCAATAATTGTGAATTTGGTGGGCATCGTGGTTCATACATCTTTTGACTACAAATTGCAAGGTGCATGCCACAATAAACTATTTAACTCCCATGACCACACAACCTGCCCATATGAAGAACAACATGGACGCCTTGCTGGATTTATGGCTGGATATGTCTTGTGTGCATTGGCTGCTATGCTGTAAACAGTGGACTTGAAGCATGGTCTTTGGTTGAGATCAAGGACCACAGCCTACCTTGGCTTTGCCCAGCACTAGTGATGGGACCCCTAACTACTGTGATGGTCTTTACTTGTTGACACTTATTTGTGGGGAATCCAACATGGCGGATGCAGCAGTGCGGCTAACGTGAACAGTTGCACTGTGGTTTGATTCCTAAAGGGAAATGTACAGAATGTCCACCAGCAGAATTTCTGAGGATGAGCAGCTGCCAATTTAGCAAGCTGGTCATAGGGGGAAACAGATGGTCATCTGTGAGAAACTTTTGAGAATTAGTAGTGGTCTTTTGCTCCAAAGGGTTTGGGAATGGTGGGGTAAGAGCTTCAGCAATTATATGCATCTGATGAGAAACTGCGTGGGACAAATCCGATTGGGCACTGAACAGAATTCATTTTGGGAGTTGGCTGAGCTTTCCTACATCCACCTCTCCCTTGCTAATCTTGGTTTTGCACAGCTGCGTCTGATTAGAAAGATTAACTCTGGTGGAGATGGTGAAATAATCCTAGAGAATCAGCACAATTAACACGCCATTGCAGCTTCATCCCAAGAGAAACACACCCGGATTGATTAATTCATTTGATTTCTCAGCTGCCCTTCATGATGAGATCCTAGAACAGATTACAATTTAAAAATACAGGATTAAAAACGGTTAAATCAGATTGCATGCAATGAAACAGGGTGGACCCTAAAATGTACTGTATATATCAGGTGTCAAAGGTCAGGGTAACATCTTCGGCATACAATGAAAGCTACATAGTGAAGGTGCCAGACGGGAATTCAGCGGCTGCTGCAGGGAATGTCCTTTCCTGAGTGGCTACCCCAAAAAACTGTAAGGGTGGTGGAACTACTGGGAAGCTCCCACTGCTGATCTCAACACTTCAGAGCGTCTGTAGGGAAGGAGGCCCAAGTCATTTAGGGATTAATTACTAATTACACATCCTGAATTAGGCCAGGAAATGTACTGACAGCTGTTTTAATGCAGGGGCTTCGTGAATCCTAAATAGAACCCTGGCCAGTTGTCTGGCTGCCACATTTTGGACAAGATGAAGTTTCTGAATCATCTTTAAGGCAACCCCACATACACTGCAACAAATGAAACTTACCAGAGCACAGAACACAATGGCTAAGTCACTGCTTTTTCAGGGATATTGAAGAGCTAGTCCTAGTTGGTGGGAAAAGATATACTACCCTGGGCTGAGTTTTCTATTGCGTTGTGTATTTTAAAAAGGACAAACCTTTTTAATATTATGCCATTTTGATGGGATTTCTGCAACATTTGCATTAAATGCAAAGAGACAAAGAGACATGGGTGTCTTCTGATTCAAAGAGCCTGCATTCTCTCCCCCCCCCCGCCCATCTTGCCTCTTCCAAAGAGGAAGATCAGTGTTTGATGTGGAAAGAGTCCAGAAATGAGTTGCAAGCAGAGGCCAGAGGCTAGGTCCTGAGTAAAACAGATCTGAGGCCAAGATGCTTCGAAGACTGTCCACCACAGGCAAGAGGCTGAGATTTAACTCTATATGTAATTTTCCTTTATTGCTACAAGCTGTCAATTTCCTCTTGACACCCTTGTATACATAATCTCTTAGTATGGTAAATATGTTTGCCAAGGTTTAAGCATCTTTTAATTTGTGCCAGTTGGCATGTTCCAACTTGTTCTAGCGTACTTAGCAGTGTATAGTTTTGTTTCAAATCCCCCTTGGCTTTACACGTTAGGCCCACAACTTCCTTTAATGCAAGGGCCAAGGTATCTTCTGGTTCGTATTTAAGCCTGGCATTCGGATCTGATTTAATGAAGCGGATACAGTTCGAAGTGCTCACAAAATGCTTATTTGCTCTGTACATTGACTCCAGTGCCAATCCCTGAGACACAAATGCAATCCCTTAGTTGACTTGTTCGTAAGGCAGTTTTGAGTTGAACCAATTTTCTTTGCTTCCCCAAATTCCAAATTCCATCTCAGCCTTTAATTTCTCATTGGGCACAAAAAAGCCTGATTGTACATCAATTGATTCCACAGACCTGATAGGAAATAACTACTTCTCTTTGAAAACTGACAGCTTCTATGCAGAACACAAAAGACTGAGGAAGAAGGCAAGTTATAAAGGTGTTTGGTTGCTTCCTTAGCCTGAAGCCTCTAATATTTGATTCAGTTGCCATGATAACTTAGACTGTATTCAAATGTGGGGTTTATTGTGCTAGTTTTCCTACTTTTAATGCTAGTGCTTCTGTCCCAATTTCTAACATTCCCTTTGCCGTACCTCTCACATTATGGAACTGTGGCTTTTTGACTGATATGCTGCCATGTCCTAGTTAATTTTGAACAGTTTGAAAGAAGTGTATGCTACCTCATAGTTTATCACATGAAATTACAATGCAAAACTCCTAGAATTTTACAAGTTAGCTGGTTTGCAAATGGATTTTTTTATATATATTTTTACAATTAACACAGAAATGAATTCTAAACCTGCACTAGATTTCCAGGACTGACTTTTGCATCATGTGAAAGGTGGCATAAAACACAGAATTTGTCAGGTAAGGAAGCATCAGGAAAACAGCATAAGCTCTGGCTCATGACTGAAATAGGCCTGAATGCCTATCTTGAAGGCAGAAATGTTTTTCAGTCTGGACTGTGTGAGAAGCACAAATGTTGACAAGGCCTTAATCAAGCTAAGATAATGCACCAGTGTGATGAAGGTGCAATATTTGTTACTTCCTGTGGTTAGCAGCACTGAGTGGCCTTCATGCCTCTCCCTGTATCCCAATAAGACTTGGGACTATGTCCACCAATGGAAAACTGTTTCTGCAGATGTTTACCCCATGGACTTTCATTTGCTAATAGAAAGAAGTTACGTTGTGATAAAAGGAGGAATTAAAGGGAAGCAATCGGTGAGGAGCAAAGGGTTTCTGAGATGTTTGGTAATAGAGAGTTAAGTAGTAGTTAATTTTAATCTCGCATATTGTTCTTCTGAGTAGAGTACTGTTTAAAAGCATATTCATATTCTATTTTGCATTTCCATATAATCATTATTTGAATCTGCTGTGCATCATTTCTCTCTTACCCAAGATTCATCACCACATAATGTACTTTTCTTTTTTCTTTGGTATTATGCTTATATCTGAAATGCATTCACTAGTCTTCTGTTGAGGAATTTAAAATGATTATTTCCAAATGGATTTTAGCCTCTTGGGTCCTGTTTGGCCTCCATCCATTGGAACAAATTAAGAACATAATTTCTGTCTCATTTTCAGCTCTGTATTACATGTGGTCAAATGCTTCTAGCAAAAGAGTTACACATTCCCCCACAATGCCCCCCATGCAAAACCATTCATAAAATTGATCGAACACCCTTTATTTTTCAGGCAAATAACATTTGGGATATTCAGTTAAATGGTATCGTATTACTTTTATTTTTAATCCAAGGGCTACTGAGTATTCACCGTAATGGGTTTCATCATGCTAAATTTGTACACATTACCATACTTGGTTGAAAAAAAGGGGTGGCTGGTTTTTTTTTAAAAAAATGAAATACACATATCTACAGTAGCAATTATCACAAAGAACACATGGTTGAATGAAGATTTCAATCCAACTTTACAAACGACAACAAAGGCGTCATAAAACAAATTTCGTACACACCGATGAATAGTATTGACTTTCTTTACATTTGGCAAAGTTATGACCAGAAGATGGCATTTAAAACATTTTTTAAACAAATGCAAATATATACAGGGGGTTGCTTCCAATGCCTCTTTTCTGTTCATGCAGCAGAGTTCCACGTGCACAACAGAACTTCCCCTTCCCTGAAGCCCCCTTCACACCCTCAAAATCTTCTCCAAACAATTGCAGACCCCCCCCCCCCGATAGAGCAGATTTTGGGTGTGTTCAGGAAGAGGAGAGGAAGGGGAAGTCATAGAACCCATTGGATACAACCCTTTTGTCAGTATCCTCAAAACAGGAAGACATTAAATAACAACAAACAAACAAACCAATATTATAAACATAAGTGTTCATGTTACGTATAGGGGGATAAACTCTGAACATGTAAAAACTCTAACGGAAACTACCCTGTACATGTAAAAATAGGTTTGTTCATCACATTTTAGCAACTCTGTGTTCGGAGGTAAACCTGGTGGTAGGGTCTCAGGACGGAAAAGGCCAAATATTCCTAAGGTTTGTTGCCCTTAATTCCAAATGAGAACAATGGCAAATTAATCATCACGTGAGTTCAGTTCAATTGCTTCCAGTGGGACTCCTGCTTGAAGCGTCTTTGTGGGATGGTGTACACACTCGCTAGGAATAGAGCAAAAAAGAAAAGCTCTGGTTTTCTTTCCATTTGGCATGTGTTGATGGTAACTTGTTAAAGAAGAGGAAGCAGAGAGCAAGAAAAACGGTCAGTTCCCATAATAAAGGGATGTAGGAAATCCTCCGCTTGCTTTTTAAACTTGTTCATAAATGATCTGAAGTGAGGGATGAACAGTCACACAACATTTTTTTTGCAGTGGCATCAACTTATTCAGGGTGGTCAAAACAAAAGTGGATTGTGAAGAGCCCCAGAATGATTTCTCCAAGTTAAGCAAACAGGCAATGAAATGGCAAATGTAGTTCCAGGCAAGCAAGGGCAATGTCATGCACACTGCACCCAAAAATCCTAATTCCACATATCCACTGATGGGGTCGTGGTTGGCAGCTTAATTGAAAAGACTGACCCAGTGTGCGGCAGCTGTGGATTCCTTGTTTGGAATCATTAGGAAAAGGATTACAAATCAATCCGGCAGTACTGTAATACCTTTATACATAGCTATGCATTGTGTGACAACACTTGGAATACTATATACAGATCTGGTCACCACATATCAAAGAAGATCTCGTAGAGATGGAAAAGGCAACCCAAATTATGAATGGGTTGCGGCCATGCCCATACCTTGGGTTACCTACCATATGTACATATAAGACTTACTCCTGCTATCTATCTCTGACAAAAAGGGATAAACACGTTACTAGATTTGGGCCAAGCAAACAGGCCTTGCCTCGTACAAGATGGTGAAGGAAGCTAGCATGAGCCCGAGACTGGCTTCCAAGCAGGACATTTGGTTTATTTCCATGACCCTGGGGTTGCTCTGCTCCACAGGCTACTGTAAGCAGAATGGGTGAACAAAGCCTTAGCCACATTATTGCCATCTAGTGTAAACTATTTCACAGTCATCTATAACGATTATATTTAGCTGAAGACCTGGATTTCATAAATGCTGGAGATCTGATGCAGCTTGGAAGGCTGGAGTGGCTACAAATCAATAAAAGGTCTTTATCTAGATACATACATTTTTCATGCAGCAGGTGTGTGGGGAAAATGTTTACGTTTTATCCCTTAAACAGTCATACCATTGTAACTATATATAAAGCAGCTTTTAAAATATTACTATGGAAAAGAAAGCTCTACTGATTTTGTTAACTGAACCACACATATTGCCAACATTTTGTTTTTAATAAAGCATGTTAACTGTTGTCATTCCTCGGGCCTAATGGGTGCCTAGTCAGATACAACCATACTTGGCTGTTAAGAGAAATAAATTGTGCCCTTGAAAGCTTATCAGCCGCCGTCCTTCATCTGGAAGAAATTACAACGTTATAAATGATATTAAATGTTGTATCAACTGTACTTTGAATGTGCTTGGTAGAAGAAGAAAAAAAAAGCCAAACGACTAACTGCAGCACTCAGAAAATAGGACCTATAAAGGACCAGCGTTCAGACTACAGGAGGTAGCTTCATTTTGTGAAGGCCCAAAATATTTTGGTTTTGTAACTTGGATGTCTCTGTGACATTGTATAGTTTTACACACACACACACACACCATGTCCCATCATGCCATGGTTTAGTGTCCCTAAATGTTGCAAGGGAAAGGAGGACAACTCACAATGTGGATTCTGTTTTCAATAGCATCTCATGAAACGCATCAGGCGCACCTCAGTCCTGTGCTTTCCAATTGACAATTTGGGTGTCATGTCTAAGCTGGAATGCACTGAGGAGCTGTGATGACTGGAAGGCGGATGATGTAGTTTGGCAGAAGTGGTTTCTTCATGATCACTGGGAGAAGAGCAAAACCTCTGGTTGACAGAAGTTACTTGAAGGTAGAAGGAAAGAGTCTAAAATGGCGGCAGAATGGTGGTGGTCTTAAACAAATATGCTTACCTAATGGAGGCTGTAAATTCTATAACATCTCATAGAAGTTTTCAACTTCAAAATTATCTCTCCCCTCATTCAAATACACAAATGGGGGGGGGAGAGGTGGGTGTGTTTTGATACAGGGGTGGGCAGATGATAGATCAGTGGGTGATTTGAAGCAGATCAGCAAGGATTTCTGACACTCCATTGCTCAACAACAATGGCAACAACAAAATGACTTTCCTCTTAAAATCATACTGCTGACATGAGTAAAAGGGAGTGACCAAGTGAATTTTTGAATAGGAGGACTGTGAGCTCTGTTCAGTTCTGTTACTCAAAACAAATTCCTGGGCTCTTTTAACTCTAATCCTTTACCTCTGGATCCACTTGGTGCGTCTCAGTGTTCCAGTAAGAAAATAAGGTAGATCCCTCAAACCTGAAGTCTGCCCTCCCCCATTTTAATGTGTTCAATCTCCAAGTCTGCTGGAGTCATCAAAATTACAACATTGCCAAAACACAGCTGCACTGAGTTCAATAGGACTGAATCTCAGGTAGGGATGGGTGAATTTATGCATTTGTAAGCATTACTTGGTTGTAGAACTGCATTGCAAAATTGTGAGAAGTGCAAACTTTGAATGATGCCTGTGTAAGGCTTCCGAAAGTGTGAATTAGGTAGCTTCTCCTTTCAATGCAAACTGAATCAAATTCCTCCCCCATCCCTACTCCCAGGTAAGTGTGGATTGCAGCCTCAAAGGTGCTTAACTTTGGTCCTATTGCCCTCCTGCACCCACCTTTGCTGGTTGGCAGATCCCCCCCCCAAAAAAAACACCTGAAATACCAAAGGGCACAGGACTACTAATAGCAGCTCAACACCACCTGCCTCTTCAAGCCCATGTGATTTTATCCTGGTTTTAAAAGGTATAGTAGCTGCCAATGCTCTATTCTTGCATTCATAAAGCATATTCATTGCCTACAATTAACTGGCTACATAAGGATCAAATAACACATAGCAGAGTTTGACTCCTGAAACCTAGCAGTTCTGTCCCTGGACTGGGAATCGAAAGGTAAGCTGCACTGAAGCTTTCTGAGGAAGAAAAAATATATTTAAAAGCAATAGAGTCACATGACAGAGAGTTTACCATGTCAAAAAAGATTGGGAGTGAGCTGTACATGTAATGAACCCCACTAAGAGGGAACGAGATATAATCATTACCACTCCCACGTTACATTTGAGAAGCCCTGAGCTGTGTTTTCAATACTAATATGAGAAACGGACTTTTAAGTGCTTGCTTCAGAGCTTTTCAATGCAATGTACCATAAACAGAGACATATATGGAAGAGACGTTCGTACAACACTTAGTACATCCCTCTTAACCCAAACGCTTCCTTTCCTTTGCCACCAAGTTTGAGATCTGGCGTGTCTATTTCTGTGTCCCTTCTCAGGAAAAGAAAGATGGCATCTAAACGTCATGCAAGAAAGTGGGTTAAGGCAAACCACCTGGTGTTAAAGTTAAGGATCTATCTGGTGTCAGTGGGCACTTCACAAATAAATCTCTTTGGATTTGTGGTTTCCCGCCTGCCCTCCTCTTTAGCTTATGTAGGTTGCATTTCGTGATCTTTTATCATTTTTTGGGCTTGCTTTGCTAATGTTTTGTCTATGCTCTCAGCAGGAAAACAAACACCCCCCCAACCCCCCCCCAAATCCCTTGAGGGAGGGTATGAAAAAAAGTTTGATGCTCCAGGACAAAACCTTAGGATCCAGGCAATTGATTTCTTCGGTTCCTGCTTTTCCTGCTGTTGATGAGAGCCTTCAACTTGCCATAATCCCCTCTCATCTTCTGGGAATCTTCGGCCTGCTGGCCAAGTTGCCTCGTGTCTTTGCAATATTGATTAATCATCTGCAGTTCTGAGTGGCTGAAGGCTCCCGCCAAGTCCTTTGGATGGAAGGGCAGAGACTGGAGTGAACTAGCCCAGGTCCACGGGGACCACTTTTCAGTCATGAAGGCCACCGTGTCTGAATCTAACACCTTGAAGTTCACCTTTGCTATCGTTTGCTTGAAGCCATTTTCCGTCGCAATGCAGTGATAAAGCCCTCGGTCAGCATCCTGGACAGAGCGAATCAAGAGCCCTTGTTCGGTTGATATGATCCTTTCATTAAGTTTGACCTAGAAGACAGACAGACAGCATGTCCTCTAATGTCATGGGTTTGAATATGACCAGTATAATAGAAGAAAAATCCATATTTATCTAGATATACAAGATATACAAGCCAAGCAAGCCATTTTCTTTCCACTAGACAGAGACACCCTCCTTGAAATGTATTTCTAAGAGAGAGCTATTAAACACAGCAGTGCCTTTAATATTATTAACGAATAAGTTTAGTCTTGTTTTTACATCCTCATTATTATTTATTAAAGTTATTAGTCACTTTTTTGCCCTGCAAATTGAGGTGACTTACAATATTTTAAGCAAACAAACATTAAAATCGTACATTAAAAGATTTCACCTGAGCAGACAGGCCTGATGGTTAAAAGCCAAGATGGTTAAAAACTTGGTTAAAAAGGAATGTTTTGGTTTGTCAGCTGAAGATATGTAATGACGGCACAGAGGCGAGCCTCCCCAGGGAGAATATTACACAAGCAGGGAGCCACCACTGAAAACTTAAGACCTGGAACATACTGTTTCTCATGTTGTATTTCTGTGTATCACAGAGGCCACTAGAAAGAAGTTGACAACACAGAGCTCATGTCTTGGCGAGTCAGGAAAATCATGGGACTTGAACTCACAACTACATACCTCACTGGTGAGGCTTAAACCATAAAAACACATTTTCCAGAAGAGAATTTCAAACTGGGGGTGTAAAGCAGAGGTGGGAAACCTATAGCCCTCCAGACATTTTTGGACTTCAGCTGCCATTGGCCTCGGGCAGCCTAGCCGGTGGTAAGGGGTGACGGAATTTGTAGTCCAGTGTTTCTCAAACTTGGGTCTCCAGCTGTTGTTGAACTACAACTCCCATCTTCCCTGGCTAGGAGGACCAGTGGTTAGGGATGATGGGAGTTGTAGTCCAACAACATCTGGAGGGCCACATCTTCCCCACCCCTTTCTGCTTGCTATTATTCAGACAGGTTCATTCACAATAACAGGAGCATTTTTCCTCCTGCAGAGACACTGCCTGAGATTTGTAAATAGTAATAATTTCATTTTTTATTTATTTAAGGAAGGATAAATATGGATCCAACTTGGATCCAGATACACAATTGCACTGTATCTCACAAGAGCTGAAATTTGAGAGCTTTGGAAAGGACAGTAATGGAAAATCTGATTACACAACGGTCAGGAAAATTCTTGTTGCTGTGAGTATTTTTAGTTCAGGCTAAATCCTTGCTACAAAAGCTTTCCATATCATCTTCTCTCCCGGCTCCTCAGACTTAACTCCTCTGTTACGCCTGTTGTTCCTTTCTCAGATTGGCAGCACGTTTTAACTGCTGGAGACATTCCCATGCTGCATACAGAAGGCAGGATCCAGCCAAAGCCAAGTCCTCACTGATTTCAGTGTTATAAGGCTAAGCACATTTAGTGATAAGAGGTGGGAGGAGAATTATTCCATTTATTTATTTATTTTGCAAACCGATCAATTTGCATTTCCCAAACCAGAACACAGCTATGAATTTTGTGAAATAGGTCTCCAACCAAAAATGCATGCCAGAATTATCTATCTATTTGAGGAAAGTGCATACAAAAATGTTTATATTAGTGAAAGTAATGCACAAAAGTTTATTACATTGAGGAAAAGTGTTTGCTTTGAAAGAGTTTAAAAAGATATTGTGCTTGTTGTGGGTATATGCTGGTTGTATGTCTAGAGTCTCAGCAACTCAGATGAGTTCGGTGCCTTGTATTTTAAGTTTCATGCTACACTGCCATGGGCCTCTGGAACTGGCGTAACTCGAGAGAATATTCTATATGGACAGAAGACCCAGCCTATATCTTCAGGGTTCCCAGCTGACTGCACCCTCTTGCCTTCGACCCTCCAATGCTTTTGAGTGAATGTCTCACCTCTTTCCTTCTGTCATTGTCCTTCTGCAAGAGCCATTTAACAGAGGCCTGTGGCGATTTTGGCGTACACTCAAGGAAGGTGGTGTTATTCTTTACTCCGTACTGAATTACCTCTGCTGCATTGCGGTAAGCTGGAATGTGAGAGAGGCCAGAATTATGCTTCCTCCTGACTTGGAAATGCATTGCACTGTTTATAAAACCGGGAAGTGCATGATCACACCTGAAACAAGGAGGATCTCAGGCAGACAATATTCAAGAGCAAGAAAATGGGGCAGAAACATAGAACTGGAGCTGTTTTAGGAAAATGCTATTTTATTCTATTAATAGCGTGGCTACAATAGATGGTTTAGTCACCTGGACTAATTCAGGATCCCATTTCCAACTCTGCCCCTGTGAGTGGGATGGAGCTGGTAGTAGACCACATAATTAGATGTTAAAATATCCTAGCCTACATTCCAAGCGTATACCAGATAACTGAAATGCAAAATATCCACTGAGTTGTTCAGGCTTCATAATAGTGCAGTTTAGACAAATCATTCCTGATCACCCTTCTTCCACAAAAAATCACTCTTCCATTATTTGCTTTAACCATTTATTTTTAATATTGCTTGATAGATTACATTTTTATCCTGTTCTTCTTCCAAGAAGCTACGTTTCACACCCACCCACCCCAAATCTTATCCCTTTTACTCTCAAAAACACCGTGATGTGGTTCCAGTTACAGATAGGTAGCCGTGTTGGTCTGCCATAGTCAAAATAAAAAAATTCCTTCCAGTAGCACCTTAAAGACCAACTAAGTTAGTTCTTGGTATGAGCTTTCGTGTGCATGCACACTTCTTCAGATACACTGAAACAGAAGTGGCCAGATCCTTCTATATAGTGAGAAGGTGGGGAGGGGTATTACTCAGAAGGGTGGTGGGAAGCTCATACCAAGAACTAACTTAGTTGGTCTTTAAGGTGCTACTGGAAGGAATTTTTTTATTTTGACCGTGATGTGGGTTAGACCAAGATGGGAGTGACTGGCTTCGTGGCTGAGTAGGACATTGAACCTGTATCTCCTTGATCTTAGCTGATATTAGTATAAACATGATTAAAGCAACATGATTACGTGCAACTATAGTATGCAAATCCACTTCAACTCATGAACTCACAGTTCATTTACCATTGCATCCTGGTTTGCTTTAACCATGGTCACCAAGAAACATGGATCCTATTCTTCACCATGGTTAAATCAAATCATGGGGAGGGGGAGATTTAAGATGAAGGATGGTATAAATAATCATAGGGGGACAATATATGCATGTACTGGATTGTAGTATCCGGAAATGGTTAGGAATAGCTTAGAACAGCACAAACAGAAGGGTGGGAAGATATTTTGTTCCAGATGTATCCAGAGCCAGGCTTTTGGTACATCCTTAGTAAAAAAAATATTTATTTATTTTTTAATTTTAAATATTTTGGAAGCCAACAGTAATTTAGCATTCCTAATTGTCTTTGTGAACAGAATGTTTGTGGAATCATTAGCAGCCTCCGGCATTCTATTTTTAGAAATTTGTGCTCATTAAAGTAAAAATGCTACAGCTTTATATACTCTTAAATACGGGATCAAGCACGGGTTAAGCATCACAGTTAAAACCCAAGGCTGGGGAGAGAAAACCATAGACTTTGAACAATAAAAGTAAATGGTGATTTTTGTTTTCGTATTTGTCCATTTAAATTTTGTTGTCGCTTCCTCCAATGACCACTCCAGGATTTTTGGGAGCCTTAGAGAAGGAGCCTCTCATGGTCACCTTTAACAGCAATGGGGGTCTCTAAAAATGGCTGATCCTAACTTTGAATATATTATCCAGATGTACTTCCCAACCATTACTCTGGATTTACCTTTTTTGGGAGGAAATCCATTTTTTTTTTAAAAAAAGTTGCCAATTGCAGTATCTCAAGGACCTCCTTCCTTACAGTATTAATTACTCCCCCCCCCCAAAAAAATATGGAAACACTAAGGAAAATAACAGCAGCTGTACTCCATGTGACCATGGATGTATCTTCATTTGTGATGCTGTGATACCATACTGAGACAATATTATTGTCATAGACTGTCTCGGGCTCAAACCTTTTGTTTCTTGCATTGTTGTTGTTTAAAAAGATCAACATTAAATCTCCCAAACAAACATAGCACATGAAAAAGAGAAAGGAATGCTAAAAATACATGGGTACTAAACTAATTTTTACCACTAAGCCACAGGGATATTATGATTCACTTATAAGAATGACCACATGTGTTTATAGCCCGTCATATTTCAGTTCAAATTACCTTTTAGGTTAAATCCTCGGCACTGAGTCATAGGGTTTCCATGCTTCACATCTTGTCTTCGGCTTCTCCTAAGATATTAAGGGAAAGGAGCAAGATGGAATTGCAAAAATGACTTTCAGTTCCTAGGTAGCTTTAAAAGGAAATGCAGTACTCAGGTTATTTCAAACAGTAAGGTCAATGAGCTTCCTATAAATAATTGCCCAGTCTCTATGAGAAGATAAAGTCTCATTAAGCCGCTTTATCCAGATCACAATGAACCCTTACAAGTGATTCTATACAGTGGAAAGTAACTTGCATTTCATCCAAACATCTGCCCTCAGGTTTCGGGGTTTCAACAAAATGTATTTTGAGCAAGGAAACTAGAAACTAGAGACTTTTGTAATACACCTAAATGTTGCCACTTTTATGAAGCATAAGCAGTAGGAGCAGATTGTTTACTTGGGCTTTCCATATAACACTGTCATTCTGAATGAACGCTGTAATGTTCTAATTGAGTACCACCCACCCACATGTTTACTTGGTGCCATTGCAATTTATGCAGTTCTCAAATACGATGGTATTCTTTTAACTCATTGCTCACATAGATCCCCATTGGTTGCCCCATGCCAATGTTTCACCCTCTCCCTTATGCACATTGTGCATTCTTCCCCACAGCAGTGGCCCAAGTTCTAGAGTGGGAATGGGAAAACAAACCAATTCATGACGATAGAACTAAACATTACCGAAACATTATCAGAGAAGCTGGAAGAATGGAAATGTCACTTGCAATGTGCAGTTCTGTATTGAATAGCAATATGAAATTTGGAGGAGTGGGACTTAACTAAATTGAACTTAAAGCACTTATGAACATAGGAAGTTGCCTTCTATGGACCATTGTCCCATCCAGCTGAGTACTGTCCACTCTGACTGGCAGCAACTCTCAAACATCTCAGGAAGAAGTATTTACAAGCTCTTTCTCTGGAGAGGCTTTTAAATTGGCGGTCTTGTGGGCTGAACATGGGAACTTCTACATGCAAGGTGTGAGCTCTATGGCTGCACAAAGCTACTATGCATACATAAGAGACACAGTGCTATGTAAATATTAGCACCTCAGAAGAAGGATGACAGAATTTCTCAGCCAAACCTTCACTGAGAAAGTTTCTGCTAGTTGAATGTTACTCAAGGCTGGCTCAAGATTTTTTGCTGCCTTGGGTGGCTGCACTACGAAATCCATGTAGATCCCCTATAGTCTTGTAGATGAACTTAAAGCACTTATGCCCAACTTCATTCATGCTTCTAAAAATATTGCTGTCCCAAGTGTCACCTGAGTTTGTGCGCAGTTAGATTTCACTATATAAACTACGTATGTGTAGACTCATATAGTAAGATATTTAGTTGTATTTCATTATTGTCGTCTGTATTATGTAGTCCATATGATGGTTGATAATATTTTAATTATATATTTTTCATGGAAAGTATCCTCTTTATATGGAAGTGTGGTGATTTCCCTTTCGTTGGGTTGCAGCATCAACAAGCTTACATGGTTTGAAATGCCATGTCTCCTCCACTTCCCTTTATAGAAAACTGTCAGAATTATAGTTATGGATCAAGTTGCTGGATCTCCAACAGAGTTCTCAGCAGTGTTACAAAACTATAATTCCTACTGTTGTTGGTGAGGAAGGGGAAGATGACAAGAACATAAGAACATAAGAAGAACATAAGAACATAAGAAGAACCTGCTGAATCAGGCCAGTGACCCACCTAGTCCATAAATTGCAATGGCACCAAGTAAACATGTGGGTGGGTGGTACTCAATTAGAACATTACAGCGTTCATTCAGAATGACAGTGTTATATGGAAAGCCCAAGTAAACAAGTCCAGCCAAGGAGAAGGCCGCAAGTAGGAAGAACCACAGCAACTAATTTTCAGAAGCATATTGCCTCTGACAGCGAGGGCAGAACATGGCAATCAGGTTTAGGAGTCACTGATAGCCTTATCACCCATGAATTTATCAAACTCTCTTTTAAAGACACTCAAGTTGGTGGCCATCACTGCCTCCAGTAGGAGCAAATGCCATAGTTTAACTATGCAATGTGTGCAATGATTAGGCAACTGCACTTTCTTTCCTTCAGGGTGGTCATTCTAAGGATTCATCACATAGAAGGAACCTCTATTTATCCATTCATAAAACCTTGCCTTAACAGAAGCTAGAAATATGTGGTTTGTATCCAATGTTCGTCATACACAGAGTAAGCCCACTGTAATTTATGGACATGACTAAGAGGCCAGTTAATTTCAAGGGGTGTGCTCTGAGCTGAATTTACTTGGATACAACACACCGGCTCTTAAAAGAAAATTATTGAACAGAAATACTTACATGCTGAAATACAGCATGCTGATCCATGATCTTTAATACTAATAATCATAACTTGGCTGGGGTTCTCTGATCATCTCAAGAGAATATTGTAAGCAGAAGAAATGAGATGTGTCTACAAATTCTAGCATTGCTTGCTTGTTTTCTCTCTCTCCAGAAGTTCCATACACACACTAATTCATGGAGGAGAGGTCTAATGACAGCTATTGTCCATGATAACTATGTTCTGCCTTCAGACTTAAGAGGCTCTTGTGATCAAATCCTGCTTGTGGGTTTCTCATGGGCACCTAGTTGGCCACTGTGAGAGAACAGGATGATGGTGGACTAGTGGAGCCACCAGACTGCTCCAGCAAGCATTTATGTTCATACTGAAATCTGCATTTTAAAGGAGCCTATAACCCTGGTGAAGAATGGACAAGTAGAAACATTTGTCAAGAAAGATGTGTCATGAGTGTATTTTGGAAATAAGGACATGATCAGATATCCTGAAGTTCTGTTTTGGGAACAAAATTTAGTAGGAATCCAAAGGGCAAAGGAATAACAAATGCAGCCTACATAAAAGCTACTACTACTGTCTAGACTTTGAGACTTGACTTCACTCCAATTACTGATGTTTTCTCAATCATAATCTGTTGTGTTTTTTTAAGATAAAGAAACAACTTATTTCCTAAACATATGAAAACCAGACTTCATTCACTATGCATTTATTTTTTCTCCCCACTATAAAAAGCAAAGGATATGCAAAACATTATCTCAACTAGATGATGTATTCTGCTAACATGCTGGAGGTATTAAGAAATCCATAGGCATTTGTAAACGTTTGGCTAGGTTCAGTCCACACCTATACTATACTTGGCAATTGGATAAAAGCATCTGAAACCAGCAATTGCCATCCATCCCTTGTAGGAAAGACATGTTGCCTTATTCCAAAGCACCAGAGCACCGCTGGGAAATAAAGTAACTATAGTAACACAGGGAACTAAAGTAATGCTCTGTGTCTTAGCTTCCAGAATAGACAAGGCTTTATTGAGCCTTATTTTTGATATGGCTTTAATACCACTTCGAAATGCTAGCAGAGAAAAGAACTTAGTATTGATGAATGCAGTTGCTCATTGGCAGGCACAAATTCTGTTTTTGCTCATTTCAGAATAGGATGTAAGTGAGAGATAGTAATGGCTCGGGGATGAGAGCACATCTTTTGCTCACCAAATGGAGCCTATCAGCCACCAGGTAAGATGGTTCCCTAGGGACTTGTGAAATCACAGGAACAAAAGAAGCTTCCTTATACTGAATAAGGCTAATGATCCAGCTGGCTTAGTGAAGTCTATACTGATTGGCAGCTGCTCTCCAGGATTTCAGACTGGGATCCGTCGGGTTGAAAACTCCTCAATAAAGCAGAATCAGGAAGGGCTCAAATCTGCCTAAATCATCTTCCTTGGCTACGTATTAAAAATGGACACTAGTATTAGAAACTGATGTCCTGTAACTTTAGATACTCCCTCCAGATGGTGGCAAATGAAATCACGACAGCAGCAAAAACAATTTCTGATAGGTTTTTTTTTAATGTGATCAGTAAACTATTCTGTTGTGTTGATTATCTGTCAGTGAAGTCTTCTATGGTTCTATCCAATGTTGCATGATCAGCATTCCACTCATGCAACAAGATTTGCCCTTGCCCTTCCTCTTCGTCCCCTTCCCTCATCTCCCTGCAACGCCCAAAAAGCTGTTCCATTGAGGCCCTCAATACTATGGAGCAGATTTTGAGGGTGCCGAAGGATCGGAGAGGAGGGGCCAGTTCTGTTGCACAAGGGGACGAGTGGAATGGCAGTGTTGGATACAACCTCTATATGGAATCTGTTTGACAGGGAAAAACCAGTCCCTCAGTACATTCAAGGAAGTGCAACACCTTTGCAATGCAAAGACTTCAAGTAGCAATGCTTTGCCAATAAAAATGGGTGGTATTTTTTAGCCTTTAAATCATTAACAGTGAAAAACACTCCATTCCAATATCGTATTAAATGCCTAGCAAAGGTTAAATGTTGTCTTATGGTTGTTTTTTTCTTCCAAAGACAATCTAACACTTTGTCACCTTTTCCCTGTTGGGTAGAACCTGGAGCAGGAATTGCCGTCCCAAGCACAGTAAGGGTCTCTGGCGAGGCAGCAGTCGGCGCAGGCCGTCCCGTAAATATGACAGCGGTGCAAGGAAACCTGGGTGACCCCTTCGTCCGAGCTCACGTACAACTGTTGCTGTTTGACAGGAAAGGGAGAGATTTATTTCAGACACTGAGATTAGAAGAGGAACTTTAGCCAGGATGCAACTAATAAAGGACTAAGCTCTCCCATTCTTTCGGTATTAACAGTGAAACCAAGAGGTGAGCTACCTATGGGTAGAAGGCCAAAATAAACATAAGAGATCTGTGCTATAATATGCCTATAACATTATACCTTCCTGTTAGAAAATACTTAGGGGAGAATGTTAATGCTTTTGAAACACTGAGGGTCATTGTTCTCCTTTGTCAGGCAGAGGGCTGCACTCAGCTTTGGAGATCTGATATGCTACTTCTTTCTAGGTACTTTAAAGTTCTTGGGCCATTTTACCCAGAAGAGACCCACTGAAATTAATGAGCACGGCTAAGTTAGGCCCATTAATTTCTTTTTTTTTTTTTTAATAAATTTTTATTGGTTTTACAGCATTTTTTTTAAAAAGAACAAACAAACACAAAACAAAACAAACATACAAAATACTTTCAAAGATATTTTCATAAACCTCTTTTCTTGGACTTCCCCATGCCCCCCCTCTCTGCATCCCAGTGTCCATATTTGAACTAGCAACTCCCAGTTGTTACTTTCTAATCTCTGTCATCTTAGTCCTCCTTTATTATCTAACCTTGTATCCCTGTACCCTGTTACTTCTAGCAACCACAACATTTTAACATTCGTTGAGTTTGTAGTAGTCCTTAAGATAGCTCTTAAATTTTTTCCATTCTTCTTCCACCATCTCTTTACGTTGGTCACGGATTCTGCCTGTCATCTCAGCCAGTGTCATATAGTCCATCACTTTCATCTGCCATTCTTCCAGAGTAGGTAAATCTTGTGTCTTCCAATACTTTGCGATGAGTATTCTTGCTGCTGTTGTGGCATACATAAAGAAATTTCTATCTTTCTTTGTCACCAATTGGCCGACAATGCCCAAGAGAAAGGCCTCTGGTTTTTTGGAAAATGTACATTTAAGTACCTTTTTCATTTCATTATAGATCATTTCCCAGAAGGCCTTTATCTTCGGGCATGTCCACCAAAGGTGGTAAAAAGTACCTTCAGTCTCTTTACATTTCCAACATTTATTATCGGGCAAATGATAGATTTTTGCCAGCTTGACTGGGGTCATGTACCACCTGTATACCATTTTCATAATGTTTTCCTTTAAGGCATTACATGCCGTAAATTTGATACCGGTGTTCCATAACCATTCCCAGTCATCTGACATAATGTTGTGTCCAACATCCTGCGCCCACTTAATCATAGCAGATTTAACTGTTTCATCCTGTGTGTTCCATTTCAACAGCAAGTTATACATTCTAGATAAATTCTTAGTATTGGGTTCTAGCAATTCGGTCTCTAGTTTTGATTTCTCCACTTGGAAACCAATTTTCCTATCCTGTTTAAAAATTTCCATTATTTGGCGATATTGAAACCAATTTTCTACTTTGTGCTTCAATTTCTCCTGACTTTGTAGTTTAACCTTGTCTCCATCCTGTTCTAAAATTTCCCAATACTTCGGCCATCCGACCTCCATATTGAGTTTCTTCACTGCTTTAGCCTCCACTGGTGACACCCATCTAGGGGTTTTATTTTCCAATAAGTCTTTGTATCTTATCCAGACATTAAATAATGCTTTTCTAACAATGTGATTTTTAAAGGTACTGTTAACCTTGTCATACCAAAGATATGCATGCCAACCAAAAGCATTATTGAAGCCTTCCAGATCCAAGATGTCTGTATTCTCGAGGAGCATCCATTCTTTCAGCCAGCAAAACGCTGCTGCCTCATAGTACAATTTTAGGTCCGGCAGGGCAAAACCCCCTCTTTCTTTAGCGTCAGTCAATATTTTGAATTTAATTCGGGGCTTTTTGCCCTGCCAGACAAATTTCGAAATGTCTTTGTGCCACCTCTTAAAACATTCCATCTTATCAAGAATCTGCAAGGTCTGAAACAAAAATAACATTCTAGGCAATACATTCATTTTAATTACTGCAATTCGGCCTAACATTGACAGTTTCAGATTTGACCATATTTCTAGATCTTTTTTAATCTCTGACCAACATTTTTCATAATTGTCCTTATACAAATTAACATTCTTAGGTGTTAAATAAACCCCTAGGTATTTGACTTTCTTAACCACTGTCAAACCTGTTTCCTCCTGAAACTTCTCCTTTTCCATATCTGTTAGGTTTTTCCCTAAGACTTTAGTTTTTTGCTTATTCAACTTAAATCCAGCCACCTGGCCAAATTGTTGAATTATTTCTAAAACCCTTTTCGTACTAGTGTTTGGCTCTTGCAAAGTCAATACTAGGTCATCTGCATACGCTCTTAACTTGTAGTGTTTAGCTCCGACCTGCACACCTTTGACCTGCTGGTCATTTCTTATCATATTCAGCAACACCTCCAGAACCGAAATGAAAAGTAATGGGGAAATTGGGCACCCCTGCCGAGTTCCTTTTTCTATCTTAAGTTCCTCAGTCACAACATTATTTACAATCAGCTTAGCTTTTTGTTCGGAATATATTGCAGCCATACCATTCTCAAAACCCTGGCCTACCCCCATCCCATGAAGATTCTTCCTCATAAAACTCCAAGAGATATTATCAAAGGCTTTCTCCGCGTCCACAAAGATCAATACTGCTTTAGTGTTTATATTCACCTCCAGCTTTTCCAAAATGTCTATTACATTCCTTACATTGTCCGCTAGGTGTCTTTTAGGGAGAAAGCCTGCTTGGTCTTTATGAATCTTCTCCATCAAAACTCTTTTAAATCTTTTTGCCAAAATGTCTGCAAAAATTTTGTAATCCACATTAAGGAGTGATATCGGGCGGTAGTTCTTGAGTTGGGTCTTTTCAGTCTCTGACTTTGGTATGAGTGAGATATATGCCTCTTTCCACGATTCAGGTGCCCTTTTTCCTTCAAGGATCTCATTACAAACTTCTCTTAATGGTTGAATCAACCATTCCTTCAACGATTTGTAGTATCTAGAAGTCAGTCCATCTGGTCCCGGAGATTTGCCCAATTGCATATTCTGAATGGCAGCCTCTACCTCTTGTTCTGAGATTCTCTGGTTCAAGTCCATCTTACTTTGCTGAGAGATATTTTGTAATCCATATCTTCCAAGGAATTTGTCTATATCTTCTTCATTTTGCGGGCCTTGGGTGTAAAGTTTTTTGAAGTAACTTAGAAAGCAATTTCTAATTTCATTAGGTTTAGATATACTCTTTCCATCAACCTCTAGGCTTGTAACTGTATTTAGTTTCTGCCTTTTCTTCAATTGCCATGCCAAAAGTTTACCGCATTTATTTGCTGATTCAAAAGTCTTTTGTTTCATTTGCTTTATCTTCCATTCAATCTCTTGGTTCATCAATTCCATATATTGAGTTTGATATAACTTAATCTCTCTTAAAATGTCCTGAGACTTTGGTTTTGTTCTTAGTTTCCTCTCTCCTTCCTTTATCATTTCCAAGATCTTCTCTTTTTTCTCATTTTGTTTTTTCCTCTTTATTGAATTTTGTTGAATCAAAAATCCTCTCATAACAGCTTTACTTGCGTCCCAGATCACTCTTTTCTCCACGTCAGTCCTCAAATTTATTTCAAAATAGTCTTTTAAGGTCTTTTGGGCCTTCGTGAGAATCTCCTTATCTCGAAAGAGGGTGTCATTCATTCTCCATCTAAATTGACCGGTTATTGTGAGTTTCATCTCCATCTTCACGGCGTTATGGTCGGAGCAAGTTTTTGGGCAGATTTCCACTTTCTTAATCTTTGGAGCCAATCCACTAGTAACCCAGATTTGGTCAATTCTGGTCCAGGTCATCATTGCTTGGGAGAAGAAGGTTCCCTCTCTCTCCAGAGGGTTCCTTGTTCTCCAAATGTCTATCAAGTCCATGTTTTCTGTCATTTCGAAAAAAGTCTTGGGGAGTCTCCCTTCTTTAGTGACTGTTAGTCTTTGTGCCTTGTCCATATTAGTGGAGACCACGCCATTCATGTCTCCCATGATTATCATATTATAATCCAGATAGTCCGTCAAAGTTTCATGAAGTCCCTTAAAGAAGTCAGATTTGCCTTCATTTGGTGCATAAATTCCAACAACTAAAAGTTTTTCTCCTTGTACTTGTATCTCCACAGCCAGATATCTCCCTTGTTCATCTTTAAATATCATTTTTGGAGCCCATTTCTCCTTCACATATATTACCACTCCCCTCTTCTTAACTTTGTCTGATGAGACAAATTCTTGTCCTAACCTTTTATTTGTGAGTAATCTCCTGTGGGCTCTAGTTATGTGAGTTTCTTGTAAACATATCAAATCCAATTGTTCTCTGTTCAAAATATGGAATACTTGTCTTCTCTTCAAAGGCCCATTCAGTCCATTACAATTCCAACTAAGGAATTGCAGAGCCATCTTGTTATTTTCTTAAGGCTCCTCCAACAGCTCCAAGTTGTTGCTCTTCTTCTGATGGTGGTGGTTTTTGTCCAAACGAGAGATTCAGGATATCCAGTGCTCTCCTCTGTTCTGCAAGTACGTCCACAGTCCCCTTCTGTAGGTCCTCCTGATATCTTGCCAGAAATTTGTCTTTATCTTGAATTGTCTTTATTTTCACTTTCTTTGCCTTGTAGTCGAATGACAGTCCTTGTGGGAATTCCCACCTGAAGCGGATCTGATTTTTCTTTAACAAAAGCACCAAATCCTTGTAGAAGTTTCTTAAGTCCAAGATATATTTTGGTATGTCTTTAAAGATCTGTACTGCTGAATTTCCAATTTGGAGGGCTTTTCCAAAGTGTAGTCCTAAAATTTTATCTCTTTCCTCCTTAGATCTGAGTGTGATCAAACAATCTCTTGGTGTCTTTCTATCTTGCTTTTTGCCGAGTCTAAAGGCAGTTGTGATTTTAAAATCGTCTTCCTCCAGGTCCCAGCAATCCGCAAACTCCCGTGTCAAATATTCCACAAGGTTGTCACTTTCATTCTCCGGAATCAGTCTTAATTTTAAGTTTCTCTCTTTCCTCTGTAACTCCCACAAGGCCAAGGTTGCATCATGCTCATAGACCTTCTTGGCAAGTGGCTCTAATTTCTCCTGCGTCTCTCCAGCTGTGGCTTTGGCCTCTTCGGCAATTTGACGCGTGGTGGCATTTTCCTCGACCAATTTATTTATAGATTCTGTATTCTGGTTTAATCTTGTTGATATTTCTGTTAATTTTTGTGTGTTCTCTGAAGTCTGTTTTGTCAAAGACTCCAGAGTCTGGTTTATCTTAAGCAAAGCTTCTGTCACAGCTTCCATAGAAACGGCTGCTCCTTTGTCCTGTCCTGTTGTTCCAGCTAGTCCGGCTGTTACGCCTAAAATCGAACCTCTTCTCTTTGCTTGTTGCAGCTGCAGCTGTTGCTGTTGTTGTTGCTTGGTCTTGGCTCTTGTAGTTATCTCTTCTTGTGGCCCACTCATGTCAAGGTCAATTCCCACGGGATTTATTCTCCCTTGGAAAATTCCACTGTCTTAGGCCGTGCTGGACTTCACTTTATCCTCTAGAGGGAGCAAATCAAAATGGCCATAGAAGGAAATTTCAAAATACATGAACAAAGGAGACCATCCAAGATGTAGAAAGAAAGGAGATTAACCCAGTCAAAATCAATGTTACTAAAGTCTTATAGCTTCCAATTGCCACAGTTGCCCAGTATACTGTTTATACTGTTTCTTCTTAAAATGTACGAAAGTCAGGCACTGTGGAAACTTTGTATCAAGGTGTCACTTCACAGGGAAAAGTCAGCTCAATGTACTAAGAAGGCAGACCGTTTCAGACTTTCAAGTAGATGAGATAGCAGAGGTTTTTTCCTTCAAATAAGTCATGCAGTTAATGGTCAAATTCGCCTCCCCTCTGCCCTGCTTGCTAGAGGGGAGATCAAAGGTTTAAATGTCCGGTTTAGCTGATCAAAGGATGAATTTAAACGGATGCAGGTTTAGAGCTCCGTTGCTTTCACTTTCATGCGGTCGGGGGGAGGCAGACTTCCTTTGTTTAAATCTCCCCCGTTTTTAGCCCAATTTTTAAAATTAAGAAAAGTCCCAGTTATTTTTCAGTTCTTACTCACGGGGAATCAGTCCGAATTTCTTTTCAGGAAGGAATCGGCGCTCTCCGCTAATGGCGACGCGGCTTCACTTCGCAGGCTGGGTAGCGACTCTCAGCACCGCGCTCACTCCCGATGTCGATCCGTAGCCTTTAAAAAGGCTCTTTCACGGTACCGGGGGGCGCAAAGGTGCCCACCGAGTCTCCTTGTTCTCAGGCTTCAGCGCCTGGGATTTTAGGGGTCCCCCGCTTGCCGTAGCGGGTAAGACCCGAACTTGCGAAGCAGTCCTTCTCCGGAGCTCGGAGGTAGGACCGCCATTAAGCGCTGGCACCGACCGGAAGTCCCAAAGTTAGGCCCATTAATTTCAATAGGTCATCCTGAGTAAAACTTAGCTGAGTACCACCTATTGCCCCAAAAGAACCATTATGCTGCATGTGGTCTTCAGCTCCTACTCCCCCCCCCCAATAACATGTCAAAAGAACGACTTTATATAATGAATGATGAATGCACATATGAAGTTGTTACCCACAAGCATTTCATCGTATATATGTACAATAGAATGGACACATGTAGCTGCTTTGGATATGACAACAAGTACTATGAGTACAATCCAGCCACCTCAAAGCACTTTGAACCCTCCTTGATTTCAATGGCAGAGAATTAAGCATGCATTTTTAAGCCAATGATGTAAAAGAGGATGTAAAAGTGCTCATCTTTGACTGGGTTGTGTCCCATGTCTACATCTATGGAAATCCCTTAATCTACAGCATGGTGGCCAACAGCAATATAGTTCAAATTGTATGAACAGGGGAGAGTCTGTTTTAAAGTCCTGCTCACATATGGAGATTTTTGGCAATCATAGAGCAAGTCACTTTCTCTCACCCTAACCAACCTCATAGGTTGGTGCAAATATAACTTCAAAGAGGACACAATAAAATGGGTTGGGCCCAGACTAAGCCAAATGCATATGCAGTTGAAATCAATGTGGCAAGTTAGTCATGATCTACAATATCTGCAAGTAATACATCTATAGAGATGCATTTTAAATGACATTAACCCCAGACCACAGCTGCTGAATATTATTCCTTTCCTTACCTTTTTAGATGAAATGGCCATTGTTGTTATAGGAACATTATTCTGCAAGACAAAAATAAATGATAGCTCCAAATTCCAGTCTTCTATTTTGGTTAACCACAGTCATAACATTTTCCAGTACATAGAACAGCACCCCATTCTTCTAGAAATACTCCCCCCCCCTTTCACAGTCTCATCGTTTGCCCCTCATCATTCTCTTTGACAACGCAATGTTTGACATGGATAAAATATTGAGGCTATGCGCATGAGCCCCTTGTCTTGACAACTTTGAGCCCCTCACCACAAACACTTGCAACTTAGACAATTCCAGATGAAGAGCCCATCAGTAGCCACCTCAGGACTGAAGATAGCCAGCTTATGCCTTCAAACCATCACGTTCTGTTGGCAACAAATCCCTGTATTTATGCTTTGAAGATAATAGTAAGGAACATTTTACGCCACAGCTCATATTTAATTAGCACGTGAGGAGGATGAAGGGGAATATCTAACATTTCCTGCACGCAATACCTAACGTTGCACACAATTTCATGGTGTGAGCTTTAGATTATCGATGGAAAACGTCAGCATTAAAAACGAAGTGTTGCTCTGTTTGACGTTTTGTTTGCATTTGGGTTATTCAAAGGACACATGGAGTTATCCAGCACATTGCTCTCTTTTGCTCCACTGGCCTTCGGTTGAACACAAAAAGGGCAAAAGACTCCACCAAAGTGTTAACAAGCATGTCATGTTGAATTAGAGAGACAGTATGCACTCTATTTGTATATATAATAGACAAGAGTGTGAATCATTATTCTGGGGCTCAGGGATTAACTAGAATGAGAAAAATGAAGTTATGGCAGATCATGTTGAACTGGATCCAGCTGCATGGAAGATATGAAGTGGAACAGACAAGGCGGGGTAGACAGAAGATAGACTTGTGGTGGCCCATCGACCAATATTTTGACCATTTAGTATCTGCTGGTTGTTGGGATTCTTGCAAAGAATGCTAGGTGGGCCTGAGTCTGATCCTGCATTCTACTTCTTATGCATGCTCAGGATCACTGAAGACAAATTAGTTATGTCTTAATTGTTAGGCAGCTCTGTGAATGCACTGTTGCTTGTTAAGCAACTCAGTTTGTTGGATGAGACGGTTTCTTTCTAATAACTGTTCCGCTGCTGCTGCTGCACAACACAGAAGACTGAAATGGGTCCATGTCTGAAGACCATACTGGGGAACACTTATTTTGAAACGAATGATCACATATGCTGTTTTAAACTTAACACTGCAGGTCATATACAGCAAATGTTGCACCATGGAATATCCCCCTCAACAAGAAAGGCCACAACATTTGGGGCTCTCTAAAATGGCAAGTAACAGGGGGGTGACAAAAGTTTTTGAAATTTTGTACGGTGTTGAGAATGTGAACAGAGAGAAGCCTCTCTTCTTCACTCATGACATTAGAATCCCATGAACAGCAAAACAGGACAGACAAAAAGAAGAACTGCACCAGCCAGGCAAACTGGGGGAGGCTCTGGTGAACTCAAGGTTTGCAGAAGTACAAACAAAACCCCTCCTAAACGGTCTGTTTGGGGTGGAAGATGGGGGATATGGAAGCAGGCAGAGAATGGAATGGATCATCCTGCAAAATGACATGACCAGCTGGGACCTTAAACAGGAGCAGACCGCATCACAACATTTTGTTGTGGAACCCACTTGTTAACTTGTTTTGAACAGTCAGTGGAGTGAGCAAGGCTTACTGGCTTACTATAAACCACTTCAAACACACCGGTGGCGGGGGGGGGGGGGAGGAACAGGAGTGGTTTTCACTGCCATTGCCCTTCTACTGATCTGATCTTACAAAGGTAGCTCCTGCTGGACCAATTCCAAGCATATTGGCTCCAATTCTGGATATCTATCACAAACATAATAGCAAGGTGAATTCAGGCTCTGATTTAAGAATCCTAAAACCTGCCCCAGACAGAAAGAAAGGAAAGCAGAAGAGGATCAGATAGTGACTATTCACCTGCCTCTCGGTTATTTATGCTTATCTTAGATCTCATTTAGATGCATATTTTCCTTAGGAACCAAGAAGAGGAGTGGCAGGGATAATTAGCTGAAAGAAAAGAAGGCTGGATAACAAGCTGGTAGAAAAAGGTTGCCAAATGTTCTAAAATCCCCTCCAGCATTCTCTACTCATCTCTGGAAGAGCTTTCAGAAGACTTAATAGTCATGCCAATGAAGTTGTCCAAATTCTTGCCTGGAAACAAGCGTTTTGTGCTTATAAAACCCGCCTTGAAATGACAGGTGAACTGTACAGGCCTCAACATTCTTTTCTGGCTTGGATGAAATCCAGGTCAAAGAAGAAATCCTGGTTTCCCTTCCACATCTGTCTCCACTGCCCTTTCCATCTCAAAAAGCTGTGCCCCACCACACATATGCTTACCTCTCCTTCAAAGCTGGGAAGTGGCATCCAGAGTTTGGGGGGGGGGGCGCTGTTTGGGTTTGTTTGTTTATTGTCTCCCTTCCCCCTCTCCACCATTCCATCACACTGGCTAGCAGCATGTACCGGACTGTGAAAGAAGCAATTATCCCAAGGGCTTCTGATAGGTGGGATAAGTCAAATTTGGATTGGCTCAAAGATAAGCAGAGCTATTTCTTGATTTGGGGATGGGGTGTTAAGTCCAATTCAAGCAGAAGGAGGCTATTAGTCAGATCCTGGCTTACAAGTAGGTACATTTAATCTGATGAGAATAAATTATAGCCAGGATTTTGTGCTATGAACTGCCCTGAGACCTCAGAGTATATAAATAAAATAATAATAATAATAATAAAAATAATAATAATTATTTACAAAGGCAGTCACAACTGCTGAGAGTGAGCTGATGGGAGGCATATAGTGCCAGATCATCTTCACTCCATGAAAGAGAATGAGGCAAGTGATGGCAATCTAATAAGCTTCTCTTCTCCTATCAGCTGTTCATAATGATGATCAATAGGAACATGTTAATCTATTCTGATTTCCAAACAACTAAAGGAAGACTCCTAGCAAAGTGGTGGAACAAGTATACACAAACTGGGATAGACATTTAGGAACATAGGTACACAAGAAGTTGTTTTATACTGGGTAAGATCATCGATCCATCTAGTTTATTATTACCTACACGGTCTCTCCAGGGTTTAAAGGTAAAAAGACTTTCCTGTTTTGCTCTAATGGAGGAGCATGTCTACCTCTCAAGACGGGAGCCGTTAAGAAATAACTCACAAGGTATCAGTGAAGTTAACTTTTTATTCAAAGAAACAAAAACAGCTCACCACTTCCCAGTAGGTCTTGCCCCAATGAGGCAGTTGTGAGAACTGAAGGTCCCTGCTTCCCTACAGCTCCCTATGTCTCCTCCCTTGGGTCCTCCCCAAGTGATCTGAGAACTTCTCCGCTTTATCTGTCTCTGCTCTGCCCTGGTCACACCTCTGCAGGTTCTGGGAGACCAGGGGGGAGGGGACTTGTTCACAGCAGGAGGGGGAAACCCCCTGGCTTCTTCAGTAGCCTGCCATATTTCTGCCTCTTGGCCCCTCGTCTCCAGCCTCTGATTCTGCACTGTTCTCTGCCACAGCCCCTTCCTACTCATTAAACCCTGTTACCTCTTCAGTTTTGACACCTCCTGCTCCTAGTCTGCTCCCTCTTCTGCCTTGGACCATTCACCATCGTCCCACCACCATCCCCAGGCTCTGAGTCTTCTTTTCTTGGGGGTTCCCAAGCTGGTGCCTCCCACCACTCCTCTGCAACCAGCCAGACACTACCCTGTTCCATTATGTTCCGTTATAGAGGGATTCAGCAAGATGATTATTTATTTATTAAATTTGTATACTGCCCTCCATCCAAAAATCCCAATGTGGTTCATAGCGGAGAAATACAAAATGACTGACAAAGCCTGGTTCATTTCCTTTCTCAACTATTTATCCCAGGTCTATGGTTTTCTAACACCAGGAACATCTGGGCTTTCAATACATACAGGAGAGCAAAACTAAGCCTATTTTCCTTAAGATTTGTAGCTTGCCATCAGAAATCCTATCAGATCAACAAAAAAGCAAGAGAATTTGGCATTCCTCTGCAAGCGGTTGAAAGAAAAATAACAATATAGCAAAAAGGCCCGTTTCTGGAAGCCGTTGTATCGTGGGGAGGGGAGGGGAAACAGTTATCGAAATCCTTTAAGCCAGGATGACAACATAAGAAAAATAAGCAATTTAAATGCAGTATAGAAGATTTAAGACTCTTCACTTGGAGAACTCCAGCCTGAAAAAAAGTTACACTGTTCCTCATTTGATCTTTTATCGAAGACATTTCAGTCAAACCAGGCTATATTAGAGCAAAGTGTTTTGCACAGATGAAGACACCCGTGAGACAAATAAGGCCGAGGGAGAGAGAGAGACCAACCTTAAAAACTTCCAGTTCTTCTAAGATGAGTTCTCCAGTTGCAGAGGAGTTAGTGGGCAGGACCACAACCTTCTGTACTGTACCCTGGTCTGGAACAGAGAAGGGGTAGCAGGAGAGGGAGGGAAGGAAGAGGGAGGGAGAGAACAAAAAATAATTAAAAGGATGCAATGCTGAAAACAATAGGTGAGAGAGCTGTGGCTGCCCTGTGTCTAACAGCATGCAGGAACTTCATGATAAAACCAAAATCTTCCAATGGAATATCTTGCAACTGCTATGGATAACATATTCCATCATAGTTTTAAAAATACTAATGTCACAATATCTAGCATAACAGGTTGTGTGTGTCTGTGTGGTTTTTAAAAAAATTATTAATATTTATCTCATGTTCTTCCAATGGAAAAGCCGCCCCCCCCATTGCTAATTGTTGCATGTGTGGCTAGCATTGCAATTTCCCTTCCTCATACACTGCAGCCCTGATGACAACTGCTCCCCACCCCACAATACTGAATGTGACTGCTAATCACATCATCAATGTTAGTTGGGCCCTAAGGTTTTGTGAAAAGCAACCTTTGCAGGCTAATTTGCAAGGCTATGTTCAGCCAGGGTCCAAAGCTACAAGAATCATGAACACTGCCAAAAGGAGTGATACTTATAAATCATGTTTTTCAGAAAGGAAAAAGAGTTGGATCAAACATATTTCTCTGCATGCAATTTCTGCCTATGCTACCAGTGGAAGGAGTAATATTTTAACTCCCCCTCTGACGCCCACTGGGTCCATCCAATCACTGAGGCAACCTCACTAGTATTACACTTCACGGGACTGGTACATCGGAGAGTGCGGTTCAAACTAGAAATGTAGGAAACTCCTTAAACATAGGAAAGCTCCATCACCTTTCCTAAATTTCTTGGTTTGCCAAGGAAGAACCCCCAAATTCACAACCAAAATTCACTTTAGCTTAAAGGTGGTAGTGCCTTTAGGCCAGGCATGTGATAGCCTTATTCTTTGTTCACCCCCATGCAATATAGAGACACTCCCAAATTTGGGTACACATAGCTCCAAAGCAGATATGACATAAATTGGGGCTTCCCCTGAAATGCAAAAAGCAGCGTAGGATAGGTGTTTTTTTGGGGGTGGGGTGGTGGAGGACTATGGCAGGGAGAGGAACAGTTAACATTCTCCACCCCCAACCTGCCATGATCACAAGGCTGGTCAGACTTCTCTGTGAATAGTTTTTGCACAAGAACAAGCTCGGCACATTCATAGGCGCCGACTCCATGGGGCCTGAGGGGGCCCGAGCCCCCTCAAAAATTCGTTTGGGGGGGGCTCTGCCCCCCCAATAATTTAAGAAAATTATTAGTTATAGAGTGGTGTGAATCATGATAGTGTTCTCGGGCGCCCCTCCAGCAGAGCGCCGCCGCCATGGACCCCGCCTCCTCCCCACCTGCTCCCTCGCCAGCCAGCCACGCGCCCTACCCGGAGAGCCCCGGCCGTCCCCGTCGCGCAATCAGCTGGATCTCCCTTCAGCAGGCCATGCTCACAACTCGGCCCAGGGACCCCCCAGCAGCGGATCTCTGGCCCAGCTGAAGAATCCGGCAACAAGCCCCCTCCTCCCCAATCGCTCCGCCGAAATACGCTCCAAAACCCCCCAGATAGGCCGCCGGCCGCCAAGTCTCGTGGCGCCCTGAGCGAGGGTCTCCCCCCAACACCGCCACCTCGAACTGCGTTCTCCCGGCTACCCGAGCGAACCAGCGGCAGGACCCCGGTATGGGCCCCCCCAATATTTTTTATAAGTCGGCGCCCCTGGGCACATTACTTACTTACTTAATTTCAAGACCACTTTCTATCCATCAGGATCACAGGGCATTCATTCATACTAAAGCACCAATAAAACAGCATTTACAAAACACACCACACAACACCCATAAGATCATAACTGAGCCAGTTAAGACAACTGTATCATTAAAATGACAACTATTTCTGCAGCAAGCTGATGATTTCATTTTCAGATGATTTCATCCCACGACGCAGCTCTCCCATAGTCCTGGGTCTTAAGGCAAGGGTAGAAGAAGCCCACCAACAAAGGTGTCATGTGTGCTTCCGGGGGTGGGGGGTTGGAGTTCTACAAGGTTGATAAAATGAGAGAATGAAATTGACAGATTCATGCATCTCTACTTGGACTACATCTCTTATCTGCTCTAGCCAGTCAAGGCTCCCAGATACCATTTGCTCAGTTACAGTCAAAGAACTATGACGGTTTACATCAGGCGACGGTTTGCATCACACTATACACAACACTTAGGTGGTATGGAACACCCAGATGTTTGGCTGTTTATGCAGTAAGTTCAACTTTCTAATTCAAGGGAAAAGTTCAACTCTTTCCATATATTTGTAATACAAGCCAGCCAAAGAGAACGTTCTAGTCAGTATCTTCAAAAGAGAGACTTCAAAACAGACCTATAAAAGCCCTTCCCTAAGAAAACAAACAAACAAGTAAGCAAAAGACAACATCTGAAAGGACAAGCTAAGCCACATCATAAAAACCACCAGCGGCACCACAATGGTAAGAAGTGCTGACCCGGGTGACAGTTTTATGAGGGAACCTTCTCCTTTGTGGTGGTCCCAGCTCCCCACCTCCCAGCCCAAGGATGAGACAAATTACAATTGCAGTTCTGGCTCAAATATGCATGTCTGACCTCAAGGTCAAGAAAACAAAAAGAAGAGAAAAGGGAAAGCCTAAAAATAAAAATAAATTCTGCTTGGAACATTTCTGTCAAGTGAAAGTACAAGGATCCACTGGGATGACAAAAGACTCCAGGTTCTTCTTGCTGGTCTTGACAAAACTCCCACTCTGCTGCCCTCGGGACTGTTCAGATGTTTCCCATCAGGACCATCCAAAATTATTTCAGAAACTAATTCAAGTGAAACTTGGTGGCAATTTAGGGAGACTTGTGCTGCTGTGTGAAATGTTAATTTATTAAATTTATATCCTGCTGTAGCAGATCCCACCTTCCTGACTACCAATGGCAGGAGACCCACCGCTCTGTATAGCACCACAGGTTTCTGTGCAAAGTAAAACCGATGCTTGGAGACTTAGGCAGAAGTTGAACAATTACTTTGAATATATAACAGACCCAGGGGATCCCCACTAACTGGATTGAGAGTCTTCTAAAAGAGCTCTACCCTCCTGACTGGAATGAGACCCAAGTAGACTCAGCTTCTACTTCTCCTGCTCAGACTCAGCCCTCCAGTTAACTCCTGTCTCAATACGCTCCGAAGACACTAAACACTGCCTTCCAATCTAAGCTCAGACTCCTTTCTCTAATTGTAGACATTTTCCCCCGAGTGGATGTTACACACAGATCAGCTCTAACTCTCCTTCTTTCCCACCTTCTCTCTCTTCAACTATCTCCCTCTCTGAACTCTCTCTCAGAAACGGCTCCTTTTATTCCCCCCGCCCGTCTTGGTAGCCAATCAGAGAGAGGCTCCAGCCCTCTGGTAGAATCCCAAGTCACTGCATCACCAGACTCTGGTCTGGCTCAGCTGTCCATCACAGCTGTCCTTCCTCCCAAAGTCGCTCCGGGCAGCAGACCTTATCCAAACCCCTTTTGAGACATGCTGGAAGGTTGCTGCTGAGGCAGACAAGAAAGTTATATGGAGTGAAGCAAAAAATGGGTTTCAATAAGGCCAGCACATTGTTTTTGGCAGGCAAATGTACCTGGTGATGAGCCTTTATTACGCAGTTGCCCCAGGGCTGGCCCATCCCATTTCGCCACATGAGGTGAATTGATAAGATGCCTCTTTCCCCTGCTGCTGCCCCCCCCCCACCAAAGCCTTGCTTACTAGGGTTGCACACAGTAGTGCAATTGTGGTAGTTTTATTTTTCATTCCTTTCCTAATGAACTTGAGCATGGAATGGGCTTTTTCACCATCTGCCACACACTTTTGTAAAAGTTATCACTAATGCTCCACCACATCCCAGGAAAAGCCTGCTTTGGCATGGGGAAAATGGTCTGATCAACTTGGTGAGCACTTGAACAGCACACTGTGAGTTGACGTCTGCTAGACCGAGTATTTTTTAAATGCAATGGCAAAAAGTGTGATTGACCTTTGGCCAGAGAATCACAGAGTGTCTGTCTGCGTATGCTGATGTCTCTCTGCTTTTGCAGGGCCATGGTGAACATTTCTATTATAGCTTCACCACTTACTACATCCAGTGTCAAAAAATACTTTCCACACCCTGTCTGCACAGTTCTTGGAGGGAGAAGTCACTCCTCTTCCTGCTGCACAGATGGACTCTGAGGCTGGAACTGAACATTTGTGTTTGTTGGTGCTGTGCCGAAACCTCAAAATTTCCTCAAAAGATTTATTCTCCTGCAAAAGATGCTTCTATTTTTCTCTCTCATTCTCAAGAGCACTTTTAAAGTTCTCTCAAATTCCTTCAGCATTCTGGGAAGTAGACGATTGATCTTACTTCATCATTGCAAGGTGGCCAAGGGTAGCATATGTTCCCCTGAACAGCTCTCTCTAACAAACCTCCACCTGCAGCTCTGCCCATGAGATTTATCTGCATGACTAGATCAAGTCCTAAAACTACATGGGAGGAGGTATTTCTGAACCTGGCAGGCAAACAACCTAGCTGGAAGAATGACTCACTTCTTAGACCGAGAGAGACAGAACTGGCAACATTTCTGTCCCGCTTTGTAACTCATCCATGCTGCCTCGTGTCACCACGCTGCCAAGTCCCTCTTGCCCTTGCCAAAGGGATGCCGGGGCCTGTGCCACCAGCGATCAAGCCTGCCAGGATCACACAATGCACTTGTCAACACTCGTAAGAAGGAAATTTGACACAAATCTTTTAATTAACCCATGATCCCCATTCCTTTTGCTCGCTTGCTTTTTGTTGGTGATTGCGTTCTCTAGCAAATCCCTTTAGTCCTATTGAAAGCACAAAACACTGGAAAAGAAGAAAAAACTGCCACACCCTTGGGCTTCATTTATTTTTCATCAGTTATTGTGTGCCACCCATGTTCATGACATCAGAGACATGGTTGGAGGTGACATGAGAGCTGCTCCCTCCCAAGGCTCCCTCCTCCTTGTCCTTCTGCCAGAAGACTAAGACCTTCCTACTCAGACACGTGTTTGAAAACTAGGTGCAGACTAAATATCTAATATAAATGAGATTACTTGACAAAAGCAAGTTCACACATCTCATTCAGCTTGTATACATACTTAGGGTACATATGTAAGAGGCTTGTTTATAATTATATTTGGGAAATGATTCGTGTTCTTATGCAGCTGCATTGTTTTATACTTTCTGGATGTTCCACAAACATTATAAAGTAGTTGTGTTCTATGTTACAGATCAAGCACTGCTAGGAGTTGTTTCCTTTTTTATCAATTAAAAAATTGGTGCGGCATGAGCAAATATTTATTCTGGAACTGTGGCCCAGAGAAAAATGTTTGAGAACCACTGCTTTACATAAATGACAGCAGCAACAATTTTAAGGAAGCAAAGCCAGAGAGAAGAGCAGGGACCTATGGAAAACACTTCCATTATCAGGCTGGGCTGGAATATGGATGGACCAGTTCAAAGAAAGAGGAGCCCTTTACTGGTGTCAGAGCAATAAGAGCTAGGGCTCTTCCCTGGCTACCAGCAATGCAAATCATGTCAGAGTGTGTGGCATCACACTGACAAGCCTCACAGACCTGAAATGGGACAGCTGTGTAATGAAAGTATAACATTTGTATAGACACCATAAGATTCTACTCTCAGTTGACCAGAGTATTGGCATGTTTGAACATTGGAAAGCGTAGTTGTTCCTGAAAGAAGATCAAGAATTTTCCAGGAGGCTGCAGTGTGAAACTATGAGACCGCTGAGCTGGAATGCTGGTTTAAGATTTCTCCAGAGGTGACTATAGTATTAATCGGACTGTATTTTTAAGAAAAACAAATCCAAAGCCTTAAATATGAATACAACTTTAATTCAGAGCAGATGACAACAATCCCCCCTTTAAAAAAAATATTTTAAAACACTTTTAGGAGATCTATAGTATTGATTAAGAGACCTAAAGAATGGGAGGATAACTTTCTAGGCCTCTTTATCTGGCATCCATAACTCTTCTCAGGCCACACCCTTCACTGGCCCTTGCTTTGCACCCTGATCCCCCACCCCTGGCTGCAATGTGTCCTTAAATTCTGATTATGCCTGTTGTTTGACTGGATAGAGGATAGAGATGGGTGAGTGCAGAAATTGCCTACTGCACAAAGGTGAAATTTGCACCCATTGACAAAAGTCCCCCTGACTACCATATTGGTGGGGATCACATCCGTATTAACAGCAAAGTGGCAGTGGTTGATGCTGTTGTGCAAAACAGATGCCTGTAGATTACTAAAACAGCAGGTGTTTGTTTGTCCTACCTGTTCCAAGAAACAAGACATGATATTTTCCATCTGCCGCATTGACACGATCGACAGCAATCTTTGTATATTTGTAGTCTGTTCCTGTACGGATTATCAATGGCCTCTTATGAACCGGGTAGATGGGATTGAACATCAAGGGATGGTTCCTGATGAAGGTGACCACATCATCTGGAAACTCCTTGGTGGTCCGTATGTTGGGTGTGAAGGCTCCTCCAGGACACTGTAAAAGAGGCACTGGATGTCATCACTTAGTAACTATACCAAGGACCTTTCAATTCCCAGTTCTTTTAAATACCCCCTGAATTGCAGAAATGTGCATTAATTCTCCTTTGTCCTTGGGATAAAACTGGCAAATCTAAATCAATACGAGAGCATGAGTTGGCATTCAAGCGCTTCAAGGTGTACTTAAGCTTACTTCATCAAAATATGATTTCATTCCAGTGCCATTAAAGCTGTGTTGGAAGAACCACAACTACAAAATTCCAGTGAATCCTAACACTGAATTTGTGAAGTTCCTGCAAATAATATATTTGTGGTGGGAAAACAAGCGACTTACTGCTAAATGATACCAACTTGTTCCAGTAAGAATATTAATTAACCTGATGTTGATGCCTATCAAAATGCCAATCAAGTCGTCATTTAATTTGACGGCTGCACATCCCTTTACATGGCTACTAATCACCCACAATAATGTATACTCAAAAGCTGGGCTGGGGTCTTTAACTTGTAATTTGCTCCAGAATGGTACACCAGGACACATAACTGACCACAGATGTACACATGTAATGTACTGCAGCAATCTGTCACATGGATACCTTCACCCAAGTTTAGTTCTAGTACTAATGTACCGATTCTAATTGTACAAACAACTCTGATGGCTCATGGAGTGGTCTGCATGTGCACAAATTACCTGAATGCAGAATGCAATGCTGAAAGTTAGCTTGCAATAACATTCAACAAGTTACTGCAGGCATACAGGTGGCTGGCTGAAATACGTTAAAACACTTTCCCACAAACAAGTACCCCCCCCCCCGCCCCCAGTGTAACCTCAACCCAATCCTGGCAAATCCCTGTCTGCTTTTTAACCTGTTTCGGGAAGCTTTTGATGTTTGATGTATTATAGTATTTTAATATTCTTTTGGAAGCCGCCCAGAGTGGCCGGGGAAGCCCAGCCAGATGGGCGGGGTATAAATAAATAAATAAATAAATAATTAATAATAATAATAATAATAATAATAATAATAATAATAATAATAATAATAAATGAAATTACTTCATTTTGGGGAATGGGCTGTTTCTAGCATCAGAAAAGGGAAGGGAAGGAAAGGACAGGATGGGACTGCTTTGTTGATTTATTCTGAGGTTTACTTATACTGCAAGGGCAGTGACAAATCTTAGTGCAGCTGCTCATCTGACTGAGTCTCAAACAGTGCGGTGACCAGGCCCGTCATAGCAAGGCTGCATTTTAATAGCTTTCTGTTACTGCTGCAAGAAGGGAATGATTGCAAGATATGTCAGCACTCACTGTAAAACCACAATACAGGCTAAAATGTCCTTGAAAGGCAATGTCAAAGTCAAGACACGGTTCTACATTTTGCTTGAACAAATTATCTGATTGCCAACAGTTGATGAAACTGTAAACTTCCAAAATAAGAAAGAAAAGAAAGGCTAAAGAATAAAAACGCAATCCTGTTAAGTATCAGATTGTCTTGTTTTTTTTCACCTGTTGTGAGGATTGGAGGTGCAGGTTCCTACATCTAAGGCCACAATTCTAGCTGCTGTTTTTGCATGCTACTTCTGACCCTCTGACTCCTTTCAACTGTTTCAGTATGAACTGGAACAGCCCAAGTAAACCCATCTTATTCACCTGATTTACACTCCACTTATTTCACAAAACCTTTCCTGGGCCATCATAGCCCCACAGACTCACTCATTACAATATGCTATTGGCCTGGGAACTGCAGTGACACCAGTCTTTCCTGAGCCACAGGGAAGCGATAGCCAATGTGGCACCCTCCAGCTGTAGTTCGACTACAACTCCCATCATCCCTGACCGCTGGTCCTGCTAGCTAGGGAGTTGTAGCCCAACAACAGCTGGGGACCCACACTGCCCTAGAACTAAACCTCAGTAGTAAAGGACATGTAGCTGTCCTAGGCTGGAGCAACTGCAACTATACAAATCACTGACAGTAGGGCTGGGAAAGATCTCTGCCATTCAGAATGCACAGCTAGTGTGACCAATGGTCTAACTCAGCTCTCCCTAACATGGTAACCTCCAGATATTTTGGACTCCAACCGCCATCATCCCTGATGATACAGCATGCTTGCAAGGGCTGGTGGGAACTGTATCCAAAACACCAGGGAAAGGCTATGTCTGGAGGAATGAGGGAGAGTAGTGGGAGTCGCCCATCCAAAATCCACCTCCCTCCCAAAGATGACAGCTTACACCCTGGATCATGGTGGTGGGACACTGAGGAGCAGTCTGAGGAAGGTGCTGGTATCAGGGGGTTTGAGTGATCAAGGGGGGGGGGGGTCAGGAAAAGGAGGGCCTTCCAGGTTAGAGGCTGAGAGTCACAGTGGGAGTGCAGACTCAAGACAGAGGAGTCAGAGGTTGTCCTTGCTAGCCAGCAGCAGGGCAGTCCGAGCCCAGTTGGCTCGCCTCCTCCTCTGACACCCCCCCTCGAGGAGAGTCCTGCACGTTGCTGAGAAGTGGGCCAGACAGGCTCATACTCTTGACGCAGCCTTCGTCTGCTTGGGAGGGATCCGGAGTGAGAGGCTAGAGGGGGAAGGGAGGAGGGGCCAGTGGTCAGTTTCAGCAATGATTTAGTTGGATTAAGATGTGTTGCTATTTTAGGTTAATAAAATGCTATTTGCATCCCATGCTTTCCTGCCCTGTGGATCACCTGGGCTCACTTGAGAGCTCCTTGACAGGCTAGTCTAACTCAACAGAAGGCAACTTCATTTATCCAACTTTTGCTTTACTTTCACATTGAGGGACCAGAGCGGTACTGTACCCGATTCCCTCGAGACAAGTTCCAACAATGCTCAAGAGAGAAAAATCTGTTCCATCTATTTTATGCACACACAGAGAAACATCACAGTCCATGCCAGAAATGGCCAACTTATTGCTCACACTTATACATGATGTAAACAGCATTTTTAAATGTGATTCCTTGGCAGAATTATTTATACATTTGCCACGGGGCAATTAATGCACCAGGGAGACAAAATAAATGGGCCTCAGACCATGAAAAATGACGAGCCTCTTGTACTACTTCAAAGCTACACCTCTATTCTATTCAGTTTCCTAAATGCAGAATTAGAGACTGATTGGTGTAGGAGTTCAGCCTTGGTATGAAAGAGAAGTAACTGTCCAATGGCAGACATAGACACAAGGTAGAGTGTTCTAAGATGGTAGGACTTTAGCTGGTAAGTTGTCATCTCATGACTGAGTTATCGCATTCATGTCACAAGCGCCATGTCTGTGGAAAGTTAATATGCCAAGTTTCTAGTGTAGCTTTTTCCTGGTCCAGCTATTGTTCTGCATTTAGTGAGTTATGCACACAGAGGTGTGCAGGAAACATTCAGATATGCAATCCCTTATCTGCTGCAAGGAGTACAATTCTAGGAGGACTTGAGTTACTACCTAATGCTTTATCTACACATATGGTTTGGCCATAAACCATTCATTTAGGACAGGGATAACTAATATGACGCTCTCCAGCTGTTATACTGCAGCTTCCACCACCCCTGACCATTAGTCATGCTGACTGCGCTGAGGAGCATTGGAGTCTAACAACATCTGGAGGACTCCTATCTCTGATTGAGCTGAGCAAACTGGCTTTGCTATCTTCTTCCATAACAATTAATAATGGCTCAATTAGGTCCTTTGGCAACAGGCTGATGCTTTGTTACTGTAAAGAAGAAAGTGCTCTTGTGAGCTTTCCAGAGGCTTCTGCTCACTGAAATGGAATGGTGAACTAGGCAAAGCAGTGGCGTAGCGTGGGTTGTCAGCACCCGGGGCAAGGCAAGTAATTTGCGCCCCCTAACCCGTGGATTTTAGTAGGGGCAGAGAGCTGCGAGTGCGACCCCCCCCCCAGAAGTTGCACCCGGTGCGGCCGGCCCCCCTGCACCCCCCACGCTACGCCACTGAGGCAAAGCTCAGGCTGATTCGAGAAGCCAGCACCAACCTCCTAAGGTACTCATTTCAGCAACAGTTTTACGCGGATTTGAATATGTAACATATTCACTGGGCAAAAGCCAAGCCCTGCAGACTTGGCATTCCTGCAATACATACCAGTCATTGCAGATATTTCTTCCACGATTGAATATAAGTCAAAGGAAACATTAATGACGTAACATACTGGTTCATGCTGGGTTGGCGGCTGTGTTTTATATCTTGTTAGTCAACTGGACTTTATACAAATCATGTCATAGAATACGTTATGAGCCTTACATCATCCCTTGTGTAAGGGAATATTCTTTGCGTCCAGTGACTATATAGCTGGTTCATTTCTTTAGGGTATAGAAGAGTTCGCTGCCTCCAGATAGTGCTTATTTCAAAGTTGTTTTACGTTTGCAATAAGCCATTCTTTCTGCCAGTTAAGAAATGCAAAGCCAAATAATACAGGAACTCATCTCAGCTGTAACCGAATAACATCCCTTTCTCCCGCCAGTTTGCCCTGGGCATACCCACATGCTTTTCTTGGAGATGAATGCTATGTTGTAGTTCCTAGGAGAGGGCTGTTCTTCGAACTGAACAAATACGGGAATGTTTTATCCTCTTCCAAGCATGACCCCCTGCTTAAGATGTGACCACAGGAAAAGTACAGTGTTCTTAACCGTTAGTCTTCTGTCTGTCAAACGTAAGAACCAAACTGCATATCCTAAAACCTCACATAGCACAACCTTTCCCAGGCTGTACCACTTTGGAGGGTCATGGGTTTGAGCCCTGCGTTGGGCAAACGATTCCTGCATTGCAAGGCATTGGGCTAGATGATCTTTGTGGTCCCTTCCAACTCTACAATTCTATGATTCAATGAACCCAAGGCAGTATATTGCTAATAATGTCTGTGATATTGTATCAGAAGCTGTTATTCCAATAGGATTACTCTACAGTGGTGCCCCGCAAGACGAAAAACTCGCTAGACGAAAGGGTTTTGCATTTTTTGAGCTGCTTCGCAAGACGAAAACGTCTTGCAAGTTTGTTTCCTTTTTCTTAACACCGTTAATACAGTTGCGACTTGACTTCAAGGAGCAACTCATAGAACGCGGTGTGGTAGCCTTTTTTTGAGGTTTTTTGAAGACTTTGGTGATTTTTGAAGCTTTTCCAAAACTTTCCCGACACCATGCTTCGCAAGACAAAAAATTCGCTAGACGAAAAAACTCACGGAACGTATTAATTTCGTCTTGCGAGGCACCACTGTATTAAAAATATTCATAGAGCACAAATGTAACTTTAACATGTAATTTTGTTATGTATATTTGCTTTAAAATTGCTGATTTTATTCATATTTTGATAAATTCCACATCAATTTGTTTTACTTTTCCTGATTTTTAAAATGCATATTATACAGTGGTACCTCGGTTTACGAACTTAATCCGTTCTGGAAGTCCGTTCTTAAACCAAAAGCGTTCTTAAACCAAGCCGCACTTTCCTAATGAGGCCTCCCGCTGCCAGTGTCCTTCCACTGTTCAGATTCCATTCTTAAACCAAGGTAAAGTTCTCAAACCGGGGCACTATTTCCGGTTTTGCGGAGTTTGTAAACTGAATCGTTCTTAAACAGGACTGTTCTTAAACCGAGGTACCACTCTATATCTTTTCTAGGTAAACTGCTTATGGGTTTTTTGTTTTGTTTATGTTGTTGATTAAATAGTCTCTCAAACTTTTCAAATAAATAAACAAATGGATATGTGTTAATTATTTACTTGCATAAAAATGTCCCAACACACCAGTCCTAGGCACAGATATGTATACATACACAGTATCTCATTGCGTTCCATTACTTCTGAGCTCGGGAAGAGAGTGTATTTTAGAAGCTATATTCTTTCATATAACTCAACTTTAACTTTTGCATATGGAACATCTGTCTTTTCCCGGAAGCATTTGAACAATCCCAGGCCCACTAAACTTCCTTGCAAAAGGAGTAACTTGATTTGTATATCCCAAGAATACTATTAAAATAATGAACCTCTGAAATGCAAGCTATTCGTTACTATGATCCTTCATTCACCTTTTATCTGTTAAAAATGGCTTAAAGTGTAACCGGCATTCATCTTTATGTAAAGCCGCATTGATACCCTTGGCGCTAAAGGGAATTCCATTTCACTTGTGTCTAGTACTGTTCACCGTCGAAAACCCCAGATGCAGGAACCGGATCTGTCTAAGCTAATCAAATTATTTTAATCATCAGTGCCATTAACAGCCATTACGCTTCGGTTACAAGTTTATCAGCAAAGCTCTCATTGCTAATCAGCAGAGTAACTGATCTTTGCTAACAAGGCTGCTGCACTTTCTCTATCTGAAATCACTGAAATGTTATTGTAAGTTCCCCTAGGACCAAGAAAAAGGAAGACAGGATATTGAGGAATAAATTGGCCATGACCTTAGTCGAGAGCTGCAATGTCATTCATTTGCTGCTTAAGGAAAACCAGTGTAAGCTATTACCTTCTCCTGTATCTTGGGAAACTGCAGTACATATGAGGTTGCCCTCTGAACACTGATCCATTTAACCCAGCGCTACTTCAACTGGCAGTGGCTATTCATCTTCTCAGGCAGATCTCTGAGCCAACCTAGCCATCACAATGAATGGTGCTATCCTAAGAAAGCTTGTGGAGATTTGAGTCTTACAGAGTTGGCCATGCATAGGATTTCAGTCTGAAAGATGGAGACTGAACTGCATGCCCTACTGCTGAGCTCCTGGCTGTTGTCACCACTGTGTCTGAACATGTAATTATTTCCTATGCGCAAGGAGGAAAGCGGAGTAGCTGTCTGGCTGGCTGTGGCCAGGAGAAAGTGCTAAATGAAGGTTAGGGAGCTTCAGCCTCCGGGGATGAGTGTCTCTTTCCGGCCCTTGAGACCACACCCCTATTGGCATTGCTTGGCACTCTCCTCAGGTGCAACCTGGTTGCAATGTGTACTTGACCTCTGATAATGAATCATAGAATCATAGAATCATAGAGTTGGAAGAGACCACAAGGGCCATCGAGTCCAACCCCCTGCCAAGCAGGAAACACCATCAGAGCACTCCTGACATATGGTTGTCAAGCCTCTGCTTAAAGACCTCCAGAGAAGGAGACTCCACCACACTCCTTGGCAGCAAATTCCACTGTCGAACAGCTCTTACTGTCAGGAAGTTCTTCCTAATGTTTAGGTGGAATCTTCTTTCTTGTAGTTTGGATCCATTGCTCCGTGTCCGCTTCTCTGGAGCAGCAGAAAACAACCTTTCTCCCTCCTCTATGTGACATCCTTTTATATATTTGAACACGGCTATCATATCACCCCTTAACCTCCTCTTCTCCAGGCTAAACATGCCCAGCTCCCTTAGCCGTTCCTCATAAGGCATCGTTTCCAGGCCTTTGACCATTTTGGTTGCCCTCCTCTGGACACGTTCCAGTTTGTCAGTGTCCTTCTTGAACTGTAGTGCCCAGAACTGGACACAGTACTCCAGGTGAGGTCTGACCAGAGCAGAATACAGTGGCACTATTACTTCCCTTGATCTAGATGCTATACTCCTATTGATGAAACCCCTATTGATAATGCCTCTTGCCTGCTTGGATACAGGACAGAGAGGCTATGTGTGATTGTATGCAGAAACTATCCCACTGTAAAAAGGGGACACAGGCCTTCATTGTCCACTTTTGCCTCTGGCCGCTGACTGCCATTGATAGAGCTGCCCTCATAAGGTCAAACAGAAGGTACCGTGGCTCTCAGGCTGAAGAAGGGTCCCCCTTGCTAAATCAGCTTGAAATCATAGAGTACCACAAGAAAATTGTCTCAGTTCCTTCCCCTTATCTATTTTATCTTTTCTTTCAGTCTTGTCACAAACAGATAGCCCACCTTTTCCTAAGTGATTCCAGAACTTTTAAATGTTTTTAAACATTCTTCAATGTTTTAAATAGGTTTTTATTTGACTTTAAATTGTACAGTTTTAACATAGTGCTGCTTGCCGCCCCAGGCTCCTTTAGGCAGAAGGGTGGGATAAAAATCTAATAAATAAATGAAACTTCCCTAGATAAGTCACTTCCATTAGCTAAATGTTTTTACAGGTTAACAACTTAAAAATCATGTTGCCATAGCCTAGGCTCAGTGGTTTTCATCTCTTAGTGCTGAGGAATATGCCGTAAATTGTTCTCCTTCCCTTTAGAATAGGGGTCAGCAAACTTTTACAGCAGGGGGCTGGTCCACTGTCCCTCAGACCTTGTGGGGGGCCAGACTATATTTTGAAAAAAGAAGAATGAATTCCTACGCCCCACAAATAACCCAGAGATGCATTTTAAATAAAAGCACACATTCTACTTATGTAAAAACATGCTGATTCCCAGACCGTCCAGGGGCTGGATTTAGAAGGCAAAGGGGTCAGATCCGGCCCCCGGGCCTTAGTTTGCCTCCCCATGCTTTAGATAACTGTCTTTTAAAAACAGCTATCTTCTCTCTAGGCTAAACACACTGCAGAACTATCCACTTCCCTAATTCTGTCAAAATCACCCACAGCTTCCTTTTATCAGCTTTACTGCCTCTTAATCCTGGCCAATTTGTCCACATGCCTTCTGAAATGTGGCCAAATGAAATAAAACCGAAGGGAGCAGTCCAGGAACAGACCAAAGCGATGCTGAGTGAAGGATCATGCCTAAGGCTGATAAAGATAACACAAAGGCAAGTTGGACTTGTAAAACCATGTTTAGATGAGTACTTACAGTCCCAGGTCGTGGATAAGGAATTCTTCCCTGATAGGGAATCAGCTGGTGGTTTGGCCCTTCCTTGTGTGCAAACGGCCCATTGAACACTCTCTGGATATCAGACAAGTGATACACACAGACTGCTGAACCTTTAAATACAGAGCTGGGGAAGAAAAAGAAACAAACAAAAATCTGTTCATGCTACCTGCTTGTTATTGTGCACACAAAATCATTGACACCATTCTAGCTTGCTTACAGAATCACAGATTCGTAGAGTTGGATCAAGCCCAACCCTCTGCAATGCGGGAACAGTTGCAAAATGAAGTATTTAAACTGGGGCGGCCGAAGGTAGCTCTCGGTCGCCTCAAAGGTCCTGAGGTGACTTACTGTAGGCTGGCGAGGATTTCTGGCTCCTAGTAGCAGCCACAAAATGACTCTTTCCTGGCCAAATTAGAAAGAAATGAAGAAAGCTTTGGGGAACCTGGAGTGGAAGGCTGTGAGCTACATTCTGGCATTCCGCTCTGGTACTCAACTGCCTGGATTCAAAATTATTTAATTCTAAAAGTATATCTTTTGCACCCAGCTCCCATTGGTGGATCTCAAGGTTATATCATCATCATCCCACAAGCCCCAAGTCTGCCACTCTTGCTTTCTACTGTTTTTGTATTCTGCACTGCATTCTGTATCTAAAGGCAGCACCATGTCATACCATTGTGGTGAGTGTTTCCTCTTGACTGCACAATGTTTTATTTTATTTTGCTCAAGACTGTGATAGGTCAGTCTTTTGAGCAACTAAAGAATGGGTGGTCCAGCCTTGCAGTGAATTAGACTGGTTTTTTTAAAAATGTTTTTTACTGGTCACTGATTCTGTAATAAATGTTCCTGAAGACATCTCACTGTCTAAGTGCAGAGTCACTTTCAAATTCTGTTGGGAGAAGTTCTTTAGCAGATAGAACCATTAAGCTAATGCTGTGATCCAGCACCACAGCTTCATCCAACCTGGGGCACTCCACTTGCTGTGATTCTAACATCCATCAGTTTGAGCTGGGCTGACTCTGGCTGGGCTGGTGAGAGTGGAAGTCCAATACATCTGGAGGGCACCAGGTTGGCAAAGGCTGCTATGCCCACTTATGTGGGTATATTAAGTTGAACGCAAGGGAACTTCTTTCCGAACAGACATGTATAGGACTGCACTTTTGAGAGATTGAACTAGATGATGTTATGAAGTCAATTGCTCCACCTGCAATATTGGAATTAACAGTAACAACATTTTTGGAAGATTGGGAAAGGTTATGGAAAATTGATTTAAAAATTACAGATTGTTCTTTGCTGAAAGAAAATTATACGAAGATGATGTATAGATGGTATACGACACCAGTGCAGTTGGGAAAAATGTACAAAACCAGTTCAAATTTATGTATAAGAAAAAGGAGGGGACATTTTACCATATGTGGTGGGATTGTAATGAAATTAAGAAATTTTGGGAAATGACATACAATGAATTGAAGAAAATGTTCCATCTAACATTTGTTAAAAAACCTGAAGCATTTTTGTTAGGGATTGTAGGAAAAGACCTGCCAAGGAAGCTGAAAAACATCTTTATGTATGCGACAACAGCGGTGAGAGTCTTAATAGCACAAGGATGGGATGGAAGACTGAGGAAATCCTGACTCAAGAATTATGGCAAGAGAAACTGATGGACTATGCAGAACTGGCAAAATTGACACATAAACTATGGGACATGGATAACTGTGACTTTAAGGAGGAATGGGAACCTTTTACCAAGTACCTAAAGATGCAACAAAGTGAATTGGACACCTTGGCAGGCATTGAATAAACACTCACAAATTTGTTTATTGATAATAATTAGTTAGATAAATTAAGGACTTATACAATTCTGTAACATGCAGAGAATAGCATTCATAGAGAAACCAGAGATTGGAACTGAGGGAAGTCGGGGGGGTGTGTGTGACGGCAGGTTGTTTATGGGAGGGAGGGGGTGGGGAGAAATGAGGAAAAAATTAAGGATGATATGTTTTAAGATGTTTTGTTGAATTACCTAATAAAAATTTAAAAAACAACAAAACAATAACAACATTTTGCTGTGTTTTCCAAGTGTCCAAAGCCCTTCGCCAGCACTATTGAGTTGTAATTCTTACAACAACCCTTTAAGGTAAATCGGCATTATTATCCCCATGCGAAGGATTGAGACTGAGGAAAAGCATCTTGCCTAAGGCCACCTAGTGACTTTGTGGTAGATGCAAGATCCATACAGGATTGTTGTAAGGATAAAGAAGATTAGGAGGAAATACTTTGAATGCTCTGAAGTATTACATTTCTATTGACTATTGACAGCCACTTTACTTAGAAACAGGGATAAGTAAATTCTAAATAAGATTAATGAAATGTCGATCTTGGTAAAAAAAAAATTTTTTTTTCATTTCCCCCCAATTTTTCTGAAAAAGATTTAAAAAATTTAAGCCGCGGCTGAAAAACACGAGAACCCAAAAGGAGACTTGAAAGAACACAGAGTAATAGCAACCCCTGACTTTTCAGTTGCTTCCAAATGTCTGCACACAGAATGGCTAAGAGGTAAATGGGCCTCATTAAAGGGGTAATTAGTTTTCCCAGGTTGATTATGGAGTTAAAGGATGCAATCTTGGACTGCAGAAGGATGCATCCTGTTTAATCTTCATTCTCCAGTTTATGCAAATATATCTGCTGAAATGCTTATCATGGCAGCTTGAAGCGAAACACTACAACAAAGTTTTTTTTAAAAAAGCAACTACACTTAAGCAAATTAGAATTTAATTAAGGCTGCACTCTGAATGATTAGATGCAAATCTCATGCCACTTGGTGATTCTAGACGTTAATAAAATCAGCGATATTGAGTTGGGAGTAAGTGAGTTGGGAGACTGGAGTTTAAATGTAAAACACATAGATATTTATGTTTGGTAAGACAGTTTAAGATGTAAGACCTTGCCCTCCCAAAATTTGCATTGTATCTTCCTTACCACCCAAATATTCCCTTCTCTGTACCACCACTGAAGCATGAATATATCCATGCTGTACAAGTGGATATGCTCAGTGTGAGTCCTTCTTCAAATTTTATGGGAAATGCTGCCAACAGAATGCGGAAACAGAATGTGCATTTTGCTGGCAGTGCTTATTCACTTGTAGCCACTTTGCTTTTCTAAACATTAATCAAATTTTACACATTACGGCATGAAGCTGTGTGGAGGGGGCTAAAAAATGTCTTTCACAAATGGAATGGAAATTGGCCCCTGCAGAGAGGAATATAATTGCTCCCATAGTGTTGATGGGCCTCCAGAGACCTAAAGCAGTGAAGTGGCTGCACATCACAGAAATTCCCTCTTTAGTCCAAGGAATAATGTGCTAGACCTGGAGGCAGAACATGTGGGCAGATGGAAGTGGCAGGAAAGTCTGCCTCTTAAGGAGGGCAATTCGTGTTTCTGGAAGTGGCCTCTTCATGCCTTGTGGAGCAGCTAAGGATCTGCGATGAATTTATTTGACCCTATCTGCATCAAGCTATATTCTATCTTTATCACCAAACTCCGAATATAATTGCACATTGTATTAATTAACATTAGTTTTTAACATATTAGTGGCCATGTGGTGATTTTAGCTAATAAATTTTACTGTTTAATGTCTTAACCTGTATATTAAGGTACTTGTAAAGCTCTCTTCAGAGTAGGTAATGTCTTGATAATATAAATGTTTTAAGTTTTTTGTAATAATCCAGCATATTTTCTTCTAATTGTTGAATGATTCTGTGTACACTGTGGCAGCTTTCGGCTATGTGCAATAAAACTGACTGACTATTTTGTCTGTGTTAAACTGGCTGCCAGTTCAGCTTCTCTGGATGCCTCTCAATACAATCCTCAAGGAGGAACGTTGTAAAAGTGCTGCAGAAATAAGTGCCCAAAGGAACCATCTCAATGGCTCTCCACACACACACACACCCTGGTGGCCATGCATTTGGTGGCAGTAGGACTTGGCCCAGCCAGGCCACCTAAGCTTCCCACTCATGTGACAGAGACCAATGCCCATGTATACACCTTGGGTTCCTTCACACTACTATGTTCTACCTCTGCAGGCAGAGGCCAGTTGCTGAGGACCACAAGTGGGGAGACTGCTGTCTCACTCTGGTCTTGCTTGTGGGCTTCCTATAGGCTTCTGGTTGGTTACTGTGAGAAAAGGATGCTGAATTAGATGAGCATTTGGCCAGATTCAGCAGGCTTCCTCTTAAGTTATTACTTCTGAATGAACGGTTTCAGGGTGGGTACGACCAGCAGGTCCTAACCCACTAGCTTCTTTGCACATCTGCTGTGTGCACTGGATGTATTTGAAGAGGGCTGCTGTGTTCACAAAAACAGGGTTTGGCCTAAAGTGCAGCCTAGCTGGAACCAAACAAGCAGAGGTGAAATGGAAGGCTGTTAACATCCTACATGTGAGATAAAAGAGCTTTTAATAAGGTGCCTAAAAAGCCAAGTAATATACGATCCACTTAAACACAAATGGCGCTACCATTATGTTGTGCACATGAAAGCAGATGGATCCTAGGCTTATGTTGGGATAGACAGGAAAAAGCAATAGGAATGTACATTGCCTGCACTTTCTTATGTGAGAACCAAAAAGAAAAAGAAACAAACAACTAAAAACAACATTTAAAACGACAACAACGAAAAGCATTTCTGGGAGTCTGGTCAAGCATGAGAAGTGTGAGAGCTGACCTGCCTTTTATTTGCAATAAACTCAGCCTGAAATGAAAGGATTTATAACAAGAACTGAAACTCTAAAACTGAGCGCAAGGGTGGGGGGTAGTGAGAAAGGAAATTACAGCTGAAGATGGAAACTAAGGGAACACTCTCCAAAGGAGATTAACCAGTGATCACTAGGGCATGCCTATGTTACAGACTGAAATTAGTTTAAGAGTTATTAACTCGCTCCAGAGACACCTGGAAGCATAATTCTTTGCCAGGTGAAGGTTCTCCAACAAAGGTTTTCTGCTCTGTAATTTTGAATATTGCTTTGGATGAAGACATAACAGTGAAGCTGGGGGTACCTGAGGCTCAGGAGCCCAGTGGGGCCTCTCAACCCTCCACAACTGCCCCACCACCACTACCACATACCCTTCTCCCCAGGGCACACGGCTCCCTGATGCAGAAATGAGCCTGCTGTCTACAGCCAAGGTGGTACAACTGGGTCAACCTGAGGGCTACCCTTCCTTCTGGGCAGCCTTCTGGAGTGCTGAGGGGCTCCAGGCAAAAGCGGGGGGAGCAATGAATTTTACCTTAGCCTAGATTCCACATGCGCTCACACACCTCTCTCTGTTCTCCACCCAGGCAAGGAAGAGCCATGAGCAGAGTTCAAGGGAACATCCCAGCCAGAAATAAAAGACTCAAGGAGGCTGCAAAATAGAGCTGATGAGGGTTTTCCTTGGGTTGGGGGGAGGATAAAGGTGAGGAACCGGAGAGGCCTGGGGGCCCTCATTCAGTTCCTGGGCCTGAGGTCCCCCACCTTGGGAATTTTGGTAAAATTTACATTCATTGCTTCACCTACTTTTGTGTCTCTCCCAACCTGCCCCTGGCATGTGGCCCGCAGAAGTTTGCCCCCAAAGGAATGGAGTCCTTGAGCCAAATAACCTTTCCCCTCTGTGCCTGGATGTAGCTCCCTCACTGGAATGGAGAGAAAATGGCAGACACACCAACTGAACAATTTCTTAAGTTGTATCCTGCTTTCCATGTGGGATTTGAGATGTGGCCTTCTGATGGATGTGTGCATGTGGGGTTTGCATTTGGATGCAGGAACTTAAACTGCAAACAGGAGTGATATTACACTAGGTATGTAATGATTACAATAATGTAAGCCTTGGCATAGTAACTCAACATGGGTCTCAGAAAGGCAGAATATTTACCAGACTATATCCTGCATTTCAGTGCCGTACAAACCTTACATCAGGTTCTAATCTGATATTAAAGTTTTCAGCTTACTGACCCTTCCCTTCCCTCTCTGAATCTTGCTAGATGAGCAAATCTGATTCTACATCGCATGTGGGTTCCAAGGAACAATGTACCAGGATCTGTTGTCCTAAAATCACTGTTCCGCTGCTCACATAAGTGTGAGCATAAATCAGGTACAAAATGCATTAATCACATTAATCACTTCAGGCTATGCACCCTATGTTGAATTTATTATGTTTTCTTCAGCACAAAAAAACCTGATTCATTTCAGAAACACCCATAGAAACATGGGCTTCAATCAAAACTAATTACAATCCTGTGTTCTAACATGTATCTGCTGTTTGGAGCATGCAGAGGTTGAAAATAAATTAGGCTCTGCTGCCAAATGAAATCCATTAAGACCTTTAGTTTTAATTATACTGCATGTTTGGAATGGGGTGTGTGTGTGTGAGATAGAGAGAGAGATCCTTAGGGTCTTGTGGAGAAAGAAACGTACAGCAGCATAAACTCCTGCACAAGGAACAGGAAATGTCTCCAGGGCCTGGAATAGAGTCAGTGCTCCCTTGCTTACCACCTTATATGGCCTGCCTGAGCCTAACCCATTTTCCACTTCACCATATGCATTAGGCAAACCAATTTCTAGCTCACACATACTGCGTATGTAATCATAAATGTGGTCTTTCTGCGGCCCCCCCCCGCCTCTACTCCTGCTGGTAAACTTTATTCTTTCACTGTTGACAGTTGCTCAAAAGAAAAGAAGGCGGCTCAGCTGCTTAAATGATACCTTTTTGATTGCCAAGCAATTAAGAAAGAAAGAAAATTATCATATTTATTAGTCTGATGACAACTTAAAATGCATGCTACCAATGTAATTTGGTGATGTGCCTAGACAGGGAGCAGTTTCAGAATATTCAGTATACACACAGACAGTACAAACCAACCTCAATGGAAATTGAGTTGTTAAAGCATTGGGCGGTTGCGGGGGGGGGGGGAGTCCTTTCAGTTTGATTTGTCTTTTGACAGTGAAGTGTCTTACAGTATTTTTTGAGCCCAAGGGACAGAGTGAGTTAGAATTTAAATTATAGGTTATATATCACACCACTGAGAGATAACTAACTGTTCTCTGTCATCAACAAAACAGCTACGGTGTTGGCTCCTACGGTGTTCATCTCCTATTTTAGAACGAAATTCATGAAAAGCAATGAGAAGATGGCAGACAAAAGTGTCTTCCAGTTAACGAATGTGTGGAAGCCATTTATCTGACCCAATGCCTATTTAGAGACGTCGCTGGAGCACGTGGGACCAGACACATGGAAAAGGTTGAAATGCTGCTCCAGTATTGTGTGACTGGACCAGAGGGAACGTACGATGGATGGTTTCAGGGGAAAACCTCATAAGAAGCTTGGAGAGGTGTGTGTGCAGAAAGCTCTCACTTTTTTCATGGCTGCAATGCCACCCACTGTGTGGTTGAGGGGTCTGTGGTTCCCACTCTTCTCTTTGCTGCATCTTTTGCTATACCCACCATTGCCTCAGGCCCTGTGGTCCCCAGAGGTTAGCGCATGAAAAAATACAGTCCTGGGGCTAGAAAAGGTCCTCCATCCCTGGCCTAGGGCAATCAGACCACCACCTTCGATGTCAGGATGCAGCTTTATTGTACAGAAAGCCTTTGGGTGCTGCTATTCCATGATAAAAGCTATACTGTAGTTAAAGCTTTTATTAAAGCTGTGGTTTTCCCAGTAGTGATGTATGGAAGTGAGAGCTAGACCATAAAGAAGGCTGATCGCCGAAGAATTGATGCTTTTGAATTCTGGTGCTGGAGGAGACTCTTGCGAGTCCCATGGACTGCAAGAAGATCAAACCTCTTCATTCTGAAGGAAATCAGCCCTGAGTGCTCACTGGAAGGACAGATCCTGAAGCTGAGGCTCCAATACTTTGGCCACCTCAGGAGAAGAGAAGACTCCCTGGAAAAGACCCTGATGTTGGGAAAGATGGAGGGCACAAGGAGAAGGGGACGACAGAGGACGAGATGGTGGGACAGTGTTCTCGAAGCTACGAACATGAGTTTGACCAAGCTGCGGGAGGCAGTGGAGGACAGGAAGGCCTGGCATGCTCTGGTCCATGGGGTCATGAAGAGTCGGACACGACTAAACAACTAAACAACAACAACAATTCCATGATAATTTAAATTACGGCAGTATTGGAAACATTTGCTTGCCATGTTACATAAAACCCCCACCCATTCCTTCGTGCGGATATCCCCTTAGACGAGAGACATTTGTAAAACATGGGAATCGCCTCACCACAACTTCTCTCAGGCGTAATATTTAATCTGTGGATTTTCTTTCACAAACGTGCAAGATTACCTGGATGTTGTGAAAATGCCATATATCAGCGTTGTTCTGGGGTTATCTGTTTCTAGCAGGAACACATCCTCTGTGGGAAAGAAGCAAAACAGAGGCTGAATATATCTGAATGTGATTTCCAAACTGCACCACGCATACCCTGACCTTATTCCATCTGAAGCCAATGGAATTTTTTGTTTAGGCTACAAACCCATGTTGCACAATACTTTTATTATGTCACTGACAAGATAGTCTGTCTGATGGAAGGAGGAGAAAAATGTTTAAAAGTGTATGTAGCTTATATGATAACCAAATTGGTGCAAGTTTCAAATGGATGACTCCCAATCCTTGATTGCCCTGAGGACATCACTTGCTCTATGTTCCTGAAGGCACCTCAGTGCAAATGCAAAAATTAGAGGGAAATTAGAGGAAAAAAATTTTTTTTCTGTTTAGAAATTGCAACGATTATATACTTTAGCCTGTAATGTGGACGTATCTGCATCTGTCATTTTAGCTTATAATGTGTATTATAATGGCTGATTTTGTTCATGTTTTGATTCTGATTTTAGCATTGACTTTCATTGACAATTTTAATACATATTTCACATGCTTTGTAAACCACTTAGAGGTTTTGGCCACAACAACTAAGCAGGAAATAATAAATTGTACCTAATTCATCAAAGTAGGTTTCTGTGCCATCGTCATCCATTACTGAACACACAAGTCTTGCTTTCAAATAAGTTGTCCACTTGTTCACAAGGCTGCGTTGTCCACCAGTGTCATTCTGGGGGTGGGGGGGAGCAGAGAAGAAACCACTTACTAACTCCAAAAACTACACAGACATCAACTAGCACTTTCAACATTAGTTAGTGAGGTGCTTTTTTAAAAAAATAATGCATGAAAATACACCAGCATTTTACTGTCAATTTCTCCTAAAACATGCATTTTTGCAAAGCAATCTTTTTCACCACACGTATATATTTTCTAACACATGAATTTTTGTACATATTACTTGGCTGAAGAACTGATTTGCTAAATCTGGAGAAGTGTGAATTTCAAAAGATGACTGTGTTTTGGTTCTGTGTTTACCTCTTACTGTGAGTGGAATCAATTTTCTTTCCCATCCCTACTTTCAATTAGCATTTGGACTTTAAAAGCTTCTCATTTTTCCTGCCCAAACTGCACAATCAGGACACTAATCAGAATATCAGATCCTTCCACCACTGAAGAGACCATCTATGGTGTAGAATTGCGTTATGAATGCACAACATATTTACATTGAACAAAGAAACAAATTAAAGGTGGAAGTTATGTTATGAGGTTGCTACCAGCCAATGCAAATTATGTGGTACAACTTCCTGGACTGAACCATATCTGGCTGCCTGCTAGAACACCTGCCCACAAAATATAGGAAAATAACATGTCAGAGTGGAAGAAAAGAAACACTAGCATGCCTAAGTCTTCTCTCTTATGGTGCCCCATTTCCATTTGCAGACAGGGTTGCTGTCCCTCATGGAAGAGCGTTCAAATATATAATACCCATCAGCAGTCTGTTGTGGAACAGTCCAAGAGAAGGCGTTGCAAATGGTTCTGCTGTTCAATGTGCAGAACAGTCAACTGAAATGAAAGGAGTATATGTACCTAGCAGGCCACAGTGTAGAAACCATTCTTTTCATTCTAATAGGGAGCATTAGACCCTGTCCAACAACAACAACAACTATTATTATTATTATTATTAATTTATTTATTTATACCCCGCCCATCTGGCTGGGTTTCCCCAGCCACTCTGGGCAGTTTCCAACAAAACACTAAAATACAATAACCTATTAAACATTAAAAGCTTCCCTAAACAGGGCTGCCTTCAGATGTCTTCTAAAAGTTTGATAGTTATTTTTCTATTTGACATCTGGTGGGAGGGCATTCCACAGGGCAGGCGCCACGACTGAGAAGGCCCTCTGCCTGGTTCCCTGTAACTTGGCTTCTCACAGCGAGGGAACCGCCAGAAGGCCCTCGGCGCTGGACCTCAGTGTCTGGGCAGAACGATGGAGGTGGAGATGCTCCTTCAGATATACTGGACTGAGGCCATTTAGGGCTTTAAAGTTCAGCACCAACACTTTGAATTGTGCTCGGAAATGTACTGGGAGCCAGTGTAGGTCTTTCAAGACTGGTGTTATATGGTCTCGGCGGCCGCTCCCAGTCACCAGTCTAGCTGCCGCATTTTGGATTAGTTGTAGTTTCCAGGTCACCTTCAAAGGTAGCCCCATATAGAGAGCATTACAAAAGATTCCTGTTGCTGACTTCTAGTAAGGTCATCAGATACAGAGCATCACACACATCCATCCCATGTTCTTTTGAAGCCTGGTTTTGCAAGTTTTGGCATAGACAAATGCAAGTGGAATTGTGCCCCGGGACTTTTAGCAAGTCATCTGCGTTTCATTATGACAATAATGGTTTAATAATATTTAGTGTTTTCTGCCTCTGGGTGCCTTCACAGCAACAACAACAACAAAGAAGAACCAGATAAAAGCACAACAGGCTTTTTCCATTGCTCAGACCTACCATTGAAATGAAAAGACCCAACTCACCAACCAGTTAGACCATGTGCTAGGGAAACTGTTTGTACCAAGGAGATTTGTGATGTTGAAAGCCTTCCTTTTACAATGCAGAGTTTGATGAAAGGAAGAGCTGTTTTCATGTGTTTTGGAGAGGGAGGCCATGTCATGCTTGAGCCGCCTTGTCACCTGCCACCTACAGTGATCCCAGGCGAACAGGAGCAGTGGAAGGCGCCTTCATGCACATTTGCTGCCCAGAAGAAGGACCCTACAATATCATCAATACTTGCTTAGAGCCAGCAGGCCCTGGGCCTCATGCAACTAGCTGTGATTAAGAACCAAAGATGAGTTTACTGGATAAGACCAATGGCCCATGTAATCCAGCATCATGTTTTCACAGTAATTAATCCACTAGATACCTGTGGGAAATCCACAAAAAGGACCTGAACACAAGCGCACTTTCCTCTCACACAGTTTGAAGTAAAATAGACTCATTCCTGCCTTCCTTCCTAAAGGAAAGCACAGAACTGTATCTAATTCCAGCCATTTCCAGAGATGTCTTTGGATGTTGCTCCCTCCCTTCTGTTGAAACATCTATTTATGCAAGGGAGAAGCGATCAAGCAAGTCAATAATGCTAAACAGAAGCTCACGGTAAATATAGACTCGAGCAGAATAATTTTGATGACTCAAGCAACTACTCCACTGCAGGAACACTTTGCAAAACCAGGCACAGGGTATTGACAGCTGTCCTTCCTACACCACTCCCTGCTTACCGGGCATATTCTAGCAATCATAGAGTGGATCTGCTTGGTGCTGCCACTGTTGTCCGTCAGTTTCTCCTTGAAAAAGAAGTATACTTTAGCATCGTTGGGGTCAGTGCCATCTGGGATGAGGTGGGCATCCACAAACACAGGCTCTGAAATGACACAAAAACATGGACCATGGAGAGCAAGTATCTACACCACAGACCAACTCTGCAGAAGCCTGCAACAAAATGGGACTCCCTGTGGTCATACAGCTGTTGCCTGCTGTCAGCTGTGGGGAATGTATATTCCTAAAGTCTGATTTGTTACCTGCATGTCAATTATTAATAAATTTATCGAGTCTAACTCAAGAGTCCTGGAGTCCTTCAAGCATCTGATTCTATTTTAGTCTGAGAAATTATTAATTATGCAAAGTTTACTTTCTCTCCTCTTTCTCTTGTGTAAATTGATAGATTATTTGATTGAGTGAGGCACATTGCAAAATAGACTTAAATCTTAACTTCGAAATCCAAGAAATTTGAAAAGTGCTACTTAGTTTCAAGAGTACTACCTTGGAGTTTGGCTTGTCACACAAACCACATTGCAGATTACACGTCACCCGAACAGAGATGTGTAAAAAGACATGCATACATAGTGTTGGATAGCAGCAGTGGCGTAGCGTGGGTTGTCAGCACCCGGGGAAAGGCAAGTAATTTGTGCCCCCTAACCCGTGGATTTGCGCCCCCTAACCCTAACCCCCAGATGTTGCGCCCGGTGCGGCTGGCCCCCCCTGCACCCCCCACGCTACGCCACTGGATAGCAGATCAAATACCATGGCTGACAAATCACATGCCTGATATAGTCTGATGATCCATTTGAAAAATTGTGTATATTGAAACTTCTCAAATTTGCTAATCAATTTGTCAAATGTGCCAAATTAATCTCTTGTGATTTGTAGTTCTGTTTGCAGAAAAGCCAACTAAGCTTATTTATCTGTTTATAAAAGCATTTCCACTTACATGCTGCAACATGTACAACAATGAAACTCAAAACCTGGCCCTCTTACCACTCAGAAATTTGGAATTGTGTTGGTCGGTTCTCACAGCATTCCGTCTGGTTAAACTGCGGAAAATGGCAGCGTCAGTCCCCATGAAATCAATGTACATCCCTGAAAATAGTTCTTCATCTGCAGAAAGGGAAAAAGAGGGGGAAAATAAATGCATCCTCATTTACTTTGGGACGAATTCAGGAGTCATTTCCTATTTGATCCATGCTGTCAGGGGTTTAGGTGCAGAGGCACGGGCAAGGGAGGAAACAGAGAGCGAAGGGGAGGAGACAGAGGAAAGGATGAGTGATGACGACGACCCGAGATCTCCCAGTCTTTCCAGTGAATCAGAGGATTCACAGAAAGGAGCACCAGTGGCCAGGGCAAGGGGGGAATCTAGAGAGGCACCCCAGGAAGATAGAGCCAGAGGAGACTCAGGGGGGAGCAGCTGGAAATCGGGACCAGCGTCACCGCCAGGAAGTAGGGAAGAGGAAAGGAGCCAGGGGGGAAGCGCTGGCAGCTCACCACAGGAGGGAGGGCAGGAGTCAGGAGTGGCCACACCTCCATCGGGGAGCGAAGAAACGGTTAAGAGGAAAGTGGAAGGTTGGGCGCGCGCGCCAAGTTCAAATGCAGAGGAAGGCGGCGCAGTGAGCAGCCCCGAAAGGGAACCAGGTCCTAAAGCCCGGCGCAAGGAGGCAGAAGGGTCCGGGTCAGCGTCAGAAGAATCCCGGAAGGAAGAAGCCCCGGGGGGTAGAGGGACCCAGAGGAGGACAGTCAGGAGGAAAAGGTGGAGCAAGGCTAGGATATTAAGTTGGTGCGCACGGGGCGGAGACTCAGACGGAGCCTCGCCGATCTAGCTAGTAGACGTAGAGTTGCAGACAGCAGCGTGAGAAAGGAAACTGTAATTCAATAAAGACTTTTACTTAATGACCGCTGGCTAGCGTGATCCTCTGTGAGCTAGGATCTTGAAGCAGCTCTGACAGTAGGCTCCGTCTCCACATTGTGGGCATCTGCAGCCTCGAGGAGGGGAGAGAAACAGGCGCCCACTAGCGAGCTCACGAACGGCAGGAGACATGACGGCTGAGCAGCAGATAGAGGACCTCAGAAAAGCAGTGGCACAACTGAACGCCGAGGTTCTCGCATCCAGGAAGAGAGAGGACGAGGCAGCTGCCGCCTGCAGGGATCTCCAGGTCAGGTTAGACGTACTGGCAAAGCAAACACCCCGGCAGGAGGGAATTGGGTTGGCGAGACGGACAGGCGGACTGCTCTCTCACTTCGATGGGAACCTGCAACAGTATCCCAACTTTAGAGCCGACGTACTGTGCGCACTGCAACTGTTGCATAAAGACTTTAGAGATGAACAGGAGAGAGTGGGGTTCATCATGTCCCATCTGCATGGGGAGGCGAAAGCATGGTTGCGCAATTTATGGAGAGATAACGATCCGGCGCTCCAGAATGCGGATGCCTTTATTAAAGCGATGGATGGGTGTTTCTTATCAAGTATTGACATTGATCTTGCACGGAAGGAGGTGCATGGGCTGAGACAAGGGAGGGCCAGCGTCAGACAGTATCATGCCCGCTTTTTCGCCTTGGTCAGCGCCCTGGAATGGGACAGAGATTCGGCTCCTGTAAGAGACCTCTTTTGGGAGGGACTGCACAACTCGATTAAAGATGAGATAGCGAGGGGGGAGAGACCCCGAACCACCCAGGAGGTCGTTCAGAGGGCACTGGCTGTGGGGGTGAGGCTGGAAGGACGTCCGTGGAGCAAGGACGAAGGACGTGGAGGGCGCGAACCAGCCGGGGGCCCCTCCTTCTTTCCCAGAGAAGCAGCACGGGCGCAATCCACGCCTCCGCCAGGAGGAGGAGCCGAACCTATGGAGGTTGGAGGTGCAAGGGCTCAGTCAGCAACCAGAGCCCTAGCACCGGCAGCAGTGAAGGCGAAGCCTCCTAGAGGGACCAGGAAGTGTTACGTCTGTGAGCAGCCAGGGCATATGGCGAAAGAGTGTCCCCAGAGGCCCCACAAGCTTACTGCAGCCTCAGCAATGGTGACTGCAGCAACGCAGCAGGGAGGACCACAGCAGGGAAACGACGATGTCTGGCTGGAGGAAGAGGCACTGGGGCCCAGCCAGACGTGTTAGTGACGCAGTCCCCAGAGATTTTACAGCCAGTGAACCCCCTCCCGCCCAAACCAGTAGTGAGGCTCACAGCATCTCTCCAGCTACCCACTGGAATCACCATGGACGTGCCAATCACCATCGACTCCGGCAGCAACGCGGACTTTATAGGGCAGGAATTTGTCGACAGGCACGCTGTGCAGTTGCTGCCGGCCACACTGCCCCTGCAGGTTGTCACTGTGGATGGCAGGGAGCTGCTAGGGGGGCAAGTGGTGAAGCAGACGCCACCAATGGTGATGCGACTTGGAAATCACAGGGAAGTCATCAGCTTCAACGTCACTCAACTGTCTGACACGCCCATTGTATTGGGCATGAGTTGGCTGGACAAGCACAGCCCAACGATGGCTTGGTTCCAGAGGCAGCTGGTCTTCGGCTCTTCCTTTTGTGCTGAACACTGCATCGTACCCAGGCAGGAAGGAGAGGAAGAGGAGTCACAGCTGCTGCTAGGCACGCTGCAAGCGATTCCCCACAAGTACGCAGAATTTCTGGAAGTTTTCTGCGAGAAGGAGGCGGACAGGCTACCCCCTCACAGACCATATGACTGCAAAATTGACCTGCTGCCGGGGGCGGCGCTGCCTAAAGGGAAGCTGTATTCCATGTCTGAGGACGAACTGCAGGAACTCAAAGACTTCATCGATCATAATTTGGAGCGCGGTTTCATCCGAGAGTCTAAGGCAGCGGGGGGCAGTCCTGTATTCTTTGTTAAGAAGCGAGACACGCCCCAAAAAAGACTCGTAGTGGATTACAGGATTTTGAACAGTGTGACCAAGCCGTCGGACTTCCCCATGCCCCGCATCGACGACCTCCTGGCGAAGGTACGGAAGGGAAAGGTGTTCACCAAGTTGGACCTGCGGGGGGCGTACAACCTCATTCGCATGCGGGAGGGTGATGAGTGGAAGACAGCCATGTTCACGCCACTGGGTACCTACGAATACAGAGTTATGCCTTTTGGACTGCAAAATGGCGCTCACGTTTTTCAAGCATTTATGCATCACGTGTTGGCGGGACTTCTCTACAAGACGTGCGTCTGTTTCTTGGATGACATCCTGATCTTTTCGGAGTCGCAGCAAGAACATGACAAGCACGTTAAGGAAGTGCTGGGCAGGCTAAAGCAACACAGGCTCTACGCCAAGCTGGAGAAGTGCCAATTTGACGTGCCGGAGGTGGATTTTCTGGGCTACAAGCTGTCTGACAAGGGGCTCGCCATGGACAGCGCCAAGGTTCGAGCAGTGTTGGATTGGAAGAGCCCACGCAACCGGAAGGAGGTCCAACGGTTTGTCGGCTTTGCGAACTTCTATCGCAAGTTTATCAAGGGCTTCGCGATGCAGACGGCGGCCATCACTGACACCCTTAGCTCCAAGAAGAAGAAGTTCATCTGGACAGAGCAGGCGGAGCAGTCCTTTCAGGCCCTCAAGCGTCTCTTCGCGTCGGAAGAGCAGCTGCTTCATGTCAACCCCAGCATGCCGATGAGGGTGGAGACAGACGCTTCGGACAGAGCAGTGGGGGCGGTCCTGCTGCAGAAGGACCAGCAGGGCGTGTGGCGGCCGGGAGCGTTTTACTCCAGGAAGCTCAGCAAGTCCGAGCAGAACTACACCATATGGGACAGGGAGTTGCTGGCCATTCATGCAGCGTTCAAGGCGTGGAGGCACTTTCTGATCGGCGCCAAGCACACGGTGCAGGTTTGCACGGACCACAAGAATCTGGAACACTGGCGCACGGCACAGTTCCTGAACCAGAGGCAGATACGTTGGGCTGAGTTCTTTGCGGACTTCGACTTCCGAATAGAGTATGTCCCGGGGGACACCAACATCATGGCAGACGCTCTCTCCCGCAAGCCACAGTATCTGGAGGACGCAACACCAGCGGCCGCCATGCACATCTTTGCACCGACAGTGTGGGCGTGCGCCGCGGCGACCGTGGACCTAGAGGCGGTGCGGCGAGCGTTGCAGGGGGACTCCTTCGCACAAACGAAGATGGCAGAGGTGCGAGGGGGCAAGGCAGCGGCCGACGGTTTCCAGCTACGAGATGGATTGCTCATCCGTAAAGGGGCCATCTACGTGCCGGGTGACCAACTTCGAGCCAAGGTGCTACAGCAGCTGCACGACGCACCCACGGCCGGGCACTTTGGCAAGGAGAAGACGGTGGAATTAGTAGCCAGGGATTTCTGGTGGCCTGGAATGAGAGGGGAGGTCGCAGACTACGTGGCGAGGTGTGACACTTGCCAGAGGGCAAAGACGGTGCACAAACCGCCGGCTGGACTGTTGGAGCCGCTGCAAACTCCGGTCGAACCTTGGGAAAGGGTGGCTCTGGACTTTGTCACGGATCTGCCCAGCTCAAGGGGCAAGACGGCAGTGTTGGTGGTGGTGGACCTGTTCTCCAAGATGGCGCATTTCATTCCGTGTGCTAAGGTGGCCACGGCAGAGCAAACCGCCAAACTGTTCATAGACCACGTGTTCAAGGTTCACGGTCTGCCACGGTCTATTCTGTCCGACCGCGGGCGGCAGTTCATCTCGAACTTCTGGCAGAAGCTGATGGGCTTCCTAAACGTCAAGATCAATCTGGCGTCGGCGAGACACCCGCAGACCAACGGGCAAGCGGAGCGAGCCAATGCCATCATGCAGCAGTACCTGAGATGTTATGCGAACCAACAGCCTGCGACGTGGGTGGATTACCTGCCGCTTGCAGAGTTTGCCTACAACAACACGAAGCACGTATCCACGGGCGTCACGCCGTTCTTCGCCAACAACGGGCGGCACCCTAGAACCTTCCCGGGATTGGAATGCAGGGGAGAAGGGGAGCCGCAGTCAGCAGATGCGTTCGCGTCGGAGCTGCAGGAAGTCCACGATCAGCTGCGACGCCACCTGGAGCTGGCTAAACACGCATACAAGGTACAAGCGGACAAACACAGAAGGGTTGGCGAAGAGCTCCACGTGGGAGACTGGGTCTGGTTAGCAGCCCACGCAGTGCCGGCCAGGTCGTTGGCCAAGAAGAAACTAGGGCATAAACAACTGGGGCCCTACCAAGTCGAAGAGCAGGTCAACCCGGTGGCTTTCAGGCTGGCGCTTCCGGAGGGTTCCAGAATGCATCCGGTGTTCCACAGATCGGTGCTCACTCCCTACAAGGCACCACACAGGTTCCAGGAACCCGGAACGGCGCCGAGTCCGCTCAGAGAAGGAACGGGGCACGCGGGAGTGGCACAGGAGGAGCGCATCAACGAAGTCACGGAGATTTTGGACTCCAGATGGGGGGAAGAGGGCGTAGAATACTTTCTCGCCAGGGAGGGCACCCCGGCCAGTGCGAACAGCTGGGTGCCGGGCTACGCTTTAGACGAACCTCTGCTCAAAGACGAGTTTCATGCCCTCTTCCCACATAGACCTATGCCAGCGGACTTTTTCGACGACTGGCTTTTCACGCCCACGCTTTCGGACAGCACGTTCAGGGGGTTCGACTCGGACGAGGAACCGACACGAGACGTCCGTTCCCCGGAGGGGTCACCCTCGGGATCTGTCTCAGAACCCTCGTATTGGTGGGACGATAGGCCGGAGGAGCAGTTCCGCAGGAAGTGGCTGGACTGTTCCGGCCGAGCAACGCCGCCTGGAGGAAGTGCGGGAGAGACGGACATGGACATTTTCGGGGACGACCCTGGTTTCGAGCACGGCGGCACAGAGATGGAAGAGGAGGTGACTGTCGTCAACGAGAGCAGGGAGGAAGACCCGGAAGAGTTCCGATGGAGGCCTGCCACGGGAAGCGACCGATATCCGACGTTCGTCCCTTTGCAACAGCAGCCCCCAGCTCCAGCACCGGAAGGAGGGGAGGGGGGACTGGGGGGCTTCGAGGGGGGGATGGATGTCAGGGGTTTAGGTGCAGAGGCACGGGCAAGGGAGGAAACAGAGAGCGAAGGGGAGGAGACAGAGGAAAGGATGAGTGATGACGACGACCCGAGATCTCCCAGTCTTTCCAGTGAATCAGAGGATTCACAGAAAGGAGCACCAGTGGCCAGGGCAAGGGGGGAATCTAGAGAGGCACCCCAGGAAGATAGAGCCAGAGGAGACTCAGGGGGGAGCAGCTGGAAATCGGGACCAGCGTCACCGCCAGGAAGTAGGGAAGAGGAAAGGAGCCAGGGGGGAAGCGCTGGCAGCTCACCACAGGAGGGAGGGCAGGAGTCAGGAGTGGCCACACCTCCATCGGGGAGCGAAGAAACGGTTAAGAGGAAAGTGGAAGGTTGGGCGCGCGCGCCAAGTTCAAATGCAGAGGAAGGCGGCGCAGTGAGCAGCCCCGAAAGGGAACCAGGTCCTAAAGCCCGGCGCAAGGAGGCAGAAGGGTCCGGGTCAGCGTCAGAAGAATCCCGGAAGGAAGAAGCCCCGGGGGGTAGAGGGACCCAGAGGAGGACAGTCAGGAGGAAAAGGTGGAGCAAGGCTAGGATATTAAGTTGGTGCGCACGGGGCGGAGACTCAGACGGAGCCTCGCCGATCTAGCTAGTAGACGTAGAGTTGCAGACAGCAGCGTGAGAAAGGAAACTGTAATTCAATAAAGACTTTTACTTAATGACCGCTGGCTAGCGTGATCCTCTGTGAGCTAGGATCTTGAAGCAGCTCTGACACATGCACATTTTCTAATTCTGTCAGAAGTGGGATGAGAGCGGGGCTTCCCTCTGACTCACGATTTCAGGTCTGCAACGGAGCATCCCATCTTCATGGAAACCTTTGGGCAACCATATAATTAAACAGAATAGCGTAACCAACCACAAATGTGGAGGAAATGTTTCGCGTGGAAGATCGTTTAGTGGTTGAAGTTGCCGGGGGAGTCAGCTTCGGAAGATGGAAAAAATTAACATGATGCTACTTCCAACAGAAACAGCCATCCCAGTTTATGTGCTAGAAAAGTGGCAGAGTGGGGTGAAGGAGGCTCAAAATAGTTTTGTTTCTGGTGTGGGTAGGTAACGCAGCAGACCAAAGCCACACCCTAGTTCAGTCTCATGGGTGATAGAGTCTAGAGCTATACATAATCAGGAGTACAACCCGACCCTCAGCATACTTTGTGTTCCCAAGGGCCCCTGCGTGACTGTGCACCCTAGCCACTTACTGTGGCAAAGGCAGAGACTGTCTGGCTGTTTCCCCCAAGTGTGAATCTTAGCAGGGGAGATGAGGAAGCAAAGATAAGCAAATAAAAGCATATGGCTGAGGTGCACAGTGAGGAGAGGGCTGTACCAAAGCTCCTGTTACTGGAGTTCATTAAATACTTGAGTTTGCTAAAGACACTGGAGTTCATTAAATAAGTCACGGCTTGTGTTCTGGTGTTCATGGCTAGTGGTCAGAGATGGGGAAGCTCAGGCTTGGGGGCAACATATGGCTCTCCAGGCCTCTCCCTCTTCTCAAGACTCTCCCCAGTCACAACCCTCCCAAGCCACACTCCCTCCCCACAGGTCACATCCTCCACCATCCTTACTTTGCCCCCTCCTTGAATTTTTTCGCCTGGCTAGAATGTGTCCTTGAATTTTGATAAAGAATCTTGCTTGCCTGCATGGGGGGTGGTGGTGTTTAGAAACCAGCCTGTTGTACAAAGAAGCATCCACATTCATTGCTCTGCCTGCTTTTGCCTCTGGCCCCACCCATCACATGGGCCCCAAAAGGGTTGTCCAGAAAGAAATGTGGCCCTCAAGCTGAAAACTTCCCTCTATGCTTGCTGTAGATGCCTTCCTCCTTGGAAATGGGGGCCAGGTAGGAAACCTTGTAGGGAAATAGCCAATCTCTGTGGCGACCAACACACAAGGAAGGGGATTCAAGAGTCCTAGATCCCAAAAGGAGAAATTCTGAATCTGAGCCATTTTGCCTTTGTTTCCCTTCATGTGTGATGAACATCTGACAATACCACTGGCCCTTCCGGTCTTCTCAAGGGGCAGAGGCTCGAGAAAGAACTGTGGGCAGAGGGCTGTCTTTTTCCCACTCTCGGGGCCCCTGGGAAACTCACCAAACCCACTGCGCCCAGAGGTGGGTGCGGAGAGTGCAGCTGCCTCTAAGGAGGCACAGGAGTGGGCAACCTGAGGAAACACCACCCAGCTTGCTGCCTGCCCATAAAAGCAAACTCTGCCCATGGGGTGGTAAAGAAGCTGGAGGAGAAGCAGGCAGAGGCCGGGTAAAGAATGATGAGCAGGGGGGGGGGGCTATTTGTATCAGCAATGTATTCATGCAATGTTTTTATATGTTAACTGTATTTCTGTAATATTTATGGTTCTTTAAGTTGTTGGTTGTTGCTTTTATATATATATATATTGTCACAGCTGCCTCAGGTCCCAGCTCACAAAGGACCAACGCCAGTTGCTCTTTATATACAAAAGTCTTTATTGAAATCCATTTGCGGTTTGACAGTACCGGCGCGCAGCCATACGTCTGTAAGCCTAGACCGTTGAAGCTCCCTCTGAGTCGGTCCCGCCCCGACACCAGTTTAAGATCCTTGCCTTGCTCCACCTCCTCCTTCGTTCCCTCTTCCGCTGGGTCCTTCCGCCCCTTGGGGTCTCGCCCTTCCTAGACTCCTCTGACGCTGAAGATTCCCCGGATTGTTCCCCCTCCCTCCGGCGGGCTTTAGGACCTGGCTCCCAATCCGGGGGCTCTGCTGTCCCGCGCGCCTGTACATTTGAACTTGGCGCGCGCGCCCAGCCCCCAACCTTTCTTCTGATCGTTACACTACTCCCGTCACTGCTTTCCCTCCCTTCCGGGAGGATGGCTGGTTCTGACCTCCCCTCCATTCCCCCTTCCTCCGATGGAGGCACAGTCAGCCCTGACTCTTCCCTTCTCCCTGCTGGAGGGGACGCTGCCCCTGGCACACAGGAACCTCCCCCCCCGCTTTGCTCTGGTGGGGAAGCTGGTCCTGATCTCCAGCTGCCGCTCTGGGAATCCCCGCTGGCCCCTTGTTCCTGGTGCGTCCCCCCCAGGACCCCCCTTGTCCTGGCCACCGGCGTCCCCTTCTGGGAATCCTCTGATTCGCTGGAGAGACTCATGGAATCCCTCTGATCACTGTCATTCTCTTCCCCGCTGTCCCCAGATTCTTCCCATTCGCTCTCCATCTCCTCTCTCCGCTGTGCCTCCGTCCCTGAACCCCTGACATATATGTAGTGGTATAGAGATTGCGTGGGGGACGGGAACACATCTCAATTTCAGTGTGGCACTCTGCAGATGGAAGCCACAGGAAAGACTAGCCTTGTATCCTTCAAGTTTCAACTGGCTAATAAGACTGAACAAAAGCTGAACATATTAAATTGGAGCCAAAGTGAATTTCAGTCTCAAAATGTTTCCGTAAAGGGAATTAGGCCTGTAACCTTCACTTGTAATAACAGGATTATGGACCAAAATTCTTTTGCGCTGAAGGATTCAGCTCATGTATCACAAAGTGTGTACACTGTACATAGGTATGAATTACAATTCCCCTCCTGTCTGGGGCCCTCAACACAAGTCTGGTGGGTTGGCGAGGCAGTTCATAGAAACAAACCATTAGCAAAAAATAATCACTCACTTTTACAGTTACTGTGAAGAACTGGCTGAATTCCCTTCCCTCCAATGGTATCTTTTTTACTTTGGTTTGCAGATTGCCCACCAGCAATAAGAAATGGCTATTCATCCACTTAACTACTGTTAGTTGCTGTCAAGATCACCAACTCAACACCCACTCTTCATGCAATCACGGACAGCTTTCAGCCTCAAGGCACCTTCCATTTTCTCTCTTTCAACAAAAGCAACACGGAACCTGTTGCCGAGGGACAGGGCAGCAGCCGAAAAGTGAGCTTTGCTTCTTTGTTCAGGTACATAGAAGCAACATGGCTTGAGTCATTTGTAAAGCTTTAGCACCAGCCTTGAGTGCCAGTGAAGATGGAAAGTTTAAAGCAGGTGCAGCCAATGTGGTGCCTTTCAGATGTTCTTGGGCTACAACTCCCAACAGCCCCAGCCAGAGTGGCCAATGGCTATGGATGACAGGGTCCAACAATACCTGGAGGTCACTCACAACAACATCTGGCTGCCCCTGGCATAGAGCCTGAGTTCAAATAACTTGCCTCTGCCAGAGGCTTACCAGTGCCTTGTGTAGATATAACACTGGATCTCTGTAAACTATGGTTTGCAACCATGAACCCGTCTTGGGAATAAAGCTCCCTTTCCTCTTCAGCACATATCCCATCACACTTTAATCAGCTTTAATCACAGGCCAGCTTTATAGCCAGGCATTTATTTATTTAAATGTAAGTCAATGCCCTGTCTCTTTTCCCCATAAAAGCCTGAAAGTGGCTTATAAAAAATCAAAAACCTAAAAACCACAGTAAGTGGGATGAAACATTTCAATTTAGTAGGACTAGTTAATATACAGGGAGGCAGCAGCAGCAGCATACTAATGTCAGCAAACTCAATAGCTACAGAATATTTGCCAATTAGTCATCTGAATTGGCCTGTCAGTTCTTATTGTGAAGGCAGCTCCATAGCAGAGATGCCACCATTGAAATGCTTCTGCTCCTGTTAGGCAGCTACTAGCTCCAGGTGATCTTCCAGACCAGTAAAAGTTTCCAAGCTGTCTTAAAACCACAGATATTGCGGTATTTGAACTACTGGTATTAAGAATTGCATCATAAATTGGTATTGTTATAATGAGGCTATTATTGGATTGTAAGTGAAAACTAATCAAAATTATTATAAAATAAAATAAAACCACAGATATGGAGGACGACTTTTAGGTCTGATAATCCACACTCCTCCTTGATGTAGGAGATCTATAGGGATAACATACCCAACTGATGGCTGTTCAGTCTCTGCCTGAAGACCTCTAGCAAGTGAGAGACTATGCCACCCAAGTAAATGGTTCCATTGTCAAACTGCTTTTCCAATTAAAACAGGGGCAATGAACCTTTGGCTTGCCAGATATTGCTGAAACACAGTTCCCATCATCCCTGGCCATTGGTCACAGCTGCTGGGCATGATGGGAGTTCAGCCAGAGAGGAAAGAAGGTAGGAAAAGAAAATGTACCCTAGATGGATGGGTGGAAGGAAAGAAGGAAGGGGAGGTATTGTACATTCCTGAAGCTGGTTCCTGATTTGTGTACCATAGTTTGCCAGTGTTTTGTCTGCACTGAAACTAGATGTCCTTCTTCAAGCTTCTCAGTAGGGCTCGCATCTACAATCTCAGGATCATTCTACTGACCTACAGGTCCTACAGAGTTGTTGTAAGGATTGTTGTAGGAGAAAGGCTTTGGACACTGAAAAAAGGCTATATAAATCTGAAACACATTTTAATTAACCTTTCCACTGCAAATACAATTACCCCATATTTTCCTGTCATTGATTTCCTACAGGATTGCCTGTTACAGCTCAGCTTTATAGTTCTCACAAAGCTCTTATGTTTATCGCTGATCCAGTTTTTTAATATAAAAAATTAAACACTGGAAAAGAACGGTGCTATTCTTAATCCCACTGCATACCAGCTTTATTAGTTATGTCTTAAGCATTCCAAGAGCCTACTTGTCTAATCAGGCACCAATAATATCTGTCAGCTCCACTTCCTTTTGGCTTAATTGTTAAATTCCCCCAAACAATCTGTCTTAGTGAGTGCAGTCACCAGCTCACACACTTTGGTACTGCTTCTCTCCAATGCATACCTGATAAAATCTTAGAATCATTTGCGGTGGAGCAGAAAGAACACACAATTAAGTTTTGGGGTTTTTTCCATTGCCAAAAAGATAGAAAACAAACCATAAACCAGTATTGAAAACCATAGTTTGAATATGGATATAAGGACAACCTGTTAGTTAACCATGGTTACCAATGGTGCACATATTACTCTACACCAGTAAAGGAAAGGAGACCAGAGGAGGAGGAGGAGAAGTTATATGTTATGGTAAACCATGGTTTGCAGGAAGCCAGCATTATATTTGCACAAGACTGTACCGATATATATATTGAAAAGGTTTAGCTGTTCAAGATGCAAAATTATAACTTGTATTTAAAATCATGTTGATGTGTTTGCATTTGGCTATGACTGATTTTAACACAACTTTCATTATTTATCCCGTTCCCAGTGAACTTTTAGGGTTTCATTAAAAAAAAATTCAGTTGACCACCAGTGAATCCCTATTTCTTCATTAGAATAAACGTACATATTTCAGAGTGCTACTGTTGCTGTTGTTTTTAAACTCCTAGGAATAGTAGGAGCTGCCACTCTACAGTATCCCCCCCCCTTTTCCTTTCTTTTTTGAAATATTCATCTGGCAACCCAGTGCAGAGGTCAAACAAATGATCCTCTTCCCGCTGCCAGACGCCTGTTGATCTTGGTGTGAGCAGAAGGCCTAAAGCTACAAGACATGCTACACTGAAATCACAGAGCTAAACAGCCTCTGCAGTTTGTTTTCAGTTGCTACGAAGGACAAAAACCGTATGCTAAGGTCAATGGCATTCTTTGCTTTGTCCAGGAGAATCTGAAATCCGGACAACAATGGCTTTCTCCTTTGGCTAGGAACGCTAGCGTGCTGTGCTGCTGGCTTAGGGACGGTGGGATTAGATACAGAGTCATGATCCTAGACTTTTGAATCAAAGGTTCTTCCTGCCCCCTGCTGAAGACAGTGCAACTCTTTGCATCCATAGTAGAGAAAGTTGCTGCTGATACATTCATAGGGATGGGGAGGAAATTTGATTCAGCTCACATTTAAAGGCAAAGCTACCTAAATTGCACTTTCTGAAACAGGTGAACTAAAGCAAAAGCTAGAACTGAAGATTTGCACCGCCAAATTTTGCAATGCAGTTCTCCATCCGAATGATGCACACAAAAATGTATATGCTAGTTAAAGTCACATGCCAAAAATGCACTACATCAGGAGAAATCCTTTGGTGAGAGTGTGTACTTTGGGCAGAAATTCACACTAAAAGGCTGATGAATCTGCATGAGGACTTTAAAAAAATGGCAAGCTGATATGTAAACGTGGAGAACTGAACACAAGGCAGGGGAAAAAAGAGCAAGGAAGAGAAACTGCAATTTACAGTTCTGCCCATCCCTAATTGAAAATCACGTGTAGGCAATACTGCTGTGGGAATAAGTACACAGCCATTTCCAGCCAGGGAACTAACACAGCTCTGATGATAACTTGAGAACTGTGAACAGGCAAAGGGGAAAAGATTACACACAAACACACCTGTTTATATAATCATTTGGATGCAACAAATCAATTCAAGATATTATCCAGCCTCCAGAGAGGTCCATTATGTCTCAAAGTTTATCTTTCATCCCAAAACAAAATTCCTATCATTTCTTTCTTGGGAAATCAGCGAGGGATGAGGTCACAATGCAAATGGACCAATTTTATTGGGAACATTTCTTTTCATAGACTAACCCGTCCTGGGGCCTTTGATCAGCTGCTCTGCACTCTAGTACAAAAGCGAGGTATGTAACATTGAAAGAAAGAAAGAAAGCCCTAGTTTGACTGGAAGCATATGGGTGAAAGATGGGGAGGGGTGAGGGACATGCCTGAAAGCCCCACCCACTGCTGCCCATGTCTGCTCCACTTTCAGGCCTTCTTGTGTCTCAAGAGACTGTACTTTTTGAGAATACTAAGGAAAAACCATCTTCCGCAGAAACTGCTGCTTGCCTTCTATCACTGTGCCATTGAGAGCGTGCTCACTTATGGCTTATGTGTGTGGTACGGAAGCTGTACTACCCAGGACAGGTTGGGGTTGTGCAGAGTTGTTAAGGCAGCAGAGAGCATTGTTGGCTGCCCACTCTCCACCTTAGAGCAGATTTATGCCACAAGGTGCCATAGGAAGGCACTGGACATAGTAAAAGATCCATCGCATCCTGGTCACTGTCTCTTCAAGCTCTTGCCATTGGGACGGAGATACAGGACGATGAAGACAAGAACGAGCCGTCTTAAGAACAGCTTCTTCTCCAGAGCGATCTCGGCCCTGAATGGGAAGCCTGGACTTTGAAAGTCATCTAATCTTCCTTGCTGTATTATACTGTATTGTTTTAATTAGTGTTTTTATAGTTGTTTTGATTTTGTGTGGAGTGCCCTACCTGGATGGATGGAGCAGCCAAGTAATTTCGTTGTCCCCGAGAGGGGGCAATGACAATAAAGATATTATTATTATTATTATTATTATTATTATTATTATTATTATTATTATTATGGATTCTAAGCATGTTGGTCAAGGTTCCTGATCTCAACACAGGAAGGTCTGAAACTCACGGCACACAGGGAACATTGGTGTCAAGACCTGCATGCATGCCATTACCCTCCCCACTTTTGAGCCAGTGAACATCTGAATGGAGCTCAAATGAACCAGCGTTGATGAGCCAGTAGAACTTGGTCCAGTTCCAGCATCTGATACAAGCGTGATGGAACTGACAAAGTGGGCTCTACTCCAAGACGATCCTGGTGTCTCAGTAAATCTGTCACAATAAATATGATAATCTTTATAGCAGAATAGGCCTTACTGTGGTTTGGACCAAAAGATTTATACCTCAGCTTTATAATAGGGTACAGTTGGAAGCAGAGGAAGACCACTGGGAACAGGGGAGGAATTGCTGAACGCTTGAATTCAGGAGCCTTGGATTCACCATGCAACTTTTAATGTGTAGCAGATTTAACCAGCGTCATGATCCGCAGGCCATATATGGCAGGCCAGCCATATCAAGCTGCAAAAGCCATGTGCTGTTAGGTGCTTTTAAACTTAGAGTTGACATGCTGTCAACAGGTAACAAGGTAGGCTTGCCTTACAAAGGCCATCAGGCGAATAGCACCTGTGTATTTGCAGCAGAAGAAAATCTGGGGAAAATTCCTTTGGGAGGAAGGGCGGGATATAAATTCACTCACTCAATAAACCTGAATGTGAATTAAGTTCCTTTCGCAGAGGAACACGGGGCAAGGTTCAGTTCAGTTTAACTTTAATTTTAGTGCAATAATTTATAAACATATAAGGGTTTCATTAAATTAAGCTCTGTGGACATTGCACTGACAATTTTTACTGATCTTAAAAGTTGAATTGCTGTTTAAGTTTAAGTATCACAATTATTGGGAAGAATAAATATAGCAAGTGCTTATGTTACACTATATGTGTGTTGATATTTTCTCAGCCTTCTTAAGTATATTTTATACTTTAGCAGAGCAGAATTCTGTAGAATTCAGAGGGCTGGGGGGAAATGCTATGGATCAGGCATAGGCAAACTCAGCCCTCCAGATGTTTTGGGACTATAACTCCCATCATCCCTGACCACTGATCCTGTTGGCTAGGGATGATGGGACTTGCAGTCCCAAAAACATCTGGAGGGCCGAGTTTGCCTATGCCTGCTATGGATGTTGTGAACTGAACTGTGAAGGGATGAACTTGAGCTGAAATTAATGTTACTGGCCTGCTGGTGACTGGAAGAGCTCTGTCCTCCCTCTGTATTTCTATGATGAGTGTGTGCAAAAGCCCATTTGGGTCTGTACTGTGCTCAGAAAAGAGATATCCACCATTCAGCCAACAGCCCACTTCCTTGTGGGCATAGAATTTGATGCATTCACCTCCAATGCTTCCTATGGCTACCAGGCAAGTGCTCAAATGCCTAAGGGACCAACCACCTTTCTTTCCATACAATGTCTTGCAAAGGTATCATGGATATTGTATGGGGTAAGATCCATGCCCCTATAAGGAATTGGGAGCAGTCATTTTTTCCGCCATGCAATCTCCAGGGGCTGCATTTTGAACCAGATATTTTACTACATGGCCCCAGAGGAGGCACTGGTGTTCTAAGCAGCCGTAAAATGTTAGAGAAAGAAAAGGGCACTCCTTGGTCTAACTTTCAAGCACTTTAAAAAAAACCAACTGCATTGATTTTGTGGGATTTTTCATTATCAAAAAATCTGCCTGCAAAAAAGGACAACATTGAGCTTGTTTTGTATTGAAACTAAGTTAATCCACTCTTTCCTAGCAATACATTTTCCTACAATTCTAAAATCAATCTCTTAAAATCTACTGCAACCACTAAAACCTAGTCACGTCTCTTTCCTTACTGTATTAAACTAAATCAAATATTCTTTTATAAACATTAAGGTTGGAAAAATTACGCAAGGCAATCTTGCTTCCCCCCACCCTCAAATTACACTAAAGTGCCTCTGGACCCACATATTTTCTGCTCCAATAGACAGCTGAAGATCTCTAACATATTTCCTGAATTCAGCAATCACTTTTACATGGAATTCAGCCTAAAATAATGGAAACATGTTGCTGGAAGTGGCCTGTAGTCCAATTCCCTTAACTGAGGAAAGATTCACTAGAACTAAACAGTCACTGGCAGATCATTTTTTCCAGTTTCTTCTCTTACCCTGTGGCTCAATTTGTTTACAACACCCTCTCATTTCACTCTCGGCACCTAATGATTTAAGCCCCCAGAAACCCTAGTTGTTTTCACTTACTGATCATAACAGAGACGGTATTCACATTAGGGTTGAAGGAGCAGCGGCCCTTCCCAGATTCACATTTGGAATCGATCTTGAAAACTTGCTCCTGTAACAGAGAAATAACATGCAAATGGTAGGGAACAGTTGAAGGTTAATTTTAAAATGCCTGGCTTGGGTGGTGTACTGTGTGGAAAAGCAGTTAACGACTACCATAAGACCTGCAAAAATAGTGCCTGAAACAACAACAGGTCTTGTGGCATCTTAAAGGCTAAAACATTTATTGCAGCATACAGCAACCCCTGTGCAATTGGTGCTTGTTATCCTGAATTTTCATTTGATTCCGTGGCCATAGCTGAATATTGCACCAAAATGAAGGAAGGAATGGTTCTCCACTTTTCTGTGGAATTTTGCCTGATCTAACAGACCTCTTCATTTAGGTCCACTTTCAATTAAGAATGGACAAGTAAGCTTATTTCCGTTCTGTGTCAGTTTCAAATGCATCTGTTAGTAAGTCCATCCCATCCTGTTTTCTGTTTATAATATTTTTAACTACATGAAAAATCCACACTTTTCCTTAAAATATACACTTTGTATGCTTTTCATTCACTTTTACATGCATTTCCTCCATAAAATTAATTCAGTTTGCTTTAAAATGTGGACCAAATGAAATTATCAGTCACACACAACCATTTACTTATTTGGATAGATGAAACACTTATTTTCCAGATTCCCAGACTGAGATTCCTCAGTCTCCAGTATTAAGAGCTGTTCCACAGCCAGGCTCCTATTCCATTTCACAGAGTGACTGTGTTTCACAATCTCCACATGTTCTGCACAGTCATGTGACTATAGGCAAGGGCTGGAGAGCCTATGGCCCTTCAGAGCCTCTCAGACTCCAGCTCCTATCATCCCACACTACTGGCCATCTTGGCTGCACCTGATGGGAGTTGTAGTCCAACAACATAGGGGCAATGGTGATGATGATAGTAAACGTCTAAGAAAAACTAGAGCTTGGACCTAGAAAGACTTGGATTGGAAGACAGCATTGGTACCCAACCTGAATTCTGTCAGCCTGGTTCGAACTTTACAGCACAGGCTAGCTCTGTGAGTCCTAAAATGATATATTGCCAGTAAAAGTCTATTGAGGAGTCTTGTAGGAAGCTGTGAAAGTCAATGACCACCCTAGCAATCAATCATTTATGTGTTCCCTGCAGGCAACACCGTTGTAAACACAGCAAATGCACCTGCTATTGGAGCTGAATCCTTAGTCACAATAATGTGATATGAACGAGGCAAAAATAATAAGGCCTAGCCTTCTCTAGCCCTCCTTGATGGCTAGATGTTCAATGCCAGCTGCCATGCAGAGACATGTGTTATAGCTAGGAATGGAAGAATCTGCCATTTTTTGTTCTCTCCTTTCTCAGTTTCCCAACACAGTTCTCCACATTTGGCAGCAACTGTGTGTTTTTTTCATCTCCATGAAAATTCAACAGCAGTTTAGTGTAAATTTTCCCAAAGAAACACATATTTATATGCAGTTTTCACAAATGTACACATTTTTGTAAGCACCTTTTCTTAATATAATGAACTTTTGTCTGCTATTGAATGCTTCCTTTTTGTGCACCCTTTCCCTTTCTCCTGCTTGGCAGGGGGTTGGACTCGATGGCCCTTGTGGTCTCTTCCAACTCTATGATTCTATGATTCTATGTGTTTTTGCAAACTTTGGTTGGAAAGCTGCATCACAAAAATTTGGATAAGTGTGAAGGGTACCTATGCATTTTGTTTTGGAAAATGCACATTTGATCAATTCGGCTTTCTGTGTATACTGCATCAAATTGCTTCCCCATCCCTAGTTATGGCAAGGTGGGCTCTCAGCCCAGTTTCATACAGGAGATGAAGGGAGGTGGGCAGTAGAAAGAGGAAGCGGGTGAAAAGGGGTGACAGAGAGAGAAAAGGGGTGTGGGAGAAAGAGAGAGAAAAGGAAGGGGCTCTGCCCATTGCTGGCTCTGATCCTGCCATTGCTGGAATGTCCCTTCCCCAGATAGATCATCCTCAAGGAAAAGGTGGCCTTCAATGGAAAAAAGGTTGCCAGTGTTATAGCTTTGGGAGAGATTCTAGCTCTGCAGATAAAGCAAAAAAATTGCTTTTCAACCTCTTTTTCTTTCTCTCCCTTTTCACCTGGAAAAACAGCCTTTCACCTATGAAAAACGATGGCATTACTTGCTGATAAGCAGTGCAATTTTCTCACTAGTCTTGCTAAAAATAAATCCCCTCTGTTCTGCTAATTAGGCCCATACATGCAAAAGAGGGGGGGGGGAGGCTCACATTAAACCCCAATACTCCAAGCGGCTTTGCTGTTGTTGGCTTGCACCATCCCAGCAAGGAAAGTGGAAAGCCTGCAGTCCAGTGCCTAACAGACTCCAGACGTCTGAGGCAGCAGTTTATTTAATCAATGGATCACAGGCATACAGCTCAGGAGACAGGCGCGCTGAAGCGCAATTCCAGTACGCTCAAGATGCGTATCTATATTTTGCCACTTAAGAGCACCACTATTTCCTCCTCACTGCGAAATCTTGCATTTGATTGTAAATTAATTACGCCAACAAAAAGTGTCTGCTGGGTGCAAGCTTGTTGAAGAATAAATTGAAGGTTCCTTTAAAATGGGGCAAGATTCCTCTCACATTAGTCTCAAGCTGCGATGGGGAGGGAGAAAGCAATGCCTTTCGTCACCCAGTGCAAAGCGCCCCTCTGTCTTTTAGGCAATTTTTAACAGGTGTTGAGAAAGGGGTGAAAGTATTTGCAGGCATGGGGGCGGGGAGCTCACCGCTCAGTGCCAAAGCAACTGGGCAAGTCTTGCTGCATCACACTGTACTGCTGAGAAAAAGAGGGGCAACTCAAACCATCGCAGAGCAGCACTAGGCAGTCTTCCAACCAGCCAACTCACACACCACTACTTGACTACTTACCTCTGCCCTTCGCCCTCTGTTGAGATATGCACACACAGGGCTAAACGCGCCACTTCCACAAACATATAAATGGGTGCGGTTGAATGTCTGTATCACACGGACAAAGTTGCCGCAACCGTGCTGCAGAGGGAACAAGAAAACAAACAAAAGGGGGTTGTAAATCTGCTCCCAGAGGTGACTGATTTCCACTGGGACCATAGGAGCCAACTCCCAGGGGCTTTGGGGGGCTTTAGCCCCCACAAAAAAATATTTGAGGGGGCTGGGCTCCCACAAAGTTGATGGGCATTCCCATTCAAATGGTGTGCATGTGCTGCATCATGTGATCAATTATGTGGGGTGGTGCTTACCTGGGCCCCCCACAATGTTTTATTCAAGTTGGCAGCCCTGACTGGGACTGATGGGTGAAACACTCAGGAGCCCACCAGCAGGTGGAGCCAATGGCAGACAGAGCCAACTACCGTATTTTTCGCCCTATAGGACACACTTTTTCCCCTCCAAAAATGAAGGGGAAATGTGTGTGCGTCCTATGGGGCGAATGCAGGCTTTCGCTGAAGCCTGGAGAGCGAGAGGGGTCGGTGCGCACCGACCCCTCTCACTCTCCAGGCTTCAGGAAGCTCTGCGCAACCCTCGGGAGACCGGCTCCGAGGGTTGTGCAGAGCTGCCTGCAGTCCCGGGATCAGTGCAGCTCTGCGCGGCCACCAGGAGCCGGGCGCGAATTCCTCCCCCGTTCCCGATGGCCGCGCAGAGCTGCCTGCAGTCCCGGGATCAGCGCAGCTCTGCGCGGCCACCGGGAGCCAGGCGCGAAGTCCCGCCCCGTTCCCGATGGCCGCGCAGAGCTGCCTGCAGTCCCGGGCTCACTTCCCCCCATAGCCAGCCCCACAAGCTCGGGGGACAGCGGGGAGGCAGAGCGCGCCTTCCCGCTGTTCCCCGACCTGGTTCTTCCAGCCCCGCACCTGGGGGGGAAATAATTTTTTTTTCTTTATTTCCCCCCCAAAAAACTAGGTGCGTCCTATGGGCCAGAGCGTCCTATGGGGCGCAAAATACGGTAACTCTAATTTTGCCCCTGTCTTCCTCCCTGCTGAATTCCACAAGTGGCATCACTGAGACTACGGAAGAGGAACCTGAAGGAAAGCACCACCCTCTGGACTGCTTGCTAGTAACAAGGCAGGCAGCTGGAGGGTGGCTGAAGGCAGACTCAGGTTGGTGGGGCAGTGCCCCATTTGTCCTAATGGACCAACCTACACTACTTGCTCCCCAGTACCACTGATTGGAACCAAACCACCTTAAGGAATAAGGAAGAGGAGCAGAATAGGTGCTCTAACAGATGCCTCCCAAATGATGGACTTGACTTGGCATACTAGGTGGCACTAGATTGGCTAACCCTGTGGCTAAGGAGCCACAAGATTCTCAGCGCCACCTGTAGATCAGGATCTGGTCACTGGCAGTTTCCATACAAGGTTCCTATCTGCGGTAACCGAGTCCAACTCATTGACAGCTATACTTGTACATGAGGACTTACCAGAAGAATCATTACAGTTGAGAATTGGTATACATGCACATCATAAATGAAAGGCAATGGCTGAGATAGCCCCTGAAGAGCTTCAAGCAAAACAAATCAAAACAAGACCTCTCCTTTCCCCTTTTTGGCTTTTGCTATCACTTTGAGGCTGGAAGTGTCAGCAAGAAGAAGAAGAAGAAGAGTTTGGATTTGATATCCCGCCTTTCACTCCCTTTAAGGAGTCTCAAAGTGGCTAACATTCTCCTCTCCCTTCCTCCCCCACAACAAACACTCTGTGAGGTGAGTGGGGCTGAGAGACTTCAAAGAAGTGTGACTGGCCCAAGGTCACCCAGCAGCTGCATGTAGAGGAGCAGGGAAGCGAACCTGGTTCACCAGATTACGAGACTGTTCATAGTCCTTTCTTGTCCAGACAGAGCCACCCCCCACCCCACCTCCCAATACTGAAAGCCTGGCATGTTTGTAGCATAAGCCCCAGCAAACATGAAACATTTAGCCACATTTTCAACATGTGGCAAGGTTTTCAAAGCCACACTCATACGAAAAAAACTGTAAACCAGTAGTTGACTGATCCAAGTTCTGATCTCTTTCCCTCCTGCTATACTTTCACATTCTTCCTCATTCTACCTTTCAGGAGCCTGAGATGTGCCTTAGTACACAGATGTTTCCTTTCCAGATGTGATGCTATGAAGGACCCATGGGTGGGCCCGTATGCCAGTTGTCAGTGCATCACATTCATGTTCCATTCTACATTCCATTCCATTACACTTGTTTTACATAACACCCAGATATGGACACATAGATTAGTTAAGCAAATTCTATTATAATTTTGCTGGCCCTCCCTCCTAGGTCTCTTTTGTCCCATTTGGGGGTTTAAAAACATTCATGAAAAGTTTGCATTTCTATCGTATGCATTACTGTACACAGTTCTGTAGAAATTTTTCCCCAAAATACACGTTTTGTATGCATTTTGATAGGAATGAGTGTGTGTGTGTGCAGTTTTTGTGAACTTAAATGCCATTGCAAAATCTGAATAATAGTGTAATCTGTTCAGGAATTGCAGTCCAATCCTCAACCAAGCAGGGGGACTATTAAATTTGGTTCCTCTGTAGCAAAAAGTTGACCAAATGAATAATTCCTCCATAAAGGAGAATGACTGGTAACAATACTGCAAGCTTTGAATAGGCTTCTGCATTAGGAGCCATCAGCACTAGCATTCCCCTGGCTCCTGAAGACACATCTGTTTAGAAAAGCATTGCCCTGAACTCAGACTTCCCGTTCTGATTGTTTTAATCAGTTTGTAACTGTTTTAATGATTATGCCCTTTAAGTGGCTTGTTTTATTATATATTTTCTTTATGGATTTTCAAATGCCTTAATGGAATTGTTTTATTGTGTGTTTACATTGTGTGTGTATTGCATACTTGATTTGATACTTATAAACTGCTTAGAAGGCATTTTGGCATGTAAGCAGTATATTACTTAGTTAATTGATAGTATTGATAATAATTACATTAAGAGACCGTTGGTGTTCTTCCCTTTGGCTTTTTTATTTTTTAAAAAACCTCCCAGCTAGTCTCTGTTGCTCCTCAGCATCTCATGCATCCTGGAATGTCCACAGACAAATGTCCATTAGGACATCTTCTATGGGTATTCTGTGAAGCATGCAAGGATAAAGGCTGCCTGGAGAACACCAAAGGGCGGTGAAGGATCTTATTTTAAGTTAAAAGAAAGCTTTAACTTTACAACTTGTTAAAAAACAACATATCCACTGTTCTTTGGCACCCTGCTGCCAGTCTCCCTGCTAGATGCACATAGCATCCTCTTTGTAGAAGTGCAACTTAGCCTCCCAGAAGTTTGCATCATTGACCCCAGCGGTTCTTACTTCTGGGAAAGTGTGTACAGAAATGCAGCCTAAGTCTCATGCAAAATTCAGCCACATTTTGCTCTCCCTTGAATATTAACTTCATTAATGACATACAGCATACCGCTAGATTCGAATAAACATTCTTAATATATAAGTACATTGCATTTTGCACAGTATGGGGAAATACTGGAGCTTGGTATGTATGATGTATTAGACAGTTATAGTCATCTGGGAAAGGAAGCAGACACCATGCTAACATTTTCAACGCTAATTTAATTAAACAGAAATCACTTGAATCCATTACTGGTGACATTTTAATGGAAAATGTTATGCTCCATTATGCTCTGCAGATCCAATATTTTCTTCCCTTGAGAAGTATGGATCAAGATAAGATCAAAATGGAAAAAGTATTTGCCGTATACTCCTTTTAATTACAAGTCCACGACCAAATGAATCCTTATTAGAACATAGCATATTATGCTATTATTTAATTATGATTAGAAATTGTGCACCTTATTCAAATGCTGGTGGGAAAAAAGATCTGAAACAACGCCTAGATATATTCAATGGATCAGCACAGAAGCCGTTTCTGAGATGCCATCTAGATGCATCACAAACAATTATTTATTTGGGGGCTGGAAAACTTTGACCAATGAAGTGGAATTTATTTATTACTATTTCTAAGTAATAAATAAGATGTGGGTGGCACTGTGGGTTAAACCACTGAGCCTAGGGCTTTCCTATCAGAAGGTCAGCGGTTTGAATCCCCGCGACGGGGTGAGCTCCTGTTGTTCGGTCCCTGCTCTTGCCAACCTAGCGGTTTGAAAGCACGTCAAAGTGCAAGTAGATAAATAGGTACGGCTCTGGCGGGAAGGTAAATAGCGTTTCCGTGCACTGCTCTGGTTTCGCCAGAAGTGGGTTAGTCATGCTGGCCTCATGACCCGGAAGCTGTCTGCGGACAAATGCCGGCTCCCTCGGCCAGTAAAGCGAGATGAGCGCCACAACCCCAGAGTCGTCCGCAACTGGACCTAACAGTCAGGGGTCCCTTTACCCGTTACCTATTTCTAAGTCCACCCTTTAGCAGCAAAAGAGTCCTCTAGATAACCTACAAAATATGAAAAGAACAATCAAATCCATGGAAAACTGTATCAACAGATAAAACAAGTTGGACCGCTCCAACAGGCATAGTAAAAGACTATGAAAGGGATCAAAAGTCCCATTTAGTCAAGAACTTCGAATGTCTTCCCAGGTGGACAAGTTTTAGTAGTCATCTAATCATTAGTCATTTAGTAGTAGTCAGCTGTGATTGCTGCTGTTGATTTGCAACTTCATGGCCCCTGTTCTCCATTTATATATTTACATAATTATTTAAATTATTAATTAAATTTCTATACCACCTTTCATCCAAAGATCCGTAGGTATTTCACAACAGAAAGATAGAAAATGAGAATACAAAATACACAATGAAACAAAAGCAAACCAGTAATTCCCATCCTACAAACACATTTTAAAAGCCATAGAATGTTAACCAGCCGAATGCCTGGCTGAAGAGAAACGTTTCCACCTGGTGCCTAAGGATCTGTAATGAAGGGACCAGGGGAGCCTCTCTAGGGAGAGCATTCCACAGATGGGGAGCCACTGCATAATTTTTAATTCATTTAATAAAATCTTTGTACCACTCCATCATCAAAAACCTATGGGATCTACTTACAATATAAAATAAATTAAAATTGCTGATATTTAAAACTGTTAGCCTATTTCCTCACTGAAAAATGTATACAAAACCAAAAGTTTCAAAATATACATTATAAAATAAGATAACGCTTAAAAATCCAAGTCAAATTTACATGCCTGGGTAGGCTTGCTTGAACAAAGAAGTTTTTGGCAAGTGCTGAAAACAGCACCGAAGATGTCTGCCTAATATCAATGGGCAGGGAGTTATTTTCTTAGGGTTCCTTATCTTTGAGCCAGACTTCGAGTTCTTGAGCCTCCTTAGAGTTCTTTCTTTGTCAGAGCAGCGTCTCAAATAGAGGACAGCTTCAGATCGAGAACTGCCCTCTGTAAAACTGGCCACCCTACTTGCACGTGGCACACTGAAATCATTTATTGTTATGGCTGCTACTAACATAATTTCCAAGTGCCTTTTCCCTAGTATTGCCTGAGGTGATGTACAAGTTATTAAGCTCGTAACAATTAGAGGAGTGGTTTGTTCGTTTGAGCAAGAATCACTCTGAGATTTGGAAGAGGTAATTGGCTCAGCAGATGGGTTCTCGCGCAGGATTCTCGCTTTGACTCCAGTAACAGTCGTGCCACATTTACCTGCGTTAAGGAAGTTCTGCTTTTTTTCAGGCATCTGTTCAAAATGTTGCTTTATAAAACCAATAAAAGAGTCTTTATGATCAAGCAGTAAGTGCTGTTGGAAAGTACAGGGATTATTATTTTTTTCCATACAAAAGGCTGCCTGTACCATCTGGGAGTCTGTCCAGGCACTTCCATTAGCATTAGCTCAACAGTCTGCAGTATATTCTCTAGGAGATACGCAGAGCAAGCCTTATTAATGATATCCATCACTAGCAACAAGGTAAGCAAGAAATGGGTTTCCTTTTTTAAAAGGGGGAAAAAATATGTCCTGAACATAAGCAATGTGCTCATTTTTCCAGACATCAGGAGGGAGATCCAGGCTGTGTCAATATCTTGCTTGTTTCAGAATTTTGCATGACTGTTTCTGCCTGCAGAGTATTCAACGAAAACACGCCTCTTCCGCTACGCTTTTGGCTGCACCCAAGGCGCTCTTTCTCGGTAGCCAAACATTTAATTAAAAAGGGGGGGGGGGAATACTTACTGTAGGATCTTTGCCAGCCATTTTGCACTCATCAACTTTGGTTGTTGATGCTGGCCAGAATATCTGTGTGGAAAGAAAATACATACATATACAAATATGAATTACATAATATTCAATGCACATTTAAAGGGGTTGGGGAAATTTATCATTTCCACCTTGTTCAAACTGCCACACTGCCTGCAAGGCATGCCTAAACTCGCAAGATCAATATTTTCACAGACCTGTGTTGCTGGGGAAAGTATTTTATCCAAGTTTTTCTTGCTCAGAGAAACTCTGAGCAAGCAAGCCTCCCACAAAGCTGGGTTAGTTCAGTAACAACTGATAAAATGCATCCCAAAAAGATCGTTTCAGTTACAGGCTGGTGTACGTTGCAGCCTTCCAGAAAGTAGAACTTTTGAAGTTTATGGGTTTGTCATTTGAAGCTGGTGCAGGCCTTGCAAATCTGTGCCATGAGGAAGACACCTATTGGGCAGATGATCTGCCCTAACATTTGTTAACCTGATTGCAGCAAGGATGAAGGGTTCCCAAATTGTAGTGTGGGGCCAGTTCACATCCCCACCCAAATATGAATTGTTGGTTGGGGTGGAGGGGGTGGCGCACACCTTCCCCCACCACCTGCATAAGGCACCATGTGACCTGGGTACCTTTATCCATCATTCAAGGGTTGGGTGAAAACATGTGAATGAAAACTATGCATGCACAATTTTTGGCTTCTCATTTCTTGCTCTGTAACATAGTATCCACTGAGACAGTGGAATGAAATTTGGCACACACATCCAGAACACAACCTCTCCATTTCAAGATGTATAAGCTCATACAGTGCCTATAAGGTCCTTCCACCATAGGACAATGGGATTGTTCCACCTGGGTAAGTGAATGAACCAGTCAATCGGAAGCCTCCTCGAGTGTAGGAAAGATTGTGGACTGTGGCACTCAATTTCACCTATCAACAAAATCTGAAGTAGATTGGAAGATCCTTCCAAGTTGAAACGACTGCAGGGATTTCAAGCGAAACTAACAAGAATTTTAATCAGGTCTCTGGAGTTTTTCAGAATGTAGAAAGAAGCTATATCTTGGTTCCAACAAATGTGACCTAAAGCACAAAAGCTGTGCCCAGTCAAAGTTCTGCCTCATCAGAACATTCTGCCTAGCCAAAACATCTGTGGGGGAAGTCAAAGTAGTGATTAGATATGTACTTTTTAAAAAATGGGAACTAGGTCAGGATATCTATGCTCTGAAGCATAAAAATGTTGATCAAATAAAATGAGAAAGAAAAACTAGATGGGTTGGCAAGAACCTTTTCGGCAGTGATGGCTGAACTCAGTCCTCCAGCTGTTTTGGGACGACAATTCCCATCATCCCTGACCACTGGTCCTGTTAGCTAGGGATGATGGGAGTTGTAGTCCAAAAACGTCTGGAAGGCCAAGTCTGGCCATCACTGCTTTAAGGGATTTCAGATCAAGCACCCTTCAAAAGCACAAAGCTCACAAGTATGACCTGCAACAAAATGTCACATGTGGAGTGCTGCTGTTAGGATTCTAGCAACTCCATTTCACCCCCAGCAGCGAATTTTCTGTGCTCCCCAGCCCTTTCATCAGTTGAGACCTGTGTTCAAAATACCCCAGGCGCCAGGCACGTTTTGTGACTGGAGCGCATCCAATTGCGACCATGTGAAGTTCTCTGGATGCCACGTTGGTGAGTGACATCTCCATCTGGCTGGCCTCTCCAGAAGAGTACACGGTTCACCTCCCTCCTCCGTTAATCTCTACAACGGCCCTGTGAGGTAAGTTAAGAGGCTGTGACTGGCCCAAGCTAGATGGAAGTTACTTCCTATGTGTGGTGTGCAAATGTCATTTTGGCTACAGCATGTATGTCAGAAATAGAGGGAATGATGGTATCTCTTCTATTTATCTCTCCAACTGCAATGGGGACCTTCTGCCCATATCACACTGACTGCAAGGATGTGTTTTGGGTGTTCTGTTTCCTGCCTTTTAAGATAGTCATGAAAAGTAAGTTGATTGAAGCAATGGAACAGCTTGGACCTCCCTTGAAAATGCCTAAACCTCCTCAGGGAAGCTGACCTCCCACATTGAGAATCCCAGAAAAATATAAAGCTGCCCTCTGACCTTTGGTGTTGTTAGGAGTGGAACTGAAGGCAAATGAGAATAATCAGACATAAATATGTTTAAAATGATTGCACAAAGTTTGGTTGTTGTCATTGTTTTTAACATGGACGCTGCTCATTTCTTTCAAAGTCTAGATCAACTATGTGCAAAAATGCTTCAAAATGAGGCTGATGTCGGAGAGTTTCTTTTTGGATGCTAAAGTATAACACAGGGTGTCACATAAGAAAATATGCTCCACTAAGCTTCCAGCTGAACTGAGCCCAAGAGCTTTAGTTAATTTCTAGATAAACATCTCAGCTTCAGAAGAATCCTCAACCAGCACACACCCAAAATCAGAACAATGGAGGGTTCATCTCTCTAGCAGGCTCCGGTTTAGACAAGCAGTAGAGAAAAATATATTTCCAAGCAGTCAGAAGGCAAACTCTTCATGTCATGCACATGATAACGCTTGCATTTGATAGAAAGAAAGAAAGAAAGAAAGAAAGAAAGAAAGAAAGAAAGAAAGGAAGGAAGAAAAGAAAAGAAAAGAAATGTTGTAAAAACGGCTTTTTGTATTTTATCTTATGGTACGCCACTTTGATAACCACTAGCTGTGAACTGGATTATAAATTTGAAAAGCAAATAAGTAGTAAATAATAATAATCCATTGTCATAAGCAGCATGACATGTCTGCTGTAGAATGCAGCAACATCTGGAGGTTCTCCACACCTGCTATAGAAGGAGACTTTAAAAATGCTCTTTTGAGGGTTCCATGTGCTTTCTCAGCAATCTTTATACCAAAATCTGTACTTGATCAGGCTGATACTAAAAGGACAATGTCTACATTTCCCAATAAGTTACATGGGACTTGCTTCCAAGTAAATAGCTATTAGGCAGCCTGATTTGTCTAATGCACCTAATACTCTACCAGTGAGTTAATAGTTGTGAGATGTGGATGAGAGACTTTGCATCTCCCACTCTTAGACAGCTTTGGGTGATATTTCCATTGATATTTATCAAATTCAATTTTAATATTTTCTTCACTATCATGTATTTTATCCCTCAGAATGGTAGATTTTTATTATTGTTGTTGTTATTTATTTATTTCAGAAGAAGAAAAAGATGACACCCGTTACCCTGAAGCTTGAAATCTAAAAAGACATGACACAAAGGGGGGAAAGAGAGGAAGGGGAAAGGAAAAATGAAAACTATGGCCTTGGTTGTAAAGAACACCAAGTAAAGAACAGTCAGATAGGATGTGAAAACAGACAAAAGAGTAGCAAAGAAGCACAGTTTCCATGAATAATGAGCAAGTGTCAGTTCTTTATGACTGTTGGACATATTCCAGTGTGCAGCAGTCTAATGTCTGGTGATGGTATACCCTGCCAATAATATATGGAGCTACAGCTTCATTTACTGTGTCTATAAAGTTGGGTAGCAATTATCTGGATTCCGGTTCACTCTGTGATGTTTCAGCAAATTCTGCTCAGACAATTCCACATAAAATAAATCCCTAATTTCTTTAATCGATTTAGCACTGTCAGTGTGACAACATTTTTTCCACTGAGATGTTAAAGGGGGATTAGTGAGTGCAGAAAGGACCTGCATGTGGTTGTTCCAACATCCAGATACTAGGATCCAGCCTCAAGCAACACATGTTAACGTAGGAGACTGAATAAAGGAGCCAAGCAGCATATAATAGAAAGAATATTTCTGTGCTTAGGAAGTCAGGAAACTGCTCATAATTGCTAACACTGTCTTTAAAAGTCAAGACTCCTCTTTGTTCCATGGGATTAGTTTGAGTGCTGTACCAAAGCATTTCTTGAAAATTTTCCTCCCCTGCTAAATACATTTCTATTTTTCTGCTATATTTTCAGGGAAGCAGCAGAGTTTCTTTATGATCATAGGGGATGTAGATTGTGGGAATTTAAAGATGCCTCTTTAAAATGTTGCTGGCATGTCCATTAATGTCATTTCCGTCAGGCGTCCTCATTGCCAGATAACACATGTTGATGAATTTGTTTGCAGCTAACTTGTAATATGTGCAATCAGATCCACCGTGGGGTTAAACACTGTTAATTAAAAGTAAAGAAAGTAAAGAAAACTCTACTGCCAGCTTACTAACACTCCCTGCCTCAGAAGCCAGGGCAGGACATGGTATTGCAGAGCAAATAAATATAGTGTGATGCAAAGACATGGAACGCGGGTACCGCTGTGGTCTAAACCACTGAGCCTAGGGCTTGCCGATCGGAAGGTCTGCGGTTCAAATCCCCTTGATGGGGTGAGCTCCTAGCTCCTGCCAACCTAGCAGTTTGAAAGCACGTAAAAGTGCAAGTAGCTAAATAGGTACCGCTCTGGCGGGAAGGTAAACGGCATTTCCGTGTGCTGCTCTTGTTTTGCTGGAAGCAGCTTAGTCATGCTGGCCACATGACCTAGAAAAACTGTCTGGAGACAAACGTTAGCTCCCTCGGCCAGTAAAGCAAGATGAGCGCTGCAACCCCAGAGTCGTTCGCAACTGGACTTAACTGCCAGGGGTCCTTTACCTTTTTTACATGCAAAGACAAGAGCCTTCAGCAGTGTGCAATAGAAAGTGAGGGACTATTTTGGCAGCAATTCTTGGTGTGGGAATAGGGTGTTGCAAATACACAAATGTGCACCTGTTTTGCATCTGTGAGATAAGGAAGAGTATTTTCTCTGCTGCCCATGATATGATTTCGTAGCCCAGTGAAGAGCAGTAGGAAAAAGACCCAACATCTTCACAAACTATAGTTGGGCTGCTCTCAGGATGCAAGCCACCTGGGATGATCCATCTCCTGCTGCCTGTCCTGGGACTCCTTTTAAATTAGCTATAACCATGTTGTTAACTCTCCATCACTGATACTCTGGTACTGAGCAGTTTCCAGTCGCCATCTGTGTTTTGCCTTAAATGTTCCTGACATTGTTATTTTAGAACAAGGGTGGAAGATGGCCACCATCAAAAAGCATGGCAGCCACTATACTATTGAGTTTACCTCTATTTGGACTCTGCCAGTCATTTTCCTTCTCACGGCAAGATAAGCGGAGCTAAAAGAAGTACCAACTTTGTTTGGAAAGGTGGAGAATGTGCATTCACAGGTTGTACTTGGAAGAACTGGAGAGCAAATTTCCAGGGAGGAATTGCACATCCCTAGGGGGGGAAACTGCAATTAAGAGGCCATGTGCTTTTGCTTCCTACAAGTTTCATGGACCGGTTGGACACAGAAGAACGGTGGGAGGAACCACCAAGGTTCAGGGGCTTTTTGTGCAGGAAGTAAAAGGCTCAGAGTCTGGGGAATGGTGGTGAGGTGATGAGTGGTCAGAGGGAGAAGACTGGGAGGAGGTGTCAGAAGCTGAAGAGGTAACAGGGCTTAGTGAGTTGGGTGAGTTTGTGGCAGGGAGAAATCCAGAATCAGAGGCAGAAGCTGAAGCAGGGGAAGAGAGAGGCCAAGAGGCAAAGATGAGTCAGGCTAGTGATGAGGAATGGGTGTCTCCCCCTCCTTCTGAGAAAACCTCCCCACCCCCCTGGTCTCCAAGAACCAGAAGAGGCATGAAGAGGGTGAAGGATAGGTTGACTTCATGCAGGTGCAGTCTCTGATTGTTTGGGGAAAACACTCAAGATGAGGGGACTTTCAGTCTCAGCAACTGATCCATTATCTGCTGTGCTCATTAGGTGTGTCCATCAAATCTGTACGAATAGGATTCTTGCTAATAAAGAGTTAACTCCCACTTGCACAGTGTGATTTACTGCAGGCTCACTCTTTTCCCAGATGCAGCTGAGCTTTTCAAAGCAGCATTCTGAGAAGCCAGTAGACACGTTTACTTGCTAGCTTACCTCAAGAGCTCCTTTAATGAGGTGCACTTGGGGAGGAAAGACTGCTGCTGAGAGACATCCTTACACAGGGATCCTCCTGCTCTGAAAGGCTTTCACCCTCCACACTCAGCAGCAGTTTCTCTGGCCATGGCTTGTCTTCACCAGCTGCTACCTCATCCCTTTCCCCCAAGACCAGGGTCCTTTTTTGTTGTTTCGAAGAGGAACAAGGTAGCAGTCAGTGGTCAGGTATGAGTAGACTTAAGGAGATGAACCTGCTGAGGGTAGGCTGTCCTCACCTGGATTCTGCTTATAATAATCTGAGTGGGGTGTTCACATAGCCAGCGACCCCTACTTCTAATTTTTGACCCATCACTGACTGGACAATTTGTCAAAAGCACTGGTTGTAAGTCTAGGTTCACTAAAATAATAATACCCTAAATACCAGGCAAACATATTGTCCAGCTTTGGACAGGAGCCCCCTCTCCAGACTGGATCAGGCCTACCAAACTGCAGACAAATGGGTCCAGGGGCTTCTTGTGCTAGAAGTAAAAGGGATTCGTTTTCCTCCACAGTCCCAAATGAGGGGGCAGGGCGGGGAATGAGGCTCCGTCTTAAATATGCTGTTTGAACATATTGTTCTGCTAATGTACAAGCAGCAACTGTGCTGAGCAGGCGTGGAGCTGGCATGTTGCCTGACAATGGGATAATGAAGAAACACCCTCCTTCCTCTTTTCTTTGAAAGCAGAAGCATGCAGTAAAATGATCCCAGCTTCCCAAAGCGCTTTGTGGACTTACACTCAGAGGGTCCTGGCTTATATTATTGATATTCAAAGACAGAATGTGATCTTTGCTGCCAACGTAGATGCGGTCCTGATCTTCATCCATCACCAATATCCTGTAGTCTAAGGGGTGGTGGGAAAGAGCATAAAACTGAGCGGTCTTCGTTTCCTGCAGTTCTGTGAAAGAAAGAGGAAGCATAGCTTAATAGATGCATTCATTGGTTTCCCTTGCTTGTATAACCGCATCTTGATAAAAGATGTAGCGTGCCAATAAAAATGCAGATTTAGCTGTACCCTCAGCAACTTAAGAATTTTAATGCATCATTCTTAGACTGAAGTAAAGCATCTGAAATAGCCTTATTCATTCATCCAAATGTTGTCTTAATGGAAATTAATATTTACAGCTGTGCCTTCTAAAGCACATCATATATCAAATTAATCAATGAGAACTTTGCATATTATGGCCCACAGAAATAAACTTCATCTAACATAACTAAGATACAGATTAGCTAGAATCAATTGAGACTTATTTTCTGGGGAACTATTATGTCACAAAGAAATGTTTTCCCTAGTCTCTTAACAGCCCAACCCTGCGCATATCTACTCAAAGGTAAGTTCTATTGACTTCTCTGGAACTTGCTCCAAGATAAGTTTGTACAGGATTTCAGTATAAACTGGTTTTAACTCTTTCATGTATAACTTTTTTCAATTTTAGAAGTGCCTGACTTTTTAAAAAAGGAACACACACACACACACACACAGAGAGAGAGAGAGAGAGAGAGAGAGAGAGAGAGAGATGTTTGTGTGTGCACAGAGACATTTAAGAGCTATGTTCTTATTTTCTTGCTAACTAGGAATCATATTCAGATTGTCTCACTTTGCACACCATCGGGCTACTACAACTCAACATTATGAATATTGCTAGAGGACAACACTGCTGGCATCAAACATAGATTTAGTGCTTCAAAATAAGCCACCAGCATTTTAGTGTGTATTTCTTCTAATAGACACATTTTTGCAAGCAATTTTCCTTAATAGAAAGAATTTGTGCATGTTATTTTTGCAAAAGCAGGCATTTTTATAGACATGTTCCCCCTAATATGTGCATTTTTGTGGAAATAATTTGACTGAAGCACTGCACTACAAAACTCAGAGAATTGTAATTTCAAAGGAGAGCTGTATTTCTGTTCACATATTGTTTCATGCCAACCATGCAAACTGCAGCATGACAGCATCCTTAGGATAATTTGGATTAGGACAGGTTGTAGGGAACCCTTTGACTTGCAGATGTGGATGAGCTACAACTCTGGTATTGGCCATCCCTGGTCATTGGCCATGCTTGCTACAGCTAATGGAAGCTGTAGCTCCAGCAACATCTGGGAAGTTAAAGGTTCCCCCCTCCTGCATTACGATTTTCAGTGGTGGTAAATTTGTGGTTGTTCATTCACACATGCCTATGTTCACCGATGAATACTCTCTATTTCCACATAAGTTCAAGTGATCAAAGTCGAAGGATCTGCTATCATTTCATTAGAAATAATATGTTCTTTTTAAAAATAATAACTTTTAGTAATGACTGTGTGTGTGTGTGTGTGTGTGTGTGTGTGATGGCCAGATCTGCAACTTTGATCTCCTGAAAAACAATCCAAGTCGCATGCCTTATGAATCTGGGAATGTCACCAAGGAAAGCATTCAAGCCTAGATGTTAAATGAGCCATTAGAAAGTAAAGCCTCTTAGCACTTTTGCAAGTAATATTTTTGCATGCCGATCAAAACAAGGCTCCAGTGTACTCCTTCAGTAAATAGCTACTGACCCTTTCTCTACAAGAGTTACCTTTGTTCTCTCTGCCTAAATAAGGTCAATGAATAAAGTCTTGGCTGTCCTGAGGTGATTAAGTCAATACCAATGACAATCACACACTCAGAAATCTGATCTATAACAAACCAGTTACTTAGTGCTCCCATTTCTTTAAATAACAATAGATTATAAATATTTGCTCTCCAGCACACTCTGAAGCTATTATCTGAAGGCAAACTGGTGTTATACTGAGGCCAAACCACATGATGTGTGAAATATGTGGATACATGTTGATGTGGGGTGGGGGGTGGGGGGTGAAATAGCAACCAGCAGCGGGAGGAAACAGGTCATCAGGCTTGCACAAAGCAGGAAGTATGGGTTTAATCTTTTTGCTCCATGCCATTGTCCTCACAAACAAGCCCCATAGCTGCTTTTTACCCTAGGAAGATCTACTGGAGCCAATTGAAACATCTCTCTGGAAGCAAACAGCAGCTTGAGAGGAGGGGATTTGTGCTGGAAACTCAGTGTTGAGAAAAAGAGGGTTTTTAAAAATAATAAACCTTCCCTACAAGGCTTGATCTTCGTCTCCCACATGTTATTTAATTGTGTTTGTTTTCTTCAAAAAAGAACAAACCATCACCAGCTTGGCCCATTGCCCACTGGCTTTGCCATAACACCAAGATCCACATCAACAGTTAAAAACAGAAGATGAAATAGAAATGGCGGACAATGAATTCTGCATCACCATTCGTTTTGATTTATCTGGAGTCTACATCAAGCAAGTTCACATCTGCACATTTAGAGCACAAAGGTAGCTTGCATGTGTGAATGAGCCACCACAGACCTGACACCAGAGATAGCCTATTTGTATCACACACAATACTTCTCAGCGGAATTGGCTCATGCAGCCAGCTGCAAATGATCAAGTCCTGAGTGGCACGGGATTGAGAACTCAAATGATATACAGCCATGTGTAAACCAAACCGGTACCATACATTTCATTCTCACTGTTATGCTTTGGCTGCTGCCACAACAGACACCGAAATAATTTGTCTATGTGTCCATTCTCTGCATGAGGCATGCTGAACTGGAAAGCATAGGAATGACTCCTATGGCAGTGAGGATAGGCTTGCAGGCATTATCCTGCAACCAAATTTGGGCAGAAAAAAATTGAGACTTAAAAGATAAATGCCAATATAGAACAGAAGAGGGGAGATAGATAGATAGATAGATGATAGATAGATAGATAGATAGATAGATAGATAGATAGATAGATGATGGATGATAGATAGATAGATTCCTTTTTTTAAAAGCACGTAAGACGTAGGTCCAATTCTTATTTGATTGTATTGATTATATTGGTTAATATTTTGCAAGTTGCTAGCTTTAATTAAAGGAGCATGTAGAAATTATGAATTTCTTTAAGGGCTCCAGTGGAACTGCAATCCAGCACACACATAAAAACCCCACACCCGTCATTTATGCAGTATCATTCAAATATAGACCCTGTAGAGTGTGTGGTGACTGGCCAGGCTGCCTACTGCATCTCTGTAGCTGCAAAGCAGCTGTGGTACCATCAGTTAAAAATACCCAGAAAGTTTACTGGTTAATTTTTCTAGCAAGGCTCTTTTCCATACTGTTTGGTACCATTGGTCCATGCTTACTCCTGACAGGTCTCTCCAGTGTCTGGCTATGATGTTTCTGGCTGCTGGAAGCATACAAATCAATATGGCTAGCCTGATCCAAAACACCCACCCACCCCACTCACACATGAAAACAAAGACCACCACAGCCAACCACAAATGAACAGCCACACCCTAGGCCAACCCCAACCTCTCTCACCACCAAAGGAACACAAGTGAACAGCAGAGAACCCGCACAAGCAACGCTGACACAAAACCCCACATATATTAAGTAAAATAGAAACATCGCCACCCAACCCCAACCCCACTCATCTCCCCCCCCCCACCTCTTTCCCCCGTTTCTTCCTAATGTCTCAACAAATGAAACTGATTTGTAAAAATGTTACATGGGGGGGGGAATACAAGAGAGAGACATTGCACACACATATTTAATTTTAAAAAAAACAACACCCCAGAAAGCTCACAGTGAGGAGTCCCATTGGAGAGGGACATTTTTAGACCTTGTCCTAGAGTTGAGCTGAAAACACTACCCTACTGGGGCTGCAAAGGGGCCCATGAAAGTGAGGCAACATTTTCTGCTCAGTATTATTAGCATGATGGAAGGATGGGCTCTTCCACTGACTGATGGCGTCCCTCTGGCCTTCTAGATGTTGTTGGCCTCCAACTCCCATCAGCTCCAGCCAGCCTGGCCAGAGGACCCAAAGCTTCACAGCATTTTGAGGGTCAAAGGTTTCCTATTCCTGCTCTGTTGCCAACTGGCAATAACATGTGGCTCAGAGCCAAACACTCAAGGGTTGATTCAAGTGAAAATCTTTGTTCTTTGGAGGATTGCATAAACTGAGCCTGCATGCATCCGTGCATCCATGCCACACACTAATTTAAACACACATTGGGATATATGCATCCCTACTATCCTTCCTGACGTGGAAAAGATCCTGTGTGGGCATGCAAACAAGCCTTAAGCTAGGCTTATTATATGTGTGGAAAGAAAATGATAAAAGGCCACTCACTCATATATTAAAAAGGAAGACAAAGAGCAGTAAGTAAGGGTGTCAGTCTGCAGTTACACACCATGTTTGATTAAAGACTTCTCTTGAGTCCATATAGTGGCAATATGCGTGTCAGCATTTTGCCCCTTAATAGATTGGGTACGCTCCAAAAATCTATTTCTTATTTATTACAAAAATACTGCTCTGTTGGCTTTTTAGCCAATAAAATATACAAACACTGGAGCTTAATTAAAAAGGTGTCATGATCAAAGCTTCTACTGTATAACAAAGGAATGGATTTTAATTCCCCAAGATGCTGTTTAGAATTAAGATTTATTGTCCCAGTGTAGGATATGGGCTTTCTCAAGGTGCCCTTGGCAGTGGGGGAGAGGCCAGGGGGACATAGATGTGGAACATTTTCTCCTTAACTCTAATGGTTATAGAAATATTTATTGTGCAGTAAGTTTAAACAGCAGTACAAGGCAATAAATCCATGCCTGTCATGGACTGAGAGGGGACGAGAGCTGTTCATAAAACAGGAGGAGGGATCCAACCGTCCTCCAGATGTTGTTGGACTCCACCTCCTACCACCTCTGGTGAAATACCACAGTAGCTGGGGCTGATGCAAGTTGGAGTCCCACAATACCTGGGGGGGGGGGCACAGGTTCCCCATCTTTGCTGTCTCGGACAAGTGCTTTGATATGACACATCTTTTCAAGCATCTCTTTGGCTTGTTTGCAATGTGCATTTTTGAGTGTCCAGATAAAAAATTCTTCACACACAGAGAGAGAGAGAGAGAGAGCTGCAATGAGAATGAATATTTACACAAATTCCTTAAATCATCCTGTAACTATGATCATGACTCAGCCAAAGTTAGGTGCTAAACTGCCCAATCCTATGCAGGTCAAATCAGAAGTAGGTCCCTTATAGTTGAATGGAACTTACTTACTCCAGACCCTCCAACGGTCCCTATTTTCCAGGGACGTCCCAGATTTGATCCCGGAATGTCCCACTTTTCCTTAGGGTGTCCCTATTTTCATTGGAGAAATATTGGAGGGTATGGAGTTATCCAACCCCCGAGCCGTCTGAAGGCAATCCTGTATAGGGAAGTTTTTTAAAAAAAAATATTGTGTTTTTATATATGTTGGAAGCTGCCCAGAGTGACTGGGGCAACCCAGTAAGATGTGTGGGGTACAACTAATAAAGCTGAATTACTGTGTCGTGAAATGATGCATGTCTTAAAAATGTGTCAACAACATGGGAAGTTTGGAAAGCTCTGCTCCACACCGTGATCAAGCCGACATGAGCAACTTTTCTCATGTTTTTTAGGTACTTCACAACTTATGACACATTTACTGGCTAGGGCACAATTCTAATCTTCCCCTGATTGGCATCCACCTGTCTCGGGAGACACCGAAGGAGTCCGCCTTTGGGGGTGAGGTCAAGCTGTTGGAAGGTTGCAGCACCTGCTGTGGCTGTAGAGTAACCTTCCCCGACTCCACCCACAACCAGATGGTAGTAGAGGGCTTTGCAGCATTGTGGGTTCATCTCCATATTCATGGTTCTGTAGCTCGTGGAGGCCACAGTGGAAGATGGGAGGGGCAGGACAATTGGGTCAGGCCCCTTGCCTTCGTGTGATGGCAGTAAGTCTAGCTCAGGATCCAGCAGAATCCAGACTGCCCCTGCACCAGAACTGCCCCACCCTCAGGATACCCTGTTTGGGGATTTCTGCTGACTCTGCAAATCCTACCACTGGGCCTCCCACCTGCCTGCACACCTCCACTCATTTCAGCACCTCCTCCAGTCCAGCAGAAGGGTGTTTGCATTGCTCTGTTAAGGATTGAAGAGACTGAAGTGAAAGTGCCTTTCTCACGGGATACAGCAGCTATTTTGCCCCTATGTCTGGCTTCAGGTTTGGTCGCTAGTAAGGTTTTGTGGTGCGTTTTGTTTTTTCAATTAACTGCTACCGAGCTGTTCATCTACCCCATGCTGAGTGAATGTACAGAACAGGAAATTGTTAAAATGCTGAAGCTCTCTCCAAATCAGTGGAGAAAACACAACTTCTCCACAACAATTCAAAGCTTTAACTGGCATTTGTTTCAGTATGACTTTCTGTTTGTGCCTGTATGCAGATAGCAGGTCAAATATGAACATCACACATGACTGTAAAAACTGTTCCCCATCCCCTTTCCAGCCACTCTCTTCTCTACTTGTACATAATCACAGAGCCCCACATAGACTTGAAAAGTCACAGCTTCCTCCAAAGAATCCTGGGAACCACAGTTTATTCATCACAGAGGCATAATTCCCAGCACATTTAACAATCTACAGTTCCCAGGATTCCTTGGGGGTAAGCCATGACTGTTAAGGTGATTTAAGAGTGCTGTGACCTTAGAGTGGCAGGACATCGCCCCTTTCCTCCCCTCCACCCAACACACCCATCAACAACTGAACCGGGAATTTTGTGCACATGCCTGCACCTTCTGCAATGCAACTTCCTTTCTTGGTGAGGAAAGATGCACAAACTGAGCAACCCTGTATAAAGCCAGATGAAGCACCTTCCTCACACACTCTTTATCAAATACATTAATAGTAAGGTAAAGGTAGAGGGACCCCTGACCGTTAGGTCCAGTCGTGGCCAACTCTGTGGTTGTGGCACTCATCTCGCTTTACTGGCCAAGGGAGCCGGCGTACAGCTTCCGGGTCATGTGGCCAGCATGACTAAGCCGCTTCTGGCGAACCAGAGCAGCACACGGAAACGCCGTTTACCTTCCCGTCGGTGTGGTACCTATTTATCTACTTGCACTTTGATGTGCTTTCGAAATGCTACGTTGGCAGGAGCAGGGACCGAGCAATGGGAGCTCACCCCATCGTGGGGATTCGAACCGCTGACCTTCTGATCGGCAAGCCCTAGGCTCAGTGGTTTAGACCACAGTGCCACCCGCGTAGCAGTACTGTGCTAAAACCTCTCTTCCTGTTTCTTGAAGCTTCTCTTGCAAAAGAGGCTTCTGTTTTTCTGCTTCATTTGCATGCTGCGTTAGGATTTCTAAATTCCATAGAACAGTAAGGTTCTTATCATTGCAAGATGGCAAAGGGTGGGGTCTGTTTGTCTTTCCATTAACCATTTCCCCAGTGCAGCCTGGGTAATCCTCCCCTGAGCTATAACTGAAGCCCAGGAAGCCCAGGAGCCTGTCTACCAAGCACCTGAGATTAGGGTGCTTGCTGGGTTTCTTTTAAAAGGGAATTCTTCCTTTGACCTTTACAAAACACATCTTTCAGTACTTCAGAAGTAAAAAATAATAAAAAAGAAAATTAACTGTCAGGATCATGGTGTCAGGGCTGGCCCTACCATTAGGCATACTGAGACAGCCTCCTCTGTGCCCCATAAACCTGCCTGCTGCCCTCATATGTGGTGGGCCATGCTGTCCTATTGCCAGTGCTGAAGCTGAATTTGGTACATGGAATGGGGGAGGGAAGGACACTGTCAAGAACACTGTCAAGGACACCTTGTCAAGAAGGACACTGACAAACTGGAACGTGTCCAGAGGAGGGCAACCAAAATGGTCAAAGGTCTGGAAACGATGCCTTAGGAGGAACGGCTAAGGGAGCTGGGCATGTTTAGCCTGGAGAAGAGGAGGTTAAGGGGTGATATGATAGCCATGTTCAAATATATAAAAGGATGTCACATAGAGGAGGGAGAAAGGTTGTTTTCTGCTGCTCCAGAGAAGCGGACACGGAGCAATGGATCCAAACTACAAGAAAGAAGATTCCACCTAAACATTAGGAAGAACTTCCTGACAGTAAGAGCTGTTTGACAGTGGAATTTGCTGCCCAGGAGTGTGGTGGAGTCTCCTTCTTTGGAGGTCTTTAAGCAGAGGCTTGACAACCATATGTCAGGAGTGCTCTGATGGTGTTTCCTGCTTGGCAGGGGGTTGGACTCGATGGCCCTTGTGGTCACTTCCAACTCTAGGATTCTATGATTCTATGATTCCTTTGCAGGTATTGGGATGCTCTGAGAGGCAGCCTACCCATCATTTTGTTCACAGCGAAGTCCAGCAAAGGAGCACCTGGGAGGGCTGCAGAAATGCAGACCACCAGACGGATTGTGAAAGGAAAAGAAAAAACACTCACAGAACAACTTGGCCACTTCAAGGTAAGTACAAAAAACCCCACCCTGCTCCCCACTCATAAGAATTTTGTAAAAAACAACAACAACACCCCTCCTCTTTTTTGAGAGCAATTTTTGAGAGCATTTTTTTTCCTCATTAATTGATGGAGTACAGCCAGACAAAAATTTGAAGACTCTTTTTGGCAAAGCAATAATTAATAGACTTTCTGCACCTTTGAAAGGGGTGATTTAACCCCTTTTAGTCCTGATCCTGTTCAACCACCCTCCTGCCCTCTTTTGACGGTGAGGGTGAATGACACATTTAATGCAGCTTAGAGTTTGGCCTTGTGACAAAGTATTAACAGAGCGTTTCTGAAAAACTTCCAAGCACAATGGTGTTCTTCTGACCTAAATAAACACCCAGAGCGCCACAGAATGGGAGCGTATAATACCTGTTTGCACAAGAAAAGTTTCCATTTGCCTTTTGCAAATAATTTTGAAGCATTCCATGTACTGATCTGTGTTCATGACAAATGAGTATGTCAACTGGCTTGCAAAGTTTGGAGCGGACTCAGAATACAACTGCAGCTCAGGGACACTGTGGTTAATGCGAATTGGCTCCTTATTGGTTCCTGTTCTACATCCCAATGAGACATCATATTATTACGCCACTTCTACCCCTCACAACTGTGAAAGAGAACCATAGAATCCTAGAGCTAGAAGGGACCTCAAGGAACATCTTCCAATCCAACCCTCTGCCATTGCAGAACATTCAATACTGTAGCCTCCATGAACCTCCTGCAAATACTTTTGAAAAGGAATGAACTACTTTTATTCCATGCTGTGTACGAAAGAAGCACAAGTCCGTTGTCTCTCCTCTTCCCTGACTCCCCCGAAAAAATATCTCAACTGAGGTTCAGCCAAAACATTGGTTAGGATTTAAGAGATAACTTGTGTGCTTTTCTGTTTAGGTTTCATCCGAACAGAGAGCAATTTAAATAAATAAGCCATCTGCAATCACTCACACCATGTTTAAACTAAACTTGCCATATTTATTCAGAGGCAGCAGAAAAGCCATACTTTGGTCTAGAAAAAAAAATTAAATGGAATTTACTCTCCTCTTACCCTTTGATTAAGCATAAAATTGCTTCAGATAAGAGCCACTGTGTTTAGAAATCAAACCTTACGAGTTATTTTAGCATACACAGTGTTTTAAGCAATAAGAGTTACTCGTATTATCATGCTATTTCTCTCCTTGGTTGTAATAATCACAAAGAATGCAATATAGAGTCATTTTTTATGATGCGCTGGCATGGACATTAAGGTAGAACATAAAGGGAATGGATTCTTGAGAAGCACTATGTGCAAGCCAGCGCATCCATCAATCAAGGGGACAAATTAGATGTAACCCATTCAGTAATGGCTGGCAGGGCAGGAGCAGCTTCCTGACCTCCTATCATCAGCATTACTCTAGCTTATGGGAGAGATGGAAGGATGAAGAGACAGTTAGGTGGACACAGTGAAAACAGACAGGAGAAAATAATCTATTGCCACCAACCAGGTATTCCCTCCCAACACAAGCAGCACTTTCGGAGGAGAATTTTTCCCCAGGACTCTCAAAATTCATTAGATATTTCACCCCAAAAGGACCTGCCATTTTACAATTAGTAATTGAGTTGTGCAAGGCCATTCAGTTAATACATTCATGAGAAGTCCAAAGGCATGTAAAATAGCATGGTGTCTGCACAAAATATTGTGGCAGAACTAACAAGTGACAATTCAAGCCAATAGTGAATCCCATTAGGACAGTGATGGGCAAACTTGGCCCTCTAGCTGTTTTGGGACTACAACTCCCGTCATCCTTAGCTAAAAGGACCAGTGGTCAGGGATTATGGGAACTGTAGTCCCAAAACAGCTGGAGGGCCAAGTTTGGCCATCACTGCACTAGGAGAACATCTGAGAAACAGCTGCCTTCAAATATTGGTTCCCAGGCCAATACAGGCACTACAGTGTTCCTTAAAAGCTGGTGAGTCAGGTGTTTCTCAATGTGATGAATAACAATTGACATTCTTCCCTGAAAGTCTAGCATTACAAAACTCTTCTCTAAAAAGCACAAACATGGATGAGTGCTGGATATCCTGTTAGCTTGTACAGATCAGCAGTGAAGCCTTACATGGGCTTGTGTCCCATGTAAATGGTGTGTGCTCTAGAATTTGCCCAAGAATAGTGGTTGTCAATGTGGGACTCTCCAGCTGCTTTAAAATACAATTCCCATCAGCCTCAGCAAGCAGGACCAGTTGTCAGGAATTATGGAAGTTATAGTCCAAAACATCTGGGGGTACCATGTTGGGGACTCTTAGCAGAAAAACAAGTGTGTCATGAGTTCTCTGAAGTTAGGGTGCCCTCTAAGACACAAATCAGAATATGCCCTTTATATATGTTTTCTCTATTTCTTTCCATGAGGCAGCCAGACAAAACATACACATCTGTTGCTAATCCTGTTTCCTATTCATTACTGCCTGAAAAGGTCTCCTTCCATCGACTTGTGTAATCCTGGGCATTTCTTCCCCATCTTCCTGGGTCTCGGTTGTCAGTAGTGTTTATCTGTTAGGTTTATTGCTGGCTTAAGCTAATAAACGGTTAAAAATTTCACACGCAGAACTTCAGGTGCAAAGCACAACATTAACTCGCACATTCACTTCTGCAGATGGGACTGTGACTTTCTTTCCAGGGAATGCCAACTATTCTGAAGCCAAGACTGCATTTAAATGCATTAAACAGGCATTGCAATTACTTGAGTAGGGCAAATGCTTTATTCACCCAATTTAAACCTATCAGATGCATCTGCAATAGATCCATATAAATCACTCTGGGATTTTTGCAGAGGACAAAAGGAACGTGCTTTGTTGTTGAGCTCAGTTAAAATCTTTTGTTTTTCAGCCTTTCCCATCCTTTCCTTTCCTCTCATCTCTTCTCACATCATTTACAGTTTTCATTTTTAGAGCACAGGCGGCAACCATTTTGTTCCATTCCCGGCCCCCACACGCATCGATGTAGTGTGTATAAGCATGCCCCTTCCACCCCCCTTCTGCCTTCTTCCGGGTCCAAAAGGACCAGTGTGTTGGCAATTGTGCATCCAAACGCACCTAAAATGGTCACTGCTCTGTATATTAAATAGTTGGTAGTGCACAAATGTTATGAGTCTCTTTGGAGACTCCAGGCAAAAAAGGAAGGTGAAAAACTATTTTAGTTCCACACTACTTATAGACTGCTTAACATCAAAAGTGGTCTCTTAGTGGTTTACAAAGAAGGAGAAGGAGAATGGCAAAGAAAACAAAAGGCAAAAAATGCCACCAGGGAACCCTGCTGTTGCTAGGTATGCTAGGAGGCTTCCTGTGAGACACATGTGTTCTTAAGTATTCCTGCCACATGCAAAGCAGGGATAAAATGTGATTTAAAGCTTGAAGTGTGTGCATGAAGGATGAGGACTAAGATCTCCCAGTGTCTTCCACTTTTCCCATCCCCGACAGTCTGTTGCTCAAGCGAAAAGTGATTTCATCCCAATAAATACAAGAAATGAGCTTGGTTAGTAGAACAAAATGGTGGCGTGGGACGAAATGGGTGGGCAGCCTAGCTCATGCCCCCATTTCTCGCTTTAAATGATGCCATCTATCCATGAACATCTATGGGGGGCCAAGGAGGACATTTACCTCCATATGAACTATAACCCCCAGAGTCCCAACTTTAAATTTGAACAAAGTGAAAGTTGCCACCATCTGTTGAACCTGAGACATCAGGCAAAACATACATTGTTCTACTCATTTCTAGTAAGAAACTAGCCAGCTCCTCCCTTACACTGTCTTGCTTCCCTGGTGCTCCTGTGGAAAAAAAATCCTGTGGTCGCCCTTGCCTCCACACCTGCCACTGTAATAAGCTGATTTTCCCTCTATCCCATTGATTTCAACAGAATTAAGGACAGTTTACTTTCTTTCACTTTAAAGAGCACTTCACTTTCACTAAGTCATGCCCTAACTTTTTTAATAGTCCATACTATATTACGGTATTTATATATTATGTATATTATTTAACAAGGATTTACTTGTGTAAGCGGAAGTCCTCTCAAAACATTTATGTTCAATCATCTTGGTTAATCAGTTGGCTCCTTTTGAGCAAATAAAATGTAGTTCACACTGTTTTCCCTTCGCTGTATTAATCCTTCCCACCCCCTGCCTGCCAATAATCACAGAAGGGGCTTCAGAGTGATCCCAGTATCACTGAGCTATGATCTGATTGGTATGTGAACTCTGTGATGTAGATACTGGTAATCTTTTTAATGGTGAAAGGTTCCTGAAAACAGGTTTTCATGTTGAAACAATATCTTTAAATTATGCAAAAGGTTAAAATAAAATCTTTATCATAAAATATTTGCCATTGATCAGATGCGTTTTAAATACTATAGAGTGATTTCAGTAACTTCATCACAGTTTAGATATGGCTTATCAGTCTGCTCACAATGGCTGTTTGTTTTCTGGTTAAAAAAATGTGCCCTAGTACATTGCCAACCATGAATGATTGATTGTTAAACTGTGGTACTGTAGCAAGCACAAGGTGAACAGTACAAAGTGTGTGAACTAATTCTCCTGCGGTGATATTACTGCTTACTCTGGGGCTTTATCATTTGCATGGGAACAAAAGAACGCTCTGTTAATATCTTCAAGGAAAATGTTCTAATCAGAAATGAGCGGGGTTTGGGGTTTGGGGAAGACTGTCAATGCAAAGCCAGAAAAATTAGGCAAAGGCTCAGAGATAAGAGTATCTGCTTTGCATTCAGAAGATCCCATGCTGGAATCTCTAGGTAGGAAGACACCAGTGCCTGAAATATTGGAGACCAACTTTCAGTCACTGAAGGCAGTTCTGAGCACAACAGACCAATAGTCTAACTCAGTACAGTGGTACCTCCGGTTGTGAACGGGATTCATTCCAGAGGTCCAGCCGGATCCCGGGGTTTTCACAACCTGAGGAGAAGCACTAGATCGCTTCTGCACATGCGCGTGTGGCAAAACACTTCCAGGTTTGCAGCTTTTGCAACCTGAAGTTCACATTACCGGAGGGTAACGTAACCCGAGGTGCTACTGTATAAGGCACCTTCCTATGTTCCTGCATTGCCATATTTTTTTTAACCACTTAATGGCTCAAGATAGCAGTGCTAGATAGCATCTGGTTAGGAAGGTTTTTATAATTGGAATACACCAGATTTCTCCCCAAAAGAGGGTGAATCAGGACTCCTATCTGCATGAAGTTTATGAATGTCAATTAGTATGCATTGCTATCAATTTAGAAATAATTACTGTAACTTCAATAGAGGTCTAATTCATCTCATCATTGTGGGGGAGACCTGGCGACCTATGTGCCTAAGTCAGTCTGCTGTCCAGGTGTTCTCTGTTGATGGACAACTTCCAAGCTCCTGTTCTCCCTCCGCAGTGGGTCTTTCTCTTTAAACCAGACATGGAGCAGACAGGGCTTCAAACAAAGGACATTTACGAAAAGGGAACTGTCGCCTGAGAGAACTTCAGAAGATCACTGCCCTCTGTAAAGCAGGACACGTGACCACTCTAGATTTCTTTTATCCAACAAGTAGCTTTACTGAAAAGTTTCTTTTGAAATAAAGCTTTTGGGGCTCATGGAAGTGACTTACCTAAATTAAACAGCAACCACAAAGTTCTGACCTGGCATCACTTGCGGTTAACAAACATCCAAGCCCACATTTACAAACATATGGTGTCACTGATGTCTGAATCTGTTTATTTCGGCATCTCAGAAGTGTTTATTTTCCCATCTGTCTTTCTTGAATGCATCTGGAATTTTCCTTCCACCTTCACTGATGGTATACGAAACATTTTTCCAACCCGTTTCCCATTATTACAGGCATGCATGATCTTCCTAATAAATTGGAAGAAAATAATGCCCATCTTCTAAAACTGTCCCTGTTTCCAGGTACCCATCCTATAATAAATTACCATCCCTACTGCTGCTACTGCTAAGAATAATAAAGAGAAAAATAATATCCTCATCATATTTCTTAAACCTACTCCTCCCTCTCAGGAGAGCCCAGTGTGGATAATCTGCTTTAAATGTTTTTAATACTCTATTTTAAATTGGTGCAAGCCATTCTGGGACCTTATGGAGACAAGTGGGTAAGAAATCAAATAAATAACAACAATAAAAATTGAGCATTAAAAATAAAAGTAGATAATTTACACAAAATGGAATGATCTAAAGGCCTGTCAGAATAAATTGGTCTTAAATCACCCCTGGAATTAATACAGTGTGATCAAGTCCCCAGGACGTTTTTCAGGTTGAGGAGAGATACCACCAACATGGAAGTGTCTTTCACAGTAACAAGAATCAATGTCCCCCCCCTTTTCTGTCTTGACATATACTGTACAGGCCCACAGTTCCATTCTGTTCTTCTTATGCTTACTTCTGGGTAGGTTTTAGTGTAATGAATGGGTGGCATTGTGAAACCAGTCCTCTAATAAAGAGCCTTTTGATTGCATGTTCCAGTTCAAGATTCTCACAGCACTTAAATTTGTTGTGCAGCACTAAGTAGGGAAATCATAAACACCAGCTTAAGTGTATACAGGTCTTTGTGGGCCCTTAACAATATTCTACCTGTGATTAATGGATGTCTGCAGACTATATAATAGCATGCTTTAATTAGTATGTTAAGGCTGCATGGAAAAATCACCCCTCTTAATACATAATAATTCTGATTCAACGGTATTACAGAATGGCAAACCTTTTTTTCATTAGATGGTGCATTGCACCCAAGTAGCAAATAAAGGTTTGCAGCAACTACAACTAGACCAATAAAAAATGCATCCTAAAATCTGAGCAATAAGGCTTGATTCTTTAGCCTCCCAAATAATGAAACATTTTTTTGTTTATACCAGTTAGTCAATGATTGGATATTTTAGCGCCTAAAAAAGGATTCTATTGCTGCTTGAACCCAGAAGAATTTTACTTATCAAATGATCCATACAATGCCTGTATTACTAAACCACTAAAGTTGTGGGTATAATAGCAAGAACTGTGCATTTGCAGAGTTGGTATTGTAATGATCAGCCATTGTTAGGGAAGCACTGATGCTTCAGAAAGCTTTTTACCTTTCTTCATTAATGCACATCTCTAAAAAGACCATACCAAACAGAGCTGACAAATGTTCCATTAATAGAGCAGCATTCTTGATATCTGAAAATGTCACTCATACACACTTTATTATTACTTAATGCTTCAGTAGATTTGAAATGTAGATTTGAAAATCGTCAGAAATAATAGGTGTAAGCCTTAAGAAATGCCAAGCCATGATGGATAACAAATCAACAGCTTTGTACAATTAGATTTGGCAAGGCTGAATACAAGCCTTAGATATGTGCTCACAATTAACGTTGATTAATTGGCTAAATGCTAATGAAAGAATGCTGCAAATGAGCAGAATTTACAACCAAGGAAAATGCTACATAGCTCTAAAATCATTTCAAGCTTTGTGCTAATTCCCTGCATTTTCAGATAACAGAGAAGGACAAGGGCAGGTTGTGTCAGGATCGACAACCAGGAAGTTTCCTTTCTTCAAAATATTTATTTATAAGATTATTTATTTATTACTCCCTCCATAGTTTCTGCCCAAAATGGCTGCCACTGATTAGCAAAATACAAACAAGTAAGGAAGCGGGCAAACTCCAGACATTTGGATATCTGAACATCCATGTCGTAAGGTTTGGGTTGAATTCTTTGTGTTTCTATAACTCAGGTTTCAAATAACAAGAATTCTGATAGTGGGGACTGTGTGTATACATTAACCCTCTGGCAGCTTTCTCCTCCCAGTACAGTAGATATTAATTAAAGCCTATTCCAACATTTAGGAAGCTACTTTACACTGGACTTAGGAAGCCACTGTACACTGTCAACAAACATTTGAAAAGAAGGGCATGCATGCCACTCAAAGGGGTTGTACAATCCAGTTGCACATGATACCCCCATGAATAGGGCTAAGCAAAGAGCCCAGAATGAGCAAAGGCAGAACCTTCTGGTTAAGAGCAGGATCTGGACAAATCTGGCTGGAAAAATAGCGCTGCCGGGAGGTAACACATACAGATCCAGCCAAAGGAAGCCTCAGCAGCGTTTGGTCCATCATCCTTATCCTCCTTGACTATGTTGCCCTGCGCCATTTGTACCTGCCCCAACCAGGCAGAGCTGGATGTCTCCAGGACCCCCACCTGTGCCAATTAGGGCTCCTAATCTGGGCAATCCAGCCCCAGCTGGGCCACCCTCAAGGGCAGGAGTGCTCCTGCGAGGACACACAGGAAGGGTTGGCTGCTCCTTGAACTTCTTGAAAGTTTCCCACTACAGCCGGTGACCATGAGGGAACGGCTGGCCGGGAAGGAGGCAGAGAGTGGAGGTCCGGGGAAGTAGTGAGCATCCGTTACGTGAGCAAGGCCCAATGTGGCTTCCACAAGCCTAAAGAGTTTGGATCCCAGGTCCTAATGCCTGCTCTGCATAAGTAAAATAAATAAATAAATGATAACATGAGATAACTGTATGCCTCTGCTCATAAAGTTGGTATTTTATACTCCCCTCTTCCCCAAATGCGTCCTCCAGCAAAAGGGTGCCAAACACTAATTGGGCCACCACAGAGACACTTCAAGACAGCACAATTATTAGCTTATGGTATTGTTGACACACAGCCATGTGCAGAGATAGGAGGATGCCATCTGTTGCAGTATACTTGTTGTCATGATTCAGGTGGCCTTAGTGAGTATCAGTACGTCTTATGCTGCCAAGTTCCTGCCCATGTTAGTCCATAGTTTTCAACGCAGACGACTCTTCTGTGGAAGGAACGGGGCAAAACTGACCGTTCCGGAACAGGAGAGTGAGAGGATGTGAACGGAGGGATTTTCAAGTTTTGTCAGGAAACACTCAAGCTTCCAACCTCCAAAATTGTGCTCTTATTTGCAAGACTGAGTTTTCACCTCACATGCACTCACAATAAATCATCCCTGTGCACGCCCCGTATATTTACTAAGTATGAAATAAAATTATACGCCATCTTTTATCAGAGATGTCAAGGCAGTCTGCAAACAATTAAAATAACTAAGTAGAAGAACAAATATGCTCAAACCAGCCAGCGGATAAAAAAGACAAGAGTCCTTGGTTAGGATACAAGGCAGAAAAATGAGGTGCATTCAAAAGAAGTTTTTGTAAAAATAAACTGACGCAGAAGGAAATTCTCCTCCAGTCCATTCGCAGCAGCTACACTAGTCTTTTTAATCTGAGAGGATTCCCCCCCCCCCAAAGTGAGCATTAAAAAAGCAGACGCTCCACCCATTTGAGTACCTCAGACTCTGCCGCATTATTCACACCTCCGTCTGTTGCAGGCAGAAATTCTGACAGGTAGAAATGATCAACCGCTCTAACTGAAGTGGAGTAGGTGGCCAGGCCTACAATAGTCCGTTGAGTCTTAGCTGTGACTTGAACAAAAGCGCTATAATATTGTGATACCTTAAAGTGTTCACTTTAAATCATTCTGCTCTGCTTGGGGTCTCAGAGCTGGACAGTTTTCTCTAGTGGCTGCCAAAAGGATGCTGTTAAATTTATCAGAAATGCAAACAAAAGTTTCTTCTTCAATTGCCTCATGAAGAAATAGGGCCATTTTTATTACAGGCAGCCCAAAGTATTTTGCTGCCTGTATACAACAAGACAAAATAGTGGTCAAAATTATATAAATAAAAGAAATGACAATTTGCTCTTCTTTAAGGCACTCTGATTCCATCTTGAGATAGGCTGCCTCACTCTGCTTGATGGTAGGACTTGATGATTACTAAATGCGAGGAAGCCAGCAGGCTTTTCTGGGCCTGGTACACTGCATGTGGTCCCCTCCCCATTCTGAAAAAAGGAAACAAATTTGCATAAAATGCACATAATCGTTGTGTTGCATCTCCATCCTTTTTTTGCAGGTGAAGTGTAGAGCACCAAATCAATTCTCTACTAGGCAGGACAAAGAAGAGGAAGCAGGAGCTTGAAAATGAACCGTGAAGCCCCTTCCAAGCAAGCCATTGCCTAAATCTACACACCAAGAAAGACCTGAAAACCAAATCAATTTTCTTAGTCATTTTGAAGTCATTTTCAAGACTTCTCTTGGGGTTGTATGGTTGTAAAAGTCTCTGTAGCAGCTCACACTGAAGGAGGGGAGCAGGCTCATAATTCACAAAGTAATTGGTTCAAATGGTAACTGCACATTTTGCTTCGTAACTTTATTTCTAAAGGAGGCAGAGAATTACCCCCCTTTTAAAGAAAGCTCTGAGTCTAGGCTGCTGCTGGCCGTGGCCCCAATATAGCAGCACCCCTGTACAGTGGTACCTTGGGTTAAGAACTTAATTCGTTCTGGAGGTCCGTTCTTAACCTGAAACTGTTCTTAACCTGAAGCACCACTTTAGCTAATGGGGCCTCCTGCTGCCGCCGCTGTGCGGTTTCTCTTCTCATCCTGAAGCAAAGTTCTTCAGGTACTATTTTTGGGTTAGCGGAGTTTGTAACCTGAAGCGTCTGTAACCCGAGGTACCACTGTACCTTTTCTTGGCATCCCTGTCTACATGTACTACATCAATGAGAGTCAGCATGTCTTATTTATTTTGGTAGCTTATCCAGTTTTCCTACTTTGGTCTCACCATTATATTTCTAAACTGGAAGATTCAAAATACTCCAAGAGCTTCTCACCGTGGAGCCTGAACAGTTTCCCCAGCTATCCCTGAGGTAATTCGCACTTGGCCATGGAAAACTGCCAACAACCACACCCCGGGCTTTCTTTCTGTGAAATGGAAGGTCAGTTCCAAGAACAGCTCCTTGGCTACAGGCTACATATGTCAACTTGGAAAATCAGATCTGATTCCGATCCAAACCAGCAGCAAGCGGAGGAAACCACAGCGCCTCAGATTCAGCAGACACGTCTCCTTTGATACCAATATCTGAAGTTCATGCCACTAAAAAGTTTGCTATCTTATAACATCAGGGGCACAATTCTTTTTTGGTTCCGCCACACACACTCCAGCAACTATTTCAAACAATAATTCTAGTGTGTGGGTTTGGGAGCAGGCAACACGGGCCATTTTATATTTTAAAAAATTCAGTACTGTATGTCATATACCAGCATGCAAAGGCACCCAGCTTGCTCTAACAGGGAGAAATGAAGGGGGTGGCTTTATAACTTGAGAGCTGTGCAAACACTTCCACTTAATGCTAGGCTCTAGTAACAGACAAGGATATCACATGTGTAAAGGAGATCCAGCTAGTGTTGGAGAAGGAATCAATTCAGTCTGCTTCTGGCTGCAATTTGACCCAGTTCAACATTTGCAAACTTGGTAGTAGTTCAGAATAAAATTATGAGTCAGATGATGGATTTCAGTCCCAAAAAGTACACCCCCAAAATATGGATTTTATGTTTTTGCTATTTTAAAAAGAATGCAAAATGTGTCTTTGTGGGGAAGAAATGCATAGATATTAGGAACAAATGCATGCAACTTATATGCAGATTCTTTGTGTATTCTTTCAGAAAGTTTGCAACCCGAAAAAGGGAGCTGGAACAAACCTGTGACTAAATGCCAGCAAATCTGACACAAAACAGACATGGGCTGTATCAGTTCATCCCTAAAGCAATACAAGATAGCACTTGTACATCTTCAACAGTTGAAGAGAAGGCTTGTTATTGGGAGGCTTGTTATATAATATAAGAAAAAGTTATTTTGCTAAAAATCTCCTCTACAGGAGCTCTGGCCTTCATAGCCAGAGGTGGGAGGAAGGAAACAGGCCTGAAGCAACTACCCAATGTCTTCAGCATTATTAAGATAGTGAGAGATGGTCCACGCCTGACTCTGTGGATCACATTTCCACATCAGGAGAGCCTTTTCCGCGGCTGCTCCTAAATCGAGGAATTTCTTCCCTTTTTATATTTCCGCTGGCAGGCTAAGACTTCCCTATTCAGACAGTCCTTTGGAGACTAGATGCTGTTGTCAGGGCAATTGTTGTTTTAACGCTGGTTGTTGTTGTTGTTTAGCTGTTGTAAATGTCTAGTTTGCTTTTGATGCTATGCACTTTGTAAGGGTGTTTTTAGTATGTTGTAAGTTGCCTTGAATCCCAAATTGGGAGAAAGGTGGGATAGGAATCCAGACAAAATGACAATCTGAAAATTACCTCATAGTCAATAGTGAATTTCAACTTTTTATTTCAGTTTGGATGGTTGCTGTACGTACTCTCTACTGAGAGTAAAGCATGAAGCCCTGATCTAAGGTAGCCCAGATCTTTGATGTCAACTATAAACACATGTGTGGCAGGAATAAACGCAGGAGCGCTAGCTTCGTGCTGGAGGAAGCTTTCGCTTGCCTTAGAACACCCTTTGATGTCTGTCGTAAATTTGCGAACCAGATGCCACAGGTCCTGTTAAAATAAAGTTCAAATACAGCACGGCGGGCATAAATGTAATTTGTAAAGCAAACTGTTTAAAGACTTGTGGAATAAATAAACAGAAATTATGGCAGATGCAAAAGAGGGAAAGTCTAGCCGAGTTATGTCAAAATGTTTTGACAATGCAATATTTAGTTCCCTTGAACTACATAGTAGACCAGAGCTGAAGAAGACTACAAGCTACAGCAGAACACAGACTGGGGTTTAAAATGGAACTCTCGCCCACCAGGTTGAAAACTGAATACTGCAGGTAGGGCTAAAACATTCAAATAAGGGTTGCAGATTATCGAACAGGAGTGGGAAAGGGGATGCCACGTCAGCTGATGGGTGGGCCTTGCTCAATGAGGTGGAAGTGGCTTCCATTCAGTGGACCCCACTTCTTCTCTACCCAGCACTGCTCTTTGAGGGGAAGACTCAAACATAAAAGCATCTTGCAAATCAGGACTCCTGAGCTCCACTTCATCTGATGTCACCATGACATCAGATGATTGGCAGGTGCGGCCATGTACACCTGTCAAATTTTGCCCACCAGACAATAGGGAGATAATCATGGGGAAATAATGAACAGATAGAAAATGTTCCCATCCCTGATATAGGAATCAGAGAGTGAGGGAGAATTACCCAGAGAGTGAACCATGGTGGTCCTCACTGCCCTGGAAATACTGCAGCGTATGAGAAGGAAGCCATCTTGTCAACACCACTCCAGCCTCAGGAAGGATGTATTGCTCATTTCTAACCCTGAGGACATCAGTCCAGCAGCTCCAACAGAAGCACATTCTTCCCTGCGCCATAGGAGTCAAATACGCTGAAATGCACAAGACCCTCTTAACCTGATGGGTCTCTTTTAACTTCCCAGACTGAGCTACAACCTGACGTAAGGGTCAGACAAGGGATAATTGTTGCCGAAGGAACATTCTTAACTTGCTCCAACTCATACTCCACATAGAGCTGCCCAATTTGAATGCCTTGCCTTATCTCTTCTGTGTACCAGAGCTGTTAGGCTAAGGTCTTTCAAATCCCTGCTTCTCAAAACCCTTTGAAGAGACTGAATCCAAGACCTTGCAGATATGCAGCACATCCTCAGCTGCCGAGGTTCGTTTCCCTCCACCTTCCATTCAAGAGTGGGCCTTTGAACCTGTCTGCTTTCTTTAAATCTCCTGACAGACACCCTTGTGACTGAAATCCAAAGGCGCAACCCTTTAAGCATATGGACACAACTGCTCCATACACCCATAACACGCGAGAACAGCTTGGGAAAGAAAAGGCAATATGAATTGGAAACGTTTCACAACAGCCTCTCAAGCAAAGCCAAGTAGACAGTCTGCTTTCCAAGGAACAAATTACACTTCTGATTATGGTTACCAGCTTCTTTTCATTTTCATTTTTTTTAACAGCCCGGAGGAATAGGTCATTAAAAATAAAGGGGCCTCGGCATTCAAAGGCCAGCCGGGCTGGTCAAAAGCTGCCCAGGTGGCACCCCTACTTCTGATTAGCCCTTATGAGGATCCATCTTTTTGTTGCCTCCATTCAAGCCACAAAACCCTTTCATCTAAATGAGTTGCTGTTGCTGGTTGGGCTATTAGCAGAGAAAACCTGCTGCTGTAAGCATCCATTACCACCAAGCTGCTTATGACATATTGATTTCCAAGCTGGAGTCACTTCCCTCGAGGCTGCAGAGCATATCGCTGTTTGCTCAAACCTGCTGGCGGAAGCATGGCGAGGTTTGAGAAAGGAGAAGGCAGCCCTAAATGCAGGTGCATATTTCCATATTCTGCACACTTTGATTAATTAAATGGCAAATCCCTGCATTCTCTTCGGGGAGGGTTCAGGTTGTCTTTGTTACTTGACATATTACAGCTTCGCGCTGTTGTGACATTTGTGTCATAAATACAAAGTTATTATGGGGGGGACATGGTTTAAATATGGGTTGCTACCCACATTTAATGTGGGAAACGCTAATACAAAAATTAAGAGCAGCTCCAGAGGACGGTGTTTTGTGGTAGCTTTAGACATTCAGTATTCAAAATGCAGTTGTTGTGACTTCCTGGCCTGCCATCTTCCTTTCAATGGAAAAAACCCAAATTATTTATATGTGCAACGGAAGACATGATGTACTGAAGTTCTCTTTCTGTTAAAGCAAATGGTGATCCTCAGCCCAACCAGCCCTCCTTGTGGGATCTTGAACATGTACAAGGCTTTGGACTGAGTCAATGAAACAAGGAATGTCTTACTTAATGGGTCATGAATTCTATGTAAGAACAGAAGCATACAAGTTGTACAAGTGACAATAAAGTATTTCAATCAATATTTCAATTTCAAGTAGTGCACTGTGCTAATTTTTTACCTGTTACAATTTTCAAAGCAAATGTGAGGGGGAAGCATTTGTGTGGCAGGTTTCTAGCCACACAAACATTATCCTTATCTTATCCTCTCTTTGCAGCTTCTTCTCCCCACGATCTGCAGGGAGGTTTTTGTTTTTTTAAAAAAAGAAAATAGAGACTTCTCTTTGAGGCAATCCCATCTCTCGGGGGATCATTTAGGAAGCATAATTATTTTATGTCATCATGCAGCTAATCGGATTTGGCTATGTGACCGGTTCCTTCAGACACGGTGCTTGCAAAAAGCTTTGCCTGATGAGACCGCACCATGCCTCAAAGTCAATCATATTTGGCTAAATGATCATCTAATGAAGACACATAAGAAAGAAAGTGTTGCTTGCGGTCCTCACTCTGAACAGGCAAACATTTTCTCCCTTTTTTGTGTGCATGCACCCCAACAATTTTCCCCAAAACAGAAAGTTGATAATGAAATGCACTTTCAACCTCCTCTGTTTAACTCAGCTTTAAAAAAGAGGTCAGGCTACCAACATAAACACACATTAACAGACGTGACAAGAAAAGAGGTAGCCCCCAAGGTGTAATGAAAGCTGATTGGGCCCAAGATTTTTCAAGGATGGACTTTATCAACCACACCATTTTAGTTCCATCCCTGGAAGCTATATATTTCAAGCTATATATTTCTTGGAGGCTTCCTGTTTTGTTCTTTTCAGCTTTTAAAAAGAATTATTATTTATGCAAGACACATGGAATAAACTAAAATGTTGGCATGAGTGGGCTCATTGCATAGTGCTATAAACCAGGACTGATTTTTTCAGCCTTCTTTATTTTTGTTAAACAAAATAAGCTAAAGAAACAAATGAAGTCATCCTCTACTGCAGAATATACCAAACTGGAAGAAAGATCAAACCAGTTAAATCCAAAACCACCACAGTGATCATATACAAACCCATGTTTAGCTATTATTAACTGAGCTGTAACTCAAGGGTGGGCCTCTCCACCTGGCCTTGGGAACTGCCTTTGGGGCAACCATGCACTCGCTTTGCCCATGCCCCAGTTGCTTTTGCGTGGCTGAAATGCATCCTTGAACTCTGAAGAAGAAGAAGAAGAAGAGGAGGAGGAGGAGGAGGAGGAGGAGGAGGAGGAGGAGGAGGAGGAGTTTGGATCTGATATCCCACCTTATCACCACCCAAAGGAGTCTCAAAGCAGCTAACATTCTCCTTTCCCTTCCTCCTCCACAACAAACACTCTGTGAGGTGAGTGGGGCTGAGAGACTTCAAGAAGCGTGACTGGCCCAAGGTCACCCAGCAGCTGCATGTGGAGGAGCGGAGACGCGAACCCGGTTCCCCAGATTACGAGTCTATCGCTCTTAACCACTACACCACACTGGCTCTCTGATCATGCCTCTTGCTTGCCCAGACAGTGGATAAAGAAGAGCGTGCGTGTGTGTGTGGAAACTAGCCATCCTGTCTAAAAGTAAAATTTACATTTGTTAATCTGGCTCCACCCACCGCTAGCATGTGGCCCTCAGCAAAGGAATGTGGCTCTCAGATTGAAAAAGGTTTCTCACTCCTGCTGTAAGCCATTTGTTCATCATTTGAAACCTGCGTGCAGAAGTATCAATCTGTTTTTAAAAGGTGCAGATTCTGTATTATTTGTTCCACTGGGAATGGGGGGAAATCAAGATTCCAGTCAAGATTCCACCATCAGCCATATGATTTATTCACATTCATTGAATGTCAAATAGGACAGATTTAAAACTGATGAATATTGCATGGAGAGGTGTGGAATGCTGCAATCACTAGGCTATTCTCCATTTGCATTTATAGGGCAAACGTTTAACCCTTCATTTTTAACAGGAAGAAATGAACATTAAGAGAAACATCACATAGGCAATGAATGGGCATCTGGCTTTCACTTTATTATTATTATTACTCCTGTGCCTTAATCATTTAAAGTAAATGTGCAGTTTCTGAACATTATAGATTGTTTTCCGAACTGTACAATAAGGTAAGGTAAATCAAACATCTGAAGAAAATTAAGGCTTAAAAGGAAGTAATAAATCTTCATGCAACTGAAAGTACAGTTGAACCAACCATGTCAAGACAATATAGCTGCATGCACACAGGACCTCTAAAAGTTGCAAATCTTTGATTTGGGTCTGATCAGCGTCTGGATGAGTGACTAGGAACCACACATGCTTTGGGTTTCATAGGAATCCTGGGGTCCATTAAGAAAGAACCCAAGCTGGATCAACCCAGTAGCAAATCTAGTCCAGGGTTCTGTTCTCACATTGGTCAGCCAGATGCATATGGGAAGCCAGGATAGAAAGGCAGAACAGAAAAAAATAATTAATTAATGGTGTGTGGTTCTTGATTAATCTTTTTGCGTTCTGGTATAATCCTTTCAAAATACCAGCTTGATTTGTTTATTTTAATTGTTTTTATGCAGGGGGGACCTGGTCCTTGGGACTGGAAGAAATAAATCCAAATGCATGATGGCAAAATGTTCCAGTGAGGTCCTTGATGCCAAGCATAGTGTTCCTCTTGACGTAAAGCTACAGCTGTTGACCAAGTCATGCAATATGTAGCTGTACTTCTGAAGCCAATTTCTTTCAATGGCCTCATTGTGGACATGGGATACAGCTGCAGAAAACTGCTCCAACAATCCCAACAACTGGTTGTTGGTTTCAGCAACGTGGCTACCAGCAACTGTTTATGAAATGCTTCTCTTAAGTTCTCTCTAACATGAAGTAATCAAGGCAGAATTCTGAAAGGTCCAAGGAAAGGAAAGAGTGCCTGTTGTTGGTTTAAATAAGCTCAAGAATCAACAACTTCCCCTCAGGTTTGTCCCTATGGATCAAACTTTATACAACTGAGAAATCATCTTGGTACCACCGAGGCTCCATGTCCAGTGCAACCGAACTGGTTGCGGTCCCCTAAATCCACCTCTGTCATGGGGAAGTTGTATAAGCCTCAAAGGATCAGATTAAAGAGTTCTATCATCCGTGTAGGAGGGGTAATTAAGACTTATCCAAAGTAGATAACATTCTTCAGCACTTGTTTGCTGAGGCCAATGGATTATCCCTGGCCCTCATCAAAAGAGGGAGGCATCAGAAGATCTCCATGTAAGTGAGCTAAGAAGCCCAACTTTCCAAAGACAGTTGCACATGTGGTTGAAAAACCATCAGTCAGATTTTGGGCAACTTCAAAAAAATGCACAAAGCAAAAATGTACAAAACCTATTAGACTTTTTGATATTTTGAGTACCATGGTTTTATTTTATTGTTTAAGCACAAAATCTCCACCATTTTTTTCTTAATAGAATTTTTGTATGTTCTTTGCAGCAGGTGTTGAAAACTGTTAGGTGCCTAAACTGTGCACATGGTAAATATTATGGTTAGATACTATAATATTAGTTTAATAAATGTTACTGTATTGGGTGTCATTGTTTGACTCCTGTCTTGATCTACTGTTAACTTCATCTTTTTTGTGTTTTTCTCATGAAAAGATACTGCCTGTTCATATTTCTTCAAGCTCTAGGCTACATGCTAATCTGTATATGTACTGTAAGTATGCAACCTTATGCCCATTTATCTGAGATTAAGCCCCACTGTGGCCGCTGGCACATGCTGACAGGTTCTAGCAGCCACAGGTGAGAGCTCAGTGCTCAGTGGTGGGGATCAAAGGTGGGCAGACTATCCCAGAAGGAGCATGGCATGCCCCCCACCAAATGTACTACCCTTCCCCTAACACCCCATAAATATTTGCCACCCACTCCAAAAATATTTGCAGGTCCTTTCAAGCTCCCTCCCTCCCTCCCTCCCAACCCCAAACCTCACTCCTCAAATTGCCCGAAAATGTTCAGTGAGTGCATCTTTTGAAGGACATGAAATTTCTGAATAGTTCTCACAGCCAATAGGAAGACCTTGAATGGCCCTTGTTACCCAGGGTAACCTTATTTTGGAAGCCATACAATAGGATGAGACTGAAGCTCATGGACTTTTGAACTTTCCCAAACTAGTTTGGCACATCTTTCATTATAAAGTTCACAGCCTTCCAGAAATAATACCGTGTCTGAAATGCAGCAGCCCAGTATCATTTTGCAGCTCTCCTGCCACCTGTAAATGTCGGGTGAGCTTGGAAAACTGAAGGAGTTAGAGGCAACTGAGTGTGAATCTGCCAATAGATCTGGCAGCTGAAACAGATCTAGGCTAAAGGTCACAACCTACATTTGTGATCAGTGTGGAGTAGACAAAAAGTTGTCACTAGCCCATTCTGGTTGCCTGATGCCACAGCACAGAAGAAGCAATGCATGACTCAGATCACCTCAGCCATCCTTTGAAAGTCTGAATTTTGCAATGCAATTCTCCAACCAAATACTGCTGTACAAAAATGCATATACTAGGCTAAGTTTTGCATTAAAATGTTTATGTTTTAAAGTATTTTTATTGTTTTATTGCTTGCTGTTTGCTACCTTGGGCTTTGGGAGGAAGAGCAGGATATGCATTTAATAAATTCTATTACCGCCGCTACTACTAATGATAATAATAATAATAAATATTTGTGAAAATAACATAGGAAAATGCTTATTGGGGGGAATGTCTTGCAAAAATGTGTGTATTAGGGAAAATTTCATACACAAATGTGTATATTTGGATAAAGGTACACTAAAATGCTCCAATGACTTTGGGGAAATCAATGACCTGTTACATGTATGCCTAATGGGTCCAAGATGTGGAGGAACTAAAGTTGGTTGCAGGTGGTTGGACTACATTACCCTTGGAGGTCCCTTCCAACTCTAAAGTTCTATGATCCTCAGTATCAACCATCTTGGGCCCTATGGTCTGCAGGGAAGGTCTTGTCAATGGTGTTGCTGCTGGGGGTTGTTCCGCTGGTGCTCAACTGTGATGGGGCCTTCATGTGGTGCTTTCCTGCTTGTGGGAGGCATTCCCTAGGGATGTGTATCTGTATCCCTTCTTCTTAACATTTCAGAGGAATTTAAAATAATTCCGGATCACTTAGGCATTTGATGGCTGAAAGAGACTGTTCCTAGACTGTTCCTATCCATTGAGGATAGGTGGCTTTTGTTAAAAGTTTTCAATGTGCGAGGTTTTAAAAATTGTACTGGTTTGCTATTTTGTTGTTTACACACATAAATCATAGTCCAGCCAAGTCGATGTGGCTATAAGATTAACAGAGAAGAAGAGGAGGAGGAGGAGGAAGAGATGCCATGATCAGAGGATCTGATCACATCTTGCAGAGATGTATGATGCAGGACAGAGAAGCCTTATTCTGTAAAATTCAGGGTGAATCACCAGCCTCTCTGAATATGAACCCAGCAAAGCCTTCCATATATGGCTACATACAAGGACAGGCCCACTGAAGCCACAAGACAAGAACGTTCCTTTCAAAGAGCTTCCCTTAGGCTCTAAACTGCTTGAAATGTTTGGCAACATGCACACATTAAAGCTGCCACATGAAGCTTACGTTTACAAGTTCACCGTAGGGCTTGGCGACCTTGACAGACCACACGGTTCAAATTTCCATGCATCAATGGTTCTTGAATGATTCCCCAACCCCAAAGGGGCAAACAACAAATAAGCTTTCTTTCTCAACACAAGGTCTCCCTATATTCTATAAATACTTTTGCTTCCTGTATTGCATTTCACTGTATTCTGCATTTTCACTGTATTCCACCAAGGATAAAATGCATATCCACAGCTACAGAGTTCAGATCTCTTAAAAGTACTGTATTTTCTGGCGTATAAGACTACTTTTTAACCCAGGAAAATCTTCTCAAAAGTCGGGGGTCGTCTTATACGCCGGCTACAGCAGCGGCTCCTGCAGCAACTCCCCACCAAAGGATAAAACGACAGCAAATTAAATCAGAGGACACCAAGCTCTCTAGATGAAGCAGAAATACGCTTGAAAATTAGCCCTAGAAGCCCCCGGCCACTGGAAAGTGGAGCGGATTTCAGAGCTGGACTGGAGAATGGTTTTTTTAATTTTTATTTGGTGTGCATTGGAAGAGGGGTAGTCTTATACGGCGGGTATATCCCAAACTCTATATTTTAACTGGAAAAGTTGGGGGGTCGTCTTATATGCCCAGTCGTCTTATACGCCGGAAAATACGGTAATAATAACCCAACTCATTAGTGTCTTCTTGTACAGGATGTTTCACTTTTAAGTCAATTGCACAGAACAACACAGGAATAGTCAGGTGTTTGGGATACAGCTCAGCAGATACCTGTCTATTTCAGAAAAACCATTTGCTGTTCAAATGATGAACAGCAAATGTTGTGGATTTAAGCTAATCATTGCTTGAATGATTTCCCGACTTGACGCAACTACTAAACAATTTCACTGGACAATCCGAGTGAAAACAACCATGCTATTTTCAGAGGCAAGAAAACAGTTCTCTCCATTCATTGTCTCCATGCTGCCCCTGACTTTGTAATTGTTTATTATGATTTCTCACTGTTACCGTAATCATCACCCCCTCAACCTCACAGAGAGTCTGAAGAACAGAAGCTGAGCAAGAGAATGGATGCCAGCAAATATGCAGTCCTGTTCTCAGACACTAATGGATGTCTGGCAGTTGTTAAGTAAAGCCAGAGTCTTCCTTTTGTGTTGTCTCTTTCTTTCCTAACATATTTCAAGGACACAGGTTCTGCTCTGACAAGTGTGGGTAGGCATCTGATCATCTTCCAAAAACTTTCCGGCAGAGTCTAAACAAATTTGCAATGTTACCACCCTTCCTTTTCAACCCTGCTCTCCTCTGTTTCCCTTGCCTTCTGTTCCCAAGGACACACCTAATGAAGAAGATTGTTCTCCGGTCATACAGCACATCCATCAAAAGAGGACAGGAACTATTTGCTAATTGGCAAACATGCTCTCATTGCCAGTGCATATAAGCATCTGGCTGGTCATTGTAAACCAGAGTGCTGGTCCAGGTGGGCTCAATCTAGCAGGGCTTTTCTTGATGTTCTTTAAAAATACTAGTTTATTTTAGGGCGACCTTGTACATTCCTTTTCTAATTTTTAATGCCCTTATGAAGACCATGTAAAGATAAATAAAGTCTGCTAACATCTGCCTCATTTCAGGTTCTATGCACAGTTTGAAAGCTAGAAGGCTGGATCCTGATCAAGTCAGATGCCCTAAGGTTCTATGGAAATCCATGGCCCCAGTGCTCAAAGTTGGGGGGAGACTGGAGAGATGTCATCCCACTTCTTTTCGGGTGGAACTAATTGAGTGTGACGGCCTAACTATCTCATCTTCTCCTTTTCTCCCACTTTCTTCAAAGCCATCCCACTTTGGGCACTGAGTGGGTCTCAAGCCAGGAAATGGAAGCTAAGCATGTCTAACTCAATAGGTCATCCAACCCATAGTCTCTTCTTTCGTCTCTGCTTCTCCATTTTCTGAACCACTACCTCACACGAACAAGAAGACAGGAACAAGAAGGCATGGCAGCTGGGAAAACAAGATGACTCTGAACTAGGGGACCCCAAGTTAATTCATGAAAGAAGATAAATGGTTGAGCTTGGGCTGGTGTTGAGAAATACTTTTTCCAGTGTAAACTCGGGTAACAATTCAGCCTTCAGGTTCATCATTTCTTCTGGGTGTACCATTTAAATATTGCATCTCATTAATATGATATCATTCCTAGTTCTTTTCTTTTTTTAATGCTCATTTTCTCTCTCTCTCTCTTTCTCTCTCTCTCTCACACACAAGTACCTCCAGCTTCACTGGAATTTATTACACTAGGTAACACCTGCTAGGAGCCTTCTATCACAAAGCTTTCAAAGGCAGATGGGAGCACCATGCTAATACCCTTCAATGACTCTGGGATTTAAACCTACATCCTCAGGATTAAGTAAGATCAACTGGAAATGAATAACTCTTTATTGCAAATAGCCCTACGTAATTCACCATATGGAGAATGAACCTTCTTCGAAAGGGGGATTCTACATCAATCCATCATTTCAGACAACACTTTCACACCCTCTTTGTATAGATTGAGTTGGGGCTTCTTTTTCTCTCTCTCTCCCGCCTTCCCAGTTTTATCATCCTCATATGTTGCGATGAAACATTCCCTTCTTTAACCCAGTCAGTAACAAAGCTGTAATTAAATTTCAGTGCCGGCTCCAGTTTCTGGGGATCTTTGGGCAAATTAGCCTAGAAAGTCCCCCTCACTGACTAGCTGCTCTCTGTGTGCATATCCACAACTGAATGGGGAAAGGGGGCATAATAGGCGGCTACTGCCCAGGCATTTCCTAAACCACAAAAGCCCCATATACAGGTCAGATTAGCAGAAACATTTGTTTGTTGCACACATTAGTCACTCAGTTAATGCAACATGCTCTGCCAAGAAGAACAAGTAAAAATTATTTTTAAAAAAGAAAAGAAAATTGACCAAACACACAGAAAGAGAGCCAAATATCACAGCACCTCAAACAACGCAAGCACAAATAACAGGCATCACTTTGGTATCACTGTTATGGGGAACTGTAAAGACAAGGACCCAAGGTGTCATGGGTTTCCCCTTTTTCTGCCCATGAAGAAAGATATTTATTTATGTATGCATTTATTTATTTATTTATTTATTTACTTACTTACTTACTTACTTACTTACTTACCCTTCTGTGGAAGAGCCCAGAGTGATAAATGCATCTCAAATATGAACAAGTGCTGGTCCCTACCAATATGACGTTATCGTTGCTTTTATGATTTTTAAAAAAATCTTCTGCAGGGGGTGTGGAATTATTTCTCTTGATTCCAATGCCTTACGTAAGTATTGATCCGCTTTCAAAAAATGGCTGGACCACGTCTGGAGAGCAGAGTAGACAGTAATAGGGGCTTGGGTGGGACCACCACCACCATTAGTGTTTGGGATAGAAGTGATAGTGGGATGGTACAAACTATACCTTTAAAGCACATTCAAAATACCTCCCCCCCCCCCGAATTATTTGAGAGAAAGAACATCTTTTGAATATGATTTAAAGGTGCTGTGTGGATACAACCTAAAGGGCAGCTCAGTAACTGATTTAACCCTGGATGCGTAGGCAGACCTGGAATGAGTAGATGAAAAGGTAGGATTACTCTCTCCCAATTGGACCCACACTGACATCCACTGGAATAGAAGGAACCTCTGGCACACCTTACATTGCCCAGAGTGCATTTGTATTCTAATTAGAAATTGCAAAGTTAAATGCTGTCTCCAGTTATTGTTGAGCGGGAGATAAGACTCCACGATTCAACTTGATCTTGTAGTTACTGTCACTTCTCTGTGTTGTCATATGCTAGCCTGTTCATCAGTAAACAGCCTTCTGTTCTATGCTTACAAAATGAGTAGTTTAATAGTGTAACTCTATAATTACTAATTACTATCCTAAGCAATTTCCTGGGTTGCTTGTGCAGGTTGGATAGGCACTAAAGTTATTGCAGGGTTTTGTTCCAGATAAGCATCTTTGAGATAAGTCACTTGGTTGTCAGACATCCATATTCCTGCTTCAGTTCTCCTGCCTCTTTCAAACGGTCAGCCTTGAGGACCTGAGCCCAGTTTGCTCAGATCCAGCCCTAGCAAATATGCTACACTGGGGCCCAATTTCTGTACATACATATTGCAGACATATGTTAGCCATGTGTACAGCATTCCTGCTATATAGTCACACATTGTTAAGTGCCGTTGATTGAAGTGGAAATCTAGTCAAATCAGATATAGCTGGAAGGCAAATGTCTAAAGCTTTAAGTGCAAATGTTTATTGTAAAAATGTGAGCTAATTGAAGAGCATGTCTTGACGCTGAATGGGGATGAAAGCATGTAGAACATAAACTACACAATACAGCTACAATGGGGTGTGCTACAGAGGGTGGCCTTTCAATGCCATTTAATCCCTCAAAATTTAGCTTGCAATGCATTCAGTTTTTCTGTCAACAAGATCACCAAAATAGCAAAGATAAAATCCCCTCTCTTCCATTTGAATGAGACAGCTATCGTTGGCGACAGCACAATTTCGTCTAGCTTTATGTCACTCACGGCACAAAGCATCTTGGACAGCAATCTTTGTCAGGATGGAATTGTGTTAGGAAAAGAAATGGACACATGGGGCATTTCCCCCTCTTTGGGCTGAAAGCACCACACTGTCTTGTAAAATAAACAGAATTGGCTCTTGACAACGTGCAATATGCCAAATGTTGGATTTCCTAGTGGAAAGAAAGATCCATTCTCTAACACACAAACAGCTGCCCTTAAGTAGTTAGGAGAAAAGGCTATTTATTGTGAACACAAAACTCAGGGTGGATCGAGAATAATTCCAGAGAAGACAAAATACTGCCATGTTGTAGGAACCTCTCCAAACACTGGCTAGGACTGCCAGCTCTTGAAATAAAAAATCTGGTCACCTTGGTGGGGTCTGGAAGCATAACCCATTGCAGAGGTAGCCAAGGTAGCCAGGCATGTGTGGGATGTAAACACAGGAGCAGTCAATGACAACATTCCTAGAGTGTACATGTTACAACATGGGGAGGGATGTCTGTCCATCAAGCAGGTAAACTTCCTGGGGACGGACTTCCTCCACATGTGACCAGAGGTGGGTGTGGCCTCACCTGTGCAGGTAATGACAAAAGCACAGGGCAGGCAGCCATCTCTCTCTCTCTGCCATCACCTTTCGAAGAAGCAGGATGCCCTCTTGGCTCTCAGCCAAGAGAGGAGAGGCCTATCTTCCTATAAGATAGATTCTAAGTGTATTTTACCTTTTTAAGCCTGTCTGCCGTCTGGGATCATATTGTGAACAGATCGTGAGTAAACTCTTTTATACTTTTATAAAGACTGTGTTGTGTCTTGTATTTTAAGAGGGAACAAAGGGGAAATTACCAGAGTAATTATTATAGAGGTTCTGGCGAACCTGTGCACACGTTACCGTTGCGTACTTAAAGGGGAATGTATATAAACTCTGCTGCTATTTTGGGAACTTGTTAGCACAAGTTGGACAAGGATATAATTAGTCAATATATCCTCTCCTGCACCCCAGAACATTCCCACAAAGGGTTAGTGGGCCCAGTATTGCATATTTCTGCGTATTTTTGAAGGATTGCGTTGGATTGTGATTTTGAGTTGAGTAGTATTTTTCTGAGTTAACTTCCTGGTAAGCACATGGTCCTTTGTTCCATTGTGCAGTGGGGATTAAGTAACCCCCCCCCCTTCCCTCAGAGTTCACAGTGACCCAAGGCAGTGAAGAATTGTTTTGTATTTTGAGAAATTTTGAAGAATTTTCAAATTTTGGATTTTAAGATGGCTAGAGCAGCTTTTGATAGTGATGCAAAGCTAGGAATGCCTGTGCTGAATGAGTACAATTTCATGCACTGGAAGCAGCGCTTGATAGCATGTTTAGATTATAAGCATATTTTGGAAGCTTTAAAACCTCAGCCCACAGGATCGACTGAGGAAGATTTAGCCAAGATAAGTGCTTGGAAACGCATGAACAGCGAAGCTAGACACATAATTTTGAGTGGACTTCGTGATGAGCAGCTATCATTAATAAATAGTACAGATGATGCATCTCAAATCTTAAGAGATATTGAGCGCGTGTATGGAGAATCTAGCATAAACAGCTTCAGAAACTTGGTGTGTAAATTAACCAGATTGAGGATGAATTCAAAAGAGGAATTCACAGAGCACATCAACAAGTTTACTGAGATTATTCAAAGAATTGATGACTCCCAAAGCTTTTGATGAGGATACAAAGATAGCATTTTTGTTATCATCACTTGGACCACGCTTTAGCGCATTTGTAAGTTTGATGGCTCATAGACAAGGTCTGACTTTTAAAGACTTGATTGGTTATTTAAAAGAAGAATGCAGAGATAGAGCTGAATCTCCAGTGAGAAATGCTAGAAGCAAGGACAGCAGTTATGCATCTAGGCAATGTACAAAGTCCAAAGAGATGCCTAAGAAAGTGATTTGCTTTAATTGTAACAAAGAAGGACACATTGCAAAGAACTGCAGAGCTCCTAAGGCAAAGAAACCCCGGGATAGCGCGAACGGGTAATGGCGGATTCTCTCCGAGCTCCGGAGGGAATCGGCTCCATCGAGGACGGGTCTTGCCGTGCCGGCGACACGGGGACCCTTAAAAACCGCAGGCGCGGAAGCCTGCGGACTTCGTGACTCGGTGGGCACCTCAAGCGCCCTCCCCGACCCGCGAAGAGCCTTTTTAAAGGCTGCGGAGTGGACTGGGGAGCGGTGTGGTGCTGAGAGTCCATCGCTACCTCGGCGGAGCGAAGCCGCGAGCCAGGACCGAAGAGCGCTATCTTTCTTCCTGAAATTGGACTGGAAAATGTAACCCGTGAGTAGAAGGAAATTTCGGCACTAAAAGACTTTATTTTTGAATTTAAGTACGATCGGGGGGACGTGTTAAAAAGGAAGTCCACACTCCCCCCCCCCACTAAAGGACCTAAAGCAAAGAGAGATCACTAGGTCGGAAAAGACGCTGGTGTTTAAATAGATAACTTTCATAAATTGGATTAAGAAGTATTTGCGCTGGAGAGGAAAAGAGAGGAATTTCAGAGGTCTTCTTTTTGGGTTGACCCCCCCCTAGACCCGGGAAGTGCCCTGTGTGTGAGCCCGAGAAAAAGAACAAGGAGTTTGACAGCTGTCAAAAGAGCTGTCAAACGGGAGATTAAAGATTGGAACTGTGTTAATAATATCTTTTTGGATTAAAAGTGCTACATTAAAAGTGAACTGATTGGAAACAAGGTGACTGTGAACAACAAAGTAACGGACTGTTGGAAAGGAATTGATGGAAATCCCCCTGGAGGGAACTAAAGACATTGCAATGGCTGCAGAAGGAAAAGTATGGGCGGAGATAAAAAGAATGTTTTGTCTTGTGGGAACTCTACAAGAGCACAGTACTCTCATGACTGAACAATTGATGACCTTCAATCTTGAACTAAACAACTCTGTCGATGACACAAAGTGGATGGAAAAAAACTCTGCAGCTGCAGAAGAAAAGATAATCTTGGAGCTGGGGGAAAAAGAAGAAGAGAGAGGAGAGGAAATGCAAGTGGAAAAAACCAACCAAGAGCCTGTAACCTTTGGAAACAAGGGAAGTAAAGAAGATGACCAGTGGATTACAAATCTGCAGAAGGAGAGAAAGATAAAGGAAGAAGCCCCTGGAATAACTCGAATATTGGATTATAAAAAAACAGACATTTATGATCGGGACTTCTTCTTTAGGTTGGAGTATGGGAGACTGACTGATCCTGGCCAGAAATTGCTCTGGGTTGACTTGGAAAGAGGGAAATACGAGGGGTGGATGGCAGAACCCCCTCGAGAAGAGAAGGTCAACAAAATGGACTGCCAACAAAACTGGTGGAGAGAGACCAACTGGGGCTTAAAGGCCTCGGATGTGAGAAATCCGGGCTAAAATGGTTTCTTTTCTTTAAGGACATTGGTTTGGGAAGGGACGGAAACCGGGGAAGGGGGGAGGGGAGAGTAGAGTAGTGAAAATCTGAGATTTAGAAAGGGAATATATGATTTTTGGTTTAACATTTTAAGGAGGGAATTTGTGGGAGAGAACTTAGGCCGACTCTAGAGAAAGTATTTAATGTATAAATCTGGATAAGCAAAATTGGGCCAAGAAAAAGTAATAAACTTTAAGAAAAGATAAGAATAACATTTAAGAGACGGGAGAAAATAATTTGCTGAGACAATCAAGGAAATTGGAAGGTGGAAAGGGGGGTGTGGGGAAGTCAAGGAAAGAAGGGAATGAAAGTAAGTTTATGAAATTATACGTGTTTTATTGTGTCTTTTTATGTTTGTATGTCTATCAAAATGTGAAAACCCAATAAAAATTTTATAAAAAAAAAAAAAAAAGAAACCCCACCCCTTTCAGCCAAAAGGGGAAAAGAAGGGGAAATGTGAATGCACATGGTTACTGCAAGAAAGGAATTTAGCTGTCCAGAATCGTGAAAATAAATGTAATAAGTGGATTTTAGATTCAGGTGCCAGTTCGCATTTTTCATATAAAAAGGACTGTTTTAATGAGATTAACGAAATAAATGATGAAGAAGGACCTGAAATTGAGATTGCAGATGGCAACATTGTTAAAGCAAAAGGTGCAGGTTCCATGAGTCTGAAATGCAATATAAACAATGAATGCATTGAGAACACAATCTCTAGAGTTTTGTACGTTCCAGAGCTGAGCTGCAATTTAATCAGCGTGTCCACTTTGGACAAGAAAGGTTTCCAGATCACATTTGGAAATGGAGAATGTAAAGTGACTAGAAATGGCAAAGTGTTTGCTCAAGCAAAGCTAATAAATGGTGTATATGAGCTTGATCTTTCAGAGAACCAGTCTGCAAAAGTGGCACATTCCAGCCAGAAGGATGAAGCAGATCTGGACCTGTGGCACAGAAGGCTTGGACACAGGGACACCAACGTCATTCTGGATCTACAGAAAAGAAATCTTGTAAGAGGTTTGCAGGTAAAGCAGAGCAACAAAGCTCCAGCAAAGTGCATAAGCTGTATTACTGAGAAGGCTATAAAACCTTCATTTCCACGTTGTGCAGAACAAAGAAGCAACAAAGTGCTTGACATAGTGCACACTGACATATGTGGACCCATGAATGTTCCCTCACTGGGAAAGAATAGATATATTTTAATATTTCTGGATGATTTTTCAAGATTTTGTGTTGTATATTTCCTCAAAGAGAAGAGTGAGACAGTGGAGAAGCTCCAGGAATACATTGCCATGGTCAAGAATAAATTCCAGAGAGCTCCAGCTGTGTTAATGAGCGACAATGGAGGTGAGTACTGCTCAAATGAAATGCAGGCTCTCCTGGCCAAGGAAGGAATTGCACACGTAACCACAATTCCTTACACACCACAGCAGAATGCCATAGCTGAGAGAAAGTTTAGGTCCATTATGGACATGACAAGGTGCATGCTAAAGGATGCACGTTTGCCACAAAAGCTGTGGGCCGAAGGAGTATACACGTCGGTCTATTTGCAGAATAGACTGCCAACTAAAGGTGCAGAGCGCACACCATTTGAACTTTGGCATGGGAAAGCTCCCAATCTGTCGCACATACGTGTGTTTGGAAGTCCGTGTTACTTCCACGTGCCCAAGGAACACAGACACAAGCTTGACTCCAGGGCAAAAGCAGGTATCCTTGTGGGATATGCTTCTGGAGGCAAAGGATACAGAATTATGGACTTACAAACTGGTAAGACAAATGCATACCATGCGGTTTATTTTGATGAATATGGAAAAGTAGACACTAAGAACACTGTTGTGGATTCTTCAGATGAGTCAGAAAAGACTCAAGAGTTTGTATATTTCCCTTTTGAGACCCCACAAAGTAATTATCTGCCTTCGAGTGTTACAGTGCCCCCTACAGGCAACACACCAGAAGACGCAGAGGACCAGAACCCTGGCGGCACCAGAGACGAAGATGAGGACTCAGATGGGGACATGCCTGCGTTGGAGGAGGATGAGGAAGCTGATGCGGTCGCAGAACCAGAGGTCAGGATCTCATCCAGAACCAACAAAGGTGTCCCACCAGTACGGTTGTCCTACCTTGCAGGGTCGGCGTTTCCACAGGAACCTTCCACTTGGGAAGAGATACAGGAGATGCCAGCTGCAGAAGCCAGTCTCTGGAGGAAGGCCGCGCAGGAGGAGATGGATGCACTGCATCAGAACAAGACCTGGACACTCACTGAGCTGCCTCCCGGTAAGAAGGCCATTGGCAGTAAATGGGTTTTCAAGGTTAAGAAGGGGTCAGAAGGAGAAGTGCAGCGCTACAAAGCCAGACTTGTAGCACAGGGATTTTCACAGCGTTTTGGTGAAGACTATGATGAAGTTTTTGCACCAACTGTGAGGTACAGCAGCATAAAAATGCTTTTAAGCATTGCAGCCTCCAAGAAAATGAGAGTGAAACACATAGACATTGCTACCGCTTTTCTACATGGGCAGATTTCAGAGGAAATTTACATGAAACAGCCCAAAGGTTTTGTAAAACCACATGAGGCACATCTAGTGTGCAAACTGCAGAAAGGACTTTATGGACTTAAACAGGCTGCCAGAGCCTGGAACCAGAAGTTGCATAAAATGCTGACGCAACTTGGGTACAAGCAAGGCAACGCTGACAAGTGCTTGTACAGTAAGTCAAATAATGGACAATTCTCATATATCCTAGCATTTGTTGATGACCTGATTATTGCCACAGCAAGTGAGAAAGACTATACACAGATAGTAAAACACCTTAGCAAGGAGGTGGAGGTCAAGGAGCTAGGAGATGTCCAGTACTACCTCGGGATCCAGGTGGAAAGAGAAGAGGACGGCTCATTTCTTCTCAGCCAAAGACAGAAGATCCACGAGCTAATTGAGCACATGCAGATGCAAGACGCACATCCAGTTGCTACACCGATGGCTACTGACTTCCTGAAGAATCAGCAGGATTCGAAGCAGTTGCCAGACAACAATGACTACAGGTCGGCGATTGGTAAACTTTTGTATTTAGTTACCACATGTAGACCTGACTTAGCTAATGCTGTGGGGATTCTTAGCAGAAAAGTTAATTCTCCCACTGAGCATGATTGGGCAGGTGTAAAGAGGGTAGTTCGATATTTGAAGGGTACCATGAATTGTAAATTAAGGTTACCAGCCGTCAGAGACCCTAAGTTGGTTGGGTATACTGATGCTGATTGGGCTGGGGATAATGCTGATTATAAATCAACAAGTGGTCATGTTTTTATGTTTGGGGATGGACCTGTTTCATGGGGCAGTTATAAACAGAGCTGTGTAGCATTATCTTCCACAGAATCAGAATACGTTGCAGCAACAGAAGCCTGCAGAGAGATCGCCTGGCTTGATCAACTCATAAAGGACTTTGGGTTGGTGAGAAAAGGGCCTGTCAGCTTGCTAGAGGACAATCAAAGTTGCCTGAAGCTGACGCAGAGTGAGAAGTTCCTGGCCAGAACAAAACACATTGGGGTTAAATACCACTACATACGCCAGATGATCCAGGATGGACTTGTGGAACTATCCTACTGCAGCACCCAAGAGATGACTGCTGACATCCTGACGAAACCCCTACCAAGAGAGAGTTTCCAGAATCTACGTGTCAAGCTGGGACTCTGGGTGGTTGAATAAAGTTGTTTATGTTTTGTATATGTTGTATTGCCTGAGAAGGGGTATGTGGGATGTAAACACAGGAGCAGTCAATGACAACATTCCTAGAGTGTACATGTTACAACATGGGGAGGGATGTCTGTCCATCAAGCAGGTAAACTTCCTGGGGACGGACTTCCTCCACATGTGACCAGAGGTGGGTGTGGCCTCACCTGTGCAGGTAATGACAAAAGCACAGGGCAGGCAGCCATCTCTCTCTCTCTGCCATCACCTTTCGAAGAAGCAGGATGCCCTCTTGGCTCTCAGCCAAGAGAGGAGAGGCCTATCTTCCTATAAGATAGATTCTAAGTGTATTTTACCTTTTTAAGCCTGTCTGCCGTCTGGGATCATATTGTGAACAGATCGTGAGTAAACTCTTTTATACTTTTATAAAGACTGTGTTGTGTCTTGTATTTTAAGAGGGAACAAAGGGGAAATTACCAGAGTAATTATTATAGAGGTTCTGGCGAACCTGTGCACACGTTACCGTTGCGTACTTAAAGGGGAATGTATATAAACTCTGCTGCTATTTTGGGAACTTGTTAGCACAAGTTGGACAAGGATATAATTAGTCAATATATCCTCTCCTGCACCCCAGAACATTCCCACAGCATGTAGCATAGGGGGCAGGGGGGCATAGCCCCAGGCACATGACTTTGAGGGGGTACAAACTAGGCGCTGCCATGCAGGGAACCCTATCCCGCCCTGCCTACTGCTAGGGGCCTTTGGGCCCTGTCCTCGTCTTGCCGCCACATCCCCGGCTCCCTTGCTCAATGGTTGTCTGGCCAGAGTTGGGGGCATGCGCCTGCCAAGGGCCATGTCAGCTAGCCAGGCTTCCCCCTGAGTGGGCAGGCAGGGGGCACCTCCGTGCCCCACACCTCCCCGGCAGCATTGGCATCAAGGCTGGGCTGGCGCAGCAAGTTCTGTTCACCCTCTGCACCCTGCCCTCACTCCTGCTCAGCACTGGCAAAGCAAACAATGCTACTGGTTGCGTCCGTATGTTGTTGGAATCTAACTCCCATTAGCCCCAGTCAGCATGATCCATGGGGAGGGATGGTGGGAGTTGTAGTCCGGAAACATCTAGAAGGCACCATATTGGCTATCCCTGGTCCAGTGCAAAAGCTGCCCCATTCACCTACGACAGTGTAGCCAACATACCATGCCCAGTAGAGCTACAGCAGCAACTCAAAGAAGGTCCTTCTCTGCAGAGGCCCATAGATTGTGGAATGACCTCCCTTTAGAGATACAACGGGAACCTACAGTACAGTTCTTCCAGTTGGTAAAATGTTATTTATTCATGTGGACATGCCACCAACTTGACTGAACTCCAGATATTCCGCTGTATGCTTTATCGTTCTTTTATTGCATTGGTTTTATTTTATAAAATGTCTTTTTTATTTTTTACAGTTAATGATTGCCAATAAATTATTTTCAATCAAATAAATGAATGCAAATAGAGTTATTACTGACTGTTCCCTGCTGAGAGAACATTCTGTGTTAAACCTGGTTTGGCCTTTTCTGGTCCATCTAAGAAAGATTTTGCTATGTTCAAAATTTTAGTATGTCATGTAGCTCAAAAATAATCATCAGGCCAACTCTTTTCTGAGCCGCCTACAAATTAAAGCCCATAAGACACAATCTACAAAAGTAAGGGGAAATCCCAACACAGTATCTGGTGTGAAGGGAGTATGAGCATCTCAAATTGACCTTTCATGGCAGTGACTGACATTTTGGGCATGTATAATACTTGCATTATTCATATGGTCATCCTTGACCCCAACACTGCCTGTTGCTTAATGCCATGCATATATAATGCAAAGTTTATGGGAGTCAAATCAGTATCTTCACACGCGACAAAACCAAGATTTCTACTGAGCAATTCTATGTGACCACATAGACAACCTGCCATTTCAATATGCAATGATGATAAACTCACAAGCGTAGCAGTCACACAGCCACGACAACTTTAAGCTTGCAGAGATGTTGCAAAACTGCCATTTTAGTCCTAAGACAATTTGCACAAGGCATGCCAAGTGGGAATTGCAGCCCCTCTAAAGCTTTGCAGGAAATGTCATTCATCCTGAAAATGCTACACATTTGACTGAGGAATCTACACTGCGCCTTCCACGTGGCACTTACAATGCTGGACTACCCAAACGCAACTCCTGGCTCCACCCATATTATATAATTTGTCCGTATTTCCTGGAAATTTGGGCACAAACACCGCCTCCTTTTCTACCGGTTCACATCAGAAGAAACAAGATAGTTTGGTTCAAACCCAGCTTCTGTGACCTCACAGAGTGGTATTCACATATGTTTTTCTCATAGCAGACCCGCTGAAATTAATAGATCTAACGTCATTAACACCAATGGCTCTGCTCTGAATAAAACTTTTTTTTATAAGATATTTATTGCAATTTTCTTTAAACAACAAACAGAACACCAAGCATAAAAGATACCGTCACCACAGAAAAGTCAGAATAGGATTAAGAAAGATAAAACAAAGAGTAAAAGAAAAATAAGTATAAAATACAGTTCTTAAAAATTCATATCTTCATAATCTTAAGACTTCCTCACGTCTCCCTTCTCTGCGTTCTCAATCAAATAGTTATAGACAGCAATTTATTACCTTGTTTCAATTCTTAACTTTTCCCAAATAATATGTCCCAAATTTTAAATAACCTTATCTTAGGTTGGCCTGCTTAAATTAAACATAATATTATTTCAAGCTTCTTCATTCCGATACGTCACCCCTACTTTCATATATCATAAAGCCAAATTACTGCTGCCCTGTTACATTTCAAGCGTGCATTCTCCTAGCATGCTCTGAATAAAACTTAACTAACTACCACCCACTAGGAATAGGTGGTCTTAGGCAACCTGCTTCTCCATTTGCAATATGGATAATATAATACTGACTTGCTTAGAGAGCTGCTGTAAGGGTTGCAAGGATGTCACATTCACACTTTGCACACCTGAAAGCACTATATTAGTACTATCATCATTCACACAAAGCCAAGGACAGACATGCAGCCTTACTCCTCCACCCCTTCAACTTTTCAGTCCCCTAAACTGAAAATTGCCCTATCACCATAGAACCCCATGACCAGAGTCCCCCCGCCTCAACCTTGTGAATTCTAAGTGTGCAAGCCATAAGACTGGAGAAATAGAGCCTCATGCTGCAAATCTCATCACCCTGGATGTCATCTGTGTAGGTTTTAGCTAGGGGTCTAGATGTGCTCCAATAAGAAGCTGAGTTACCCACACCCTGAACTCAGTCATCCCAAGATAGGAGCTGTGGGAACAGCTTTGCCATCCACCTCCCATTGAAAACAACAGGGGAGAAATTGCACACATCAGTGCCTGATGTAAAGTTATGCTGTTCTTGGAAGAGTGTTGCCAAAATGAGAGGGCTTAGGCTATGCCATAACTATGCCATGCTCACATCCCAATCTGCTCTGCAAGTATAACTTCTCCAGTGGAGCATGCATGCAGCCATACTGTGGGAGTTCTGCCAGCTGAGCATCATTCCACTGATGTGACTCCATCTCACAGGGGAGATCTCACTATCCCAAATGCTTCCTAAGGCTGCTCAGCCAGTATAACTGTGGTGTCAAACCTGCCCCCTAAATGGTGCGGTCTTTCTTCTTGTAAATACCATGCTGGTATCTAATGCATCTCTGTCTCTATTTTCTTGCAATATGGGACAATGATAGAGAATTAAGGTTGGACTCGCATGCCTTCATGTTCCCAGGGCACCCACCCCAGTAGCTCCAGAAGTTTCAGAGGAGATGCAGCTCAAACAGTTGCACTGGGGCCCATAGAATGAGATGGAACAGAGGCACTTTTCACAGTTGATCACAATGTTATGGTGCATGATTAGCACTTCATAAAGCACATAAAGTGTCTTATTGTGCATGATCTGGAAATGCTCTCCATCACTAAATCCAGACACATACCCTGAATTAAAAGACAATAAAGACTAACTAAGGGATGCCTTTAGTCTTAGCAGTAGGTTGCATGCATTACAGAAATGGTGCATTGGAAGCAATTAGAATGAATTCTTGCTAGCGGCAGGAAGTGGGTTTATAACAGAATCAGCTTAAGAAATTCCAGCTGTATTCGCATTAAACACACCCTCAAAAGATCTAAACCCAGGATCAAGCTTTCCATGCCAACTAAGCCTTTATCAGGCCTCTGAAAGTGACTTTTTGAAGGAACGCCAGCCATGAAAACAACTTAATTGGTTCATATGAATAAAGGCGGCAAATGCCACTTTCCGCAATGACAGTGCTGGCATTGTTTCCTGCTGACTTGACATTTTGATTTCCAAGAATGCCGTGCATCTGTACAAACTCCAAAAGACCATTCCCTTTACTGAAATGAGGACCAATGGGTTAAGTTGGGATGATGACAACAGGATGATGAAAAGGCTTTTTATAACACTACATGGTCAGAAAGTATCAGATTTGGACAGGGGCAAGAAATCTAAAATCCCACAGGTAACAGCTACTTGCGTAATCAGCATTCTGTAGAGTAGGACACAACAGATTGCATAGATGGAAACATCATGCATTAAGGACTCTTTTGTGCAGTGCTTCAATCATCCCATGCATGTACCTGGGCACAGCGGTGTCATGCCTATCCCTGACCTGGTGCCAAGCACAGAGTCCTTGGAGGATGAACCAGACACCTCACAGGTCAAGGACCTTGGAGAGAAAGGTTCCCCAAGCCCAATGCTGATGATTCCTTTGAGGAGCCCTCTGAGTTGGTACCCTAGTAAGAACCTCAGTACATTGGAGGAGTAGGAGGTGGAGCTGCCCCACAGTTCACACTTTTGGAAGCAAGACACAGCTATTCTTCAATATTCACACATCTCTGAATTTTGCAATGTTGTTCTCTGTAACAGGGAAATGCACACAGAAATGCATACATTAATGAGAATAGCACACAAACATGCATTCTAAGTTAACTTGCTTACACAAATACATATATTAGGCAAACAGATGCAGCATTGGGGTGAATGTGAAGACTGGTAAATGAAGGAGGAAGAGAAGCCCAGATTTTTTCCATCCAAAATAATGGAGAATACCCCAATTCAGATGGGGGGAAATTATTCCTTATTCCTACTCACAGTAACAAAGATTAGCTACTCATCCTACCCTTGAGCCAATTATTATTTCCACTGTAAGACTCCAGACTGGAGCTGTCAGAGTTCTTCCTTTTCCTCCAAGCAGGCAGGCAAGTTGAAGGAGTGCCTGACCCAAGGACTTGCAGTGGGGCTTTTCACTTTTGCTGGGAGCAGTGAGCCTCCGTAGCACACCCTAAACTGCTTTTGAACTTCCCTTAAGTTTCAAAATCAGTTTGCCATGTGGTGTGGGATGTTGTTGGTTTAGAAAGTTAAGTAGAAAGCACAGCTGGGGTTATGGATCTAGATGCACTGTTCTCTGGATTGTGCCTGACAAGTACATTTTGCCTGGGTTTCTGGCAGCATCTGATCAGGTCCATAAGTAAGATGAAAATCATATGTTTCTTCCCTCCCCCTGCTGAAGAGGTCTGTGATGTGGTGTATCCATTGCAAGCCTAGAAGACCAGTGTTGATCTAACCACATTAAAAAGACCAGATATATATTGCTTTATAGCTAGACAATCTGATCCAACCAATCTATCAGGGTTAAACCATCGTTAAAACCACCTAACAACGTGCTGGATTTAAATTTGCAAATCTCATTCCCTTGCTCATTTCAGATGGGCCACAAGCAGAGTAGCAGCAAGATTTATGCAGATGTTCAAAGAAGGAAAATATCTGCCAAATCAAATCTCCATCTATCAGATTATTCTGCTACTTGCAAAAGCTGCTGCCATAACAAACATTTTTCAAAAATATGAAGAATAAGGGAACATTCACCACAGAGCCATGTTTAGGGTCAGGGGGAGAGAGACAAGGAGCCGAAGAAGACCACTCCATCCACATGAAAGATGAGGTGGTTTTATTTCCATTATTCTTTTGGAAACTCTTGGAATATGAAAGTAATGAATCCACCGCCTGAAAGAAATGATTTCTCCAATAAGAGACCACAGAAAACACCGAAGAGGAGAAAATGTAGAGTTTTGAATGTTAGCATAGTGCATGCAGTATGATGATAAAAAATAAGGCAAGTCTTTGTAGGATATATTAGGTATAGGTAAATTAGGAAAATGATGCATCTTGTTCCTTTGCCTATGGCTCAATAGCAAAAGAAGTAAAGGTAAAGGATCCCTGGACGGTTAAGTCCAGTCAAAGGCAACTATGGGGTGCAGGACTCATCTCTCCTTTGATGCTAGCTGCTCAGTCTACTTGAGGTGGCCCAATGGAACTCCTATATGCTGTTCTTCCAGCTGTCAATCTTCTGCACAGCCTGAGTTATCCATGCCTTGCCACTTAAGAATATAAAAGGAGCCCTGTGGGATCAGAACAAAGGCCCACCGAGTGCAACATCTGGTTTCCCACAATGGCCTTTGAGAGATGCTTATGGGAAACCCACAAAGGTAATATGAGGCCAGTAGTCCTTTCTCAGTGATGATTTTTTGTAATCGAGTGATTGATTGATTTGATTTATTACGGCCATTGGCCCATATCTAAAACAATACATCAAGATTTATCCATAAACAAACAATTTAAACAGTTCCAAGTTAAAACACCCATATAAAACCAATTTTACTTCAATTAAGTAAATACTATATACAATAAGCTTTTTTAATCGAGTGGTTTCAATCATGTTCACATGAAACTCCTGTTTTGAAAGGTAGTCCAGTCCCATTTAAAGATAAGAAACTCTAAGAATGATGAACATAAACAGTTAGCACCTGGGCAGCAGACTAAGCAGGTATGGAGATCACCCAGTTACAGTCTTCCCTGGCATGGTGAGATGCATTGTATTTCTATTTAAAGGAAACAAACTAAAGGGTTTTTTTAATAGTTTTTTTAAACTGAAGTGTCATACTCCCCTTCCAACTCCTTTCCATTTCAAAAGAAGCTTGCCTTAGAATTTGAGGGAAAAGAGAGCTGCTGTTTCAGAAACACAAGCTAAAGGTCCCTGGAGCAAAGCACAGTAGCACTGGTCTTTGGATCCTTTATACAAGTGTATAATGTTGGATATGCAGAACAAGGGATTCTTATACAGTGGTGCCTCGCAAGACGAAATTAATACGTTCCGCGAGTCTCTTCGTCTAGCGGTTTTTTCGTCTTGCGAAGCAACCCTATTAGCGGATTAGCGCTATTAGCGGTTTAGCGGCTATTAAAGGATTAGCGGATTAGCGGCTAAAAGGCTATTAGCGGCTTAGCGGCTTAGAAAAAGGGGGGAGCGGAAAAAAATCGGAACACTCGCAAGACGTTTTCGTCTTGCAAAGCAAGCCCATGGGGAAAATCGTCTTGCGAAGCAGCTCAAAAACGGCAAACCCTTTCGTCTAGCGGGTTTTCCGTCTTGCGAGGCATTCGTCTTGCGGGACACCACTGTATAGGAAATTCATGGGGGGACCACAGATCCCCCTCCCTGCATTACATGAATCTACCCTACATTATGCATATGATTAGCCCTAACTGGATCAGTATAACCATGGCTTGGATCCAAAAGGGACCTGCATGAGCAAAAGGCTCTTCTGTTAATAGAAGAGACAGTCTCAGATTTCTGCCTACCCCAAGAGGACATTTGAATGAGCACTTATACAACACGAATAGCAATGCCTTTTGAGCATTCGTTCAGGATGCCATAGTTTAAAAATCATAATTAAGTGACTGCTCTGAAAGACTTTTTTTCCCAAAACTCCTGCAATAATAAATTACATTGTTTACTTGTATTTTTCAACAAAAAAATTGGAAAGCGTAATCAATTTGCAGACTTATGGCACCCTCTTTAATTACAGGTAACACACAGTTTAAACCACACTGCAAGGAATATACAGGTAATACTCTCTCAGGGCTGGGCATGTCAAGTCATCAAAGATGCGTCCTACTGGAAGGCTCTGCTTGGCCTGTGGTCTGATCTTTACTGTAAGATGGCCTTATCAGCAAGGCAAAGGGAAGGTCTTCAGTTCAGTTTGCATTTTCACATGAAACTACCTAATCTGCACTGCCTGAGCCAGTAAGTGAACTGAAACACAGAGATAGCTCAAAAATTGCACTTTTCCAGATTTTGTGATCCAGTTCTTCAACCAAAAACATACACCACCTTCACATTAGTGAAAATAATGTACCAAACAAATTTATATTGGGGAAAATTGCTTGCAAAAATGCTTGTGTTAGTTCAAAAATGCATATACAGTGGTACCTCGGATTACATATGCTTCAGGTTATATACTCCGCTAACCCAGAAATAGTACCTTGGGTTAAGAACTTTGCTTCAGGATAAGAACAGAAATCGGGCTCCAGTGACACGGCGGCAGCAGAAGCCCCCATTAGCTAAAGTGGTGCTTCAGGTTAAGAACAGTTTCAGGTTAAGAACGGACCTCTGGAACAAATTAAGTACTTAACCCGAGGTGCCACTGTATTAGAATTCTGCACAAAAATGCATATGGGTTTTTTATTTTGTAAAGAAAAATGCAGATTGATGAACTAGGTGAACTGGACTTAAAAGTTGGAAAAATGAGAAAGCAACATTGGCGGATTTTTACACCCCCAGTACTGGCTTACAATGCCAGCTCAACAGGAATGTGTTATTTGTCACATAGAGCTGTGTGTTTGTCCCTGGGATATACACAACGGCTTCTGTGGAAGTTGTCAAAATAAGCTCTGAGCTCTTCCAGCATGTAGACTTTTGTGCCCAGAATGTCACCGTGAACACGTCCTGCTGTGAGGCATTTATTACCAATGTTCACAGTGTAGTCAGAGTGTTTGGATATTAGGAACGCCTCTGACCTTTGCCTTTCTCCTTTAGAAGGGAAAGAGAAAGAACTATTTACCCGAGTCAGCATGGCTTTTCGCTGCAAGGCCCAGAGCCTCAGACGGGGGGGGGGGGGGGCAATGAAGAATTCAGAAAAGTAACCGAGGTACTCGTTTCATCAATAATTAGGGCTTTATTCACATTAGTCTTCTGGTCAGGCTCAGGAATGCCATGGAAACTCTAAATTTTCTGGAACTAAATCTTAAGTTTTCCCTGCGAAAAATGACACACACACACTCTTTCACTTACAATATCAGGGTAGGTACTCAGGAACATAAAGCTGCAATCTAACCAGCTCCAGTGGGTTCTCCCAACTCTATGGGTCTTCAGAAGGAATTCTTAAGGGCGTATTGGTGCAAGGGAAGGGGGGCACCAAATAGAAGAAGAAAAAGAAGAGTTTGGATTTGATATCCCGCCTTTCACTCCCTTTAAGGAGTCTCAAAGCGGCTGACATTCTCCTTTCCCTTCCTCCCCCACAACAAACACTCTGTGAGGTGAGTGGGGCTGAGAGACTTCAGAGAAGTGTGACTGGCCCAAGGTCACCCAGCAGCTGCAGGTGGAGGAGCGGGGAATTGAACCCGGTTCCCCAGATTACAAGACTACCGCTCTTAACCACTACGAAAATGTTCTTCTGTTTTATTTATAATCCCTATCCATGATGCCAGAAATTAGATCCCTGAGGCTCCTTGAGCAACAGCAAGATTGTAGTTGTAAATCTGGAACCAGCACACATTACATCAGATATGGGGGAACTGGGGACCTCCAATTGTGGTTGAACAAAAACTCCCAACTTCTCTGAGGACCATCAGCCATGCTGGATGCCCTTCAGACCCAGCCAAGAACATCTATCAGCCACGTGTGAATCACTCCACCATTCTGTGCATGAGCAACCCTAGCAGAATCAGGATGGTCACGGCTTAGATCCAGGGGCAGTCTCAGATTTCTGCTCACTCTACATTTGATTCCACGCCACATACCCCATCAAGTGCAGAGAAGTTTTGGTTTTTTGCACCCCTGGGGGTTGTGATGTTGCTATGAGAAAAATGAGCTGGGAAAGTTGTTCTTGAGTTCCTAGACTGCAAGTGTGTACAGGCAGACCCAAGGTGATCCCAAGCAAGTGTGCAAACACTGTGGATTTTTTAAAAAAAGGAATGACTTGATTTACAGGCTAATCATGCCCATTATTATCTGGATTCGGTAAGCAGAGCTACACTAAGCACAGCTACAAAACAGCAAGACAAAGGAGGAGATTCGGGGGTGGGGGGAGATTTTCTTAGACAGAAAAGAGTTATGCGTATGGATTTTTGTACAGTCCACTGTTCTAGAAGAAGCAAAGACGAACGAGAGGGGAAATGGTTAGAACTAAATCTCCTGGCTAGAGTTTATGTGGATTCACTTGAGCCAGCAGAAAGCCATCAAGATTTTAACAGGAGAAAAATCAGATAATTCTGAATATGGACACTTCATGACACTGTGCACAGACAGTAACAAAGAACGGTTGTCTGAATACACTTTAAAGACTCGTCCTTAAAATTTAGATACAATTTTAATCCAAATATAAAGCTTACTCAATAAAGCAACATGCTTCGATTTAAATGTGCTTTTAAAATGACTATGTAATTTACAATATTCCCAACAAGCCATCAAAACAAAAAGAAATGTGCATTTTTAAAAACCCTTTATTTCCTTTATAGCTCAGTATTCTGATTTCTTTTGGAAGCAACTTTAAAGGGGGGAAAAGCTTGACCACAGTCTCCCTGACCTTTTCAGCAAAGAAAACCTTCTACTGGCTACTGGCTTGTCATCAACACAAAGTGCCCCAAATAATAAATGAATGCTTTATGAGCTGTGGGGCAACATTAGCATTACAATGCGGGATTGTTTGGGAAAGAGGTATATTACTGTTGCTCAGGGAGATAAAAGAACGTCTCTCAAGGGTGAATTAAAAAAAAAAAAAGAAATAAAGAACGATCCATGGGGGTTATATTAAATCTTTCTTTAAGATGTTGACACTTGGGAAAAGTGCTTTCCTTTGCTCAAGTGACCTTCCCTGATTTTTAATTGCTTTTAATGAAGTGAGTGGGTTGCTTGGATTTTTTTTTTTTTTAACGCTAGGTACAATCCAGCTGAAGCCAAGCTCTTTAAAGTTCTGTTGGTTTCAATTCAGAGTCAGTAGCATTTTTAAATGGTTGGATTGTCTCACTGTTTGCTTATTTGACAAGGATAATTGTATAAAAATGCTTTCATATATTTAGAGCTGACCTGGCAATCGTTAACTATTTCCTGTGCAGAACTGAGAACAAAGATAGAGCAGTAGGGGGGAAAGCTGCTCAAATCAAGATGTTGTGGATAAACACAAATGAAATGCAGGCTATGAAGCCGAGATCACGGAAAGGATGGTTTTTGAGTCCGCAAAACATTTGAGACTAGCCTGTGTTGCTGAGGAACCAATCAAAGGACCCAGGGTTCATATAACTTTTAATCCATCCATTTATTAATTTATTTGATCAAATTTCTACACTGCCCTTCATCCAAGGCAGTGGCGTAGCGTGGGGGGTGCAGGGGGGCCGGCCGCACCGGGCGCAATATCTGGGGGTTAGGGTTAGGGGGCACAAATCCACGGGTTAGGGGGCACAAATTACTTGCCTTGCCCCGGGTGCTGACAACCCACGCTACGCCACTGATCCAAGGGTCACAGGGTGGTTTACAATATAAAGTACAAACATGCATACCATAGTAAGAAAAAAAACAGTACCCCCTTCCCCCGTTTTAAAAACCATAAGATTATTTAATTAGCCAAAGGGCTGGGAGGAGGAGAATATTTTTGCCTGGCATCTAAAGATATATAATGATGGAAACAGGCAAGCCCTCCCTGGGGACAGCATTCCACAAATGAGGGGCCACCACAGAAAAGGCCAGTTCTTGTGTTGGCACCCTCCAGACATGGGCGAAGCTAGGGGGGTTGGGGGACAGCTGCCCCCCCAATCTAGTAAATAAATAAGAATACTTAACTAAAAGTAAAAATAATCAGAATATTTGAAACTGAAATGCTTGCTGCGGTCACTTGGATGATGTTGTGGTGCATTCTAGCGATGCAACTGGCAACCCAACTGAGTGATAGAAAACTTGTTTTAGTTTAGATTATTTTAAAATAAGCTGATTTTGTAATCTGATAAAATAAACTAGTTAACCACAAGGGAAGCAAAAAGGAGAGTTTCTTAAAGAAAAGTATTGTAGTGTACATTTGAGCAGCATGATATGACATTGTTCTCATAAACGCTGTTCTTACCATCTGGACAACATACATTAAAAACAGCAACTTAAATTTTTCATTTTACAGGAGACACCTGCCACTTTGTGTTCCAGAGAACACCAAACATATTTCTTTTCGAAAGCCTTTCACAAAACTGTTAAAAGTGTCTCCCTTAACTGTTAAAAAAAGTCTCATACTCCTTTGTGAAAATGGAAAAGAAAATTGCTCTTGGATTGACATTTTCATGTACACAACTCAGATCATGTTCAAGGAAAATCTTTGAACATCGCTAATAGCTCTCCTCAATTTATGGCACAGTTAAAAGAAATCCAGCCTGTTCAAGAGAACTCCTTTTTCTACAATTCTTCCCACCTTTTTTCTTTGTCTCCTTGTGAATTATTATTTTTTGAAGGATACCTATATTAAGAGTGTTTACATCATCAATATTTCTTAAATACCAGGATGTACTGGGGCCAAATAACAAGGTGAATCAGGGTTATTTCACCCCTCTCCAAGTCAAACCAGAAAATCAGTGTCCTCACAAAGCCTCAAACTGCCATGTGGTTCCGTACTCTCTACTTTCCTGTACATTTTCTCTCTGTGTTTTTTCCTATGTCTCTGCATTTCTCTCCTCTAGATCCATGGGCTTTGCGCAAGGTGAAGTGGTGTAAATACCCTATTTTTTGCTCTATAAGACTCACTTTTTCCCTCCTAAAAAGTAAGGGGAAATGTGTGCGCATCTTATGGAGCGAATGCAGGCTGCGCTGCTATCCCAGAAGCCAGAACAGCAAGTGGGATCGCTGCTTTCACTGCGCAGCGATCCCTCTTGCTGTTCTGGCTTCTGGGATTCAGAATATTTTTTTTCTAGTTTTCCTCCTCCAAAAACTAGGTGCGTCTTTCTTATGGTCTGGTGCGTCTTATAGAGCGAAAAATACGGTACTTGCTCTGGGTGATTTATGTTGCTGTTAAAGCAGAGCTTCATTTTCCTAAGCTCCCAGGTCCTCTGGACCCTCCTTCATCTGAGCTCCTGAGCCCTTGGCCAGGGCCTGACCTGGCCAGCTGCTGCTGCTGAGCCTGTGCACCACAATTAGGCTTGAAAGAAGTGTCATTGGCTACAGCAGAACACTTTTTCTCAAAGTTAGTTTCAACAGGGTGGGCGCGATACTGCCCTGACTGGGTGGGGAGTCCCAAGGTTTTCTCCAGGGCATCAGGACACAGGGCTGGTGATCCCTGAATTACAGCTCTGCATCTGCCCAAACTGCAGCTTGCACCAGTTCAAACCATCATAGAGTGTTCTATACAATCATTTCGCACTGCCTTTGTAGCTGATCATCCACTCCTTTAAATTCTGATCACTTGGGGAAGCCTATCTTTACATATGAATGTGTTATTGCATGACGAATATGCAGTTCCAGATTTTTGTGGCTGTGATTTTTCTTCTATGATAAACAACTCTGTGGTGTGCCTAACTCTGTGGTGTGCTAAACCTTTTTCCAAAATTAAATTTCATAGATACACTAGTAGCTGGGCATCCCCACTCTACTGATACCCTATACTTGTACACAGATACAGTAGATATGCTTAAATATGCAATGACCAGCCAAATCTCTCCCCCTCCCCACATGAGGCCTATCTGGAAATGCTGGTACCTTGTGCATCTAGCAGAATGGACCAAGGAACTCTGCCCAGATATTTCTGTTGAGCCAACAAGATTACTAACTTGAGTTGTTAAACATGATATGCTTAAGACATAAAACTTTGCTGGTTCAGGGCAAAACACTATGCAAATATAGTTCCCAGTGGCACCTACGCCAGTTGCCAGATGTCTTCTAAGTGTGCAGATGGGGATGAGGTGTCAGGGTTGGACAGGGGAAATTTGGAATCAAATCTCCACTCAGCCATGAAGCTCAGCGGGTGATCCTGGGTATTCACAATCTCACATGATTGTTGCAAGGATAAAACGGGACCAACGAACAATGTAAAGCACCCCAGGCAGTCAACTGCAAAGCTAAAAATATACTAACTCGGCTAACTAACTAGCAAAACAGACACACCTTGGGTTTGGGCTGAAGCAGAGACACACCATGAACATTGGCAAGAACTGCCCTCTCGTTGCCATCACAACAATGAGTCTACACAGCTCAAAGGTTATGGAAAATGTAAGAGAAGAAGCTGTCATGGTGCCTAGACTTGACACCTTCCAGGTAACCTACCTTTCGCACAGTGACCAGAACAAAAAAGAAGGAAACAAAGGGAAATTTGCTCTTTGCCCCTTGAAACTGTGCTTGCTGTTTGCATGTAATGAACGGAATTTATATAACAATATTGAGTCTGAAAGCATAGGAGTATATTAGGCTGCTTCACATATACTGAGACAGACCACAGGTCCTTCCACCTCACCACTGCCACCCTGACCAGCAGGGGTTTGTGGTGGTTTACTTAAGGACATAAGACATAGGGTCTTTCCCCACATATATTTCCCCACTCTTTACTGTTAAAGAAGCCTTTCTCTGGACTTGTTCCCTGCATAAAATAAAACCAAACAGGGTCAATTGTACACCATTGTGTGGCTGCATCCTAATTTTGGAACCAGCTTCCCAGGATGGCCTTACAAGCATTACAGCACCCCTCTAAGCATGTTTTTAAAAGGTAAGGTACCCCTGACCATTAGGTCCAGTCACGGACGACTCTGGGGTTGCGTGCTCATCTCGCTCTATAGGCCAAGGGAGACGGCGTTTGTCCGCAGACAGCTTCCGGGTCATGTCGTCAGCATGACTAAGCCACTTCTGGTGAACCAGAGCAGCGCACGGAAACGCCGTTTACCTTCCCACCAGAGCGGTACCTATTTATCTACTTGCACATTTTTACGTGCTTTCGAACTGTTAGGTGGGCAGGAGCAGGGGCCGAACAACGAGAGCTCACCCCGTCGCAGGGATTCGAACTGCCGACTTTCTGATTTGCAAGCCCTAGGCTCTGTGGTTTAGACCACAGCGCCACCCATGTCCCTTCTAAGCATGTTTACTCAGAAGTAAATTCCTCTACATTCAACTGAATCTCTGGTTAAGGGCATTTAGAGTTGCAGCCTGAAGCGCAAACATAACTCCCTTTTATTTTCTTGTGCATTGCAAAACTTCAAATTCCGTGATGTAATTTTCCACTTCCGTTGTCTCAGTTACCTACAGCACATTCCTATACATGATTATGCAGAAGCAAGTCCCACCATGTTAAGTGGAACCTAAGTCCAGGTAAGTGCATAGGATTGCAGTCTTAGCTTTCTTTAGAAATCAGCTTAAATGTTTTGTGTCCCTGTTTTTAAGAGAAAGGCCATTTGCAGCATTTTATAAAGGGCATGCATGCATTAGCGGCTGAAAACACAAAAGGGTCATTTTCCCTCCGCTACATTTCAAGGTGCATTTTACATTGCCGTACACCCCATCACTCAATTACCTGATTGGTTTCCCTACACCTGCAACCCCTGTAAACTCCTATTCAATGAAGCTGTCCTCTGCACATGTGCAACGGTTGTTTCAAATGGACACACCTCAGCTTCACTGCAGCTTACATTTTTTTAACCTGATGGAAGCTGCTTTGAGGGTAAGCACATCATTCAGAAGTATTTCTCAAGAAACAACAGGATACCTACGGACTGGGGCCAACGTCATTTGCACTTAGTTTCAAACACCAGCAGTGGGAGCACATGGCAGCCGGAGTAAACACTAATGTGTACACAACAAAAGGAATGAAAGGAAAAGATAAATATGCATTCCTGGGTTTCATCTAGATTTTGCTATCAGCATACAAGTCAGCTGGGGTGGCAATTTTAAGCAGAGAATAATGAAGCACAAAAGCAACCTTCTAGACACTTGGGTGACTGTAGCAACAGGGGAGCAAACAGCCAGTAATTAAAATGGAATGGGGGTGGCAGAGAACCTGAATGGATTGACTGACAGAAATCCTGATCCCATTTATTCCTCTGGTGTTTCTTTCTGTTCCGTTTATTACCTCTGGATTTTCTTTTCTTTCTTTTTTCCTTTACAAGCTGAATGACTCACACATTCATTCCACTTAACAAGTGGTTTGGATTGTATGGGCTGCTGCTACATGCGCTTGGCAGCTTGTGCTTTTAAAATTTGCCTGAATTTTGTGATCGCTGGTAATTCCTTACATGCCCCAGAAGATACACATGTAAAACAGAAAGCATATTTGCTAGCCTTACGTTTTATTCACCCTGAAATGCAGGCGTTGGCAACAAAGTCGAGAGACACCACACACACACACACACCCTTTTTTTTCTTCTTCTTTTTTGCAGAAATACAGACAATTGACTACTCAAATGACACATGGGATCATCAGTCTATTGGCACACAGCCAACATGCTATTTGAGACCTTCTAAAGAGAATGTTTCAATGGTTAACACACAGCTAGACACTAATTATGCAGTTTTGCTCTGTAAGTGGGTAAGTGACAAAAATCAACAGCCGCGTTTGGAGTCTATCCAGAATGTGCAGCAACCCAGGCTCAAAGACGATGAAAGATTCAGTTTGCATCCATGCCCAACACAATGTTGATAGGAAACTTTCATATATATGTTTCCCCACTCCACATGGACATCTGGGTCAGGATGATCCTGGCTGCCCACCAATATTAACATGCATTCAGCACGCTTTGATCATACCAGTATACTCGCTCCCAAAGACACCTGATTAGCTTCAAAGTCAAGTGAATCCATGGACAGAAGGACCTGCTTTAGATCAAATGGGACCAGTGGTCCATCTACCTCAGACGTCCGTGGTTCACTGGTCCCAGAAAGAGCTCTTCACTGCTCTCACAAGTGGATGGGGATATTAACATTCAAACCTAACACTCCCACTTGGTTCAAGGTAAAGACACATTCCTTCCTGACAGTTCAAGATCTTTCACATTTAACATTTTGCAGTCATAAAAGTTGCCACTCTTAGGGCCACTTCAAAAATGTGCTGGGTTTTGTACACAGATAGCTTCATTTTCCTTTTCTCAAAGCGTGCAAACCACATGTTGTATACAAAGTAAGGGCAGTCAACAGCTGTTTTGAATTCTGCATTTGTCACTGCCTCCCTCCAAGGCTTTCAGAAACAAAAGACCACATAAATGGACCAAGGAGCAGCATGAACAAGGAGACCAGGGGGGTGGGGGGGATGGTGACAACAGCAAGAAAAACCCCTTCTGACATGGATAAAATATTTTCCTCTGAGCACAGGAGAGGGAGCAGCAAAAAATTGTTTTGAACCTCCGTGGGATCTTCAGATGTATGGCAGTATACAAATTTAATAAATATTAATAATATTTCTTATTAAATATATGGGGGAAACTCTCAGCTCAGCTGATAAAGGAGCAGATACCCAGATGTTTAAACAGTTGAGGTGATTTTAATCTGTTTTAGTATTTTAACTTTGGTGTGTTTTTAAGTATAGTTGTACATTTTTTCTTGATTTTATCATTTTACCTTTTTGTAAACCACTTGGAGGTTGTTGCTGCTGCTGCTTTTTACAACCAAACGGTGTATAAATGTTATGAAATAAAAACAAAATGTGCAGGTGACCCTCTTCTCCTGCCCACACACTCCAGGCACGTGGTATCAGGCCAAGTGATGTTAAGTGGCACATCAGCAACATGGTGTGTGGAAGTCATATTGAACAAAACGTGCAGACAAGGGGTAGTCAACGCGGGGCCCTTCAGATGTTGTTGGACTTCAGCATGGCTGAAGATGGAGGATGATGGGAATTGGAGTCCAACAACATCTGGGGGCCCAGCTCCCATTTATATTCTTGGGAAGCCACTGCCAACTGCAGCTTCCTTGCATACGTGCCTTCAGTGAAGCACACAGTTAATAATGTTTGCAAAGTTTGCAAAAATTTTCTATTAGGGATGTGCTACTCATTCAGAGGTTTTATCATCTCAGAAGCAGCTCTACTAGCCGCTTGAAATGCCTCTATGTATATCCTCCTGAAGGCATTCCCATTTCAAAAAATAAAAGAATCCAGTGAATACTCAGGATTACATTTGTGCTAAAGCACCTTTAAACTTTTCAAAGTCAAAGAACATGCCACCCTTTAACCTAAATAACCAAGCATGCTTTATAAACGTTGGTAAGATCAGACCTAAGGCAGAACATTAAACTAAGCAGATCAAGCAAGGCAAGTTAGGAAGATGAAGCCATAATTTCCTTTCTTGCTTAGTTACTGGCGTAAAAGGAACGAAGACAATGTTCTACAATAACATTTGCCTAGGAATGTTTATCTGCTTTCTTACCATTGAATGTTAAGAACACCCTGGCCTGCGGCAGCGAAGATCCGTTTACAGTGCAAAAGAAAATAAACAGCCCAATCAACACTTGGAGACTTAGAAATGCCATTATCTTCAGATGCAAAACGTAATATCCAAGATATGAAACCTAAAACAAAGCACAGGGAAAGAGAGAGAGAGAGAAAAAGGTCACTGGAGAGTCTACACATTTTGCAAGATACAACGTCCATAGTATGCAATGTCATTGGAAAGCATGTTTGTACCATTTTCTCTAAAATGAGAAAAGCTTGGCACAGGCAGCAGCAAAATAAAAAAGCACTGGAAGTAAAAAAAGGGGGGGCTGCAGTAAGGATTAGTCTCAGTTTATTTCAATAAGGATGATTCCCACCTGCTGGAAAAATAATTACGTTAAATGTCAAGGCACAGCAAATCAAGGCCAAGAGATCAGGTTTCATGAATGAAAACGTCTTGATATTTTTAGACCTGTCTTTACTGTGCTCTTTTTCAAACATATATATATATGTCTAAAGGACCTACTCTGCTTGAAGAGACCACAATAAAAACTTTGGGGTGGCGTTAGCATTCTACAAAACAAAGGACAGAAAAACGCCTCCAGGCAACGCATGCAGCCCAGTTCTGTCTGGAGAGCTGGAGCAGGATGACTAACTAAGGGCCTCCCCCATCTCGATGCTTTTGCACAGGGTACAAGTGACACCTGAGAAGGCTGGAGGCAGAAGGAGAAGAGTCTTGGCTGGCAGGCTGCCTTTCACCCAGCAAAGGGGCCCTCCTTCAGGATGCTTTGCCTCCCAAAGCCTGGAACTGGCACTGAAAGCGTGCGCTCCTCCTATAAAGCCAACAAAAGGATGAACACAAACTATAAGAGCAGAGAGATCATATACTCCAGGCTTGTCTCTTGAGCAATCAGACATCCACTGTGGCTTTGGCAAGATCTATTCTTGAACAGCTCAGCTAAAGACCAAATGTTGCTTCTGCATAAATAACCCCATATCAGTGAAAACTGAACAGCAGAGCCATGGATCGGCGACAAGTATTCAGGCTACTATAATCCATAATCCATAATACAGATTATGCACATTGCTAGGGAACATGCAAAATGTACATGCAGACTATACATGTTCATTGGGCGATGTACAAAACACCCTGTTGACTGGGCAGAATCCCCTATAGATACTGTCAGGTTTTGCATAGTCTCCAGCAGCTTTGATATCTACTTTCTAAACAATTATTTTACACAGTGTAGAGAAGCTACTTTGAATGAACATTATCTATTAGCCATGTACATTTTAAAAAAGAAATACAGAGCATCATTTTCACTCAATAAATAGACCATTACAGCCTATATATAAAACAAGGGTGCTAGTTCCTGAGGGCCCAGCCCTTTTGGGGCCCCAAAATATTTTGGGTGTGGGGTTCCAAAAAGCACTGAGGCAAAGCCAAGCATGGAGTGGCTCCAGTAGTTGTCTCCTTCTCCTTCTTCTCTTGCCGCAGAAGAGAAAGGGGGTCAAAGCAGGCTGCCATCAGTGGCGGTGCCAGGAGGCGGAGGAGGAGCTGCCAGCCTTTGAAGCTTCACGGCCGCCACGTTCAGCTCCGCCCCCAGCTCCTGCCAATGTCCTAATGTCACACGCACAACACTGCCCCACCCCAGTCACCCTCATAAACTGGCACCTCTGATATAAAATATTGCATATAGCCAGGAATGTGTGGTGGTGAATGACTCATTCATGGATTTACTCATCCATGGAGTTACTCTTTTGTTTGTGGGTTTTAAAACTCAAAAACTGTAAGCGAAGCAGCAAATGGACTGAAGTCATAGTGACTGCATATTAGGCTGAAGAGCAAGAAAGAAATAACTTACAGCCCTAAGAAACTGACAGAATAGATGCCACTTTGAATTCGTCACACTGGCAGCTAGCCCATTCATTTGGGCTAGTTCACCACATCAATCAGGGGGACTTTCTTTGTCACCGACAACCAGTACAGGGCATGATTAAACCAGCCTCTACGTGGTCACTGTATAACATGCACTGCCCTCAATGCCATGTCACTGAAGCAGATCACATCCCCTGCAGATAGTACTATGAAATGGGTTTCTACGTATTTGGAGAAAAAGAGATGACGGCATAGAGAGAGACTTGGGAGTCTTAGAGCTGAAGTTTTGCTCATCCACAATGCTTGATGGGTGTCAGTATGTCAATCACCACCTCTCAACCTGATGTGCTCCACCAGTTTGTTACCAAGAAAACCCTCAAGTACACCACTCCTGAATGCGAATGCTTTTAGGACTGATATGGAAAAGGAACAGTTTTTGGCCAAGATTTTAATCACCTCTTAGAAGGGACCTCAGCCATTTTTTCCACAGGAGCAGCTGAATAACTGCCTATCATGGTTGCCTATTGAAAGAACGGCAGAATTGCCTGGACTCTGAAGGGGCTTTATGATGCTATCAGGTAGCCAACTTCCAACAAGCTGCATTCTGACTCCATGGTGCCATGCTGTTATCAGACTACCTACTTGCTCCCCAACTGGTTGGGATTGCATAACTAGGAAGAAATTGTGCAGGTTTAAACAGAGAAACGATGTTGAAGATGTGCTGCAAAAGCCCAAAAAAATGCTGAGGAATTTCAAGAGAAGTTATAGTCCCCTTAAAACTGAGAATTTAACACCAAACATGTTTGCATGTGAAGCTCTGGGAATGTTCTGGAGGACTTGCAATGCATGGGACATTGTAGAACATGTGAATATGAAAAAGAGCCGTGCTGGAACTGGCCAGTGGTCTGTCTCGTGTCTTGATCTCCGGCGGGCTAGGGACAAAGGTGAGAGCTGTTTCCTAGTTCTGCTGGATCTCTCAGCGGCCTTTGACACCATCGACCATAACATCCTTCTGGACCGTCTAGAGGGGCTGGGAGCTGGGGGCACTGTTATACGGTGGTTCCGCTCCTTTCTCCTAGGCCGTGTCCAGAAAGTGGTGTTGTGGGATGAGTCTTCAGACCCCTGGGCTCTCACTTGTGGGGTGCCTCAGGGTTCTGTCCTCTCCCCCATGCTTTTTAACATCTATATGAAGCCGCCGGGAGAGATCATCAGGGGGTTTGGACTGGGTGTTCATCAGTATGCGGATGATACCCAGCTCTACCTCTCTTTCAAATCAGAATCAGTGAAGGTGGTGAAGGCCCTGTGTGAGTGCCTGGAGGCGGTTGGAGGATGGATGGCGGCTAACAGATTGAGGTTGAATCCTGACAAGACAGAAGTACTGTTTTTGGGGGACAGGGAGCGGGTTGGTGTAGGGGATTCCCTGGTCTTGAATGGGGTAACTGTGCCCCTGAAGGACCAGGTGCGCAGCCTGGGAGTCATTTTGGACTCACAGCTGTCCATGGAGGCGCAGGTTAACTCTGTGTCCAGGGCAGCTGTCTACCAGCTCCACCTGGTATGCAGGCTAAGACCCTACCTGCCCGCGAACTGTCTCGCCAGAGTGGTGCATGCTCTAGTTATCTCCCACTTGGACTACTGCAATGCGCTCTACGTGGGGCTACCTTTGAAGGTGACCCAGACACTGCAATTAATCCAGAATGCGGCAGCTAGACTGCTGACTGGGAGTGGCCGCCGGGACCACATAACACCAGTTCTGAGAGATCTGCATTGGCTCCCAGTACGTTTCCGAGCATGATTCAAAGTGTTGGTGCTGACCTTTAAAGCCCTAAACGGCCTCGGTCCTGTATACCTGAAGGAGCGTCTCCACCCCCATCATTCTGCCCGGACGCTGAGGTCCAGCTCCGAGGGCCTTCTGGCGGTTCCCTCATTGCGAGAAGTGAGGCTACAGGGAACCAGACAGAGGGCCTTCTCGGTAGTGGCGCCCGCACTGTGGAACGCCCTCCCATCAGATGTCAAAGAGATAAATAATTACCTGACATTTAGAAGACATCTTAAGGCAGCCCTGTTCAGGGAAGTTTTTAATATGTAACGCTGTACTGTTTTTAACACTGATTGGGAGCCGCCCAGAGTGGCTGGGGAAACTCAGCCAGATGGGCGGGGTATAAATAATAAATTATTATTATTATTATTATTATTAAGCCTGCCGCTTCTCACAGTGACCACCAATTAGTGCATCCTGCTGGACGTACATGCAGGACCTGCGCAGCTCTTGCTCATTTCAAGAGGGCTTGAGCAAGAGTACTTTTTAGAATAAGGGCAGAATTGATCTCCATTTCACTCACCACATTCCCCTTTGTAATTCACATGTATAATTCAGGCATTGTACACATAAGACCAATGTGTGAGCAGGAATTGGGGCCACACGGAGTAGCCACTCTCCTAGCGTTGCACTTCGTTGTTTAAACCTGGGCAATTTCTTCCCCAACCAACTGGGGAGCAAGTACCTAGAAACTTAACAAGGGAGTCAGCCCTTCGCTCCTGAAATCAATTTGACTTTGGCAAAAATTACTTGGGGAACAAGCCCATTGATTTCAGTAGCGTGGTTGCAGAATGAGCTGTTTAAGTGCCCTAAGGTTCGCTCCCTTTGCTGCACAGTATTAACTTCCCACTGCAGCATGCGGGAGCCGAAAGCACTCTGCACCTGCCCCTTAACACTGTGAACATTATACTCCCCAGAGTGTTGACAGCAAGCCATAAGCTTTTTATCCTCATATTACATGGATCATTCACAGCCTCCGTGCTCTACTGGGGCAAACTCAAGGAGATATATTTCCCCCCTCCGTGCACATTTAGACTTCACCGTCCTTGAAGGGAGAGAACACCTGCTTCAAAAGAACCACAGCAAATCCTTTCGCACAGCGTGGCCAAGGAGGGTGGACTGATGTGACCATGGCCAGTGCATGAGCCAGAGCAACAATTTAGGCTGCAGTCTTAATCGCCACACTTAGCAGCGAGTGGGTTAGGGAGTGCGGGGGGCTGAAGCGAAAGGCTCATAATCCCACTTTCAGCCAGCAAATCGCCGTGCGCCCTCCATCATTTGAAGGGAGCGACAGGCTGCATCAAAGTGACCTGGAGAGAAATGACGCCTGACACAACCATTTCCAATTGGCAGTGACTGATGGGGACTCCCAGCGGCCCTTGGACCTGCCCACTCAGTTAGAGTAGGATTTCTGTATTCCCTCACAAAGCTGGCACACCCTCAAAATAGCCCTGTTCGTTTCCTCCCATTTTATACCTGGGGTTCAGCAAAAGCATCCATTTGGAGCGCAGGTCAAGTTTCTCACCTTACTTTCAAATAACGTTACAGTATCAGAAAAATGCACAAATATCACAAGGAAGAAAAAAATGTCTCAGTGCCAGTATTGACACGTTTTCCAAAAAAAAAGGGTTCAGTTTCATCGTCATCATCCCCCCCCCCCCCCGCAAAGTACTTCTGGCATATCCACTAGCTGATAGCATATCCTTCACTATCATCTTTTTGTCTTTTCTTTCTTTGGCAGGGGAAGAAAATGCTATTAAGTCCCATTAAGATTGCTTTGTTCGACCCAAACAAATGGCCAATTACGCTGGACTTGCAAGTTTAATAGAAGCAACAGGATTAGTATTCCACAGTTGTCAAATGTATTCCTTTTAATATATTAAGGGAGGAGAGTGATGGAGTTATGCAATGCGCATTCCAATTATATTGGAAAGAAACAGTCACAACAAGTGCGATTTCCAATTTATGTATTCTAATTTAATTTAGGATGTGCATGACCAAATTTTACTTGTTATTTTCTATTTCAGCTTTGCTTTGCTATGCTCCACTGACGATCCCTTACGAAACCAATTTTTTTAACAAACAAATAATGTGGGCAAGACTGCAATATCAGGCACAAGTTGAAACGGAATGGGGCTTACTTCTGAGTAAATATGGATAGCATCAGCCTGGAGGCTGCAGTATTATAGGCATTCACTTTGGAAAAAACCATATTTAAAGCACAGTGAGATTTACTCCTGAGTAAATATGCAAAGCACCAGTCTGCACGTGACACTGCTATGTTATTACAGCATTGTGTGCCATGTGAATTTGAGGGCGGAAACAGAATTTTTGAAATAGTCTCTTTTAAAAATTCCATTCTTTCACAGAAAACCATATCGTTTTAATTCACAAAAAAAGAAGCATCGCTTTTGAGCTTGTAGCCCAAGTGAGAACTTGATCTTCCGCAAAACCAAGGCAGTAAAATATTCGCATGTGTCTTAATAACACACGATCTCTCCCGGCAAGCAGGGAGATCCTTGCAGAAGCAGAACGCCCAAGAAAAGCGAGAGCCTTCCTGATCCCAATGCTCATTGCTCCTTAGTTAGCAGACCAGGAGGAGGAGGAAGGGACCTAAGGCGCTGAAGTTCAGGCACTGCTCTGGGGAAGCGGAGGGGGAAACAGCAACCTTTTGCCTGCTGCTTTTGGAAAGCGTTTTCCAGCTTCACTGGGAAGGCAGGTGTCAGGCGCTCGCGCCGGCACTAAGCGGGGGGAGAATTAGTCTGGGGAAGGAAGATAAAAATATTCACCCATTCAGCGGCTGTGAGAAGTGTGTGTCTACATGCACACAAATATATTTACACATACACGACGCACACATTTTCTACACAAACCCAATATTGGCGTCCACTAAGAGTTTTTAAAAAATCCCAATAATCAGTCATCAGTTTCCTCATCCATTTGCCAGGCTGAAAGGGAACTTGTACTCACCGAGCCACTGAAGGACTGAGTCCCGAAGGGGCGCGGAGGTGCCCAGCGGTTCCGGTTTGGGGGAGCGAAAGAAGACTTTTTAAAATCCCAGGGCTCTGAAGCCACTTTTCCCTTTCCTGGGCTGCGCTAAGTCGAGTCCCAGCTCGCGCGCGGGTCTTGAGAGAGAGGCGCGACTGTAGGATCCTGGCAGGTCCGCGGAGCCTCTTGCGCGCAGAGCCCCGCGCCGGAATGGCCAGGAGCGGCGGCGCGGCGCGCTGGAGCCTGCGCTTCCCCCGCCCAGGACCCGCCTCACTCGCCCCGGCGCTGCCCACGAGCCTTTGCATACATCCCCGGCGGGGCGCCTCGTAAAGAAACGCCCGAAGCCCCACCTACGAGGAAGGAGCCCGGCGAGAAGGAAGAAGCGGGGAGCGAGGGAGCGCGCGAGTCCAGGGCGCCTTGGCCGGCGGGCAGGTAAAAGCGCCGCCCTCGCCGAGACCCAAGCCCTGCCCGCCTCGCGCCAATGGCAGAGTGGGGAGCAAGCGCAGGAGCCCCCCTTCGGGGCCGCGGGGGCTCCAGCCCTCCCAAGAAAACCATTGAGGGGCCGGGACCCCACCAAGTTGAGGAGCGCTCCCATACACTGCATCATGTGAAAGATGGCCTGGGCCCCCACAACATTTCATTCAAGTTGGCACCCCTGGAAGGAACCCCAAGGGTCATCTAGACCAACCCCCGCAATGCAGGAATCTCAGCTCTAGCATCCAAGGCAGATGCTTAAAAACCTCCAAGGAAGGAGAGTCCTCAACCTCCTGAAGGAGTCTCTTCCACTGTCTTACTATCAGAAAGTTCTTTCTGGTGTTTAGTCAGAATCGCCTTTCTTGTAACTTGAAGCCATGGGTTCAAATCCTACCCTCCAGAGCAAGAGAAATCAAGCATGTTCCCTCTTCCATGTGACAGCCCTTGATATATTTGAAGATGGCTATCTCCTGACAGTCTCCTCTTTTCTATGCCATGCTAAACATTACCAGCTCCTTCAACCGTTCCTCATAAGGCTTAGATTCCAGACCCTTGATCATCTGAATAGAATTGTACTATTGCATAAGATACCGCTGCTGGGCTGCAAACCCCTGCAGCCTTACCTGGAAGTAAATCCCATAGGACTTTAGGATTCCTATAACATCCTTAGGAATGGCTTGTTTTCTATTTCTTGTTGTCTCAGAGATACAGCAAGATGGGTTTAAACCCAGCTGCCTGCAGGACCTTGAAAACACACAGATTCACTTTCATCACAGACTCCCACTGATAATTGTTTGGGTTTTTTTCCAAAGAAAAGATGGCTTTCCATTCCCACTCCCTTATTATTTCAAGGCTAGTCTGTTGTGTTGGGACATCTAAATAAATGTCAAATTCAGCTTCCAGCAGCAGGCAAGCCTCTGAAAGCAAAACTTCAGAGTAATTAAGATGAGCCATAATGGCCGGTGTGCATACAGTAGCATGCCTCTCCTGCAGACCCTCAAGCACCTCTGCCAGCCATTCAATCCTTCAGTCAATCCGCACCTCCCAGCCATTGATTTCTGCAACCAGATGCCATTCCAAACAGTTGCAAAGGACTTCCTTGGATCCAGAGCTCCGCTCCAGAACTTGATGCTATGAATGCTGGGGCTCAATCTTAGAACAAGCGAAAGAAAGAACACCACTGAGCATGTGCAGAGTACATCTTGCTCATTTATAATCAGCAACATCCCAAGTAAGGGTCAGAATCCATAACACCAAAAAGGGTTGGACAAACATCAGTGCCATCAAAAGCTTTCAACGCTTCAAAGAGTTCCCAGAACTTTGAGCAAACTCCTTCCTTCTCGCTCCAATAGACCAAAGGGGTTAAAGTTGGTATGGGAAACCTGTTCCACTTTGGATGTCGTCAGACTCCCATTCCAATCAACCCCAGCCAATGTTGTTGGCATCCCTCTGTTTCATGAGACAATGGGGTGCACCTCTGGGATGAAGTCAGCACTGAAGTGACCCCCCCCCTTCCTGGGCACAAGCCTAGGCAGTAGGTACGGCCCTGAGCTGCCTAGATGACACAACCTCCCTCTCAGCTTTGCTGATGTGGTCCAAAGGAAAGCAGAGCAATACACTGTGTACCAGCTTGGCTGCAGGAGTTGCCGGAAGGAGGCCTACAAGGCACCATCCAACTACCTTAGGGACTTCACTCCAGATTTGTGTAGGGTTTACTCCTCAGCTTTTTCTTCTCTCAAAGATATCCTGCACGGCAGTGGAGGTTTAGGATCAGAGTTTTCCTTCTCCTAGATTGGCTACCTTCCCAAGTTGACCAGCTCTCATAGAATCATAGAATCACAGAGTTGGAAGAGACCACAAGGGCCATCGAGTCCAACCCCCTGCCTAGCAGGAAACACCATCAGAGCACTCCTGACATATGGTTGTCAAGCCTCTGCTTAAAGACCTCCAAAGTAGGAGACTCCACCACACTCCTTGGCAGCAAATTCCACTGTCGAACAGCTCTTACTGTCAGGAAGTTCTTCCTAATGTTTAGGTGGAATCCTCTTTCTTGTAGTTTGGATCCATTGCTCCGTGTCCGCTTCTCTGGAGCAGCAGAAAACAACCTTTCTCCCTCCTCTATGTGACATCCTTTTATATATTTGAACATAGCTTATCACCCCTTAACCTCCTCTTCTCCAGGCTAAACATGCCCAGCTCCCTTAGCCGTTCCTCCTAAGGCATCGTTTCCAGACCTTTGACCATTTTGGTTGCCCTCCTCTGGACACGTTCCAGTTTGTCAGTGTCCTTCTTGAACTGTGGTGCCCAGAACTGGACACAGTACTCCAGGTGAGGTCTGACCAGAGCAGAATACAGTGGCACTATTACTTCCCTTGATCTAGATGCTATACTCCTATTGATGCAGCCCAGAATTGCATTGGCTTTTTTAGCTGCCGCGTCACACTGTTGGCTCATGTCAAGTTTGTGGTCAACCAAGACTCCTAGATCCATTTCACATGTACTGCTCTCAAGCCAGGTGTCTGCTTCTCACTTCCCTCTACACCATGTGCAGAAACTACCTTCTTGACTGTTGGACCCAATATTGGTTTCGTCCACCCAATCTGCCAGAGCCTGTCTTCTCATGCAGGGGAAGTTCGTAACTCACTGAAGGTTTGAGACCCATCGGCTACACTCACCTGGTTTAGCCAGCCACCCGAAGCTGATTCCTGGGGAGTGACTGCTGTTGCATGCTGACAGCTTCTAGGAGCCACAGGTGAGAGCTGAGTGCAGGGTGAGGACCTAAGGTGGATCAACTACCCTAGAAGAAGCATGACATGTCCCCCACCAGAAGTACTACCCCTTCCCTAACCCCCCCCCCCGTGTATTCAATAGTGACTACATTAACAACTGGAGTTCAATAACATCTGGAGGGAACTATGTTGGCTACTCCAGGTTAAATAATGCCTTCTTTTACCCATTGAGATGGTCTTAGGGATGCACTAATAGGATCACTGTCAAATATTTATTTGAGTTTGGATCCAGAGAGGCTGCCCCAGAAAGTCCCTGACATACTAGGGGAAAACTAGGCTTTATTTCACCTGGGTTAAAGATCCAGTTTGGCACACACCTCAAGCACATTTGTGCGCGCGCGCGCACACACACACACACACACACACACACACAGGCTGGGAGCCTCAATGGCACCCCCCCTGGAGGCTTCACCCAGGGCAAAAAACCCAGCTAGCCCCCTCTGCCCATAGCTACGGCACTGATTGAAGGTTCTGGTTTGTTTGCATGGAGGTTATATAACAATGAGGACTCATCTTGATTTGCTTAAATTATTTGAGCAAATAATTATTTGCTATTAGTCATTCAATCATCCCAAATTTTTTACTGCATTTCTCTCTCACTTTCCTAGTTCCAAAAAACTCTTTTCTTTATCTTAAGCAGATATGTTGTGCTATGATGACGGAGTGCCTTACTCCACTTAATCACACAAAGCTAAATGTCCTGGTGTGCATGTGAATCCATCTCACAAAATACTGACATGCTGGAGGTGTGCTCAGTGGGGAAAGAAAGGCACCGCACATGCTTAGAGGCACTCCAGTCTTTCCTGATTTTTCCTGGGGAAATGTTATTGCAAGGAGGGGTTGGGGCTAAAATCTGGTGAGCCTTGATTCAGATTAATGACTGTGGGGCAAGAGGAGGGGACATGAGGCATCACAGTCCATTTGTTGTCTCTGGAGCTCATATCTCTGTGATTCTCCTGCGACTCTAAACAATAATCTGTTCTGTACTACATTTGTGAGATCCGTTGTCTCCTTGGCAATATTTTCTTCCCAAGTCTCTGGAAAGTGAAAACACATACTTCAATGGCATGCCAAGTTAGATAAGTATTGCCAAAGTAGAAAGGGACAGGCCCTCAGTCCCCCCAAAGCTTGCTCCCTCCTTCGCTTGGCTACAGTGCTTGAGATTGTGGGCTTATCATTGCTTGCCTCAAAAGAGCAGAGCAAATTCCCCAGGCATCAAAAGCCATCAGAGTGCTAAGAAAAATTTAATCTTGCACTAAGTGTTTCTCTTCTCTCTCACTTTTACAGAGGTAGTAAGAGAGAAAATCCTAGCATGGGCAATTTCATTAAAAGCCAACGTAATGGGGAAATGCCCTGGATTTTCTCATTAGGAAGAGCTCCATGCCTGCCTTCTATTAAATGCTTGAGATTAGATATCCCCCCATAGGTACGGAGGAAAGACAAGGCTTCAATATATTATGATCCAGTAGATGTCACTAAACTGTGAAGAGAGGGTAGATGAAGTAAAGCTGTGCTTACTTGCAGAGAGCAAATCTCAAATCTGGTGTTGACTGTTTTTTTAAAGTGACTTTTATCTGTAAAACCTTCATTTGTGTGCATACAGGATGGAACAGGATTTCTAAGCATTTCAGAGATTCCAAGGCCCTTTGTTACCCCTTGGTCATAGGAAACGGTGTTATACAGAGTCAGACCAGTGATCCATCTAGCTCAATTTTTTCTGCATTGGCAGAAGGCGTCCAGTTGTTTTGCAGCCCTACTTGATGATGCCGGGGATTGAACTTTGAATCTTCTGAATGCAAAGCAGATACACTACCAACGAACTATGACCTTTCTGCATCGGTTCTAAATGTTCTGCTTCTTTGCTGAGAGGTGACCATGTCAGGACTCTATAGACACTTTTCTGGATCCCAGCTGGAGACATACCAGACCACGGATGCAGAGGCGGGCGGCACTAGCATTTATGCACACAGCATAAGAAGTCAAGGAAGCCTTCCAGGTACATTTTGTTTTTCCAGCTCCCACAAGGATCTGGAGCAGTTCTGTTGTATCAGAGGAGGGAAGGTGCTGATCCTAAGCATTGCATAGCATCCTTTGGCCTTCTGTGGGGTCAGAGAACTTCACCCTCTTGTTATAGATATAGAGGTCAGGGCCCCTACTATACCGCTTAAGGGTGTCATCTTCTTCACTCTTCTGCTTAAGTGGAAGGTCTGAACTTTCCTAAAGATGATTGCAGTGGCAGAAGGCCTTGCTCAACCCCTAAAGCTCCTTTTTGAACATGAGAAGTTAAGGGAGACAAAAGGAAGAGCAGCTGCAGCAGAAAAAGTGGGAAAGGGTAAGGGTGAAAGTGACTTGGGCACACATGCACCCCTTTCCTGCCCTCCATCTGACACATCATGGTTTTCTACCCACTGGCGGAGGAAGAGGAGTGCGGGGGGAGCACACCGCCCCCGGCAGCATGATCCTGATGGGATGCCATCGTGGCTTCCCTTCCTGCCCGCGCTGGGCGCCACGCCCCTGCGGCCGGCGTGCCACACACCCCAGAATGCCCACCAGCCCCGGCCCCGTCTGCTCTCCGCCCCCCGGTGCCAGAACATGAAGCTCCGCCACTGCTTTTACCTACTTATAAAAAGAGTTAAAGCTGACTCTGCTCTCATAATCACAGATCAAAATAAAGCTCACCTCTCTCTGAAGTTATCACAAATTTCCATAAAAAAGCTTCTTTCTAATGTCAGCCTGTTATCTTACATTAACTGACTGCAGTTTGTATTTTTGGTTATAATGTTACATGCAATTTGAACAGAGAACGCAGTCCCTCTTTCATTCATGTGGACATCCTGTTGCTTTCAAAGTAGCCATTTGTGACTGGCTAGATGTTATGCATAGCTAACTAACTGTTTACACTGTGCAACATACCTAGGAGAGATTTCTGGAGGCTGGTCAGTTCACTCATGCACATTACTTGATTACGCAATATTTCATTGCTGAGCATGTGAATTGACTCCACTGAAAGCCCAATGCTGGAGGTAGTGTGAGCTAATGTGAAAATTATAGGCATCCGTACATGCAAGTCACAGCTTGATGCAGCCATCACCTATCAAGCAATAACCATCGGTGTGTGAAACAGCCCCTGCAAATCCATCATACTGAACCGTCAAAGCATTTTGCAGTTATTATGGCAGCATCATTAACTATGACGTTCACAGAATCTTGACTGGAAACTTGATATAGAACAGAGGTTCTTACTAAAACCTCAAGATCCTTCACTCAGAGCCAGTTGCAAAAGTCATACAGTTAAAAATGAAAGCATTCGAAGCCCAGGAATTTATTCAGAGTACCAGAACTAAAACAACATTCAAAGTCCTTCCCCACAAAAAACTACTTCCCTAAAGTTTCTTCATTTCAGCAGCCTAATTTAGGATGGCAGCAAAGCAGGGAGGGTCATTTTGTTGTTTAAACAATTGATAGTCAGAAATCCTTGCCAATCCAGTGCACATCACCTCCATCACTGGATCAGACAGTAGATCCCAATCTAACCTTTGTCCACGTCTGATTTAATGTGACTTGTCAGTCAATGCACTCTAATATTTTGTCAGCTGAGTAATAGAGACCTTATAATAGCTATGCTATTAAAACTTGCAAAATAATCACGATCCTTTTATGTGCAAGCAATATATCAACACAGCAACATCTAAAATTTAAAGGCATCACCTTTGTATGCCTCTTAGTGCTCTCAAATCGAGGGTCTTAAGGTTTTAGATGTCATTGTATTGACATATTTCTCCCACATAAAAGATTGTGATAATTTTGAAAGACCTGAGCACAAATAATCCTAATAATCTGGGCACATTTATTTTATTTTATGAGCAAGAAATAGTAAGAATGTGAGCTCATGCTATATTTTCAACATTAGACATCTAGCTTAAGTAGCATGCCTCAGTTTTTGTTTCAGTTGCATTGCAACAATATGAGTTAATGTTAAACCAGATGTATGATTAGTTGTCCAAAACGTGAAGTGGGGTTTTGATACAAGCAGATATCAGGCTTGTGAGTGAAGGAGTGGGGAGCAAGATTTGCTTCTGGCTGCAATTTTTAAAGCAATCCAAGAAAGGAGAAACACAATAACTTTTATCTGAAGACAAAATAAAATGTGTGAAAGCCCTACTGAAATGAATGAAGGGGTTAAAACTAGAATTAGCTGGCTCTGCCTGTCATTGGCTCTGGCTCCACCTCCCGGTGGCCTCCACATTTTTCACTCTATGGGGCACCAACCACCACTGGACAATCACCTTTCCCATCCCAGTCATGTAAGAGACAGAAGAGCCTTATAGGAGCCAGTCTAAAAGGGAAAGAATTTTGGGCCAGAAAGCCTCAGAATGATATTACCAAGAAAAAGATGAACAGCAGGTTCCCTTGTTTTATTGAAGCTGCATTTGGAGACAGTCATATATCCACATCAGTGACCAGAGGAGAAATGACTGCTGGGAAGAGCATAGAGGGAAGAAATGCCATGGTACATCTGCAGTGGCACAACCAGATGCCTTCATCTACCCCAGATGCAACAAAACATGTCTCTCCTGCATCCGTCTCTACAGCCACAGCAGGCACTGCAACTCTCCAACAGTTTGACTTCACACCCAAAGGTGCACTCCTCCATTGTCTCCTGAGACAGAGAGATGCCAAGCACTAATGGTGAGCCCAAGAGAAGGGCAGCTTCATATAGATGCAGGCAGTTCTTCAAATCACTTGGTCCCAAATTAGTCCTTATTTCATCTTCCTTATTTACATTTTTTAAAAAGTTGATCAAAGATACTATTGTTCCAATGACATCATGGAAAGAGTGCAGATGCCAAAAAGACAATAGAGAAGATACAGTGAGAGGGCAGGTAATAGTAACAACAACAATGGAAAACAGTTTTTAAAAAACAAAACCCTGTGTCATGACTTCCACTTCAAGCGTTCATCTTGGCACTTGGCAACTTGCTTGATGAGGGTGTGTATTGTGAAGGCACCAGTTAGTATAATAATTGAAAGCAAGTTGTGAGGCGGCATTTGGGACCAGGATGGATCATGATGGCAGAAGAAGTTGTGGCTCTACAGTTTGGTCTGCAGAGGATCTGAGTATGTACCCATGTGCTGGAGAAATCCCCTGGGGCCAGTAGCAAGCCAGGCCACTGTATACAGGTGCCCATGATTCCTCTTGCACCTTGAGTCAGAGTCCTTCAAAGCAATACCACATCTTTTGCTCAAACAATGCTTCACAGTTTCTCATCCCATCTCACTAAAGATGCCAACAGATTCATCAGGAAATGACACAATAGTGGTGGAGTAGAAGACTGAGGACTTGGATGATAAATCTTGAAGAATGCCCTCGGCAAGAGGCAGGGTTTGGGATAGGCAGCAGAGCGGATGTGTTGGCAGCAAGGCTTAGTCTTGGTGTGCAACTCTTTGGAGCGAGTTGTCTACTAACTTCGAGCTCTACTTGAGGTCTCCAACTCTGTGCTTCTTGTTGTCTTACTGATTTCTGACTGGCCTTTGCTGCCAGGAGGACACCAAGTGGACCATCCTTGCCCACTGCATCCCAGCCATCCTTCTTCAGGTGGGCTCTGCTTAGTCCTCCCACTGTGTTGGTTTTGTCCTGATAGGACTAGACAAATCCACTGAATTGTGCTGAAAATCTGTCCTCTAAGATGGTGAAGGCCCATGCTAAGGTAGTGTCTGGTCTGATCTGACACTGTCACAAACCACATGCAGAAAGGATTAAATAAAGTAGAGCAAAGTTTTTCAGATGAAAAAATAAATATGAGAACAGGGGGAAAGGGAATGTGAAGTGGGAAAGTGTAAGGATAAGCAGCATGGTTACATGAAAGGGAAAGGTGGGCATTTATCTAATTGGAATGTGAAGCCCTTCAGAAGATCAAGAGGCACAGCAATGAGCTTTGTGTGCTTTGATTGTAATCAAACACGTTTCTGATAAATTGTGTAATTATTGGCTCTTACAGATGCACTAAAATCAACATCAAACATTAGCTGCAGCACAAGAGGAAAAAACCTTTACAGACATAGCCAATATACTCAGACCAAGGTTTGTATCTAATGTTAGTCCTATTCAGAGGAGACCTATTGAAATTAATAAGCATGAATAACATAGGCCCATTCTTTTCAGTGGGTCAGCACTGAATATAACTTAGTAGTACACAATAGAGAGGAGTCTATTCAGCCGACATGCTGCATTTTTTATTCTCTGATCTAATTATGCCTTTATTACTTATTACTTATTTTTGCTCCTTGTAAGAAAAACAGAGAATCAGGTTGTTTATCTAGTAACTTCAGCTCTTTTTTTCATTTCAGGAAAGGGGGCTTTGGAAAGCATGTTTTGAATATGGGAGTCATTGAAGTCTCAATACCACAGCACTACCAGGCAAGACTTTAATATGGCAAGGTCACACCCAGTGCTACTCTTACACATAGGCTGCAATATGTGAGACAAACCTGGGGCTGTCCACTAATGAGGGATTGAAGAAGAAGAAGAAGAAGAAGAAGAAGAAGAAGAAGAAGAAGAGGAGGAGGAGGAGGAGGAGGAGTTTGGATTTGATATCCCGCTTTATCACTACCCGAAGGAGTCTCAAAGCAGCTAACATTCTCCTTTCCCTTCCTCCCCCACGACAAACACTCTGTGAGGTGAGTGGGGCTGAGAGACTTCAAAGAAGTGTGACTGGCCCAAGGTCACCCAGCAGCTGCATGTGGAGGAGCGGAGACGTGAACCCAGTTCCCCAGATTACGAGATACTGCTCTTTACCACTACACCACACTGGCTTCCCATGACTGACCCGCAACCCTTTCCGCTACTACTTTCCTCACCCCCTTCAGTCCAGAAATAAGTCCAAGCTGGCAATGACCAGAGGAATTGGGGAGGGGAGAGAATAAGTGAGCTAGGACAGGCTTACACACTCATTCCTTTCCCCTGATTCTCCCAGAATATATGCCTGTCCTTGTGTTACTGGTAAATTAAAGCTTGCCTGCTTGCCATAGAATCCCATGCTAATTAAACTGTTTTGCAGACTAACAGAATGATCTTTCAAGCACTCTTCCAGAGACATCCTTTGCAAATGGATGAAATGCTTGCACTGCTGGGTAGCATGACACCCATATAGCAAACTATGCATTAAAGATGTAGAATCACACTGTAAATGAAAAATAAGAAATGTGTTAGGTTTCATTAGCCTCACACATATCAGGAAGTCAAAGCTGACGCTGTTTAAAAAGGGAGTTTTAAAAGTCAAATGCACAGTGATCATCTGCATTCAGAAGAGCACATCAGCACTCATAGGCTGTCATCTATTCATGTATTCAATTTTCAGATAAAGCCAATTAGAATTTGCTGTTATTTTGCAAGCTTGATGCAGTGCTCCATGGCAGATGAAGTAACTATAGGTTTAAGTGGCAGCAGGTTTTTGAGCAGGAGTGTGTGGCTCACTTCCTATGTAGTCCTGTATGTGTAACCTCTTGCAATGTCCTTTTAGTTCCTGGGCTATATCCCAAGAGAATAGAGAAGAAAATATATAAAAAGATAGGGAAATAGAACAGAGAGGAACTGCAAGAAGATTGCTGTGTTCTATTGATCTGTCTGCAGCATCTCAGCTACTAGCTAGGGATGACTGCAGACTTCTACACATCCAGTCCTGAACCCTGCAGTGATGATGAGTTAGACTAGCTGTCCCCAACCTGGTGCCCTCCAGAACTTTTGGACTACAACTCTCGCCAGACCCAGCCATCACGGCTGTACTGGCTGAGCATGCTGGAAGCTTTGTGTTCAGCAATGTGAATAGTCAGAAAGATCTCACATTAAAATATGAAAAGGGTTAAAAATCAAGGTCTATTCATAGACGTTCTAAGAAACATGAGAATGGATCTTTGTTCTTTTTACAGTTGCTTTCTGAATAATTAGCTATAGCCTATGTACAGCATGCAAAAAATGTTGATTTCCCTGGAAAGATGCCAAAATACACATTTGCTTTTGTCCCATTTGTGCTGATGTAAAATTTGGAACTGATAATTTTCTTCTTCAAAAATGCCAATTTCCCGCTCTTTCCTATTAACAAATGTTAGAGTGACAATCTGGTGTTTCTGAAAGATATAGCCAAGACCTTCCCATCCCCTTCCCTAGCCACCATTATCTTTTAGCCCTGTCGTTGTTCATAGTCTTCAAGTATTCTCCTTTTGTTGCTTTCTCATGCAATGCTACTTTTCCTCTTAAGCTTCTTTATCATTCTTAATGCTTAACAGAAAAGGAGACTTAGGAAATTGATTTGTATTGTGAAAACCATCTTGGCAGACATGCCCTGGACTGTAAGCCAAGTCCACTGCAAAGTGAGTAGCAATCATGTGAATGAATCCCCAAACTAATACAAGGAAGTATGAGTGGTCTCCCCTTATCATCATGGCTCCAGAGTGATCTCTGTCTCCCAGACGAAGAAGAAGAAGAAGAAGAAGAAGAAGAAGAAGAAGAAGAAGAAGAAGAAGAAGAAGAAGAAGAAAAAAGTGTTCTTAGTGTTAAAAGTTTGGCAACAAATAAGAACTCTGACAAACTCTGGGCTAAAGTGTGGGAATCATGAGTGTGTTCACACTTGATCAGGAATGCTACTAATGTCAGCCTGGATATGTGATAAGTGATAATGTCACACGCTGCACACCAGACCTTTGCAAGAGAATGCAGAAGAAACTCTCCAGCTCAGGGAAGACCCAAAACTGGACAGGAGGGAAGGAACATGGCAGGGATTTGGTTTGGCTCATATTTCGATTTAAACCTAACCAGTGCCTTCCCTCCCCCCTAGAAAAAAGGTGGCAGTACTCACCATGAAGTTGTTATAGTAAGTGCCACACTTTTAACATATCCTCTGATGTACCCTCATCTTCTCTAGATCACTTCCTGCTTTTTGTATCAACTGCAGAATGACATCCTTGTAGCAGCCATTATTCCACACATTTGGTAGGGCAAGATAAGGTCCTAGCATCCTGATGAACATCAGCAAAGAAGTTGTCCATATAAGCATTGCCATTCAAATGGTGTGCATGAACTGTAACTTGTGATTGATTATGTGGGCTGGGGTTTTACCCCCCCCCCCATATTTTATTCAACTTGGCAGCCCTGGTTTGGACCTTGTTTACTTTTTGCCCGAGGTTTCCACATGCTGCAATTGTCAGTAATGGAGTGAGAGACATTCTCTAGAAAAGAAAGAAAAATGCTGATTAACACCTTTTATTAATCTAGCCTTAGTTAAGAACAAAAGAATGCAGAACTCACACACATCAACTCCCCCTACCAGGACTGAACTTCACATAACAGCATGTCTTCAAACAGCACTTGTGCAGCAGACTAAACAGTTCCTCAGCGAGTGGGGCTTGGCCAGGAATGCAGCTTTTGGAGCCTTCTGCTTCGCTGATGGACAATTTACAGAAGAGCCCTGGCTCTCGCCTTCCAGTCTAATCTTAAACAACTTTAGGTATTCCTAGAACATCAGTCGGCCTAATGATTGACAGGTGAAAGCATGCTTCTTTTTTTTGCAAATAAATAGCAGAAACCAAAACAGCTTACCAGCAAGAAAAACCAAGAATGTGAAAGTTTCTTTCTTGGGAAAGGTTTCGGGAAAAGACTGGCTGGCATCTCTCAAAGATGCTCTAGATCAATGCCAAAGAACATTTTTGAACCAGAGGAACTCATTCCCTTCTGGACTGTTTTACAGGGGCCATGTACCAATGGCAGGCAGGACCTGACGCGCAGCGTAAATTAATAATGCAGAGTTTTTAGGTGAAAGAATAAGAGCTTTACTGAGTTAAACTTCTTCGTAAACAACATGCTTCCAAACAGTTTGACTGAGATTACATACTGACTCTGCTCACAACTCAGGCAGACTGACTCTGATTGAAATTTTACAGAGAACACAGAGAGAAAATGGCTGCTACTTATAAGGAGAATGAGTCACATGTCAGAGTGACTCAACAGTTAGCAGTTAGGCCTGAATAACTTTAGTAGGTCCGAATGATTGTGCAGTCCCAGCACTTCCCAGCCTGCTTTGCTGCTTCTGCTCTCACGTGTCTTTGTCACATGACAGGAACAGAGGCAAATGGGGTGGGAGCAACACCAATTTTTTTAGTCCAGTGGAGTACCATATTTTTCACTCCATAAGACGCACCTGACCACAAGATGCACCTAGTTTTTAGAGGAGGAAAAACACGGGGGGGGGGAATTCTGAATCAAATGTTGTACTAAACTATTTAAAACAGCAAAGCAGGCGGCTCCTGTCCGCTTTGCTGCTTTAAAGCAAGCCTCAGAGAAGGGAAGGAAGGGAAGCCATGGCTGCTGTCCGTCCCTCCTCCGCAGCTCGCTTTAAAGCAGCAAATTTAAAGCAGAAAAATGGGCATCTCCTGTCCACTTTGCTGCTTTAAAGCGAGCCATGGCTCCCTTTCCTTCCCTCCTCTGTGGCTTGCTTTAAAGCAGCAAAGCGGACAGGAACCGCTTACACGTCCCTCCTCCGCGCAGCATTCACTTCCTAAGACGAACAGACATTTCCCCTTACGTTTTAGGAGGAAAAAAGTGTGTCTTATGGAGCAAAAAAATACGGTAATTTCTTCACACACTCACACACCCCTCTCTGGCCCCCTCCCAGCCAAGCTGCACTATCCTAGTTGAAGGATACATTCCACCCAGGCAAAAAAATGGTGAGAAGCAGGGTCCACGAGGACTGTGGTCTGGGGAGAAGTTGTGGGGGGTGTTTTTTTTTGCCAGGAAGAGGCCTGGAGGTCCACAATTGGCCCCCAAGCCCGAGGTCCCTCACTGCTGGTGTATACAATCTGTTTGAAACAGGACCACAGCTTCAAAACTGTCTCTGAAACAATAGGGAGATGGCAAGAAAAATTGTGCTAGCAAATGCAGAAGCTATCGACTTACCACATTCCTGAAGGTTTTTGCTCTTGCTCCCCCCCCCCTCTACTTCTCTCTGCATGTCACAGCCTGGGGCTCTGCACATCCAAAGCGGGAAGACAAAAAAAAATAATTAAGAAGGTCAAAAGTGAATAATAAGGAGTCCTAGCATTCCATCTCTTCACATGACAATAGAGGGGGAAACCCTGCCAAGGGCTCTCAGGCATGCAGCTTCTCAGGGACAAAGCAGTGCAAACAGGTGCTGAAGGAGACGGAGAACTGCCCTGGGAGGCATCTGTATCACTCTAGCTTTACCGCGGTGGGTCAGGCTGCCGTGAAAGCCACAGAAACAGCAGGGCCAATTAAAAAGAAAAGGAAGGGCATTGAAGCACCCTAATTAGTACAGAGGGGGACACACACACACACGTAAAAACAAGCATTTCATTACATCCCTTTTCAGGTGTTCTAGCCTGCATTGCACAAAGGAAGGTCTGGAGCGGAGACCCCCACCCAGGACGGGTGAATCTGCCCATTTTCGTTCCTCTCCATTTCTCATTTTCCCAGTCATAAGTTTCATTCTTCACATTCCTACATCAGGTTATTTTTTAAAGGTTCTCATGAAAATTCACCAGAACTATAGTGAGGATTTCTCCTAATATACATGTTTATATGCTATCTTGCCTACCAGGCACAGCTTTGCACAGCAATACCCCCTAATATAATGCATTTTTTTGTCCATTATTCTCTCCAAGATATGCACTTTACCCTACTATATGCCTTTTGTGTGCCATTACTGGGCTGGAGAACTGTATTGCAAAATTCAGAGAAGTGCGAATTTTGAAGGAGGAGGCTTTTGCAGAAGGCTGCATTTCGGTTCATGTATTGTTATGGAAAGTGCAAATTAGGTAAGTTCTCCTTTAAATGCAGGCACAATTCCATTCCATTTCCATTTAAAGGCAGATCTACCTAATTTGCACCTTCTGAAATTTTATGCAAACCAAAGCATAGTCATCCTCCAACATTTGTACATCTCTAAATTTTGCAATGAAATTCTCCAGCCAAGCAATGTGTGCAAAAATGCATATACTAGGTTAAAGTGTGCATATAAATGTTCATATTAGTAAATTAACATCCAAAACCACATGATATTAGGTAATTCCCACCCCCACAAAAATGTGTCTATAGTGGAAAAATACAGACAAAAATATGTGTATTAAAAGAAAAACACAGAAAACTGCCAATGAACTTTCAGAAGAACTGTTTTTCAATAGAAAAATTTAAAAAATCTCAAACCAATGTGGAAATGTAAATATCCAAATTCAAGACTGGAAAAGAGAATCTGGGAAAAGCTTATATTGAAATATTCAGTCATTCCTACCTGGATGTAAACTTCATTGGACAAAGTGGGGCTTACCTCTGAGTAGATATGCATAGGGTGCACTGTTAGCAATTTCTTGGCAATTGCAGCTTGGAAACTGCTGTATGTGGTGTCACAGAAGCTGCCCTAGTTAATAATAATAATAATAATAATAATAATAATAATAATAATAATAATAATAATAATAATAAATTTTATTTGTATCCCGCAGTCCCCAGCCAAAGCTGGGCTAACATCATATAAATAAGACGATATGCCGAATACAAGCCATCAATCAATTAAGATACACCCCACAATTAAGTCAAACAATTAAAATTAAAACTGGACAAGTGGCAATCCTCAGTTAAGAGATTTGCATTATAGTCTTAACCCCCACCCCGATGATCATTGAAAGCAAGCTCTAATTTGCACAAAATAAAGAAATTCAAATCTAGGACTCTATTTTAGATCAATAAATCCAATATTCCCACGTGCATGTTCCTTGGCAACAGTGACACGTAGCTGACACACATACAGTAGACTTTGGAAAACAAGTAGCAGGCCTCTTATTCTTCTGCTACACATTCAGGATGACTGTGTCATCCTGGGCCAAGGTCATGTGATTCACTCACCGTTGAAGTTGATAAATATGTACATAGGTCAAGGCGACACTCCCGAGAGCTCTACCTAGGAGTGTCTTAACCTCAATTCCCCATTTTGCATGAGGCACAAAAAAGCAACACAGCTTTATGGCCTTACAGTGCAAATATGGGATTATTGCTCACACTAAGCCATCATCATGGCAAAGTCCAAAGAGTAACTGAAATGGCTGGTATATCAGCTTGTGTTTTAAAAAATAAAATAAATGAAAACATCATAAAAGCAGAGTGTTACAATTAGGTCACAGTCAGTTAAATAATTTTTATTTATGGATTTATTTATTATATTTCCCTACTGCTTATCTATTGTCCGGGCAGTTTCCATAAAAATAAAACACAAAATTCACAGTAGCTTTGTTCATACTTAACCCCAAGCACAGGTACAGCAACCAACTGTGTACACAAGTACCCAGACTGCACACTCACCGAATGTAACGTGTAAACAGCCCTAAGAGAAATGCCAAAATCCTAAAGAAAATGACTCAGGGGGAAAACCAACCATAACCAGCACCTTTAATAAACTGCCTTTTAATGAAAGAAGTGGTTCATTTTGAAATTCTATAGTGAGGAGTAAACACACACAGAGGTGTGCAGAAAGGCACCCATGGGAACCTTTGGGAGTCTCGATGAATGGGGTTCCAGGTTATGTGTGAGGAGGCCTTTAGGTGCCAAGTTTTTCTCTCTACGCATATTCATACTGAATGCACAAACATCATGGCATGAGTTAAGCCAATGTATGTGATAATGGGTGGGTGGCCCTTCAACACAGGCCAGCTCCCCAGTGGAACGAACATGTGAGCATTATTACTAAATGGGGCTTAGGATAATTTGCAATTTTGTAAACGGAAAGTACCCCTCAGTGTTAGAAGAAAGAGGCCTTATTCAGATTCTCTTTTTTATTTCATGTTATAGTAACAGAATATTATTATTTTAAACTAAAAACAAACAAACCGAGAGCCCTTTTTCACAGCTCCCCAGATTCACCCTTGCTAATTAACCAGTTATGAATGAATGGGTTTAATGGGCAGACGGAGGCATGTCACTCTAGCGATAATGCTCTGAGTCCTCAGCATTCCTCCCATTCAGAAACACCACATCAAACTTCCTCCTACATCCTCTCAGCCAAGGATTGTATTTCAATCGATTACGCTGCTGCCTGCCACACCTTCCACATTTTCCAGCTCCAGAGAAAGAGGCGTAGCGATCAGCGGCTGCTCATTTCAGAAAGTTCAATGCCTCCTGCCGTAAAATCAGTTTCCTCTTTCATAGACCTTGGACAACTGGCTTGACTCAAGATGTAACAAATGTTTGCAGAAGAAAAGCAAACTGTAATTTTCTTTCAGCAGTAGCCAGAGCGCTGACAACAGATGCCTGATTAAGTAGACGAGGGGGTCAAGGAGGCATTTAGGATTCCAGTTCTCGTTTCAAAGAGGGAGTCAATTTTAGACATCTGCTCTTTCAGCACCAGAAGGCAAATGTATCAGTGAATTAGGATCTATGTGGTAGACTGAGAAACTGGAGTTCTTGGTTATCACTCTCTCGAAACCATCAGTGGCAATAGAAGAAGCAACTAATACCCATGATTTTTTAAATAAAAAATTGTTTTTCAACTTAAGATTTTTCAGAGAAAAAGAGCTATAATTTCCATATTTGTTTGCTCTTATACTTCAAAGTTTCTCCAATTTCATATGGCTTCTCACATTTCTTTTCAGAGTAAATGAGCTGTCTGGGGTAAAAAAACCAAAAAACCATACCTTTTACATCCATCTATAAGTGAAAAGCGTAATGCCAGCTAAAGTATTTTGAAGTCCCACTAATTTAAATGTTAATTCTCTCCAGGTGCAATAAGTGGGGATTGCATTTCACTTTGGCTGGACTATAGTGGGCCCACAACTTACGCAAGAGTTCGATTCACAGGAACCACATGTAAAGGAAAAAACCTTAAACAACCTGAGGAAATATCTCTGCTTTTAACTTTCCCACCAGTAGCGGAAGAAGCTGCCTTGCTCTCAGACTGAAAGTCTTCTTGATCTCAAACCACCTTCCACTTGTTCAGCTCCCCTCCCCTCCATAGGAGCCAACTCCTAGAGGCTGAGATTCCTCCCCCCCAAAAAAATATCTGAGAGGGCTGGGCATTGCCATTCAAATGGTATGTGCACACTGCATCTTGTCATTGATCGTGTGGGGTGAGGCTCACTTGCACCCCAATATGTTATTCAAGTCCCCTTGCTCTCAGACTACCTCTGCTTGTTCTCTGTGCTCTCACTAGACACTATCATACTCTGACATTCTGACGATGCCCAAACACTCTCCCAGGTGAGTGCAATGGCTGATGGGAATGCCAAAGGTTGTTTCTGCTCTCCCACCACCTTCTGACACCTTCCTACTGCATATTTTGATTTTCCCCACATTCCTTGCCCTGTTCCTGCAGCTGGTCAACAGCAGGAGAACTGGTGGCATCTCACCAGTACTCGGGTGCTGCAAATGGATTCAGTAGAGGGAAAAGCCATAGTTCGGTGGTAGAGCATCTGCTTTGAGTGCACAAAGTCCCAGGTTCGATCCCTGGCATCTCCAGGTAGTGCTGGACAAAGATCCACGCCTTTGAACCTGGATAGCCACTGCCAGGCACTGTAGACAACACTCGGCAAGATGGACCAATGCTGTGACTCGGTGGGAGAAGTGAGCCAATAGTCAATCAATCACATGGAGTTATTAGCAAAAATAGGATCTGCACAGGAGTGTCAGACCTAATGAGCACAGTGACTCGTCTCCAGGAGGGCTTGCCCCATGGAACAGTTGCTGAAACTGAAGGTCCCCACCTCTCTCTCGGGCTTGCCCCAAGCAAGCAGAGCCTGCATCCGCATGCAGCCAACCTCTCCTCTGCCCTTTTCATGTCTTTTCTGGTTCTTGGAGACAAGAGGGTAGGGGAGCTTGTTGCAGCAGGAGGGGGAGACACCCATGACTCTTCACCAGCTTGACTCATCTCTGCCCTTGGCGTCTCTCTTCCTACCCTCAGGCTTCTGCTCCAGCCTCTGACTCTGGACTTCTCTCTGCCATTGACTCTCCCAGCTCACTAAGCCCTGTTACTTCTTCAGCTTCCAACACCTCCTCTCCCCATCCCCCCCGACCATTCATCACTGTCCCACCACCGGTGGTTCCCCAGCTGGTTCCTCCCACCATTCCTCTGTGTCCAACCAGCCTCTGACACTCAGTTTAAGGCATGTGATGGGTAGTCACAGTGGAGGCAAGGGGGTATCAAAGCAAAATGACAACAATGGTGGTTTCTTAGAATATCAGTGAGCTGGATCCTGGCTTGCTCAACAAACCATCGACAAACAACAGCAATTGTCTAGCATTGTGTCCAGACACAGCCAACCCCACACTCATCTGAATCTCACTAAACTTGTTCAAACAAAAACTCACTTCCCTTGAAATTCCTGCAGACATTTATCCCGGGAAGGACCCTCCAAGTTTAGTCTGAATTTTACTTTAGGAAAACTTCAGAGGTAGCTCTGTTTTCTTGGTCAGAATTTTAAAGTACACTTGAAAATGAGGTGCAAAGAAATGCAGCCATCCGTAGCCAGGAGAGGAAAGGTCTACTCCATTAGAAGCTAGGCCAAAAATGTTTGAATAAAGCTTCACTGAGGCAAAACTACTGAAGAGGATTTGGTAACTGTGCAAAGCAAATGAGATATGTATTTTAACTGTATCATCAGAAAAGTCTGTTTGCACCCTCCTCCACCTGCCAAGGTCAAAGCATATAATAAAGACAACTGCCTTTTGCAACTGTTAGGACAAATGCAACAATGTCAGGCATTCAGTTCAATACCAAAGCATTCCTGCCAAGAGACGCAAAAGTGAGGAATGCAAGCACGTTCATCACAGCTGTAAATTTATTGTAAAACCATTTCTTTATCCCAGCATTCTTGGCATTTTTATTCATCTTGCCTGCAACCTAATGCTGACTCAGATGAGGCAAAATCGTTCTATGGCTCACCATCAGCACCAATGAGGAACAAGGACTCCATTCTCATTGTCACTGTAAACCCTTAATTTTTGTCAGTTGTTACAAAGCAATCAATATGGCTGGCGGACCAAAATATGGTCTATAATGTCTTGGCGTTAATGCCTTGGGTCTTAATCATTAATGCCTGCGTTGGCCATGCTTCAACCAACTTCTTTTATTCTCTCTCCAGAGTTCAATAACAATTCTATTCCCTGAAGAGTTCATTTGCTTAAATATATGGCTTGGGAATTCCAGAGGAGCATTGGGGAAATGTAGTTAAAATATGCTTTGTGGTTTATTACTAGGAGAAATTCAGCGCATGAAAACAAACAAAGAAGCCCAACTTTATATGGCAGAGAGCTACGCCTTGCAGTCTCACCTATGTCATTATATTGTAGTCTAGTACTATACCAGTGTGATATAGTAGTTAGAGCAGCCTTTCTCAACCTTGGGTCCCCAGATGTTGTTGTACTACATCTCCCACCATCCCTAGCTAGCAGGACCAGTGGGCCAAGGATGACCGGAGTTGTAGTCCAGCTTCTGGGGACCCCAAGGTTGAGAAAGCCTGTGTATTAGACTAGGACCAAAGAAATCAGCATCAAATCCCCACTTGGCCGTGAAGCTGGCTGGGTTTCCTTGAGTTGGTTACTGCCTCTCAGCTTCACTTACCTCATAGGGTTGTTGTGGGTGAAGAGAGGGAGAATCATGTATGGCACCTTGAGATCCTTTTTTTTTAAAAAAAAATAATTTTTATTAACAGGTCAATCAAATCACATTAATTCCAAATCACATTAGTTCCAAATTATACAGCCAATTTTTTATTTTTTGTTGTTGGAGGTACCCATACTTCAAGCTCCGAAAGGGATCCAAACTTCACTCTTGCTGGTGCTGCTTTAATTAAACAGTTCTATCCAGTTCTGTCCAGATAGTCTTTTTGTTATTTTCTTCATCTTCTTGTTGTTATCATCATATATTCCTTTCTTTGTGATCTCTGATAATCTTCACAAGCGGGTTGCAAACAAACATATTCTGTGTGGGTTTTACACTCTCCAAGAGTCATATCACATAAAGGACAGATGCCATTTCCACACCTCCGCAAAAAACATTCCCACAGTTTGTCCGTTGATTTCCACAGGCTTGCCAATCTATGTCGGGGGACCTGCCAGGTCAAGATCACATTCCGATCACCATGCATTCACATTCCGATGACCCTGGTCCTCCTCCCCCTCGTCCTCCTATGGGCAAGCCTGTCTTAACGAAAGTCCATTTGTAACTGCGTCATAAAACTTTCTTTCCATTCCCCGATGTTTCCACCAGTCCTCTCTTTGATCAGTAATTCATTTCCACACAGTTCTTAACTCCTGCTTGTGATTAGTAATTAGCAACGATTCTTCTCTCTGGAGGGGAGGGTTATTGGTACTCACATAAGACAAAATAAGAAAAGTTTTTTCTTCCCTCCCTTTCTGTTGCACTCCAACATACCAGTCTTCTAATGATGATTCTTCACTTGATTTATTTGTCCAGCCCGTTGCTCCTCTCGCAGAGATCCCATTAATCAGCAGTCTTTACTCCCGATCTTCACTTGATGTATGTGCATTAGCTTCTTTCTAATTATATATTTCCAATTATATATTTTGAGCTAATGCGAACCAGTGCGCGATTAGAGACAGCGTCAGGGAGAGCCGACCTCGCCCGAGGGCTTCGTGCCAAGTGTCCTCACCCCCTTCTTTCGAATCTGGGGGTGAATTATGGACACAGCTGGCAAGGCAGTCCCCCCCATTCCCTTGGGGGGGGGCAAGGGAGGCTGCATACTCCCATCACAGCCTCTTAATTACCTCGTGTGGGTCGGAGAGATGTTATTGTCTGCCATCTTCCAATGCGCTCCCTGGTGGCCCCCCCGGCACCTTGAGATCCTTGGGGGGGGGGAGGTGGGATACAAATGAAAAGAAGCAAGCAAGCAGCCCTGGCTCATGGGTTGCATCAGGATGTGAGCGTGGAGCAAGGTGCTGCTTGTTACACCTCACCCACCATGGCCTCCTCTGACTGGCCCCACCAATCAGCCTGGGCATCTGCAGGAAATGTGGGTGCTTTGGCTGCTACAAATGACCTCCTTTCCCTTTGTCTCCTTCTGCAGAATCTTGCCTGTCTACTCAGGTAATCAAGGAAGGTCCTGTTTGAAGTCCCACCACTATTAGGTGAGTGATTGGTTGGTAGGTGTACCAGACATGACTTTCCCTACCAGACTATGGAATTCCTTGCCCTAGAAGATTCAGTTGCTTGTCTCCCTTCCTTATGGTTTTCAGGCAACAAAATAAAGATGATCTTAGCAGGAACATAGGAACAAAGGCAGCCTCCTTGCCCTGAATTGCTCAGGGTGACTGATAGCATCACTTCAGGATTTCAGATGGGATCCCTTCCTGCCCTCCTTGAACCTGGGACCTTCTGCATATGACATGTGTGCTCTGCCACTCAACCCTCAGTCATGATTGTTGAATACTTACCTTCCTTTTCTGTTTTATTTGGTGCCTCTGTTTTGCACTTTTAAAATTGTGTTTGTTCTCAGCTACCCTGGAAGGTAGGGCATGGCAGAACTGTGCTTTAAACAAACAAACAAAACTATGACAATGGGCAGTTATGAGGCATGCTGTGTCAGATAAAAATGATCTTTCCATTCTTATATTATTGGGGGTTGGGGTGCGGGTAGGGAGAGGCCCATAATCTTTTAATGGAGCAGTCGGAGTTAAATAATTCCAGACTCCCTGAGTAGCTCATGCGGATGTTGTCTTTTGTTTGTGTTTTTTAGGAAACTGCTGCCAGCTCAGAGGTCTGGAGCTTATTACAAGGAGGCCTATGATAAATATATATAAATATATTACAAAAATGGGCCGACTGAAGTTTTAACCAAAAGCAAGAAGCACAAACTGCCTGGATGATCTCAGACATAACAAGCCATAACAAGCATCTCTCTGGGCAACCAATGCCTTGTAAAAAGGCAGTTACAAATATATCAGTTCAATTTGCACATAGTTGAGATTCAGTTGTGAGAAAGAACAATGGGAGCCAGCTTGATCCGACGCATGTTTATCCAGAAGTAAGTTCCACTGAGACCAGTGTGTCTGGGGGGTTTATATCTAATTAAATGTACATGAGATTATAACTTAAAATGTGCTTTCCTTGGGAAAGTGCCAGTTCTTCATCAAAAATGTTGTATTCCATTTAAAAAAAAAACACCAAACTTTTCATTTATGCATTAATACTTATTCTTAAATAATTTTTCAAATTAGTTTTGGTTACAGTCACTTTGCGTTTTTATTTTTGTCTCAATAAAGATAAAAAGGGAGAAATAAGGTTAAAGAATTACGAAGCTATTGCTTATGATAGCCTAGTTAAAACATTTCAGAAATTAGCATAACATATTCTGTGAATCATTTCTAAAGAAAATAAAAGTTATATAATATATAGAAAATAAACAGTTATATTCACATTTTTAAGAATCAGTGGAAGCTGTTGTACTAGGGCTACTGAGGCACAGTCAAACACTCACATCTGGGGCTGCCAGATTTCAAAAAGTGAAAATCCAGACAGAAAAGTTAGAGCTTTTTTGACTTAGGGCAACCCTAGGCCCAACCCCAAATTGTATACTTCCATTTGAACTCTGAGAAGGTCCAGAGATGTTTCTGCCAGTGTCCTGTTCTCTGTTCTTCTGCATCTGGGCAGGAAAAAAATCCACATGAAATTTGAATGTTAGGAGGACTGCTGGTTCTTCAGCACCTGCTGTGCAGCTTCCCATTCTCTTCAGTTGTTCTCAGGGCAATCCAGCCACAGTTTAAAACTAGGCAGGGCTGCCGGTCCAGCAGGCCTGCCTCCCTCTGTTCTGAGCATGCACAGAGCTCTTTCCTTGAAGGCCACATCTCCTCACAAATCGTAGCCTGTTCTGGTAACCAGAAAGGAAACAGGGAGTGTTTCCTACTTTGAGAAGCCTCTTTGTTGTCCTTTGTTTAGTCTTTGATGACACAGTGACTGAGAGAGAATTAAGAGACACAATGTGAGTTTCTTTCTTTAATAAGTATCTATTTTTCACTTAATCATTTTGTATGAATTGGATTGGGAGAAGAAATGTGAGATGACTTGTGTATGTGTTGCAACAAACTCTTTAATAATCTGCAGCGGACTGATGTGAGCCTTGTGCAATTCCAGAGTATTTCCAGAGGTGTGTGCCTCTGTTTGCAACAAGTCCCTCCCCTAGCTTATGTTAAGAATATGCTGAATACAGGGGACTTCCGGGGTGGCACCATCGGAAATGGCGGACTCCCTCTGAACTGGAGGGACCAGCTCCGCCGAGACCGTGGGACTCGGCGGGCACCCTTAGCGCCCCCCCAACCCGCAAAGGAACCCACTGACAGGCTCCGAAACGAAGAGGGGGAAGTGGCGCGGTGCTGTGAGTCAACTGCTTTTTCCGTGGAGCGAAGCCGCATAGCCGTTGCCGGAGAGCGCTGCCTTTTTCCTGGGACAATTTGGCACCTAAAATAATCACCCGTGAGTACTTAAACATTGAACAATTGGACTTCAAATAAGAACTGGCGATTAGAAAGGAATTGGACTTAAAAATTCACCTTAATTTGGTACTGAAACGGAAGTCAGCCTTCCGTTTCCTTGTAGTCAGAAGAAAGCAAAGATAACGTACACTAGAGCTTAGAAAATCACTTTTAAAGGATCGGTTTTCACCATTTAAAATCGTTGAACCCCCCTTCGGTAGCAGGAGAAGAAGGGGGATCTTTTTTGGACTGTTTAAACCTGCAGAAGTGAGTTTAAAGTAAAGTAACTTTCCACTGTCCTGACCCTGGAGCGGGGTGTCAGAATTGACGTTTTGAAGCTCATTGACCAGAGACAAATGTTTTTGACAGATAGTTAAAAGAAGAGTAACATTGTGATTCCACTGTTTCCTTTCACATTTTAAAGGAACAAATATTGATAAAATATCTAAAAAGAAACTCTGTTGCTATTGTCCTTAAAAGAAAGAACAACCAGAAGTTTTCCCTCTAGAGGGGGACTGTGAAACTGTAACAAGTTCTAGGGAGCTTACAGCTGCCACAGATTACAACCGTGGGAAAGGACTTGTGACCTTGCAGGACAATGTTTTCAGAAGCACTGTTGGGTGCTTTCTGTAAAATAAATGCCCTATTGGATCAGTTAAGTCAGAAGACGGATTTGATGACTAATGCGGCCAGAACATTTGAACAGGTAGTGGGAAACTATTTGGAGCCCACCCAGGAACTTAAACAGGAGTGTGTCCTGACAGAGCAGATGAGAGAAGAGGATGTTGCAGAATCTTGGGCACCAGAGATGGAGGGACTTTTGGCCCAGCAGGAAAATGAGCTTTTGGATTTGACAAATGAATTTGGAAAAAAACAGATTTGAAAAGACAAAGTTTGGATTGATTTGGAAATGGGGGGTTGGACTGACCCCCCCTATGCAGGGATGTTTGGACTTTCCGAGTCTGGCAATGGGCCGTCAGAGGTTTGGAGTTGTTGGGGCTTCCAATTTTGGAGGCAATTTGAAAAAATACCACATGGAGTCTAGTCTGGACTATGGGAAAGGGGCTGATTTGTTGAAAAGGGTCAAAAACACTATCAAGCTGGGGTTCCCGCGAGTGAAAGGAAAATATGAAGAAGAGCTGCGAAAGGGGCATGGAAGAGATTTAAAGGCCTCGGATATAAGAGCACCAGGTTAATGTGCCAGACTAATGGACAAGAAAAGACTGACAATCCCGGGACCGGGGGGAGGCAACGCTGGAAGAAGATTGGATTGCTTTTATTTTATTGTATCTTTTCTATATTATTATTACTAGAAATGTTTTATGAATTTGGGGAAAATGTTGAGATGAAATTACTTGGCTCTTGTAAAAATGTCTAAGGAATCTGGCAAAAAGGTAATGGTTATGAGAAGTGGGCAAAAAAGATCTAAGTTTTAAGCTTTAAGGTCGTTTTTTCAAGATAAGATGACAATAGAGTAAGGTAATGTAAGGATAAAATATTATGAATTATGGAAAGGATTTGCTGTGACAATTATCAACTAAGATACAAGAGATGGGAGGAGGTCATGGAAAGTAGGTAACGGAAATTGGAGAATTTGAAAGTGATGGTTTTCTTTTTTCTTTTTCTTTTTGTGTTTTTGTTTTCTTTCTCTTTTTGTAATGTTGTTTCTTTTTCTGTGTAATTTAATTTTTTTTGTGTTTCAATAAATATTACTTAAAAAAAAACAAATTTTAAAAAGTCATTTTTTGTGTTTAGTTGTTGTTCTTTTTTTGCATATCCAGCAAATCCTCTATGTTCACGAGATATATATTTATTAATCAAGAAAAAGAGACAGTGAGGAGTGCCTTGTGCATACTCTGTAGGCCTCAGAATATGCAGAGACTCTTCCCAAGCCTCCTTTAGTTCTGCAGAGTTCATGTTCATCTTGTGAACTCAGAAGGCCACTGTTGAAATAGAGCACTCTTCTGATCTGCCATGGCAGTACTGTAACTGCATTTTAATTACAAAAAAGAAATGGCCATTTGTACTGAAAGTAATAGGATTTCTGTGTGTGCAGCTGTGTATAGAACTACAATCTATGTATGAGATGCAGGCAACGTTCAGCACTTGCCTCAAACTCTTCAGGAATGGAGTATTTTATAGACACCAAACAATGGAATATATACATTACAAATGTCTCTAGTATGACCTAATAGTTTGATTCAATACAGCAGGCAAACCAAAGATCCTATGTTTAATCCCTGGGGTCTCCAGTTGGGGCTGGGGCTGCCCCCTTGCCTGAAACCTTGGAGACCCACTGCTGGTCAGTGCTGACAATTCTGAGGGAGAGGGATCAATGGTTAGATGTGGCACAAAGCAGTTTCTTAGGTTCCTAAAAAACACAGCCCTGTTCACTGTCTGTGGTTGCTCTCTCTTTCTTCTCGAGGGGTATTTTTCCTGCTTTGCTACTGTATATTCCAAAGACGGTGCCGCTGCCAAGTGTGCTTCTATAGTTTAAGCAATTCACAAAAAGGCTAAAGTTTAATCAAAACCACATTGCAGTCTGATAAGATGACAAATCTTAAAGATGAAATTAGGTTAAAAGAGATTGGTTCCATATTCATTTTCCCTCTGTTAGTCTGTTGGTTCTATCTTCCCACATGTTTTGCTTTGCTAAATACATGAGCGCACTACATGTTGTGAGAGTCTGTGGCAAACACATGGGATTCTCCCGGTTATGCTCTGTCCTTTCTGAAGCTGGCCTCTGATAAAACTGCGATTCTGTAACTGTTCCAGGCATGAATTCTTCTATAGTTAGCAATAGCTCAGACCCTATGCCAAGTTTGAATGAATGAACATGGATTAAATCAAGTGGTGTGATATCACCGAAAACCTTTCCCTTGATAATTGTAGGTAACACAACTTTGCTATAAATTAAACTGGAAGGGAACTTCCATTTTTCAGAGAGATTGGCATGAAATTCATGTTAAAACAAAATAGTCCTTTGTGAATTTTGCCATTCCTTGGACTAAAGTCAACAAAGACTGAATTTGCCAGTTAAATTGGTTACAGATGATGATGATGATGATGATGATGATGATGATTATTATTATTTAGCATTCCTACTGGAAAGACTTACAGCACCTCCAGAATGTCAGTATTTTGCGCTAGGGATTCAAACACATACCGGGTGTTATGTATTAAGATTAGTGGCATTTCTCATTCAGGGCCACCAGTATGTAAATGAAGGATTGAAAACTGTTGCTCCTGATTGGCTAGCTAGTTGTGAGTTGTTACTGTTGCAAGTTACTTATTATTATATAAAGCAGCCAGCTAGGTTGCAGTCAGTCTGATTCCAGGAGGAGTTCTAACTGCTGCAATAAAGAGCTGTGAATCCAACAGAGCCGTGTCCTTCTTCCATCTTTTCCACTATTCAACACTGGGATTTAAGGTTTGCACAATTAAATTGTATTAAAACACTCTGGTCACCCTAGTACAGTGGTACCTCAGGTTAAGTACTTAATTCGTTCTGGAGGTCCATTCTTAACCTGAAACTGTTCTTAACCTGAAGCACCACTTTAGCTAATGGGGCCTCCTGCTGCTGCCGCGTCACCGGAGCACGATTTCTGTTCTCATCCTAAAGCAGAGTTCTTAACCTGAAGAACTATTCTGGGTTAGCGGAGTCTGTAACCTGAAGCGTCTGTAACCTGAAGCGTATGTAACCCGAGGTACCACTGTATATATGCCTGGTCTTTCTCTATTGTCTTAACCCCTTCATGTATTAATTAGAATTAAGCATGTTGAGAGACTGATTTATCCCATATTACCTTCATAACCAGTCCTGTGCCCCCCAAACTTTGCTTCCCCTCATGTTTCTTTGCTCTCTCTCCCTTTCTCCTCCTCTCCTCTGTCTTTCTTTGCTTCTGGTCCTGTCACCCTCCTCTTTCTGCTTTCTACGGGGATCGAGAGAGAACACTCTAATGCTGAGGAGTCTCACAGCATCCGCCACAACCTCTCAGGGTTCTTACCCCCTTGGCTGTGGGTTGGGTCAGCCATGGAACTGCACAGGGTGTGACACCAGAATCCCTTATAAATGCTAATTGATTTAATCTAGTCTGGCAGTTCTAGTCTGAAAATACCAGGATGCACAAGAGAGGAAATGAGAGAGGAAATCATTCTTCCTAGCACTACTGATCTGACACGTTCAGTGCAGAGTTATGCCAGAATTGGTTTCTTTGATATTTTAAAGTCTTTCCTCTCCCTGCTCAGCCAGACATATCACAAGCACGTTTTTTTGGCATTTCGGTTGTTTATGTGGGCTATGAAAGCCCAAAGAGAAGCAAAAAGGATATTTTTACATAATAGGTGACTTGCAGTCCTCCCAAATTTCTTTTTTAGTTCATACTCAAATATTAGAGGAAAAATTAGGGGCTGGTTGAATCTATATCACTTTCACATGTATTCATCCAAAATTCCATTAGGTCTCATTTATCTTTACTCTGAATTTAAAACGAAAAAAGAAATCCGCACAGAAATTTGCATTTGAATACATATTCAAATATGTCATTTAATCTCTGCAGCATGCATTTCTATTTTCTCTCAAAATACAGATTTTAAATAATTTTATGTGTTTCTTGAGCCAAGAAATATGTCAGAAGGTTCAGGAAGAACAAAACTGGTAAAATGAAAGATGAAAGTCTATACACACTTACTTGAGAGTAAGCCTTATTGAATTCAGTGGTGCTTACTTTCTAAGTAGACAAGTAGAGACTTATGCTAATTCCAGTCTCTGCATTTTAGGAGGTGCAAACTAATTCAGTTTATACTGGAAACTGCAAAGGTCCCTAGTTCTCAGCGCAGTAGTCCCAAAGCCATATCTTTTCAAGCCAAGCTGGATAGATCTGGGCTAGGCAACCAGTGGCTCTCCAGATGTTGTTGGACTTTAACTTCCACCAGCCTCAGCCAAATGTCTAATGGTCTGAGTCCAGAGATGATGTAGTCCAATAACATATGGAGAGCCCCAAATTCCTCATCCCTGAGACAAATTCATGGATAAATTAAAACATCTTGCCACTATAGAAGGCATATGGTTGAAAGCTATATTTTACTGCATAACGTGACTTCCAAATTGAGTGTAAGAAGCTTGCTGGGAAATTGTGGGAAGCCTTCAATTCCACTTTGAATAAGAAAGTGGAAAATAGCTGTCCAAGATTGTCTCCGCAAAGTTAATAGCTTCAATGGTCACAATTAGCAAAGAATAAGAGTGCACTAGAAGAAAAGTCAGAAGCTGAGGACCTTCCTGCCTGTCAGGAAATGTCATGTCCTTTCAGGCTTTTGACAGCCTTTTACTGAGCTCTCACAGGAAGAGATGCATGGTACCATTTCCATTTTCTAATGAAATAGAGCATTGCAGCCTGGCCACACACGAAAAAAGGATGCTCTTTAACATGAAAGGCAGCAATGCCACAGATGTTTGAAGAAGTCACATTCTGGGGGGATCGTTAGACTACTTAGTTGGTTCTAATTAAACAACATCTCAACCCTCCTGTTTCATATTTTTGTCATTGTTTTGTAAAAGAGTACCTCCAGTAGCAACAGCGGGCTATTTCTGCTGGGAACTGAAGAGCCATGCCTACTCACCCAGGTGTTTCCTGACTTGAGCATTGATACCTTGTGTCCTGGTTAACATGCTTATGCTCCCTCTCACACACACCTCCCAGTTTTATTGATTGCTTTTAATGGAGATTGAGTTGCTTTTACCATGCTGTGAGCTGCTTTGGTGTATATATTTTCCAGAAATGAAAAGTGGTATATAAATTCTAGTAACAAACAAATAAATAATTACCGAAACTCAGAGATGTTTCAGAAAAAGAATGCCATGCTTACCCCACACCACTAACTACCAAAAGGTTGGCGGTTTCTGCACAAAACACACCTCTCCATCTTCCATCCCAGCAAAAAAGAGACATTATCATAGTTCCATGATGCATTCCTGCTACTAGGCTAAAACACTCCAAGTCTATCAATCTCAATACAATATATCGGCACCTTAATGTGGAATCCAAAAGCCCTGGCAATCATTATTGGAACACCATTCCCATTTTACAGATGGGAAACAGGACCATAGGTAACTGTCTCAAAAGCAATCTCTGGAAAGAAAAAGAAAAAAGTAACATATAAATAATAGTAATAAACCAAATAGGGGCATAGCAATGGCTGCAAAAATCAGTCTGTAGCAGAGGTTAGTTTAGCTTGCTCATCTCTATAGCTCAGTTTCTGTCCCTTGGATCACATTGATTCAGAAAACTCCAAAGGGGAATGCCTGGGTTTCTTGTTGCAAGATCATTCCACTGAGCACCATGGATTTTTCACCTGATTTTTTCAGCAGTACATGAAATGGAAGGAAAAGTCCCCCACTACGGTGCACAGCCAACCAATCCCTCCCCACTAAAAGAGGAAATAGATCCTAATAAGGCCTCTGGATGTCCAAATGCACAGCTTCAGTGAGCACCACTTTAGATTATCATTACTTAAGCAATCTTCTTTCAATAAAATTAATGAAAGACACATGAAAATATGCTTGAGCAGAGCAGAGTTATTGTAGAATATTGTGTGTGAAGGCAGCACAGGAAGCCTATAGGACTGCTGCCAATGGAAAGGCCTTCCAAATTTCCATCTGGGAGACTGGAGTCTGAAGCAGACATGGGAATTCCAGACCTTGGAATAAATGTGTTGGAGTGTTGGGAAAAGAGGTCACTTTTGGTAACTATATAAAAAAGAGCTCGCCACTTGAGTCTGGGCTCTCCTCATAGAGTGAAATTCTAGCATCCAAGAAACTGTTGTCAATGTTGTGCATAGGTAGTACCTTGGGGTGCTTGAGGATTTTGTGTGGTCCACATTGTGAAGCAAACAAACCTGATCCACACCTCCTGGACAGGTTGGAATGCAGTTACCCATCAGATTTCCCTCTTCTAATTTGCGTTGCAAGTCTCAGTTTGCAAAAACTGTATAAAAAGTATTCTATCATAAAATACACTTAAGTATCTATCATTTATGAGAATATACATCAAAAAATTACATATTTAAATCAACATTTTGCAGAAATGATAACTGAGTAGATTTATCAGTGAAAATATGTGCAGCCAGATTAAACTAACAAGTCCCACTAGTGGCAGCCCACACAAGGACTTCAGCTGGTGCCACAAGGCAGGCCACCTCTCCTTCACCCCGTGCCCCTCAAATTGGCTCTGGGAGGGTCAGGAGGAAAAGTGTGTGTTGGGGGGGCTCATTCCATTTGGCAAGCTTAAATGCTTGCACTGACAGAACAATTGCCATAGCAATTGTTGAATTCCTCCCAAGGGAATGGTACAGAATGGACTTATGTGAAACTGACATGGACTAGAAAAAGACATCTCCATCCCTAGTGGGACCGTGCTCTAGGATTTGTTATGTCCTGGAGCAAGATGTCCTCAAATAGCCTCTCCCTCTGGGCAGTAGCGTGGATTGAGCCTTAAAATATCGGACTTCAGTGCATTACTTACAAAGACCTTTAACAAAACTTGCTCCTGCCTGGTTGAATTCTGGGTTCAAGTTTAAGAGCTCACTCTTCAATTTAAAGTGACATGCCCAGGTGGTAAGTCAAAGTTTGAAATGTAAAATTGGGACAGGACTTTCTAGTTCACACCTAACAATATAATATTGTTTGGTGCAATGGCCCTTTTTAACAGAGCTATATTCTGAGACTTACTGTGCCAGGAACTTCTAGGTTTGTACAATGTTGTTTTCCTTGACCTCCCCCTCCCTTATATTTTAAAGGATAAGGCGTCAAAGCAAGAGATTCTCTCTTCCAAGGCAAAAGGCTAGGCGCAAGTCCCAGAAGTCTCAGTGCTGAAATTAACCTCTGCTCCCTTATGTTGTATCAAGAGGACCAAGAAAAGAGAAGAAAGATGTAAGCCATGAAATATAGTTCTACCTTCAGTTATTTGTGCTTGCCCTTTTCTGAAGTCTTGGTGAAAAACAGATCAATATGAAAAGCAAAACTGCACTGATCTTCCACTGGAGTACAAAAAGAGCGCAGCCAGCTTTTCACGGATAAGAAAGGTGAACATAAAGACACAGAGGTCACGAGACAAAAGCAGAGCCTCTTTATGTTACCCTGTCACTTTAACTTCACCCGGAAAGCATCCCACATTACTCAGGAGATCAATTTCAGCCAGCATATTGATTTCAGCTCTCATTGACCTTATTAGCCTCCTGAACCAGAACCAAACCTGGCTTCTCCGTGAACAACATATCAAGTGACCGGCCCACTTCAGTCTCAGATACATGAGCACAATTTGTACTCCTTTCCAACCATTTATTTCACATTTTTGTAATTGACCAAAACTGTTTGGCTCAAAAGGAAAAGTGTGGGAACCACACCACTATGGTTGCTTGAGGAATTTGTTTTGGGGTTGTGTGTGTGTGTGTCAATTGACCTCATTCATTTCTTCCAGACTAATGTACAACTCACAATTCACCAACTTTTGCACTCCCCTCAGCCAATAATAATAATAATAATAATTCATGAAAATGTGCATATTTTGGGGGGGGGCATTTTAAAAAATGCATTTCATGTGGATATATTTATTTTTAATCAATATTAATGCAGAAACGGGACCAAACTAATGGACGAACATGTATGAAAGTGACAGATTCATCCTTTGAATCTGCTTTCCAAAGGCAAGATGTTAAAAATGTACAAGTCCAAAGCCTTGAGCGTACTCAAAGTACTCTTTGGAACTCAGCTACTATGTTTGGGTATAAATGTCTTTGTTTGCAAAAAAAACCAACAACATTTCTTCCCTGCCTGCCTTGACTTTCCATAGACAGACAGGTAATAAATCTCTCAAATAGATTGACGACCAAAGTTCTCATTTTGGTTTTATTCCAGTGTAACCTTGTGGATGCTAATTTAAATTCCTCAGTAGTCTGAAAACAATTTGTATCTGAAACATAATTACATTTTAAAGGTGGAGGTGGGGCAGGAGAGTGGTTTTCTCACTGTTTGTTTTGTTATGAGCTAATGGTAAAATTTAATGGGTCTTTTATTGGCCAGAAATGTTTCCCTCCTACTGCCGAGCACAAATACAGTTTCCCTCACACTTGTGTTTATTTCACAAGCCAGAGAAAGACCTCACTGTTCAGCTCCAGCCTTCCCTTCTGAAATTATGAACTCTAATTATTGCAGCAGAAGTATATCATATTAACTAGCAGAGTTGGCTTACGGAGTACGAAAAGCAAGAGTCTGTAAAAGGTTTCGGAGACCTTACCTCACACAACAGCTATGAGACAAAGACCATCTATTGTCATTTGTTCATCCCCTCCCATGGGGAACTCTCAGGACAGGACCAGGGAGGCAGTCAATGCAGCCATTCATGCCACAGTTTAAACAGATTTATTTAAAATGGCCACATGTCACAAGTGGAAGGTCAAGCAGGGGGGAAAGTTTGTTTCTTTCGGAACAAGATGAGAAAAGAGAGTCAGCACCCGCTTGCGATTAAACAGCCCCACAGCTGTAAAATATACTTTATGATTTGAGAGTTAAGGTATTCCATCTGATAAGGAAAAGCCTCCTGAAGCGAGTTGCTAGACAGCATGTGTCTGCCATGATTATACTAGGAACAGCAATTTATATAGGCAAGGGTGTGCATATCACATGCCAGCAGAAAACAATTTCCCTTTCAAAAGAAGGGGAAAAAACATGCTACCTTGAGTGAGAAAAATGCTTTAATAAGCTCAGCCAATAAAGATTTAGCTCTGTACCAGGCTTATAAATATTTAGCTTTACCGGGCCTGGATACAGCTAATAAATATTTAGCTTTGCCAGTTTTGTGAAATCACACTGTTTGGTAAGTATTTACAGGATTTGCCACACACCCTTCTCCCAGAGCAATAGCATTTAGAAATGCAACCCAGTTCTCATTTCTGCCATTTTCACATTATGGATCTGGGGTTCCAAAAGCTACACGCAGCCCGAGCCCATGAAAGTTTACTCATAAGTAAATCCTATGGAGCTCAATAGGACTTCTTCCTTGTGTGATATATTGAAGCTGTGAAGCTTGAGCTTGGCTATGTCTACTCAAAAGTAAATCTGCATGCTTTTCTATGGAACTTACAGTGTAAGTCTAAACATTTTTACCTCAAAGTAAGACCCATTGAATTCATTGAGGCTTGCTACCAGGAGAGAAATTTCATTCAGTTCGCATATTGCTTCAGAAAGTGCAAATTAGGTAAGTTTGTATTTAAATGTGAACTGAAACACAGGCATATTTCAAAATCCACACGTCTTTGAATTTTGCAATGCAATTCGCCAGTCAAGTAATGTGCATAAAAATGGATATACTGTGGTAGAATGTGGAAGAAGAAGAAGAAGAAGAAGAAGAAGAAGAAGAAGCAGCAGCAGCTTATATTAGTGAAAGCAACATACAAACATGCAATATTTCCAGGATAATTGTGCATGTTAAACAACATACACAAAAGTGTGTATGTTAAACAACATTGCATATGAACATGTATGTAAGAATAAATTCTCTGTTAGGTTCTAATGTGTGTTTTTTTTAAAAAAAAAAAGATTGCAGACAGATGTAAAAATGTGAAGAACTTAAGAATGTAAAAATGAGAAACTGGGAGGTACCAAAATGGACAGATCCACCCAACCCTTCTCCCAGGTAAGTAGGGTTACTGCTGCAGTTTTCTCCAGCATTGCAGCATTAGCGCACTTGCAAAGGTCTTGCATAAATCCAGTGAAATCCACAACTTTTATTTTTCCTATACGTGTTCGACTCCCCTGGCATATCATAAACTGCTTTTGAAGCTCACCATCATTTCAAAAAGCCGTTTGCAGGAGAAGGGGTACGGTTAAAATAAGAACAACCCTAAAGCTCCCTCGGCCTCACAGAACTATTTTCCTGGTTCTTTGGCCCCGGTCCATGGCGTCCCTCTCACACATTGACTGAGATGCGCTAATAGCAGCGGTAATGCACTTTTCTGCTGCCAAGATGAAAGCAGGAGGAGAATGAATTCTAACAATGGTGCTCTCCAACCTTCTATTTATTTGTAGAGAAACTGAATGTTAAGAGAATCTATGGGAATGGATCTCTCAATGCTTTAGCCTCACAGTCAGAAGGTCCTTTTTAGAGAACACTGACTTAAACGAACAGGAGCACAACCTACAGCCACCGGGGTCGACCCAGTCCTTCCTGCTTGCTGCTTCAGCTGCTATAGGATATGAGAAAGGGCCTTGTAGCAGCAGCTGAAATGACATTGTATGCTAGGCAGGTGGGTGTACAGCCAGTTGCTCTATAAATCACATGGTACATGAGTGCACCTTCCTTCCCGTGCAAATTAGAAGTCTTGTTTCAAACATAACTTGTCAGCTGTATGCCCTGAAACAGCCCCATTATTAGAGATGGGTGAATCTGCTAGTTTTTCCTCTGTTTCTCATTTCTACAGCTCTGCATCCATTTGCATTTTTTAAAGACTTCATGAAAATTTACTAGCATTTTAGTGCGAAATTCTCCTAATATACACCTTTTTGCAGATAATTTTGCTTAATACACACATTGTAAAGCACTGCAGGCTATATTAGCTTGGCTGAAGAAATGGTGGTCTACCCTGATCCCTTGGTTCTGTAATATTATAGAAAAATTATGATTGAAATCACTAAATGTAATGACTAGTTTGTTTATGGAAGTAGATTTTTTCCCTCTATGGGGAGCATTCCAATTATTGCAATCACATGGCAAATATACCATGCTAATACTGGAATTATATCATTAATCATGACCACTTTAAAAAATTGACCGCAGAAAGCACTACAGCTGTTGAATGTATCTGTACACCACCTGTTGACATAATGGGCTTGACATAATGTGCATGATAATACTCAGTAGGTGAGTCATCCCAAAGAACAATCTGAATTGGACTGTAAGGAGACAGTGAAATAATTTACTACAGTTTTGTTTTGCAGTGCTTATGACAGGCTTTCTCAGCCTCAGCCCTCCAGATGTTTTGAGACTACATTTCCCATCATCCCTGACCACTGGTCCTGCTAGCTAGGGATCATGGGAGTTATAGGCCAAAAACATCTGGAGGGCTGAGGTTGAGGAAGCCTGGCTTATGATTTCAAAGCTTAGTGAACAATGTGCTTGGCTAAACTGGGTGCCCATAAAGACCCCATGTTCTTGGTTGTCTCAATACTAATGCAATATATGAAAATCAAGGCATAATTTGATGACTGGCAGTTGAAGCAGACTCCCCAATTTTGCTGTCCTATTTGGAGGTCCATTTCTGCTTCTTTTTCAGAGTTGGGGCAATAAATGGCAAACATGTTTCAAGAGAGAGCCTTGCTATAGCTCTCCTGCCATTGCATTCTGTGGGTGGTAGCACTTTCTGTATGAGAGAGAAAGGCCCAATCTGCATTATCCCACTTCAAACAGTCATGACTTCCCTCCAAAGATTTACACAATTACAAAAGCACAGTAAAACACAAGCAGTCACAGACAATAAATGAAAACATCTCAGTTAAGTGTGCAATAAAATTAAAGACACCCTTATGTAATTCATAGTAAGATCTAACTGCATAAGATGAAAAAACATAATCCAATAACTGCAAAAAATAAGCATTTCCATAATTAATTATTGACCCCAACAAAAACTCCTAAACAATTCCTCACCCCAAGTCTCTCAGCATCCTGAGAAGCAAGTTTTGTAGGATCCACATCAATGAAGACCTCTAGTCTTTTCTGCAGCTGCAGTCAGTCAGTCAGAACCTCACCCTTGTAGCTCAGATGTAAATAGGCCACCAAAGCAGGGAGCAGGTCTTGTAGGACTTGCAACAGAGGTGGTCTCAAAGATACAGACAACAAGGGCAAAGAATGAGGGAAATGGGGGAGTAGTTTGGACCCTAGTTTGACCCTAAAAGCATCTGCTGCAGTTTTTAAACTAGTAGTTCTCTTTGAATAATTTTCAGCCTGCAAGAGCAGCCTCTCTTTTTATTTTAAATAGTCTTTAAATGTGCATTCACATGGACACCTGCTCTCAGCAATATGGAGGGCAGTGAGCTTTCAAGTAAAATAGAAATGTTGCAGATTCTGAAGTAGACTTGGGGAACAAGGATTGCAAATGTGCAAAAAGATTTGCAAGTAAGTGAAATGGTAGAACTCTCTTAGTCTTTTTTCTTTATACCCAAACAATACAGTGTGTTGGCGCAATGCTTGTTGTGCTTATGCTTTTCTGATCAAGGTTGATCTGGAGTCCCCATGAACTAGCAGCATTCAGGAAAAGTCACAAACAACTGTTGAGGAAGACCTTTGAGGGAGATTGGCATGGGTCCCTCCACACAGAAGGAAGTTTGGCCTCTAAAGCAAAGGCCGAACACCCAAGTGCCAGTGCCCCACAAGGTAGACCAAGACTCTCATAGCCAGGAGAAGTGCTTGGTTGCAGAGAGGATTCCTCATGAGTAAAGGGCCTTCAAGAGTAAAGCCCTCCCTACAAAGAGGGCTTTCTGCTGAAATGCCTATGGGACTTCAGCTGAGCTCTGGGTGAGGGTTCAGGCTTTTCTGGCTTAAAAGCCTCAATGTGAGGCTGGGAGAACAACTGGAACAAGATCTTCCCACCAGCTGGATACTTTGCTTGAGCTACTAGCTCCATATGAGCAGTCTATGCACTGCCTCTTGACCTTGCCTTTGCCTGAACTACTGCCTTTGTGTGACCAAATTGTGGACTGCATATTGGCTTTGCTTTCACCTGTGCCTTCACCTGAACTGCTAAGCTAGGCATTGCTGTGGATTCTTGCCAGACAGAGCCTGGCCTGAAACAAATTCATATGTTCATCTGGCATGCCTAAACATTCTTACAACAGTGGTTTTAATATGCTCCTTTGAGGACAACTTCCAGCCCTGCTTTGCCCTGCATTCTTATGCATGTCCGCATGGCTCCATTGCAACAGGACCATTGAAAGTTTCCCTGCCTTCCTTTAGTGGCAGGTTAACAGTGGTCTGTCATTGGAATGGCTGTAATTAGACATGCGCAGTAACACCACTGGAATAGAAGTTGCCTTAATGTGTATGGAGATATGTGCCAGTTTAGGTACCTCACAGAAGGTGCATTAGTGTTTATCATTCTCCACACACACACACACACACACACACAGCACCATAGAAATAGTTAAACATTTGCTATGAGCTGGGAAAGAATTATATGATTGTTTGAAAAGTGACAAGTGATCATCTTATTTAGTTGAACAAGACACATAACAAAGATGCTAGGAGATTTAACAAAAACAACCCCATCAAAGACATTCATTTGATTTAGTGCATACAAGTCTTGGAAATTAGTGTGTGATCTGGCATAACTCCACTAAAACATTTCACATCAAACAAAATTAGTTGTTGCTTACCAGTGGCAGGGCTATGGTTTAGATTTACATCCTTGTTTTATTCGGGTGTGTGGTTTTGGAAATGATCTGAGTATGTGCTGAACAGATCATTATTTATTTCTTGCTCTGTGTGCAACATGCTCTGCTGTATAAAAGCCTGAAGAAAATATAAATTTTCTTCCAATTGAAGCAGTCAGCTTTTTATTTATTAACATATCTGGTGGTGGCAGGTAACCAACAGGCTGGAAGTCAGGGAGCCAAACATCAGGTGAACCCAGAGTCAATGATAAGCAGGGCCAACTAATTCTAGTTTTGTCCCATCTGCCTGAATTCTATGAGGACCACACTGAGACCAAGGAGTAGGACTGACGACCAGGACAGATCCCTGGACATGTCAGCAAGAAGACAGGCAGATGGGACTGTCTGAGAGCAGATTGATATTATCGAGACAGTGTCCCACTAGCCCTGCTGAACCAGCCTCCACCACAATGTCCAGATATTTAGCAAAGTGACATATTCTGGCACAGATTTTATTTATCAGTTCCACTAGTTGGAGCCAGTACAATGAGTCCAGCTAACACAATGGAGTTTCCTCCCCACCCGTTCTCCTGAGCCCCCGCAATCACTTCGGGGTGTGTGTGGAGATCCCCCAGAGCAGCAAGGGGAAAGAGGGGAGGGGGTTCCATCTGGCAAGCAGGAACGCAGGTGCAATGATGTGAATTCCTCCCATTGATGAGGGATAGATGACTCTTCCAGTTTTGGTTCTCTCTGTTTCTCATTGTTTCCAATCTTAAATTCAGTTCTCCACACTTTCACAGCACGTTGTGATTCTTTTAAAATCCTCTGAAAATTTGTTAGCATTTAGTATAAATTTCTCCTAATTAACATATTTTACTTTCAGTTTTGAAAAAGTATGCATGTATTTTTGAAAGCAATATTGCCTAATGTAATACATATATTTTCACTAATACATACATTCTAATGCAAGTTTCCTCTAATACATGTATTTTTGTAAACGTTGGCTAGACAACTAAACCACAAAATTCAGAGGAGGATAAATTTCAAAGGACAGCTGTGCTTTGTTTCGCATACTGGTCTGAGAAATGTTGGTTAGATTGTTTCTCATCAAAATGCAAAAAAAAAAAAATCAGATTTCTCTCCAAGCCTAAATTCTGTTCCAGGCATAGCAAGTCCAGTACAACAGCTAGGAAGAACAGTCTTATGGGAAGTTTGAAGATCATAAGACAATAGCAACGCTAAGGCTCATTTACAGTAGGAGACTTTTTAATATTGTTTAGAAAGATGCTGTTAGTTTAGAAGGTGACTGCACTTGTGATCACAAGATATCTGGATAAGTTTTCCCATCAATGTGTCAGAAGTTCCATTTCCAAAGGGATTTTGTGATGGTGATGTGTCACCAGAGACAAATATTGAATGTTGTGCAGCCTAATGCCTGTCAGGAAAATCATCATTATGAGTGAGTTAGAGGCTGTCTTGCCAAAATAAATCCAGTGAGACCACTGTGAAATTTTAGGAGCGCTTTATACACTCCAGTGCTTTAGACACCTTCATACACATCTCATGGTACAATCCGCTACCTAGACACTATTATATTGGAGACGCTAACTGAAGGAACTGGTGCCAACAAGTGTAAGCTGAACATGGGGGTTGTACATATCATATTATTTATCTTTATTTATTTAAAATATTTTTGAATCTAAATCACAGATCACAAAGCAATTAGCAGCAAAATAAAAGAGATTAACACACATCCTAAATAAAACAGTGGAGTACGACTATGGTGGCAAGGTTATTAATTGCCAAAAACTGGAAAAGCAGCAGCGGCCCAACTAAAACAGACTGGCTATCTAAAATGATGGAATACTTTCATATTGCTGAATTAACAAGGTGGATAAGAGGAGACATGGTACAAAAAGTGAATAAGGAGTGGGCTATCTTCAAGGAATACATTAAAATCTATGTAGAAAAAGTAGAACGTTTGACAGATATTGAAAAGATTAGAGCGAAAGGAAAAAGATTAGAGTGAAAGGAGAGTAAAATTAAGATGGAAGAAGAAGAAATAATGAAATGCATTGAAATAAATTGGAAAAATAAAGTAGTGTAACAAGAATGGTTGGAAGTCAAGTCACTTTGTGGCTGTGGGTGTAGAGTAGGTTTGTAGGTAAGTATAGTATAGGTGTGTATAATATAGAGCAGTGTAGGTGTGTTTTATGTTATGTTATGAAAATAAGGTATTGTGTAGTGTATATGTACCATGTATATGTATATGTTTGTGTTTTATATGTTAATAAAACAAAACAAAACAAAACAAAACAGCAGAGTATTAAAAGTGACCAGATAAAATTAATGTTCTGAAATGCTTATTGAAATAAAAATGTTTTCACGGCATAAAATCCATTCAGTACCAACATCTGCCTCATCTCCACAGAGACGACTGCACTGAATGCTTTCTTTTGAGAATAGAGAGAATAGAGAGGACATATGGCAGCTCAAGAGTATGGCTGCCATACGTCCCATTACCAGAATTTCTAAGACAGAATTGACGTCTGGAGGGAATTTCCGAAAGGTGGCGCTTTGTCCTGGGTGTTAGGCAGGAAAAACAACAACAACAATTTTTGGGGTGTCCTGGTTTTTACTTTTTGAAATATGTCAACCATAGAGGCACCTCCAAGAGCTTAGCTCCAGACTATCTCACTAAAGAGTGAGACACTCTTTAAGGTACTCTGGTTCCAAGTTGTTCAGGGTTTTCTCATCAGTACTGAAACCTTGAACCTGTTCTAGTAGCATCCAGGCAGCCAGCACAGTCCTTGAAGCACAGGTGTTATATGCTGTCAGAAAGTTACTTCCAATTGAGCCAGTACATTCTGCAGCAACTGAGACTTCACAACCCACATGGCAACCATCAAGTCTTGGAACGAATGATGCCAACTACCCCAATCCAGGAATGGCCATAGACTCGACGGTTGGCCCACAGAATCTCACCAGTCAAAGCTGATAAAAGGCCGTTGAAGACACTCATGCCTCCAATGATAGTGCTAGATCTGGGATTACTCTCCAGATTATAAACTTGCTCCTTTAAATGTGCAACCCCATCTAGAGCAGATAGTTTACCAATCCCTGACTTGAAGAACACTCACAGTGCCTTCATCTTGACAGGTTTCCAGGTCAGTGTAGTGGCCCTTATCCAGTCTATCATAGAGCCCAGACATTGAGCTAAGGCTTATTTTTTTAATAATCATCAATCAATCAATCAATCAATCAATCAATCAAATAATTAAGATTGGTGACATTTTTCAGATGTTCCCACTCTTCCATAGCTTATCACCAGATTTCACCTAAAGTGAAATTCAAAGCACATTTAAAGAGGTTGGCTTTTTTTGCAAGTGGAGGGGATCTGAGAAATGTCATGGGAAGCCAGAAATTTTTATAAAAACTGTCCGTGTCTTGTGGAGGGTGGAGGTATCAACAATCCGTACTCTCATGGCAAATAAGCTGATTTTATATGAATGTAGACTGAGATTGAGAGATCCAATGATTCACTCTTTCCAGGGGTCAAGAGGAAGTTTAAATGCTCCTTTTATCTTCAAAAGATGTTTCAGTTCCTGGACTCCCCCTATTAAATGTCTTTATTCTCATAGCAAGTGAACAGAATGTACTGTCTTGTCCCAGATTGTGGGATCTTTTGGCACAAAGATTCAAGTTTGGCAACAAAGCCACTTGTGATTTTTCTCAACAGGATGGCAATCTGTGCTCTGTAATTAAATTAGGTTCTGTCTACGTATTGTTTTGGCTTATAAAAACAGAAAGCATGAGATCAGATCCATCCACTTGGAGGCTCATCAACACAAAACATCCCCAATTCATTGAGGCTCTTTGGCTCTGGGAATACTAGTAGACAACACATTAATCAATAAAGCAATGATAGAAAAAGGGCAGATTCAAAACACATGTCTGTATAGGTATCTGCAGATTGGGCGCCTTAAACATCTGATTTGATTTTATCCATTTTGGCTCTTTGTGGGTGATTTAAGTCTTCATGAATCTTGTGACAGACAATTGTTCCTCAAATATTGTTGAGTTTGCAGAAAGTCCTAAAATTGTGTATTGGCCACACAAACATAATCTGACAGAAATCAATGCATGTTTACAGTCTGCATGCACACATATTCGCGCCTTATACCGGATATTATGATGTGGACTCATTTTGTTTACTAAAGGAGCTAATGATCTGTGCTGAGTTGTAGTTCTTGCTATGCAATAAAGTGTTTAGGAACAGGGTTGGCTTCGATGTGCGGGAAGGGGGACACCTGGGGAGGTACGCTTGAGGAATTTAATAAAACTTCTGTAATGCAAATGACCTGATACACATTTCTTTGAGCAAACTGGAGTTTGGCTCTCCACTGCATTTCACGCTATTTTTAATGCCACAGCACAGTTATTATCAGTTTAAGCACAGTAAAATATACTTTTTGAAAAATGCATTTTGAAAGAAAATGACAAAAAATACTTATTTTGAGAGAAACAATTAAGAAGTGAGCAGATTGATGAGGAAATGGGATAAAATTATAGGCAAATTATTTTTAAAGTATTTTTCAACCAAATGCATAAGTGTAAGGCAGTGGTCTAATGTAGAGCAACCTTTGGAGAAACCTATTTGTTCTTTCCCTGGTAAATTTAGATTTTTCATCCAGGTAAGGAGTTTAGATAAAAGGTGCTTAGCGTAGATTTTCCCTATCACTGATAGTAAGCTTATCGGTCTATAATTCCTTGGTTCTTTTGGGTCGCCATTTTTAAAGATTGGGATAATTATTGATCTTAACCATATCTCAGGTATGATCCCATCTTTGTCTATGAGAGTAAACAATTGAGCTAAGGGTTCTGCCCACCAATCTATATAGGTCTTGAATAATTCTATTGGTAGACCGTCTGGCCCAGGAGATTTCCCCGATTTGAAATTTTTAACTATCTCTCTAATTTCCCCTTCTTCTACCCTTGGCCACTCCTGGAGTTTATTGATTTTGTTTTTAGTGGTCTTATTTCCTTTAAGTTCACTGTGTAGATTGTTAAATACAGATGTAAAGTATTGGGACCATTTGGATTCTGCAATTGGTGGTTGGGTTAGTTGATTTTCGGCTTTCAATCCTCCGTACACTAGGTTCCAGAACGCTTTGTTGTTTTTACTCTGAATTGAGTCGAATAATTGTAGCCATTTTTGGGTTGCATATTTCTGTTTCTTTTCGGCCAGAATGTAATGATATTTTCTTTTTTCATCAAGATAAGAGGGCTCTAGTTTAGTGCGATTATTTTTAAATGTTTGGCGCAGTTTTCTTTTTAGCTGGAAACATTCATCGTCAAACCAGGGGCTAGCGCTATGTTTGAGTACCCAAACTTTAAGTGGAGTACTAAGCTCTACAAACATTTGGAAGATTTCATTATAAATTTTCGGAATATCACTGTAGGGATTAGTGGTCTTTAAATTGGATAATACTTGTTTTCTCAGGTTGGCTGTAAGTTTTTGCCCCACTGCTGCACTCATTTCCTGGGACCATTTTAATTGAGTCATTTGTTTGTATTGAGAAGGTTCTATGATATTGTACTTGGCTATTTTGGTTTCGTCCTTTAAGTTAATAGACAACAATAATGGCTGATGGTCGCTTTCAGTACGCGTTCCAATTTTGAGGTCCATGATCGAATTTATAATATTATAAGGGACAAGAATATAGTCGATGACACTGCATCCTCGGGGGGAGAAGTATGTAAACTCCCCGCTTCTATCGCCTTTTGTTGAACCGTTCACAATCTGCAAATTAAAGTTGTTACATAATTCAAGTAGGCGTAAGCCTTCGTTGTTTACAACCCTATCTCTGGAGAAACGTCCTATTTTCAGGGCATGTGCGATATCATTATCAGTATTCCAATTTAGTTTGCTACATAGTTGTTCATTGTTGGGTCCCACTCTAGCATTAAAATCACCTGCTATTATCAGTGAGGCATTTGGGTATTTATCGGTCAAATTTTCTATATAGAAGGTTAGTTGTGACCAATTTTCACTGCTGCTGTTGTTTTTGGTTGGGGGGATATAGACATTTACAAGTAGCAAAGTATCGTCTTTTTGTGTTAAAAGTAGAGCTTGTGCAAGTGGTAAGCATTTTTCTAGCTGCTTGATTTCAAACCCTAAGTTGTCTTTGATCATACAGCAGAACCCTGCTTTCGGCCGGCCCTTCGTGTTTGTTTTCAATGCGGGTTTCGTATAGGAGGTAAATCCATTAATTTTAATATCTCTAGTTGACCATGTTTCTTGTAGAAGTATTAATTCAAAATCTTTAAAGAAGTTCATTAGGTCTGGGTCTCCGCCTTTGTTTCCCCACCCTGCAATATTCCAGGACAATAAGCGTAGAATCCGTTTTTGAGTTGGTGGCTGGTTGACAGCATTTAGTCATTCTAGTTCTGTTATTGAGTCCAGCGAGGGGTTTTGTCTTGTGCAGATGCAGCCATTTGTCGCTGCTTTCGGTGGGGAGGGTAATGGTGGATCTTTTAGATTCTTTTTTAAAGTGCGGGGAATTAAAATTTCCTCCCCTTCTTGATTTTCTTCCTTAACTGTTCCTTGTTCCTGAGAGATTTCTGTGGTTGGTGGACTGTTATGGACAGTAGGACTGTTTTCAGTCTCTGCTTCCATTTCTTTGGCCTCATTTGGTGTTGAGCTCAGTGTGCCAGGTCTGTTGGAGGTCATCTTTTGTTCGGCAATGTTAGAGTCCTTTGTAGTACTTAAATAAAGGGTACCTATTTCGTTTGGAGCTAGTATTTGATATCTCAGCCAGGAATTTGTGGTCTCTTTACTGGAGTTTTTCCTTGCCATTTCGTATTTTAAAGGAGGCTGGATTTGAAGCTCTGCATCTATACATTTGAAAGTTCCATTAGTAGCTCTCTTTTTGACTATGCATTTTGGGGAAAAGGCTGGTAAGTGTAAAGTTTGATTGTGTATTGTTTCTATTGCATTTTGTTGACCTTGTTGGTAAATTTCGGTCAATCTGGCCTGTAGTTTCGTCAATTTACTGAGTATGTTTATTTGTTCTTTATCTGGTAGCTTGGTAAAATTACTCAGCAGATCTTCTTCTTCTGGGACTGTCCAGTCTATTGTGTCAAAAGCGAGACTGTTATTTGATGCTACAGTCGCTTGGTTTGGGAGCTTGGATTTTTCTTGCGTGATTTCCCGGGTAGCTGGCTGCAGTTTCTCCCATCTGCTGGGTTCTTCCACGGGAGTAGGGCAGATGTCGGCTTCTGGTGGAGTGGCCTTGTTCATCTTATTTTGTCTTTTAGATGTAATCAATGGACTGAGTGATATATCTTCGAAGTGTCGACGCGGAATAATTCCTTTCTGGGCTAAATGAGCCTTTTCCCTTAAGATTTTGGTTGGAATTCTATGACTACCAAATCTTAGTAGTACTTTTTTGGAGTCTCCATCGTTAGTGAGCCTCTTGACTGCTTTTAAGTCAATACTTCCACCCTCAAGGCCTAGGAGCAGATTTAGATGATGTCTGGCCCAGAAGGATGACTCCCAGTAAGGTAGGGGCCCTCTATATGGAAAAATGTGGAGAACAATCTCACATGGCCTCAATATCAGGTTGAGTGAATGATGGGGGCTTCCTCTGGCTTTTGGCTGGTTTAGAGGTATAAATTTGTATTTGTTCTGTTTACCTCCAGGCCTTTCTATTTAATTTATTTTTATCAGACTTGCCAGATCACCTTCAAAAAATAGAATCACATGCCCCTAAACTTAATCAGAAACCAGTTCCTCTCTTATTATACGCAGACGACACAGTCCTACTATCATTAACGAGCTTGGGTCTGAAACGTCTTATATCTTCTCTGATCCTTTACTGCGAATGTAATAAACTCTCTATAAATTATGAGAAGACAAAAATTTTGGTCTTCTCGAATGGTTGGAAATTAGAGAAATGGAAAATAAGAGGGCAAGAAATCCAACAAGTGAAAATCTATAGGTATCTGGGAATCTTATTCCAGAGCAATTTAGGGTGGGCAAATCATCGCACAAATGCCATAAAACAGGCAAAGTGCACCTCATCAGCAGTTGCCCGTTTTTATTTTCAGAAAGGTAATCAATTTATTCCTGCGGCCAATCAGATATTTCAAACAAAAGTGCAAGCCCAGATATTCTATGGAATCCCGCTATGGGTCCAAGCATATAACAGTGATCTAAAAAAGATTCACTCCAGCTTTCTGAGACGTATTCTTGGACTCCCAGCTGTGATCAAATATGAAACAATGTGTGCAGAAATAGGCATACACACAATGGAATACTGGGCCTGGTCCACCTCAATAAAGTACTGGTTACGCTGCCATTTTCGCTGCCCTCCATCAAGCCTGCTCGCTGATTTGCTCAAAGACTCCTACAAATCAAGATGGTATCAGTACCTCGAAAAAAAGATTGAATCTTTAGGCATCGAGCTGGAGCCCCTGTACAATTCTAATGAGCAATACATTTTCCAAAATATCCTAGCTAGACTAAAGGATGTCGAGAGACAAAATATTATGGCAGCTGTAAACAAAATTTGCTCCCCCATATTCTATGATTTAAATATCTTAGATAGCAGAGCCAATTACGTCACTAAATTAATAATCCCAGCCCAACGTAGGGCTTTTATGCTGGCCCGGTTGAATGTTTTTCCCTCAGCATTTGTCTGGGGAAGATATCAAAACATCCCTAGAAACAAGAGATTCTGCAGATGCTCTATGAATGTCCCGGACACTGTAGAGCATATTCTCTTTCATTGCCCACTGTACAGTACGCTCCGTCAACGCGTGCTGTCCCCTCTTTTGGGTGGTCTGGAACCCCAGCAAGGTGAATGTGTGGGATTCTGCCTATCCGACGTCGACCAAAGGGTAACGGCGGGGGTAGCCGAGTTTTTGGCAGCAGTCCTCCAAGGAGCAGGTTAACAAGGAAAACCACTGATTCTATATGTATATATATATATATATATATGTATGTAGCCAACTGCTGCCTTTTTATATATATTCCAAGGCTTTGACATGTTATTTTCTCTCCTATGGTTTTATTTGCATAATGCCTAATAAAGGTTTGATTGATTGATTTTTAAAGTGACATGAACTGGAAAGAAACATATTTCCTCATTCCTACATCTAGGTAGGTCAGTAGCTAAGATGTACTCCTGTGACTATAAATGGTTTTAACTGTTTTAAATTCTGAATTTCAAATTGTTGCAACATACCTTGGGATCTGCTGGTGAAGAGCTGGTAATAAACTTATTATTATAATTATTACTGCAGTTTTAACCCCACTTACCTGGATTTAAGCCCCATTGAATTGATCAGGATATACTTCTGAGTAGACATGCTTAGGAAGGCAGTCATTACAATAATGCGCCAAATCCAATAATATATGGCATGGATATAGTGCTTTTTGAGGAGCCAGGCTAGAATTGTGTGTGTATGTGTGTATAAAGGTCTCCAAAGTGAGGTAGAACAACTGGAAATATAATAAAAGCAATAAAAAACATAAAATGTGCCATAATGTGTGTATCATTGTATTTTAATGTTCTGTTGGAAGCCGCCCAGAGTGGCTGGGGAAACCCAGCTAGATGGGCGGGGTATAAATAATAAATAATAAATTATTATTATTATTAATCTGAGCAGCAAACAAACCAGTCTGCATAGTTAGAGCAGGTACCTGTGCTTAGTAAGGGAAAGGCCCTCAGCATTATAAACTTCTATTTCTAGTAAGGTTCTTCTGTTCCAACTATGATTTCCTTACTTTTAAATGCTTTAATCAGGAATGTCCAAACCACACAGCACAATATGCCTCGAAAGAGCACATTTTGAGGTTGAGATGTGAGAGGGAGGCTCGGCTGTTGAGTGCAGACTATTCATGCTCCACGAGGAAGGAAGCGCTTGTTTTTCTTTTTCTTCCGCAGAAGGCAGGGGGAGCGGAGGGAGAAGGTCTGTGCTGATTAAAGCAAAGAAGAAGAGTTGCGTCTTCCCCAACAGGACCCATTCGGAGACAAATTGAGATTGATTCAGTCATCAGCTTTCTGACAAATGGCAGCTATTAGCTCTCACTTCCTCACCTCCCCACCTCAACTGCTACAGCTGGGCTTCATTTAAGGCGTATCAGGTGCTCTGGTAACCACTCGGCAGGAATAAGGCGGCAAAACATGAGCAATATGTCCTCTTAAAGATGTGGTGTGAATGAAAAAGTCTCGTCAGACATGGGAGAGGGAGATTGAATGTGGCGCATATATATTCTTCCTAGTTCATTCATATTCTGCGCCCAACCCAAACATGGCACCAGTACTTTGGAACACTGATCCCACTGAAATCAGCCACCGCTGAAAATGTTTCTGTTTTAATAAATGTTTTCAAAGAATTGCTTCGATTCGGTGTTGATTCTTTGATCTGTATTTTATAATTCTATGATGTTTAAATGATTTTATTGTACAGTACCCCACACTCCCAATACATATATTCTGAAGGATTTTTTTTTAAAAAAGCCATTTTATAAGTTGCCCACAACTGAATTCTGTGACAAATTATGCAAAGGTACCTTTAAAAACAACAAGAAAAGTATTCTTTTCTTATAAAAAGAAATACCATTGTAAAGAACGAGAGCAAGTCAGGCAGAATTAAAATAAATGGAGCAAGTCTTTCCCCAGACCATATAAGAAAGCCAGCATAAATTAATTCCTGCTAATAAATTTACATGAATATAATACAGAAAGCAACATTTAAGACTTCACGTGTCCTTAAGAATATATATATTCAGACATTTCAATAAATGCTATTATATTTAACGAGTAGGGACTTGACATTCATACAGAAAACTCAAATATCAGAATATTCCTAGATGTCTTATCAACTAAATCAGTGAGCAAAGGAGATCTTTCATGGATTGATCTCAAGAAGTAGTGCATTAACCGGCTACATTAGTAGTTTTATAGGTTTCTAAATGGAGTAAAGCGTGGGTGATCAGGATTTTGCTTTTAGTCATGACTGCTTTTACTGCTAAAGGGACAGTGTGAGTGGCTGGGGGTTTGTTTATTTTTTACTAAGAGAATGCTGATAAACCAAACAATTTACTTAACATATCCTTTCACTGTATCTTTATAACAACTAGATATGGCTGTTTTCCATGAACTTTTGCCTTAATGAGATTAGCCTTCCTGCACAGGAAACATCTGTCAATAAATCATATATTTTTATGCATCTGTGGGGTTTTTTAAAACCTTAAATTGGTTAATATTTCATGTCAACGTAAGTTATATTATCTTGGGAATGAATTCTAATCCTCTTTAAGTGGTTGGTTAGGAGAATTTGCCCAGCTTATTCCAGCACAATTGGAGATCGGTTCACACAACCCTTGTAAAAAAAGTCTACGGATTTTGAACATCCTATTAACTTTCCAAATGTATGTTGGAAATTAGCAGACAGATATGCCATCGGATCCTATGTATACCTACTTTATCCACGTGGATAGCAATTACTTTCATAGGATTGCAACCTTATGGCCAGCCAGATAATCTGTTCACAGAAAACAAAAATGCTAACACCCAAGTAAGAAATTGTCCCGTAGGCCTCAGGAAATATCTTGCACATTCTCTGGTCATTATGCGTAATCTCCAACTAGCTATACAGGTCCCCCAAGTCCTGTTGGGGACTCTGCATATTGGCCAGAGAATATGCAGAATTCTGTCTCCGTAGGCAGGCTATATGCACATTCTCCACAAGATCTGATTAAATGTGCGCAATGGGCTAGTGGTTCTTACTCACAGCTACCATTCACATGACTCCTAATTTACATATCCTTCGCTTCCTCCCCAGCCCCACCCCCAATCAAGCAGTTCTACGAAAAGCTTATTGGTTCTAAGGTGGGTTTTTATTAGCCGGCTTTTCTAAGCAGGATAAAAGATAGATAAAGCTTTATATCAGGAAGTACAGTTAAAATGTGGAAAAAGCTAATAAAAACCTTAACTGGTTAAATCACCAATGCCTTCCTGCTACAAGATTCCCTTCTTGTCCTCGTGAGAGATTAGCGAAGGTGATAAAAACTGCGGTCTTGTTATTATTGAGATAACAGAAAAGCAATGAAGAGACAAGTGATTTAAGGAGATTGTGTCTAAGCAGGCATACGGAGGAGTAATTGTGGGTCTTCGGAAAGAGGTTGTTTGGCATTGAACCATTTTATCTGTGTTCTGTATCCATCTGCCTTCTGTACTGTTGGCCCAAAGCAGGGATATAACTTACAGTTTGGTGGCAGTTTCTGGCTGAAAAATAAGCTTGAATATAACAATAAAGAGGGTTAAATTGTTTCACCTTCAAGGCCAGCAAATGTTTTGCGCCACTTGGTTAGATGCATGCGGTGTTCCTCTCAGAAGCCTCATTTGTGTGTGTTATGTGTTCTTTTTCCATATCAATCTAATGAGCCAAATTCCTACAAAGACTGACTTCAGGCCCTATTTTTCAGGAATAGTCCTGGATTTGCAGAAACTGTCCTAGTTTCTGATTTGATCTTGGAACATCCTGCTTTTCCTTAGGACGTTTCGATTTTCATCAGACAAATGTTGGATGGTATGGGAAGACAACCCTATTTTCATTGGAGAAATGATGGAGGGTATGGACTTATGCAACCCCTGAGCCAAGGAGATAAGAAACCATGCAACCTTTAGAAGATATCTGAAGGCAGCCCTGTATAGGGAAGTTTTTAATGTTTGTTGTTTTATTATGATTTATATATGCTGGAAGCTGCCCAGAGTGGCTGGGGCAACACAGTCAGATGGGTGAGGTATCATCATCATCATTGAATAGGGTGTCTATTTTTATCAGAGAAATGTTGGAGAGTATGTAGACTTCAACCACAGTTGGCAAATCAAATGACAAAACCAATTCAGAATACTATATCCAATACGTTGCAGCAGATTCCCCTTTGATAAACTTTCTAAAACTGGAGCTGGCGGCAGGAGGGAGGAGAGATGGGGCAGAGGACATGGCTGGGCCAATCTTGCAGCGGTTTTGGCTCCAATAGTCCACACTCTGATTGGAGGAAAGAAAGACAGTGTCCATCCCTGTTGCCCGTGGAACTAAGACAATGACCCTGGCCTTATTCTGCTGCATGAACCTTTTCATTGCCAGCCAGGAGTGCAGGTCTGCTATCATCACCCAGCATGGGTCTTGAGCCCAGTAAGCTTGCTGACAGATGTGCCACATCAGCAGAGAAAGCAGTGGAGGGGTAGTGAACACACCTTGCCAGGATCCCCTCAAGGCAGGGCTGACTTTCATCCTGATCCCTCTGTGGATCAGGGTGAGGAAATAACACTGCAATAGCCTTGGCGACATGGACGTAGTCCCTCCCCTCCTGAACACTTCCCCTTGTGAACAATTTTACACCCACTGGGAAAAATCATTGGGGGGGGGGAGGAGTTGTTTGATGGGAAGCAAAACATTTGCTAAATGTGTCTCCCTGTTTCAGCTCAGCACTAACATTATGTCCATGTATAGTTTATAGATCCAAATAAGAAGGAATTATTTACTTAAGTTAATGGGTTTCCTGTTTTTATCATCCATTGAACTGCACGTAAACAAAAGGCAATGTTAACAAGAAGGGGAGTGGAGAAAGGGAGATTTAAGTATTATGTTTATGGAGGGTATATGCGACCTCAGAATTGAAGGCTTTAATAGCGGGTGGTGGGGTGAGGTCTGGAGTGATGGTAACATCTCTACCCCATTGCAAGCAGATTCAGTTTCTCTCTTGGCGGAAGGCCTGTGGAAAAAGAACAGGGCAAAGGGAGTGTTGGGTTGAGAGCGTGGTTATTAGTGCCTTAGAGAGAATATTGTTCAGCAGCAGTACTTAACAAATGCAGGTTCTTCAGGTCACATGACCTCTTCGTTAATGTTGAAATCATCAGCATGCAATGTGTCTTCAGACAGTTTGGTTCTGCCCTCAAAAGACCAGAAAGAGCAGCAGGTGCTGCAGTGGAGCTTGAGTCAAGTGAATGAATCAGAGCCATGGATTGCATACTCTGGGGATGGGCTTGGTCAAGGCCTTCTTAGATTTCTGCAGAGTTCAGCCTTTCTGAGATGCTTTAAATCCAAGAGCTGATGCCTGAGGGACTTAACAGGCACAGACTAATTAATCTGGTTTACATAAAAGTTACACTTAGGCTTCGGATTCAATCAGATCGTGAATCATTTCAGTCAACAGCATGTAAGTGCCTGCCTCTCCCAAACCAAAAGTATTCTAAGGATTTTTGCAGGGACAAAAGGCATTGACAGCTGAACAAAAGAGTTTGGCATTCAGCTGATTCTACATCTGCAGCGCAAGCATTCCTGGAGTGCTGTGATGACTTTGGGAGAGTGTCGCCTCTGGCTGTCAAAAAAAGAGAGAGTTGCCAAAGTAAGTCCATGGGCAATGAAAAATGAGTCGCTTTGCGCATTGAAAGACACAATATGCATTATTATGCTCACAGTGGCCCAATTCACCGGGTTATTTTTTAATGCAGTAGCTGAATAGCAGTTTAATGATGGGTTGGTCTATATGGGGACAGTGTCTTCTGCTCATGGAAAAATTGGTTTATGTCACCAGAACACTGGTGCAAATGTTCTGCATCAGAAACTAAACACAAATATGTTCCCTTTTTGTACGCATTTGCGGGATAGTCTTAATGGCTATTCGGATCATGTTTTTCTTGATTGATTGAACACCTTCTATGGGTAGCAAAGCTGAACCACGTGTTCCCATGATTGCGTCCCACATGAATTCCATGACATTAAACCAAATTCAAATGAGCACCAGGCCATAAAAGTTTCACAAAACTGTTCCTCAGAATTAAAATTCCACATTTCTGAGGAATTGTTAGGAAAGGACTGGCAAACTGCTCAATTCCTATGAGTGATCCCTGATTGGCTGGGACCATCAGGGTGACCAATATAGGAAGATGCTTTTACTCATGGAATTAATAGTATCAGTGCATGCCTAAATTTGACTGAGTGCAAGGTGACAGCATCACATATAGTATATGCTCCCTGAGTGGCTGAATTTGTTTGAACTGATGGGGAAATGGCTAGTGAGGCAGCAGCAGATGAGGAAAACTACTGGGAAGCTACTGTGAACAGACTTGAACAATTGTGAACAGTTAGGGAAAAGATAGGACCCTCCATGAAAAATGAACACTAAGTTCTGGGCAAAAATCTGATTTAGAGAACAAGCTAGGTTCAGCACTATCCTGTATGCATGCAATTCTTGCGTACCAGAAGACATCATACACATATGGGTAGACTTACAAGATATGAAAGGGGCGTGGGTGGTGCTGTGGTCTAAACCACTGAGCCTCTTGGGCTTGCCGAGCAGAAGGTCGGCAGTTCGAATCCCCTCGACGGGGTGAGCTCCCATTGTTCATTCCCAGCTCCTGCCCACCAAGCAGTTCAAAAGTGCAAGTAGATAAATAGGTATATATGTACCGCTCCGTTTCCATGCGCTGCTCTGGTTCGCCAGAAGTGGCTTAGTCATGCTGGCCACATGAACTGGAAGCTGTCTGCGGACAAACGCCAGCTCCCTCGGCCTATAGAGTGAGATGAGCGTGCAACCCCAGAGTCGTCTGCGACTGGACCTAATGGTCAGGGGTACATTTACCTTTACCCTTACAAGATAAGAACCTTTTAAATATTACAGTAGCTACATGGAACACTCCCTGTCAGCTTCCCAAATATGTTGTGCATATAATATTATGAATAGGCAGCCCTCCTACATGTAAGAAAAGTGGCAGCGCAACAGCTGTTGTGATTGTGAAAAGTGCATGTTGTGTATGTAAGTGTCTTCACCATCAAAAAAGCTCAAGGAAAGAAGTCACTGATTATAGAAACTGATGGGCAATACATCCAGTAGTATACAAGATGTGCAAAAATGAGTCACACTGCTTTTGAATGAGGAACATGATGCAGTTAAGCCAGCTACTGATAGTATACCTGCAATGTGCAACAATGACGAGACCTGCACTTCAAGGCACATGGACTCTCATAGCATTTTCTATGAATGCAACTACAAAAAAGGTTAAATCAGTTTTTTACACAGGATACTGACCAAAGAATTTAACTGCATAACTCAATTTGACTCTTCATTCTCTTCCTCCCTTGAGATGGTAGTTCAGCAAGAGGCCAGTCAAATAAAGATCTCCTGGTTGAATTCTGCGGTCAGACCTTTCCTGAAATTACAGGGTGGGGTTGACAATGCAAAAAGCTATTATTTCCAGGTTTGATAATCTCAGAACAGATGTGCAGGGCAATAAAACATTCTTAAAGGGGGGAGGGGGGTTGCCCTTGTTTAGATGCACTTTCCAGAAGAGATTTTCTAATCATGACAACATACTTCTGAGTGGTTCAGAACTGAGCCACAAGCTCACCTTCCAGACTCTTTTGGGAATCATACTTTAAATGCAGTAATAAATGGAAAATGTCTGGCTATTGCCAGCACTGCTTTGCAGGATGTATTGTCTTGTATTTTAATGCATTTTGAGCAGTAAATTCAAATGGGATAAAAGGTACTTTTCTACAGACAGGCATTCTAGGTGGAGACAATTTGATGGAAGTGGTTTGCTTTTGCATTTTGGTCTTGATTCATTGAGCTGGATCTGATTACTGGATTTTTATTCTAAGCCATCTTGATGGGGGGGATGATTTGTGTATTCTTTGTTTGTGTTGCTATTGCTTCAAAGGCTATTCTAAATGTTATCTTTTGTTATCAGCTGTTAACACTTCTGTTATCAGTTGCATTGCTCTGCATCCCCCCTTTTTTAAAAGCAGCATCAAGAGAGTATGTATGTTTTGCTATTACAATGTATGAACATACCTGTGCCAAGCGGGGAAATGAATAGTCAGTTCCTTACTTTTGGCTAATTCTGAGCTCCTTGAAGTAGAGTGTAAAATCCATCCCCTTCCTTTAAACCACTGTAGTTTCTAAAGGCAAGGTTGTAGGATTAGATTAGGAACACCTGAAGCTGCTTTAGGTCAAATCAGACCATTGGTCCATCTGGCAGTGGCTCTCCAGGATTGCAGACATGGCCTCCTCCCAGCCCTACTTGGGGACATTCTGCATGTAACTGAGCTACAGCAGCCCTTCTCTCTCTTGTTACATGTGTCAGATCCTAGCTACGCGGGAGAAGAGGTGCCACTGCTGTTCCAGTTTCTCAATACCAATCTCTTGGCCACCATCAGGGCATGGAGAATTGTACCTTCTTGTGCTGAAACAGTGATGCGCTCTCTCTGCATTGCTGCACAACATACTTTGCTAATGGGTACCATACTTTGACAAAACGCCTATGTCATCTGAGACATTAAAATGTCAACATGTGTCTAGATGCACTGGTGATAGATTAAAATTTAAAATGGTGACATAAAACTTTAACGTTACTTCCGATCCAGAGACATAGTATGTAGGGAAGTGGTTTTAACTGCCTTGCCCATTACCGTTTGGCATTTTCATCCTTTTTGGTTCCGCTGATATATGGAAGTGGCCTGTCAAGTAATTTATGTCAAGTTCAAATGTTAAGGGGATCCTGAAATGAGAAGCAAAGAGTGTAGATAAAAGAGTATGAAAACCCTACAATCAACTAGCTATCAATGAGAAAGAGATTCTAAGAGGTATTATTCCTTTAAGGCAGTTGTTATTACAGACCTTCCCAGGTTATGAAAGCAACAGTTAGAGGCTCCAACAGGTGAAATGATGACATAAAAATACATGATTCTCCTGCTGGCTTTGTCAGGCCTGGCAAGCAGACAGGAAACAGTCAGTCAGTGAAACTATTGGGTTGTCAAGCTTGTCAGTAGGTAAAAAGGCATGGGCAGATCAAGAGCAACACAGTCCCTTTTGTATCTGATCAGTGAGTAACTCAGAATGAGAAGCCAAGCAAGAATCAACCCCCTTCATGCATTACTTGTGCGAAAGCACACAATTAAAGGGGGGGCACAGCGTGGTGTAGCTTCCATGGACCACCCTTGAGTGGGTGGGTGTAGAGGGTGCACATGTGCATGTAGGATTCTCTGGGAGCTGCAATCCTTTCCATCAGGATTCCTGGTTCCCTGGAGGTCTTTGCAGATAGCTTCCCTGCTGAGCACATCCATGCTCAATGCATGGACATTGAGGACTGGAAAGCCTTGCAAACTCAGTGGTGTCAGTGGCACAGCCCCACATCCTTAGAACATTGTTATGGGTTTGTGAGTTCCTTGACTCCTCTAAATTCCTGGATAACAGATCCTCCCCTAAATTCCTCAGTCTCATGGGTGTTGGAGTTTAATCAATGCACGGAGTATTAAGATGGGCTGCCATATGCTGGATTTAGCAATGTCAAAATAAAGGCCAAGCCAGTTTTTTTGTGCTCAGGAAATTGCCTGGGAGAAGAGCCATCATGGAAAGCAAAAGGAATGTGATGGGAAATTAACAAAGCAGATATTCTGCACTGGGTGGCAGATGGGAGTGAGTCCTTCCTTCCATTGAGAGATTGTTAGCAGAGAAAAGGAGTCAGTCTGTAACAGAGCAGAGGGACAGAGAGCCCTGTTTGGTTTCTTTTTAGATCCAAGGCTGCAGCAATGGGAGAAATAGGATCCTCTGAGATGGAAATTGCAAAATCACAAGGAAGGCATGGAAATACAGCAGAGAGCACAGTGGGACGATTATAAAAGCACCTACCGGTAGGTATCCCATTGCAAAGCCTGTTTGGACACTCCATGCAGTGCCTTAACTCCCTGTACAGTTTGATTCAACACAGGACCAAGCAGATCAGAAGATGCAAGTGACCAGCACCACGACACTTACAGTGCATAGTCCCCATTCAGCAAAGTATCGATACTATTTAAACTGCATTTTGCTCCCCAGACAACACTGTTTTGTAGTGCATAGAAGCTGATATTTCTACTGCAAACTTGTGATTCAGTCCTTCCACTCATAATCTGGAAGGCACAGGGCCCCCAATTTCTAGATTCTTATGCTATTTAGGGCCAAAATGAAATGTGATGAAGACTGCCATTAACATGTCTGTAATATTCATGCATATAGTGTGGGGTTGGGGTCTAATCTTTATGTTGAAATGGGTCCATTGGTGGGAGGAGAGGAATTCTACTTCTCCCACACCTTCAGGAACACAGTCAAGGTGGTACTTTCCAGATGTTTCTAGGTTCCCATCAGCCTCCGCCAGCATGGCCAATGACCCAGGATTAGGGCAGTTGCAGTCCAACAGCAAATTAAGAATCCAAGGTTCCCCATCCCTCGTCTAGAACTACAACACACATGATGGACCACCCCCAACTTTCTGCATGGTGACGGTGACCAGCCTTCACCAGTATATTACCTCCCATCACCCCTGGCCAGCATGGTCAGGGATGATGGGAGTCGTGGTCCCAATGTCTGGAGAGCACCAGTTGGGTTTGCCCTGATGTACCCAAATGGGCAAAGGTGAATAAGCAAATGCAGCCCCCAATTCAGTCTGACTTGGCCCTGAAAGCTATTCTTCTCAGTCAAGTAATAAACCTGAGTCCTTCCTTTTGTCCCTACGGACTGCCACTCTCCTCCTGCCCCTGTTCTACCTCTTTGCATTCTCTATCCTTTTCAGTATGGATGGTTTGCAAAGGAGGGGTGGGGTGAAAAGGAAATTTCTAAATGTTGCATAGAAATAGCATAGGTGGGGATTGTTGGAACGCATTCTGGGACCTAGAAGAGTACTGTACCCCTCTGACTTAAATATAATACAGGCCTATTTATGGCCGAGTTTTCTATCCATAATGCAAAAGAAGATGAAACATTCATGCCCTAACATTACATCAAAGGCAAAACCACTTAAAGCAACCTTCGGGGCATTCCCATCATTAAGGAATTCTTGAGCATTTTTCGGGGCAAACGTCTTTTCTGAATCTGGATTGCATTTTAACTTTCATGCTACATCAGTTGTTGAATGAGGGATCACTTTTTATTGCTCCTTACGATGAGTATTGCCCTTGATTGCCCACAAATGTTGGGAGTTGAGAAGACATGCTGAAGGCAATCTGTCTTAAAACTCTGACAAAGGACATTTGGAATTTATAGATACCTATAGGCCTTTTTTGAGATTTGAAACATGGTGTCAGTGTGAATTATTTGGGGCAAGGAATGGATGTACACTTACCTTCCCATTTTTTTTTAGGTATTGTGTGAACAAGCCATGGACCAAGCTGTAATTAATTACTGGCATATGCTACACCTCTCCTAGGAGGTTTCCAGCAGCAACAACTAAACTTCACAGGCAAAATAATTCCTCCTCTTGATGTCTCTGTGATTTAATATTCTCCTTTTTATATTATTTTTAAAGGGTGTAATTATTTAATACTGAGGTTGCAGAAACCTATTTAAATAAGCAGACACCACTTTTTAACATTCCAGTCTTCTTAACAAACTCATGATGCATGGGAATCTGAAAGACATTAAGAATGCTTACTACTAATAAGAATTTCCTATGCCAATAGCGAAAGATGTTCCTGTGCCTTTAATAGCCACGTGGAAACAGGGACAGATCTGGGTAGGAGGTAGTCTTCAGGTAAGATTTTCCCCACAACTGCAACTGTCACAAAGACATAGCTGCTAATCCCTTCCTGATTTTCAGAGCAATCGTAACCTGCTGCTGCAGCAGCAGCAGTTGAACCCAGTTGGGCAGACAGATTGGGTCTGACTCTGTGGCAGCTTCAGGTTAGTTCAGCAATCAAGTCCAGTGCAGGCTTAATGGATCAGGTCTAGATCAGGCCCAGAGGTCTGCTTTAGCCTTGCCCTGACCCCAGAACGCCCTGTTTGGGGGACTTTGCCAGGCTCTGCTAGTGATGGGGAGACCATTGGTGAGCCTTCTGTTGATACATTTGGGTGATCTATGCCAGCGGAGTGATGAAAACAAATGGAAATTTGGAGACTGGGAATCTCCAAATTTGGAGACTGGGAGTGTTATGTACTGAAGTTCTCACCCTGGGCCAGCAGGGGGATACTGTAGATAGTTATGCAAATGAAGGATCGAAAGTGACGTTCAGTGATTGGATAGTTTGTATGCAAATGAAGGATCGAAAGTGACATTCAGTGATTGGATAGTTTTAGAAAATGGCAACAGTTACATTGTTCTGGAGCTCTACATAAGCAGGCTGACTGAGCTCCTCAGTCAGTTCTGTTCCAGCTTACAAATAAAGAGCTGCTTTGGAAGAACCGCTGTGTCGTCTGATATGTTCGCCCACAACTTAACAGGGAGAGACTAAAGTTGACATATTCATCCATCCCTATGGGCCAGGCAGGAAGGCTTCTCCAGTTGATCACAGTTATCTGGCTGGTATATAGGAAGAAAGCAATGCTCCAGGCAGCCTGGTCCAAGGCCAGCTACACATGCAGAAGCTGTCAGTATTAGGGCAACAGAAAAGTTCACCCACTCTATGTTTTATAAACAGTATTAACATTGTTCCACATATCAGAGGATGGGAAAACCATTTGCTTCTTTCTTACAAATGTTAATGATCCAATAGGTAATTTTAAATTATCCTAAATAATGCTGTCTAACTGTGAAAACCACTTGTTTATAAACAGACCAGCTTGTTAATTAAAGCAAAGCATATTTTAGGCATTTCTGTTTAATGACTGGATCAGTAGTAAAAAATGCAAATGTACCACTAAAAATTATTGCCATAAACTAAACTTAATCTCTTTTAATTGTGTTGTTCATAAGTGAGAATTGTTTGTATTTTAGTGAAAAATGTGGAAAAAACATTGCTTCTCATCAATATAAAGGAGATGGGAGTGTGTGACATCTATATTTTCAGAAAATTGCATCCATATATAGTTTTTGGTGCAATACGCAAAAATACAGCAAGATGGCCATGTTTGCTGATAACACCATTTTTTCAGAGTGGTGAAACAAACAGGGGCTACATTAGTCAATCTCAGAGTAGACCCATTGAAATAAATAGATCTACTCTCAAGTATCACTAATGTTGGTCATCACCCTATATAATCCTAGCCTAACACAGCACTTTGCTATTCCCAGAGCCATAAAAATAGGGCAATAAAATATTTAAAGGAAACTAAAGTGAAAGTTGGGAAATGAATCAACTTTTGCCCAAGAACACGAGGGCAATAGTTAAGATGAATCGACGTAAGCCAACATTTTCCCAGCAACACATTTTTAGAGCTTTGGTATTCTGGAGAATGAGACATAAGATGAAATGATTAAATAGAGCAAACAAAATAGGTGTGTGAATGTAAGAAAACCAGTGGTATGGGGTGAGAGCTAAAAGAGATCTGTTAAATCAGAGATCACACCTACTTTTTAATTTCCTGTTCTAGCTTGCTGTGATCTGTTCCCCATTTTGTCTACAAACAGGAATAATAGAATTCCCCTCCCCCTACACGCACACTTAAAGCAGAGGTTAGCCGGGACTACACATTAATAGGTATCTATGTATATTTTATGGGGGAAATATGCCGTGCAATTGTGGGGAATAAAATTGTATTGTGGAAGTTTAAAGTTTCAGATATGGCTGCAGTGCATAACCAGTCCTTTGCTTTTAAGCATACACACATCCCCAGATGGGAATGGGTATCACTGTCTGATCTGAATTATTAGATCTGCATGCCTTGGTTAGAGGCGTATTGCCTGTGAAGACATGAAGTAGAGAATTCATAGCAGAATTGCCACTAACATTTTTGCCTAAAGCAGAGTTTGGTTATAGGCTTGTTGACCCCTGACACTGAACACAGGTACAAGCTGTCTCTCATACAAAAACATCTGTATGTGACTTGTTTATTTGTTCATTGCTTTTATATCTTGCCCTTCTTCCCAAAAGGAGTCCCTGGTGTCAAATAGGGTGTCTATATAATATATATAAATAAATATACAATAATAAGTTGTGATTGTTTGTATGTTTTTAATAGATTTGAGAGATTTAATTCTATTTATGTTTAATTATTCTTTTTCTATGTTTTTAGCAGTTCTTATTTCATCTGTAAGGGACGCGGGTGGCACTGTGGGTAAAAGCCTCAGTGCCTAGGAGTTGCCGATCGAAAGGTCAGCGGTTTGAATCCCCACGGTGGGGTGCGCTGCCGTTGCTCGGTCCCAGCGCCTGCCAACCTAGCAGTTCGAAAGCACCCCCGGGTGCAAGTAGATAAATAGGGACCGCTTACTGGCGGAAAGGTAAACGGTGTTTCCGTGTGCTGCGCTGGCTCGCCAGATGCAGCTTTGTCATGCTGGCCACGTGACCCGGAAGTGTCTCCGGACAGCGCTGGCCCCCGGCCTCTTAAGTGAGATGGGCGCACAACCCTAGAGTCGGACACAACTGGTCCGTACAGGCAGGGGTACCTTTACCTTTACCTTTATTTCATCTGTAAGGGAAAAAGGTGCGGTATAAATACATAATAGTAATAATAATAATAATAATAACAACAACAACAGCAATAATAATTGTATATGTGAAATGAGTATACACTTGCTGATTTGTACAGTTCAGCTACTGTACACACAGGTACACAGATTGTATGCTCAATGAATGCAGTCTGCAAACACCTCTTATATGTGGCCACGTCCAAGGAGACTGAGGACCACAAGAAAGAAAATCCCCATAGTTCTCGGTACCCTTCTTATAGGGGCTGCTTATGTAACACAGAGGGATGCAGGTGGCGCTGTAGTCTAAACCATAGAGCCTAGGGCTTGATGATCAGAAGGTCGGCGGTTCAAATCCCCGCGGCGGGGTGAGCTCCCATTGTTTGGTCCCAGCTCCTGCCCACCTAGCAGTTCGAAAGCACGTCAAGTGCAAGTAGATAAATAGGTACCGCTCCGGCGGGAAGGTAAATGGCATTTCCGTGCACTGCTCTGGTTTTGCCAGAAGCAGCTTAGTCATGCTGGCCACATGTCCTGAAAGCTGTCTGCAGACAAATGCCGGCTCCCTTGGCCTATAGAGCGAGATGAGCACTGCAACCCCAGAGTTGTCTGTGACTGGACCTTATGGTCAGGGGTACCTTTACCTTATGTAACACAGAAGAGGTTGTGCATCAACAGAAAGAGGGTGCTGGTTTGCATCAAATTAGCATGTGCTAAGTTATATGTAGAGATGAAAATTTAGAAATAATGACTATCATTTTAATGATAATAATTTTATTATTTAACCCCGCATCAGGGAGGGTTGCCCCAGCCACTCTGAGTGAATTCCAGCACATACAAAAACATAAAAAGGCAAACATTAAAAACCTCCCTAAACAGGGCTGCCTTCAGATGTCTTCTAAAAGTTGTATAGTTGTTTTATCTCCTTGACATTTGATGGGAGGGCGTTCCACAGGGAGGGCACCACTGCCAAGAAGAGTAACTTCACTTTTCACAGTGAGGGAACCCGTCAGAAGGCCCTCAGAGCTGGATCTCAGTATCCGGGCTGAACGATGGGGGTGGAGACACTTCAGGGAGAAGACTCTCTCTTTCAGCTATAGAAATAGAATACACATTTAAACAGTGCAGGAGATTGGGCACAATCAGCCCACTAAGAGCTGAAGAGCAACTTCATTGTCCTTGTTCTTCCTTCTTATCTTTGTTTATCTTAACCTAGAGTTTGACTGGGCAGCCCTTCAAAAAGGAGAATATTTTCAAGCTGTCTACGTCAAATAGGGCATACGGCCACCCTAGACTCTGTGCATGTTCATAGTAGCATATACGGTCTGAAGCCTAATGCCCCAGCTCAGAGGCTCCTGGGAGCCCTCCACCCCTCACCTGGGTAAGCTAGGAAAAGGAGGAAAAGGAGAATGCCAAAGAGGGCATCCAGAGAGTGCCTGCTTCTAGGCCTCTGCTGTGACAGGACCAAGAATCCTGGCCAATAATTTACAGTCATATTAGTCTTGGATTTCCCTACAAATTAATAATTATTTAAGGAGATTTATTTCCTGTTGGACTTGGGGGGACACACCCATCTCTTTGAACCTTGGGAAAAGATAAACTTGTATTAATAGCTGTTCTGTCATTACATATTGACTGCATCCAGCTGTTATTCTGCATAGATTAATAACAATGGCTGAACTCTTATTCCTAGGCTGCCTGATGCCCATCGACTTTGAACAGATTTAAGCCAAATTACAACTGAGGGCTTGCCTCTTGTGAATAACTTGCACCCCAAACAGATGAACATGGATATGCTCAGTCTGCCCATCTGCCTGGTATGAGGAACGCACACATTGAAATATGAAACGGCATCCTTACAAGTAGTTGTGCTGACTCCAGTGTCATTTCCTGTAAAGGGCTTCAGGAAGTAACTCTGCTTTGAACATTGGGCTGGCCATAAACATTCATTAGGAACAAAACATGAAAAACAAAACAGTTTATCTTATAATCAACTGGATATGGTAAGCAGATACTCTGAAACTTTGCTTTCAAAGGTGATTAACGGGAGGGTAGGATGATCATTTTCATGCAATCTATAAAGATGTAAATATTTGAGAAAGGAGGAGCAAGCCAATAGGTAGCTCATAGGGTATCCTGTGTTATTTGAACCTTCATCTTGAGCATGGTCCTGATCGCAGGCATTGCATGCCAGTCTTTCTCCATATACAGGACTAGGACTGGTTACAGCCCTGCCTTATGCACCAGTTATCCCAACAATTGCATAGGGGGGATTACCAGGAAATGAAGAAACCTAGCTATTTTTTTGCTCACTTCATCTGAGAAGCTTCCTGCTCAGGGAGTGCACAACCCCTGTGTGTTCTCTGGGGGTTTTGTGGCCCTGTGGGACTTTAGAGCCTCTGGTACCTTTTAAAATGCTCCCTTGGACCTCCTTGCACAGCTCTCTCTAAGCCACATGTTGTGTGCAGGGCTTGTATGAAAACCAGCAACTAAAATTTTAGATGGCAAATGGGTAATCATTGTTTTTCAGTGAGAAGGAAACTGAAACTACACAAATAATTTCAGCTGAACTCCAGCTCTTTCCAAGCGTTCTAAGTCAAGGATGGAGAGCTCACCCCCAGATGCTGTTGGGACAGCCATGAAGGAAGCTTCGGTCCAGCATCATCTGCAGAGAACCACAGCTTCCCTATCCCTGCTCTAAGGGAATGTGCACAGCTGAATGGGTCTGGAGGGCTTTTGCCAATTCAATGAATTCATCTTGGCCAGCTGCCATGGTCTCCTCCTCCTCCTCCCCTCCCCATGCCTTCCCTGTAATCATTCAGAATGTCTATAAAGGCTTCTCATACTTTGTCAACAAAACTTTGGCACTGGCACCAAAAGTGGGTTTCTCAAGATCAGCAGAATATATGAAACGGTGAGTGACTTGGGAAAGGCTAATTGTCTCCTTGGAAGGAAATCTGAGGGAGCCTCTCTCCCCCTGCCCTCCTATCTGACTTCTCCAGAGTATTTGATTTCCATGGTATTGAAGCAAATGACCCTACAGACATTTGGAGACAATAGTTGCACAGTGGCACTGGCATTGAGTTTCGCATCCGTCTAGCATGCAAACACACCCTTGAGTCGATGTAACTCATATACCTTTAATGGGGTGAATTGGTTCTCTTTCATTCACGTTTGATGCCCCCTTCTACCCATTCACTGCATTCTGTTGCCTTATTCAGGACTTCCATTGATGTCCATATCTCATGATTCCAATCAAGTTTAAATACTCTTTAACAATTTACATGCGATCAAAATCCTGAGGAACCAAGGGAGTGGCAATCCTACCACCACCACTTGGCATGGCAATACAGTCAGTCAGCTTAGTAAGTGGTAAGTTATCACTTCAAAAACAATTGCCTATGTTCCCCCGCAGCATGGCCTGAAGATGTAGTTTCAAATCAGCCAATTATACTTTTCTTAAGTATTTGTCATTCAGCTGTTGGATCCGATCATTCTATCAATGTTAATTGACTTTTTATGACCTGGAGGGATTTCTATGAAACTCAGACTCCTTTTGTAGGATGGAGGAGAAATTCCACTTAAAGGCAAACCCGCCTAATTCACACTTCAGTACATGAACAAAAACACAGCTAGCCATTGAAATTCACACTTTGCTTAACTTTGCAATGGAAAGGATGCCTAAGAATGTATGAAGGTAAGGGACCCCTGACAGTTTAGTCCAGTCGCGAATGACTCTGAGGTTGCAGCGCTCATCTTGCTTTACTGGCCAAGGGAGCCAACGTTTGTCCGCAGACAGTTTTTCCAGGTCATTTGGCCAGCATGACTAAGCCACTTCTGGCGAAACCAGAGAAGTGCACAGAAATGGCGTTTACCTTCCTGCTGGGGCGGTACCTATTTATCTACTTGCACTTTGAGACGTGCTTTCGAACTGCTAGGTTGGCAGGAGCTGGGACAGAACAACGGGAGCTCACTCATCGCGGGGATTCAAACCACCGACTTTCTGATCGGCAAGCCCTAGGCTCAGTGGTTTAGATCACAGCACCACCCGCTGTATACACTATACACTAGTGTATAACATGCAAAATAACATGCAAAAGGGCTGTTTATTATGGGAAATTGCTTTGCAAAAATGTGTCTGTGAGCAGATGCGAAAAACCAAAGCTGACATATTTACCCATCTGCAGTAGAAATCATATTGGCATAAATTTTCCATTTAGCAACAATGATGACAGGATAGATTCAGTCTCCTACAATAGATTATGTTTCTTTGGGTTTGGATTTTAGCAAAGGCACGGAGGAATTTCGAAGCCACTCTTTGGTAAGTAGACATCCAAAATAGCAGCATTCATAGCTTAAGATTTGGAATTGGGCCTGGTAAATTAGATTTGCCTTTGCTGCAACCTCAACAAAACCCTAGTTCTTCCATCAAGATCAGAATTTCCCATGGGTCCCCTAAATTTAGTAAAATATAATCACAAGGCTTTTCACAGCTCTCTTTGCTCACTGGGCTAGCTGTACTGATTGCTTCCTCAAGTAAAGCAGAAAACTCCCTGGGGAATGGCTTTTGAGAAAAGGAAGAAAGCCCAATATGGTTGCAAGCTTGCTCCCCTAATTCAAACTGCCAGAGCCAGCCAACTTGGAGGGCTCCATCCAAACTCAGAGAATAAAGAGGCAATTGTAATCGAGGTAGCCAAGGCAAAACATGTCACATAGCTGCATACATTTAGCAAGATGCTAAACCTGAGGTAGAAGCTTCTAACTTTAATTGTTTTCATTATTTTTGCACAAAAGTTTTTTTAAAGAACAGAAACTCTATATAGCTTAAATATAAGAAGTTGAAAAAAATAAAATAATTATGAAGTTGTATATGAAATAAACAGGGACCAAGATCAGAAAACTAAATAGGTGTGGATCTGTTAATATGGCGGACATGTGAGCACATTTAATGGTGAAAGGAAACCACAGATTCAAACTATAAGGTAAATATCACAAAGTTTAACAAATGTATAGAGTTTTGTATTGTCTTCAGTCTGTGCTGCTGATCTCTGGCACACAGGTAATGGTAAGGAGAAAACCATAGTAACCTGTTTCACTCTGATTATATCTATCCTATCATTATAGACTAATAGTGGACCCAATTCTCCACATGCTGTTCCTTATGTAGGCAAAATGACTCCGTCCTTGCAGAAGAGCAGGGCTTTTTTTCAGCCAGAACTCACCAGAACTCAGTTCCAGCCCCTTTCAGGTAGGCACCATTGCCATTACAAGAGAACAAGTGGGGTGTTCACTGTGAGTTCCAGCACCTCTTTTTCTAGAAAGAGGTCAGGCTTGGGTGGTGGGGAAACCCTGATTTGTGGAATTACGATAAATAAAAACTTAGAGAGAAGACAAAAACAGCCCAAAGTGGAACGAGCCTGCTCAGTGAGCACGGAATGCAAGGGAGCGGGCAACAGAAAACCCGAGGAAAGGAGGAGTGGCCGGAATCCTTAACTGCAGCACTTCACACTTCAACCTTTTGTTTGTCCTAACTTATGCTTCTTTTAAAGACACTTATTGTTATGTACTGAAGTTCTCACCCTGTGCCAGCAGGGGGATACTGTAGATAGTTATGCAAATGAAGGATTGAAAGTGACATTCAGTGATTGGATAGTTTTAGAAAGTTGCAACAGTTACGTTGTTCTGGAGCTCTATATAAGCAGACTGACTGAGCCCTTCAGTTCAGTTCTGTTCTGGCATCTGAATAAAGAAGAGCTGTTTGAAGAATCACTGTGTCATCTGATATGTTCACCCACAACTTAACACTTATAATACCAATGTTTTCCAAAGTCTTGCAGATGAACCTCCATCCAGAGAAAGACCAAGGAGGCAACTCCCTTCAAGATGGAGATTTGCGATTGAATACCTTAATCACATGGTCAAAGGTTAAACACTCATGTGTAAAGAGCAGAGAACATTAATCATTAACTCAGTGAGAGAGCTGCTTCTAGCTTACTATACTCCACTGGACTATTTCAGTGTTCAAACCAGAGAGGCATTCTTCATTTCAGTGTGAATTAAACAATTATACTTAAGCCTGCTCCATTTTTCAGTCCTTTCTTTTTCTTCTGCTTTAGTTGTGACCCCCATGGCAAACATTTTGTGACTGGGCCCCAGAGCACTTTCTCAAAATTCCAAACATGCCCACAGGCCCCAAAAGCTTGTCAATATAGAAGTCTAGGGCACAGTAGATAATTCAGTTTGTACTAAAATAAATAAATAAACTGTACTTTAAAAGCTTGGTATAAATAAAGGCAAGGGAAGTTTTTGATGACTCCTTATAACACCATGGTACTCCCAGAAAATATAATTACATCAGGGGAACTTTTCCTTGAATTGCAGGGGTCAGAAATGCACTCTGCTTCAATGAATTAAGCTAACCTGTTTTATTGCCAATACATTTTAAATCATATTATCAAGGAACTGTGAATGGAATCTTTATACAGCTTCAAAAGATCAGTAAAATCTGCCAGACTTTTGGTAGGCTCTCATTTCCCCTACCTGTGGGGTCTTTCAGGGAATATGTGTGCAAATTAGCAATTAAAGCAGCTGACAAGAGCTATACATGGTATATACAATAGGGACAGGTATTAATGTGCCGAGATTGGTTGCAATTAGCATGGTTAGAAAACCCAGCTGAAACATAGCAGCACATCTATAAAAGAAGACAGCTAAACTAAAAATGAAACCTTTCACTGAGAGAGCACGTCAGTATTGCCCAGAATGTGGTAAGTAGCTCTGGCATGTAACAAAAGAGCCAAAAATATCAGCATTAATAGTTTAACAATAAAACCTGAAATGCTATAATTAACACAGTAAGATAAGAAACAGGCGATCGAGGATTTGCTAATGGGTTCTCACTTTACTGGTACAATTAAAGCTATGTTTATCCATCCAGATTCAGAATTTTGTCCATATTTTTTATTTGTGTATTATATACTTCATCCAGAAGCATCATAAACTCTGTGGGAGATATTCAGTGTTAGGCATACGTAGAGTAGACAATTGGAATCTATGAACTGGAATGTGCTTTTCCAGAGTATGGCTTTATTGGATGTCAACTGAAATCTGGGGTTGGGATCCTAAAGCCCCCCTCATGTTGTTGAGCTACACTTCCCATCCTCCCTGACCATTTGCCATGGAGCCAAAAACTCTCAACTGAAGGCCCACAGGAGGGTACTATATTTTAGCGTCCATATGGGACCGGTTTACCTGCAAAATCTCCTTAAACCATATATGCCCATTCAACTGCTTGAGTCTGTGCAACTGGCAGTCTTGCAGCTGCCACATGAAACTTGTTCTGCATTGGTAAGAAATTGATCTTTTAATGTGATAGCGCCAACACGTTGGAACTCCCTGCCTATTGAAATAAGGCAGGTTCCTTCACTCTATGTTTTTCAATATTTATGTTTAGGCAAGCCTACACAGATATGTAGAATTTTGACATGTGTTTTAACCTGGGTTTTAGCCTACTGTTGATCTTAATTATTTTTTGAATGTTTTAAATTGTTTTTTACTGCTAATTTCCTTGTTTTATTCTTTTCGTTAACTGTTTTGAAGTTATTTTTACAATCAAGTGGTATATAAAGTAAGCAAGTAATAAATACTGTAAATGTATTATGTGGCAACATGCCATGCCAGTCTGAGTGGAGACCTAAGACAGATTCCTGAGCATCTCCAGACTACAAGGAAATGTGTTTGGCTATGTCCATTTCCTTATTTCCATAATCCTTATTGTCCTGAACAGGTTTGTTGATTGTATTGCTTCACCCAGCTGGCCAGTCCACTGGATGCCCAATTAATTTAAAAATTACTTCAAGAGAAGTCTTGCTATAATGGTGTCTTACTGAAAATGAAGTTTGAAATATAGGTATACACATGGATTTTGTGTGCAGAGAAGGTGATAGTCAAGGTTCTGTAAATAGTCTGCTAAAATTAAGCAAAAACACTGAGTATTCTTTGGGATTTTTGGAAGTGGTCCGCATTTTGATAATGTTCACTAATGCCGGCGAAAAGTTTAACCATGGATTTATTTCTCTCTTTCTTGCTTTTTCAACGGGCTTAAATTGTCCTCATTGACATCCTTATATTGCCTGATTTGGTACACAGAATTGTGACATCTTTCCATCCCTGATGGGCTGAGATTGACATATAAGAGAGACAAAAGAATTTTAAATGGTGGTGGGAATAGGGTGCTGCAACAATAACAGATAAGCAGGGAGGCAGGGAAGACATGGGGGACAGGGAAATATCTAGAACATGTAAACAGGAAAATCTGATACTAGTCTTTGATTATAATTTGCCACATAAGAAACAACATAAGCAGATGAACAAGTCTTTCGCTGATTTTGATTATAGTACTTCTTCGCCGCTAAAATCACATGATTCATTAGCATAAGTGCAATTCATTCCTCCTGCAATAGGGATTTGTACCCGAGTAAAGGAATGCCAAATGCATGTCAAAAAGAGCTTCGCCACCTGAGATAAAGGGTGACAGCTCATATGTCAGCCACTTGCACTGCTGCTGTGACATGAGTCTGTCTTAGATTCTCGATTCATAGTGCAGCTATTTTTCAAATAGCTGGCCTGTCTGAAACGTGAGAAGCAAGGGGAAAGGTAGTGTGTGTGTGTGTGTGTGTGTGTGTGTGTGTGTGTATCTGGCACTAAGGATTTATGAGCCTTGATTAAATTAACTGCAGTGGAAAAACATCAACAACAAGATGAAGAGTTCAGCCTAGGAAAACCAGGTTGCTATACACAGCACCTTGTTCCTTGTCGAACACATCTACCAAAATGTAAATGTAGGGATGGATGCAGCATGGCAACTATTTTCCCCGCAGGAAGGCCATCCATGTCACAACAGTATCATCGCTCGTAAAGGAATTGATGTACAGTGGTGCCCCGCAAGACGAATGCCTCGCAAGATGGAAAACTCGCTAGACGAAAGAGTTTTCCGTTTTGGAGGTGCTTCGCAAAACGAATTTCCTATGGGCTTGCTTCGCAAGACGACAATGTCTTGCGAGTTCCTGCTGGTTTTTCTCCCCCCCCCCTTTTCTAAGCCGCTAAGCCGCTTATCAGCTGATCCGATCAGCAGATAAGCCGCTAAAAGCCGCTAATAGCGCTAATAGCGCTAATCCGCTAATCCGTCAATGGGCTTGCTTCGCAAGATGAAAAAACCGCTAGACGAAGAGAATCACAGAACGGATTCTTTTCGTCTTGCAAGGCACCACTGTAATGTCAAGCTAAGCATGAAATATGATGGGGGCATAATTTCAATGATGATTCCAAAAGGCCCAAGGTTTGAAACATTTCCGTTTATTGTATTTGGCCTTTTAAAAGCCACAGCCCTTGAAGGAGGTCAGTGTTCATGTAGTACCTTACAGGATATGCTTTTTTAAATCAACATAGATCTTAAGACCTGGGGATGGAATGGCCACCCACATCCTCAAATAGCTGAAGGGTATCAACAGGAATGGAGCCAAAACGAGGCCACTGGGATAAACTCTGTTTGGATGCATGCTTGGATGAACTCTGAGGTTTTCAGTACAAAGAACTATTCTTTTCTAAAAACCACCACCACCTAAGATGGCAATTCCATCTCCTGCAAAATAAAATAAAAAAGCAGCCCAATGAGAACTGTGCACGCTCAGTGGTCTGATTCAATAAAACAGGAAGTGTTACTAATTATGTTATTCAGGCATGGAATTCTAGGTGACATGCCCAAAGTATGGTAGGAGCTGCCCCATCCTTCTGGCCTGGACATAGTCACCATGGAAGATTTACTAGTAAAGTGTGTGCTCTTTGTGGAACGGCGTGGAAACCTAGGTGGAATCTACACACATATAAAAAAAAACCGCTGAGAAAATGCTTTTTAAAAAACGTTTTTAAAAATATATGGAATTTGCCGTAGCTCACTATCACCATCTAGTGTCGCATTTGTATTTTGCACTTTACAACACACTTACAACGTTTTATTTGCAGCTGCACAGCTGAGTCCCTAGTGTAAGGATCTAAAGCGCTGACCATTTGAGTAGTGTGAGTTAAAGGCAGCTGTCCTATTCCCACTTATCTAGGAGAAAGCACAACCAAACTCACTGAAACTACCTCTGTATAGATATGTATAATTGTTTTGTCTGCAAAGTTCTCCACAGAGGTAAGAGGACAAAAGTGTCACCAGAGAATGCAGAAGGAAGGAATCTAAGGAGTAGCGGCCGCACCAATAGGGCTCACAGGGCACTACCCCACCAACCTCAGCCTGCCCTCATCCAGTCCCATCCATCTTTCTTTATTACTTGCAGCCAACCCGGAAGTGACTCTGTCTGTTATTGGCTCTCCCCCCATCTACGGTTGGTCTCCCTCCCTTTCCCAATGGACATCAGACACTCCTGGATAGAAGGGACATTCATAATATTTAAAAACTTGAGACCAGGTCTTTCTCCAGTAAGTGCATGCCCTCCCATAGCCCTGGGATAAAATTGCCACTGCTCACCAATTTCATCATATCAAATTTCACCTTGAAGGGGCAGATCATCATCATCATCATTTTTTTATTTGTAAACCATATTTCTATCTTACAGTACTCAAGGTGGTTTCCAAGCTGAAGAAACAAAAAATGTACATGTTATAACAATCTAATGCAATACAAAAATGTGATAATAAAACTTTAAAATAAGCAACCTACATCAAAAAGTAGCATTCAACAATTATTATAGTATAAAATAATAATATCAACACACAAAAGTTAAACAGAAATCCACACTAGTTACAATAAATAATTTCTAAACTATAATCAATAAAACAACGGCAAGCCACAGTACATAAAATAATAGAATACAAATTGAGAAGCAGAGACTAGAGGGTGGAGCAAAGCAGGTGGAAGAAGGCCTTGCCTGATGGAGTCTCTCCTCTCACAGTTCTTCCTCCAGGCACAGTTTCAATAATAATAATAATAATAATAATAATAATAATAATAATAATAATAATAATAATAATATATTTATATCCTGCCATCCCTAGCCAGAGCCGGGCTCAGAGCGGCTAACAACAATAAAATGACAATCAATTAATTAAAATAAATTCTAAAATCAATTCAGAAAATAATAATAAAATATTTATTTATTTATTTATGAGGGGTCCCAGGGCTGGGGGGTGGGACAAGGCAGGCTGAAGAATGCTCCCCCCCAATACCCACACCTTACCCAATCCAGACCATCCCCCCCAGCCCATGTTTTCCCTTCCCCTCTGCACCCACCTTTGCAGGACTGCTTGCCCCCCTGACTGCGCCCTCCCCTTTCCCAGCTGCCAAGGACCCCACACGGCTCCAGCCCAGTCTACCTCCCCCATTCCTCCACTCTTTGCCTCCTCTACGCCCCTCTCTAGTGAATGCTCTGGCCACCCACCTGCCTCCCAGCTGCCCTAACCCCTGGAAGATGGTCACCCTTCCCACTTCCTTCCCTCCACATTCTGGCTCCAATATTTGCTTGCTGCCCCCCCTCCAGATTACGTTCTCCACTATCCCCCTCGTAGCTGCTATTGTCATTTGCTATTTGCCTTACCTACCTGCCACCACTGAGCACCAGCTCCCTGCCCACAGACCTCCAGACCTACCATAGAGAGGGGAAGTGGAAGGTGGAGTGGCATGCCTGGACACCATCACATTGACCAGAGGTAAGGAGGGGGTAGTCTTTGTTCTATTGGAATGTCTGGGACATTCTGGATTCCAATCAGAAGCCGGAATGGATTCTGTCAATCTGGAATGTCCCAGGCAAAATGGGGCAGTTGCAGGGTATGTAAATGTGAAAGTGTGAAATCGTACTGTTTTAGCAACCCTGGTAAATTATCTTTTTCAGTGAACTTATGAATGAGTAAGAGAATCTGGAGGAAGACTAGAGACCCAGAACCCCCACCCCTCTCCAAAATGCTTTGGAATAAAATTAATCTGTTTCCCAGAGCGATCCAGAATGATAATGCGTTGCACTCCTCACAGCCAAAGACAACACTCTTTAACTTCCTGGACTAGTAGGAGATGACTGAAGAAAAAGTTCACAACTTATATGTCTTAATTATTAAATTAACTCTATTTGGAGCAGCTGCTCTGTGATTCAACAAATATGGTTTCCACAAAGGCAGCTGTTAGCAAGTGCTAATTATTAAGTTTCCACAAGACCTTTTTCCCTCAACAAATTTTCATCTGCACATCAGGCCACTATAAACCGGTTCCAGAATCTTAAATTTTACACAAAACATTTAGTTGACTAGGACTGCAGTCCCTGACCACACATACCACAAAATAAGCCTCCCGAAACATAGTGGGACTTACTTCTGAGGAGGCTGGAGAAGAAATTCAATTCAGTACTTATTTTAAGCCAAATCTATCAAATTTACACTTTCTGAAACAATATACAAACGAAATAACCTCTGGTCATATCTGAATTTTGCAATCTAGTTCCGCAGCAAAGCAATGTGTACAAAAATGCATATAGTATGGCACAGTGTGCTTAAAAATAAAGATATTAGTGAAAATAACATGAAAAATATACTCCCTTAGAAGGAAGATGGGGACCTTCAGTCCTTGCAACTGCCTCACTGGGGCAAGACCTACTGGGTAGAGTTGCTGGGATCACTAGGGCTGCCCTGGTTTGGTTTCTTTGAATAAAGAATTAATTTCACTGACACCGGTGGTTTTTTTATTGCTGACCTACACCTGACTCTGGCTCCCAACCCATTCCGTGATTCTCATAGCCATTCCGTGGGCTATTCCGTGATTCTCATAGCCATGAAGTCCTTTGCTACTTCCGAGAAGACAGCCTTGTCATGGATGTTGAGATCTCTCAGGACCACCATCTGAGGGGTCCTTGGCACTAGGTGTGAAACCACAACTGTGAGTTAAGCTGGCAAAACTGTTGGGCAATAGAGCTTAAAGGTTGCAGCTGCAAGAAATAAACTTCTCCCAACACATCCAACTAGGACTTGACCATTATTGACAAACCAGTTCACCACAATAATTTCTAAGCAACATGCATCCTCTCCCAAATGCATAGCTTTTGGTTTCAGAGGGGTTTCCCCATAGAGCTTTATTTAACACCCCCCCCTGTCCTACAGTTAGATTCTTGTGTGCCTCTCTGAGATAGACTCATTGGCACTATCCTGAAGCTGAGATCAGGAATTGCTTCCTGCAAGCAAGTCGGGATTCACAAGCCTATAACAAACCTTGGTTTAAGACTGACTAGCAATTCTGGCTTGTTAGGGGAAAACAAACCCTGAACTCTGGTTCAGATGCAACACTACATTATCCCCTTTCTGGGTTTTTTACCTGCTCAAGTGGTCTGTGTGCACCTATGGAGAATCTACTCTCACACAGGAAGAGCTCAGCTTCTCTTCAGAGTTCTGTACCAGGGTTTCCCAAACGTGGGTCTCCAGCTGTTTTTGGACTACTGCTCCCATCACCCCTGACCACTGGTCCTGCTAGCTCAGGATGGTTGGATTTGTAGTCCAAAAACAGCTGGAGACCCAAGTTTGGGAAACCCTGTTCTATACCTTTGGAAGGATGGACCTTGCTTATGCTCAATAAACTGAGCAAAGTCTTTTAGACAATACCACGGCCATAGTTGTAACATAAATGGCACAATATACAAAGGTGGAAGTCAGAAGGTAGAGAACATCCATCCTGCTTTTAATCAGTCATCACCAGAATGGAGTCTGCAGTATAACTTTAGTTAATTAAAGCCACAAATTCAAGTGCACTGTGAATGTTATCAGTGAAACATCTGCTCCCTGAAGTACTTTAGATCCCCCCCCCAGGCAGGAAAAGCCTATTGATTTATTTTATGTTTAACGTATTGCCAACAATATATTCTCAGAATGGGGACAGACTACTTTCCTTATGTACGCTGAGCTGACATAACTCTTCATTGCTGTCAGTTTTATATTAGGAAAACAATAATTAACATGACACAGCGTGTGGAGCGTTAGACACTGCTCAACGGTCTGGTCGTGAGGTGATATTCTAGGTGGACTATCCAATTGCTCAGGTCACATTAAACTGCGGTTGCTTAATAACCTAGCAGCAGAGCAGTCGACATGACCTAATCGCTTGGCACAAAAACACACTAAACTGTATTCAATTATGAATGTGTATATTTCACATTGCGCACAGGAAAGTGATGGAGCCCAAGTCATTTGGTGCTTCAGGGGTTAGTTAAGCTGACTATGGATCACTTGACTGAATCATATCTAGATTAGAAATAATGAACTGCAAGAGCTATCTGCTTGATTGCTGATGAGACCCAGCTCAAATCAACTCAGTTTCTCAATCATAGCTGTAAATGGAAAATGCAGCATTTCACCATTTTGATTTTAAATGCACCTCTGTTTCCCAAAGATTGTTACAGAAAAAGGGGCTTCCTTGACTACTTTTAACTTAGTCAATTACAATGTTCAAGAGGACTCAATTCAGATTCCACAATGCATTTTGCATCTTTCCTCCTCCTGTTAGAAATGGGTGCAGAGGTTAGGCTCTAAACAGAGAAATTTCAACAGAAATCTCTTATTAACATACACATTAAGTTTTACTGTGAGATCTTAGTGTCCAAGAAAAACATATTTACATATTTTTAACACCCTTAAAAATGGGTGCTATAGTCAAGCTGGATTTAAAACATGATACACAGATTTGCATCCTGAACATGCATACCAAGTTCGAATAGAAAGAAAGGTCTTCAACAAACATCTCAAAAGATAAAAAAGGTTTCCTCATTATCAACAGAATGGATTCCCAAAATTCCAGTGAAACCACACTAGAAGCCTTGCCACTGGTAACCACATGCCCAACACATGGCACCATGTCAAGGACACTCCCCAGCTAAAGGAAGGCACATGGCAGATAGTTAACTCTTTATTTTCAAAGCTGACAGAGTCATTTCTATGGCTACAAATACCTCCCCCCCCCAGTCTAACATCTAGGCAGCTATTCCGAGGTTTGTGTTTATGTACCTCCTCCTGATGTATGCATGCAGTTGGAGACTATGCCTGCATGTAAGCTTCCTCTGCTCATCCCTTTTCAATCCCCTCCTGGTTCTGTGAGACAGTGGTGCAGGAGAGGGTGGAGAAGCATCCAGCCCTTCACTTTCCTGACCTGCCTCTTCCTCCTCCTCTCCTTTTTCTGACCCATCTTCTGGCGCTGAAGCTTCCCCTGCTTCTGACTCTTGCCTCCTGGCAGGAACAGTTCCCCACTAATCAGTAACCCCCTCTTCCCAATCAGACTCCAGTCCTGCTTCCCCCAATACACCCTCTCAATGTCCTTCCAGTCCCTGAATGCAGAGATCAAAGAAGGACGAGGGGAAGGAGGTATTGAAGATAAGTTTCCTTTGAGTTATTCAGGACTTGAAATCTGGTGGTTACCTAAGTTCTGATCATGGACTTTGAAGACGCTTGAACTCAGGACAAAAGGGAGAAATGAGCTAAGAGGGTAAACCCTCACCATGATCAACTTCCACCCAGAAACCTATGTCCCCTCTGTGGAAGGACGTGTGGATCCAGAATTGGCCTCCTCAGTCACTTACATACTCATTGTTAAAACCATGTTCATGGAAGACAATCTTACTCAGCTACAAGTGATCACCAGAGAAGAAGAAGAAGAAGAAGAAGAAGAAGAAGAAGAAGAAGAAGAAGAAGAAGAAGAAGAAGAAGAAGAAGAAGAAGATCTAAAGTCACATTACTCCAAGAGGCATTGATTGGGTCGTTTCATGTAGAAATTTGCAAAGTTCAAAATATCTGAAACACTCCTAGCTTGCATTGAGTTCCCCTGTGTCCATTGGAGACTCTCCTGTGTGCAGGAGAGAATCCTGTGCTCAAGACTGCAACACAATGCTCAGTTCCACATCTGTTGGTCCACATTTATTTTGATAGGACTTAACATGAGCAATTGGGTGCCGAACTGCAGCCAAAGAAAGCAAACCAAATCCCAATAAATCAAGCTAAAAAGTAATCCACTGCAAAAGTATAATAAATAAAATTGATAGTGTTATAGGTGAAGTAATTAAAGGTCTCCCGAACTGTAACAAGGCCAAGGGTTGTACTGCTTTGTAATCCAATGCTATTGAAATACCCTGACATGATAGCTCATATCATCAGAGCAGTGCTTCCCAAACCTGTTGGTTGACCATGTAATCCTGTGCATGTCTTATTTAGGAACAAGTGCCATCAAACTGAAAAGGATCTGCTCCCAGGTAAGTGGGCACAGGATTGCAGCCTTAGACACACATAGAGACAAACACATGCCCCTACTTGAATTAACAATGAAGGCATTCGCCGTTAAAACCGCAAAAGATTACTTTTAGGGTGGGTAAGAATAAGAGCTATCTACCCTCAGCCCGGACACGGGTGGTGCCGTGGGTTAAACCACAGAGCCTAGGGCTTGCCAATCAGAAGGTTGGCTGTTCAAATCCCTGCAACGGGGTGAGCACCTGTTGCTCAGTCCCTGCTCTTGCCGCCCTAGCAGTTTGAAAGCACGTCAAGTGCAAGTACAGTAGATAAATAGGTACCGCTCCGGCAGGAAGGTAAACGGCGTTTCTGTGCGCTGCTCTGGTTCGCCAGAAGCGGCTTAGTCATGCTGGTCACATGACCTGGAAGCTGTACGCCGGCTCCCTCGGCCAATAAAGCGAGAAGAGTGCCACAACTCCAGAGTCATCCGCAACTGGACCTAATGGTCAGGGGTCCCTTTACCTTTTTACCCTTAATGTGTCTCTCTCTGCGACTCACTGTTCTAGGTGGTTCATCTGACAAGAAGCCCAAACTCTTCCCATTTGGCTTGAAGACATTTTTGACCAATATATGCCTGCCTACCCTGAACCTGACATCGCATATATGACATCAGGCAGGTAAAGATGATGTCACAGGACCAAAAGGGAGATTTCAGACACCACTCATGAGCTGATTGGTGGCACCTGCAAAGCCCTGTACATGATGCTTTGCAGGCCCTGGCAATCAGCTGATTGTTGAGGCTTGCAGAGCAACTGTACGGCATGATGGCAAACCACACAAGCAAAAATGAGTCACTTGATGTCATTTCGACATCAGATGATTGACAAGTGGGCATCTCTGGATAGCTAGCAAAAGACCTTTCTGCTGCTTAGCATCTCATTCACTCCAGAGAGGGCGAAGCTTTTCTGGCCAAATTTGACATCACTTTGGGAAGTTTGAAAGCTCCTTTGCAAGCAGCCCTGCACTGCTCTTTAAACCTTCAAAAACAAGGTTCAAAGAGTAGGGTAGAGTGGCTTTCAAACAGCCCCACTCTGTCCATTGAACCTTCAAAAACCAGAAGTTAAAAGAGCAGTGTGGGACTATTTGCAAAAGGATTTTAAAACAGCCCCATGCTGTGCTTTGGTTGTGCACACCAGTTCCCCATGGGTTGGAGGCTCCTCGTCCTGGATTTACCACCCGCATCACCTCAAGTGAAAAATCGGCTGCTTGTGCCGAGTTATTGTCAAGCTTTTGCCTGATACTTGCGAAAATCCTACAATGCCTGGTGTTACCCTGCAGGAATTACAGGCCACACTGAGAGGTTTTAACTGTTCTGCAGCAACAGAAAAGTGAGCTGTTTTGTTTCATAGAGAGAATTGCAGCATTTCAAAGGTATGCACACATGTCATCATTGTTTGCCAGTTTATCCAGCCTATTGAATTATTTAAAGGGAATTATTTATCATGGCCAAGCTTTCACTCAGTACGGACTTAAAAAAATCACATTAAAGAAAATGGCTGTTTTACAAGCCCAAGTTGTGACCCCCTTAGTAGATTACAAATTACTAATAAGGAAAAAAACATTTATGCTTTTATCAACAACACATGTAACCACTGGGGGGAAGAGATACCGATGTTGGATATTGAGTGACTAATACCTTTTATTATATTTCACAACTATGTATTTTCTGAATAAAGAATCAACTATGCTATTAGAGTAGGCCTATCTACAATAATTATAATTCCAACCTTGACTACACTACTTTCATCATCTCAAGAATTTAGAAAGGTATGCATGGGAGATGTGAATCCTGGTGCAAGTCTAGCAGCCTAACACAGAGGCTCTTTTCAGACTTCTTTTGCACATCCAAGGGCTTTCCCCTATTAGTGGCCAGCTTTCTTTATGCCTCTTGACCACTGCCATGAAAAGCCTGCTCCACATTTGTAAGAACTCCATCTCTTAGCGTGGCTGCACCTCCACTTTGGAACTCCCTCTCTATTGAGATAAAGTGGGCACCTTCACTGTACTCTTTCCAGTGCCTGCTAAAAACATTCTTGTTTAGAGAAGCCTACCCAGAGACTTGGAAAGTTGAGGTCATAATAGAACCCTAGAGTTGGAAGGGACCACGAGGGTCAGCTAGTCCAACCCCCTGCAATACAGGAATCTCTTGCCTAATGTGGAGCTCAAACCCACAACCATGAGATTAAGAGCCTCATACTCTATCAACTGAGCTATCCCAATTTAAACCTCCAGTGTCTCAAAAATCAGAGCAGTGGATTGCACATAGAGGCTTCACATAGTATAAAATAAAATCTAGCCATTGAGAACACCTTGTCAAACTCCAGATGAAGATTGTCCAGCAGGCAACCACACCCACTCCATTTCCTACTAAGATTGTGAGCCAGATTGGAAAAACTCAAGAATGTCTCTTCTAGCAACATATCACTGCAGTCCATCTAACTTTATTTTCCTTTAAAATAGGCATAATTTATACAACTGTTCACAATTACAGAAGAGTTGTAAATTCCCCCCTTGCTATTATTATTGTGTTACAATAACTGTGGTCTAAGCAATTAGAAAGTATGCATCCATGTAATTCTAGCACTGTCTGGGAGGGATTCCCCCCACACACACACACAAGTTAAGGCTTATGTTTTGTAGAAATTGCTGCAGAAATGATTGCTCCAACTCAAGAGCAACAGGGACCAGTGGCGTAGCGTGGGTTGTCAGCACCCAGGGCAAGGCAAGTAATTTGCGCCCTCTAACCCGTGGATTTGCGCCCCCTAACCCTAACCCCCAGATGTTGCGCCCGGTGCGGCCGGCCCCCCCTGCACCCCCCAAGCTACGCCACTGACAGTGACACAATTGGGGTGAGGGTACAGCTGGCACACTCGTTCTCATTCTACCTCATTTACAATACCTGAACAGGGCAAAAGTAGTAGATGCACGCTTCAACAAACCTGTAATACAAATTCCCCTTCCCCAAAATTTAAACTGAAAATAAGCATGTGTTGAGGGGATGCGGGTGGCGGTTCGAATCCCCACGACGAGGTGAGCTCCCATTGCTTGGTCCCTGCTCCTGCCAACCTAGCAGTTCAAAAGCACATCAAAGCGCAAGTAGATAAATAGGTACTGTTCCGGCAGAAGGCAAACGGTGTTTCCGGGCACTGCTCTGGTTCGCCAGAAGTGGCTTAGTCCTGCTGGCCACATGACCCGGAAGCTGTACGCCGGCTCCCTCGGCCAGTAAAGCAAGATGAGCGCCGCAACCCCAGAGTCATCTGCGACTGGACTTAACTGTCAGGGGTTCCTTTACCCTTTTAAGGATGTGCTGAACTCAGACATTTCTGATCTTGACCAATGAATACTCTTTAATATTATGCATTGGTTTATTTGCAAAAAATTATATTCTGTCTTTGAAGCCAGCTTTGCAAAGCGGTTTATACGGGAGCCAATGGCAAAATCCAACACATTGTCAATATGCCACAGCTGCCTGAAAAAAGTTCCTACAAGTGCAGCAAGGCCATGTTTTCTGCCGCATATACATAAGCAAACCACAGGTGGGGAACTATGGCTCCATTGATCATTTCCTTTATGGTAAGGTTACCAGGTTTTTTTCAATGAATCCGGGGACACTTTTCAACTTCCTACTAAATAGATGGATTTTGTCAGGGGACTGATTTGTAAATCTGAGGACTGTCCCCGGGAAACGGGGACGTCTGGTAACCTTATGAGCTGCAGCCATAGAGCTGCTCCATCTGGGTGAGTTACTACGTATATCTCAGTCATTATTACCAAATGACAGTATTTTTGAGCCCATATTATGGATGGATGGATGTGTGTGAGAGAAAAAGAGGCAGAAGCAGACTGAGATTGTGGCAACCTAAAACCAACAGGTCTGAAATTAGAGACTTGGTGGATCAGAGCACAGGCCCTATACCTTCAAATAAAGTCTTGCACCCAGGTGGCTTATCCCCACACTGAGACAAGTTGCTAGAGCAAGGGAGATACAGTAAGAAAGACTAGGATCAAGCACTACACCAGTGCAGGAAAACTGTGTCCCATCATACCTGACCATCGTCTATGGCTGATAGGAGTTGGAGTCCCACAATGACATGCCTGGAGGACCACAGATTCCCCACCTCTTCACTAGACCAAGAAAGACACAGCAGGAAGGTCTAGGGTCAGTCTTTTTATTTGGAAGTAATTTATTCATATGAATGAGTGTGGATAGTGTCATTGTAAGGTTTACACATCAGGTGGACTTGGCTTTTGCAGCCAGGCAGAGTTAGAGGAGTTTCCCGTGTCTACTGAGAGATGATAAAAGTTATTGTCTATCTTCCTAGTTGGTCCTACAGCCACCCACATGGGAGTTGACATGCACAGGATCATATTATAAGTTTTCCAAAAGCAGAAGATTTAGATGGAAATTTGAAAGTTATTCCCATTCAAAACCAACTGCAGGCAAATCACACAAGCCACAAAATGTGGATGTCACCCACTAGCTGTTTCTCTTAGGACATTTTACCTAGACCATCCGATGCGTGTTCCATATTTATAGACTTCTCAAATAATGCCACATGTCATATTACGTTCCTGTAAGCACATTCAGGAACAACTATTCTGGCTAGTGAACACACGTTCTGGTATTTCTCTGTTATCTTTATCTCTTCCAAATATGCTGTTATACTGTTTTCTGACAAGGATTCGTAACAGATTTGCTTCTCTCTCTCTCTCTCTCTCTCTCTCTCTCTCTCTCTCTCTCTCTCTCTCTCTCTCTTCTCTCTCTCCTGCTGTATTAATTCTTTTCAAGGCACCCCTCATTATCAATCTTCACATGAAACTCATTGTATATTAAATCTACTAAGAAAAGGCAGTAAAAAGCAATTATACCTCTGCAATCACCACATTTTATTAACTGTCAATTACAGAGCAAACAGGTGGCCTATAAACCATTGTTAGTAAATTCTCCTTTCAAAAACCACTTACTCAACAATTTCCTACAGTAAATGCTACTTGAAGACATTTATTGAAGTGCAGAAAAAAATAAAAACAGGAAAACTGAAATTCTAATGGGTAAAGCAGTACAATCCAACAGATTATCAGTCCCCAGGCTACAGTAACCTACTTTCTTTTTCTTTTGCTATCATTTACTGGTCTGTAAAGTGAAGATATGAAGATGTCTTAGACTACTAGAACAGCCTTTTTTGATCTGATGCCTTCCAGAGGTTTTGGAATACAGCTCCCATCAGCCTCAATGAGAATAGCCATGTGATGGTGAGGGGGGCTGATGGGAGATGTAAACATCTGGGGGGGGCGCTAGGCTGGACAAGACTGCCTTGGACTGAGTCAGATCATTGGTCTATGTCAGGCATAGGCAAACTCTGGCCCTCCAGATGTTTGAGACTACGACTCCCATCATCCCTAGCTAACAGGACCAGTGGTCAGGCATGATGGGCATTGTAGTCCCAAACATCTGGAGGGCTGAGTTTGCCTATGCCTGGTCTATGTAGTCAGGGAGGCTTTATCTACTCTGAGTGACAGCAGCTCTTAAAGGCTTGGGGGAGCAGGGTGTGTCATTTTAGGCGGGATACTTAATGTTGGCAAATTTCTTCAAAATATTTTTTCTCAGAAATATATTTTTGGGTGTGAGGAATCCAAATTTGTTATTATTATTGTGACCGGAGAACATTTAACTTGATAAATCTACGTTTGATGAAGCATATAAATTGCTTTTGGAAAACCAAAGAATTTTACTGAAAATGTCAGTTAATGCTAAATCAAATAATAAATAAATAAAATAAATAAATAAATAAATAAATAAATAAATTATTAACATATAATTTAACTGCAAGCACTTGGCAATCATTATTAATGATTTCTATGCAATTTTACACACACCTTACTTACCAAGCAAAATTGTATTAATTTAACCACAATATCTTTTGAATTCCCATGTCATGTTACTATTTTTTAGCATGCTCATACTATGGATAATATGGATAGATATAAAATATAGATTATGAAATAATATGCAGTTGAAAATGTTGACAATAGGACCCATGGAGGGGGTGTGGGGGGGGAAGTCTCTGGATTCAGAGAAATCTCTTTATATGGATATGTATTTGGTATTGTTATAATTTTGTATTTTTTAAATCAAATAAAAACGATTTCAAAAAAAGAAAAATGAAAAAATGAGCATGCTCTACTGAGGCAGAGATCCTTTTCCTCACCTGGTTACCTAAGATCCGTTTGAACTGGATAACAGACATTGTACCTGGACAGTTTTACCTGCAAAGCAGAGGCCCTCCTCCTGTGTTCTGGTAGTCTTTTAAAAAGCTAGTGCTAAACATTTCCCCCACTTAGATATTGCAGTCTCTATGCAAGATTATAACATATAAAAAGGAGCAAGACAGTACATGTTGTTGGCTATTTGCAGTATAGTGGCACTGCAGAGAGCTTGCTGGGGAGACCATGCATTAAAAAGAAGGGACTCAAAAATAACTTAAAGAAGGTTTTAATAAGAAAAACAAAAACTCCATTTACACTAAATATATTAACAAACAAACATGACCCAACCACCAACCCATCCCCCAGGGTAATGGGAGAGCTAGGTGCTGCTCCTTATATACTCTACCCAATTGCTGACACAGCTTGATTAGCACAACTCAGCAGCACCTGCTATGTTTCACAGCTGTAAAAAGCTGGGTCTCGTTATTTTGCTCTGGCCCCTTAAAGACATACACATCGGGTGGAACAATGATGAACCTTTACATTTAAAGAAACCATTCAACACATGTCTTCCATAGAGACTGTAATATCTAAGTGGAGAAAATGTTTAGGAACTTGGGGACTGGCCTATTTGTGGGAATTTCTCTTTTCAAATGATAGAGGTGGGGGGAGTTTAATCTCCTAGGCAGGCCCCACTACAGGTACCTTAGAATGGCAAAGTCTTCTTGTGTTTCCACCAGGACCTTCTCTATACAGTGGTACCTCTGGTTGCGAATGGGATCCGTTCTGGAGGCCTGTTCACAACATGAGCAGAACGCAACCCACAGTGGCGCGTCTGCGCATGCGCAGGTTGCAATTTGCCGCTTCTGTGCATGCGTGTGACATCATTTTGCTCGTCTGTGCAAGCGGCGAAGAGCAGCAAAACCCAGAAGTAACCTGTTCTGGTACTTCCAGGTCGCCACTGGGCGCAACCTAAAAAAACGTATCATGAAGCAAATGTAATATGAGGTATGACTGTACTGACATTTATTTTCTGCCTCACCTTTCCTCCAAATGCAGCTCAAGGTGGCTAAGGCTGGGGTACAAAAGGAGGGTAGTGATGAAAATGGAAGTCCATAGACCATGGGTAGGCAAACTAAGGCCTGGGTGCCGAATGCGGCCCAATTGCCTTCTAAATCCAGCCCGTGGACAGTCCGGGAATCAGCGTGTTTTTACATGAGTAGAATGTGCCCTTTTATTTAAAATGCATCTCTGGGTTATTTGTGGGGCATAGGAATTCATTCATATATTTTTTTCCGAAAATATAGTCTGGCCCCCCACAAGGTCTGAGGGACAGTGGACCAGCCCCCTGCTGAAAAAGTTTGCTGACCCCTGATAGGCCTTGCAGCTTTTCAGAGTGTTTCCACTTAAATGGGGGGACGGGGGACGGACAGGACTGTCTGTGGATAACCCTGGTGACTAGCACCTGATACGTCACCAACACATCTCTTCCCCAATTCCCAGAGAAACTATGCAACAGTTTTAAAAACGTTAATTGCTTTTAATAATATATAAATGTATAGCAAATGTATAACACATAAAAAAAGGTGGGCAGCTCCCCTGAAGAACGAAGGGAAGGGCAAGACTGATAGTTTGCCCACCATAAAATTCACTGTTAAGTTCATGGAAAGTTAAAGATCAGGAACAACAACAAAGCCAAGTCTTTGCATCTAGTCTCATTGGGTGGATAGCAGAGTTGTTTAATAATTTTTATTTTATTCTATTAGAAATATTCAACCAATGAGAACATATATATGGTAGATGTTTATGGAAATGAACAAGTCTTGGGGAGGCAGATAGCGTTTCCTATCTTGGAGATATCGGAGGCTGGTTTCTTTCCAGCCAAATCTTTAAAACATTCTCTCTCTCTTCAACCCTGAATATAAATCTGCTGACACCAGTTGTATTTAGGGAGAAAGCAAAAGCTTTATTAAAAGCATTCTGATTTTCTATTGATTCCAGAAGATTCTTACTCTGCCTTTTTCTACTGCATTGCCATCCACATGTCCATTTCCTTTGTTTCAGGTTAAGTTATTATTTGCCTGAGTCAACAGATGAACAGATACCTATTTCTTCCTCTTCCTTTCATCAGCTTTGCATAATTCAAACGTCTCTACTAAAAACACTTGTCAAAAGATGCACCATTTCCAACCTTCTAGCAACAGAATACTTTATCCAAATCAAAACCTTATCTATTCAGAGGAAATTGAGCAATTTCTTTAGCTGGGATTCTCAGCATTTCTGGGAACTGTTTGATGAGATTTCTATGGAAATTGTAAGGGCCAAAACAATATTAATAACAGTTCTGTGAAAGAACTGTTGAAATTTTGGACTTTTGTTGTGATGACACATATGTCCTGACCACTGGAGATTGATACAGAAGTCTGCAACTAATAACTTGCATTTATGAAACTGACATCATAATTATAACTAGGTATGCTGGTCATTTCTTTTATCAAATGGCAAGGAGATTTTTTTAATGCCTTCTCTTCTCCCCCATTTCCAATCCAGTCAGGGTGTGTGGTAAAATTCTCTATACTGTCAACATTTCCCGTTTTTTAAGGGAAATTCCCTTATTCCAAATAGGATTCCTCGCAAGAATAGGGAAAAGTTGACAGCTATGTCTAGACCACTTCATAGGACATCAAGGTGATACTAAGTGCTAAGTTTAGTTGAAGCAGTGGGCAGGAATACATTTGTCTCTTAACATTATTAACTAGAGCCTTAACATCACACTGCACCACACATCCCTGTGTAGAATTTCGGTTTTTAAACCTAAATTAAAAAAACCAACAATGCTGTACTTCTGTGCAACGTTGTCAGTTAAAAATGAGGAGCAGCCTACATCTGTAAAGAGTAAGAGGGTTGAATCGGTCACAGTCTGAGCATGTCTAATATACAGCTTGCCAGTAATTGCATAGGAAATTCCAATGGCTGGTTGTTTGCAGAAGAGACCCTTCATTGACAGTTAACAGATACCATTCTGAAGCAGGCTTGCTAAAATTCAATATTTACAGTATATGTTTTCAATAAACATTTGGAATGCAATTAGCCTTACAATAGGTTTTGCTGGTAGAATAGCTCCACAAATGCAATCTTGTACATTTATCTTTGACACTGAAATCCCAGGGCTCTCTTAATATTAATAAATTGCTAATGTTTACTTATTTGTCTCTTGATGTTATTAAATTGAGCTTATTTTCTAAACATGCAGGAGTTAATAGATATTTATTATATTATGGCAAGCAGGGCACACTCACACAATTACTAGAGAAAAAAAGGCTGTTTCATCTGCAGCCCTCAGTCATGCAGAGTTTCTTCCTAAAGGAGTATTAAAACAAGGTAATTCTCTTGAATTGGAAACTTATAAGAAACTTATAAGAAACTTATTCCCCAAATGCAAAGAACTTCACAAAATGTCATTAAGTTTGCGTACAAAGTATGCCTTTTAAAATAAGAATATAAAGAAGAGAGGTAGGAATAGTTTAAAATGTAGACAATTTTGACTCAAAATTCACGTTCCCTTGAATAATTATGACCTGGTTTTGATGGCTATTACTTGGCTATATTTCTGCATCCTTCGACTTGGTGTCTGCCATTAAAACCAAAACGCAGAATTCACCTGAGTTCCCAAACTATAAAGAAGGTACTAGGGAGATAAATTATGTCAAGGAGAGCCAATCTCCTTGTTCCTTCCTCTGCCTTTTGAAAGAGGAAGCTGTCAGCAATTCATGTCGGCAAGTTGCTGGAGATTCCATGCTTAGCGGAGTCTCTCACCCAGTCATCCTCAGGGTAGCTGAAGTTCTCCATTGGTACATTTTCTGCAGGGCCGCCTGTTATGTACTGAGTTGAATAGGATCCAAACTGCAGCAGTCTGATTGGTCCTAGAACAATAGGATCCAAATTGCAGCAGTCTGATTGGTCCTAGAACAATAGGATTCAGAATGCAGCAGTCTGATTGGTCCAAGAACAATGCAGCAGTATGATTGGTCTGCAGGAACCATCCAATCATGCTCCAGATATAAGTGAATCCACAACCTGATTGGCTTACAGTAGAATTCCAGAATTAACCAATCATGTGCAGCCCATTGTGTAAATAATGTATATAAAGCAGATACTTTGAGGGGATTTCCATTCATTCCTCCTCACCACTATGAGCTGAATAAAGAGCATGAAATCACTTTGCGACTCTGAGTATATTTCACCGTCTTAAGCATATCTGGCGCTGTGGTGCAAAGATCCTTCCAGCACACACACACACACACACACATTTCCCAGAGTTGTTGACCTTTTCCCAAGCCTCTGCAGGGATTGCTTTCCTCCCATAGGGGCTTGGGAAGGAAGCTGCACACCCGCCAGCCATATGGTTAATGGGGTGCAGCTAGCTGGCGTGCAGGGAAAGTGGAGACTGCCGTGCAGCTCCCCCACTTGCTGGGGTGCCCCTGAGAGGCTGGCATCCTGGCACAACGTGCCAATAAGCCCAATAGGAAAGGCAGCTCTGATTTTCTGGCTTCCTTGAAACTTGTGAAGCAACATATCTTGCTAACAAAAGCAGTTACAGCTCTGTTTTATGTGACTAGAGGGGAAGGGCCACAGCTCATTGGTAGATAGTCTACTGCTATCTCCCTCTAGGGCTGGGAGAGCTCCCTGCCTGAAACCCTGGATAGCCATTTCCAGTTAGTAAAGACAATACTTTTCTAGGTGGACCAGGGGTCTGACTTGGTCTAAGGCAGTTTCTAATGTCCTGGGCTGGTAGCCGCTGAATTAAATGCAAAAATTCATAAAGAACTTCATTCACAAGTCATTTAATTGAGACAAAGGATGGTTCTAATCATTAAGCTGATGGACACCTGAAGAAATGGAAACCATTTAAAACTAAAGCATAGGTGTGGAAAATGAATTGTGAGGATTTCTTCCCCTCTTCATCAAATTACTTACAAAATATATACAGTGGTACCTCGGGTTAAGAACTTAATTCATTCTGGAGGTCCGCTCTTAACCTGAAGCACCACTTTAGCTAATGCTGCCGCGCCGCCGGAGCACGATTTCTGTTCTCATCCTGAAGCAAAGTTCTTAACCCGAGGTACTATTTCTGGGTTAGCGGAGTCTGTAACCTGAAGCGTATGTAACCCGGGGTACCACAGTACTCACAAGTAATTTAACTGAGGGAAAAGGTGGTTCTAATAACTAAGTATAAAAGATATTGGTCAGCTGAAAAAACTGAAGCCGTTTAAAACTAAAGCATAGATATTTCAGTGTGGAAAATGAATTGTGAGGATTTTCTCTCTCCTCATCAGCTCACTTACAAATCCTCATCAAATCACATATTTATGCACACAAGAAAGTCAGTCCAAATGTCAGTCATTTTCCATATGTGAACTCAACCAGAAAGGTCAGACTGATATACAAGTATCTCTTTACCCTCAGTATCTGACTATTTTCAATGAAACATTGGCACCCTGTTAAGGTATTTGGCCTCTCCTGTTTACATCTGGCAAATGATAAGAATACCTCTCTTCTTCAGGGGAAAACCCAGAAAATTAAACAAACTGATTAGAGACAGTGTGGCCAAAGCAAGCAGAGAAACAATGTATCTGTTGCTCTAAATAATAATAAAGACTCACTTTTTAAATACCGGGTCATGGAACTTAATAGACAGCAAAATGACCTCCAGAGAATGGGAGAGGTTTGCTGCAAGCAAGGTAACAAAAGTCAAGAAAACAAATAATAATCTGATTTGGAGAAAATAAAAGACAGGTTTTGGCAAGCAGGGTTGTGAACATTGGACTAACACTTGCATTTTTTACAGCTAATTCAAACTGAGGGTGCATACAAGCTTGATTTCTTTCAGCTAACCATGGTTATTACTAACCAGTTTGTTAGTCTAAAACAGCATGAGACCACAATCCCAAGGTGATCTGCGAATTCACTCTTTGTATCTTCACTGATTCTGATTTTACAGCAGTGGTCATTGGCATAAGACTATGCAAATGTTTACATGTTCAGTTTCTGGGTAAAATGTGGGATAAATTCTCATCCAGTTTTGAGAAGCTTTCCTGCTTGGCAGGGGGTTGGACTCGATGGCCCTTGTGGTCTCTTCCAACTCTATGATTCTATGATTCTATGATTCCTGTTCAACTGCCTGGAGGTGACCCTATCACAAGAGAGTAGCTATTACATGTCTGTTCTTAATCAATAGAAATCATTTTCACATTTTCACTAGTCATAGAGCAATTCCCCCCACTAACATCTTATACACAGGGCAATGCAGAGTTACAGTCACTTCCTACAGAACCATTAAACTAAACACATTGAATAACTAAAGCTGAGGAGGGAAACAAAATCACTTTTTAATTCTTAAACTTCTGAGACCTATTGCCAAAATAATTTCATATATCAGGATGGTTTTGAGTGCAGGAGATTAGTTGCAAAGTCTTGGCCCTGGCAGATGTTTTTGACTGTTCATTAGAACTGTCTCTTTTACACTTCTATTTTGTTTTGTTTTTTTTCTTTTGCGGAGATAAATTTAACAAAATCAAAATGTATATTTAATTTCTATATTACAAGTAGTTTCCCCTTGCATATATTAATAGAATGTTAAACAAAGGCTGTATATCAGCAAACAATTCCTTCCAACAATTTTTAAATGGGAAAAGGTGTGAAATCCAATGAGAATTTATAGAAATGCAATCTTTAGAAAGCTGACACACTTTCCCTAGCATATTAGATTTACAACACATGCCAAATCACGGTTCATTATTTACACTCTAGGATTTCTGATGCACATTCTAGAATATCTATGCCTGATGTTTAGAATCATAAATGTATTTTATTTGGTGTAGCTGTTGCTTCAAATAGTTTCTTGTTGATATCATAATGACAAAAAACTTCATAATTACTTTAAATTCTAACAGCAGATTGCCTGGTGTATTTGGGCTATCTGGTACCACATTAATTAGAGTTGGGGATTGTTGCTAACAGAGAATTCTATAGAAAACTCATGCAGGCAAAAGGAAAGGAATATAGCATACAGAAGTAATGCTGATTTGGAAAGGTCAAAATTACAGACAGAAGTATGTGTTCGTTTCATTTCAATTATGTTTTTCACATGCTCCTTGACAGCCCTTTATCTATATCTTTGTATTATTAAAATATTCGTTCATATTGTAGATCTACCATTTTATTCTATACATATTGGTGTGTATGGGGTTGTTTGGGGTGGCTTGGTACCTCTGGTGGTGGACACACATGCTCCTTCGACAGTAGTTTGTTGGGATTCATTGGGATTAAGGGATTTTCTCGGGACAGTGGAGGGTGTGGGTGCTCTGCCCTGTTAGTCTTGTGGTGGTGGTGACACCCTTCTTCTGCTAGGAAATGCTCTGTGGCGAGGGAGAGAAAAAATGGGGGGGGGTGAGGAGGGTCAGTTGGGGGAAGTGAGGGATGTTGGAGGATATGGGATGCTGGCAGCTTCTCCCTCCCTCTCACTTTCGAGACGTACCTGGTTCAAGCAAAATCTATCCAACTGAAATTCGGCTTGGTGTGGTCTGCGCTCTGTTACTGTTACCTTCAGTTACAAAGTCAAAATCTCCTGTTTAAGAGGGCACAGTGTCTACTAGTTCCCTGCAGAGGAAGCCAGTAAAATGGTCTAATTCTGTGCCAGAAGACATTCAGTTCCACATCCCTGTAAACAGTGTTCAGTGTGATCTGGCAGCAGAGAATGACGGTGGGGAAGAAAGCCTATTTTTCAGCAGTGAGAGATGTCCATGTCTTTCATATTCAAATAATGAATCCTAATGATTAATGACTTTAGACAGCAAGGCAATAATCCTGAAACAGGAGAGTGGGGTGCAGTGGTTTGAAAATTGGACGAGGATTGGACTTGGGAGACCAGGGTTCAAATCCCTGCTCAGCCATGAAGTTCTTTGGGTGACCTTGGAGCCAGTGACAGCCTCACACAGCCTACTTCACAGGGATGTTGTGATGATAAAATGGGAGGGGAGACCACATATGCTACCTTGAGCTTATATCATCTATCTATCTATCTATCATCTATCTATCTATCTATCTATCTATCTATCTATCTATCTTTCTTTCTTTCTTTCTTTCTTTCTTTCTATCATCTATCTATCTATCTATCTATCTATCATCTATATCTATCATCTATCTATCTATCATCTATCTATCTATCTATCTATCATCTATCATCTATCTATCTATCTATCTATCTACCTATCTATCTACCTATCTATCTACCTATCTATCTATCTATCTATCTAACATCTATCTATCTATCTATCTATCTATCTATCTATCTATCTATCTATCTTTCTATCTATATCTATCTATATCTATCATCTATCTATCTATCTATCATCTATCATCTTTCTATCTATCTATCTATCTATCTATCTATCTATCTATCTATCTATCTATCATCTCTATCTCTCTCTCTCTCTCTCTCTCTCTCTATCAACTATCTATCTCTATCTATCTATCTTTCTATCTATATCTATCTATCTATCTATCTATCATCTATCTATCTATCTATCTATCTATCATCTATCTATCTATCTATCTATCTATCATCTATCATCTATCATCTATCTATCTATCATCTATCTCTAACTATCTATCTCTCTATCTCTCTATCTATCTCTCTATCTATATCTCTATCTATCTATCATCTATCTATCTATCTATCATCTATCTGTCTGTCTGGCTGTCTGGCTGTCTGGCTGTCTGTCTATCTATCTGTCTATCTGTCTATCTATCTATCTATCTATCTATCTATCTATCTATCTATCTATCATCTATCTATCTATCTATCTATCTATCTATCATCTATCTCTATCTATCTATCTATCTATCTATCTATCTATCTATCTATCTGTCTATCTATCATCTATCTATCTATCTATCTATCTATCTATCTATCTATCTATCTATCTATATCTATCATCTATCTATATCTATCTATCATCTATCCATATCCTGCTATTTCCCCCTTCCTCCTGACGTGAAAGCTGACTTAATCATCCTCCAATGTATACTGAATAGACCTCTGGTGCTTCTTTTTCTGAACTATTTCCAAACTTTTCGCTGTAAGAACATTTCACACTGTTGCCATTCACGTCCGAAGCATCAAAACATGGAATTACTTATCAAAGCTTTTTTGGGAGAAATCTTCACTCTTCCAAAGCTAATTCCACCCTTCCTTCCTTCCTCTGCTTCAGTTGCTGCAATTTATTTTTCCCATTCAGCTAAAACAATTCCTCTCTTAGTACCCGTGTGGCTAATTGCTATTAGTAGTTGGTAACTAGGTTGCTATTGACAAGTCACGATTTCTTTAGACTGCCTCCGCCCCGCCCTAGAATGGGCATCCGCTTTTATCAGTGTTTACTTCTCTTCACCTGGTGCTGATGCCTAGGATTTCTGTAAAAAAACTAAAAAATAAAAGAGCAGACTGGTTTTCCCACACATGTCCCACGTGAACACACGTGCTGGGAGATCTAGACCATGCCCACCAGCCCCACCTCTGCCTTCACGCATGCACAGGCTCTGTACATGTGACGGGTACACTTGCAAAACAGGGGTGCAGTCTCATGGACAGTTTGTATGCATGTGGGCACTTTTCAAAAGCAGTGAGAAACGAGCACAGGCAGGGCTAGCATGTAAAAAACAACAACAACTTGTTCTCTCTATGCACAAGTAATATATGGCATGTGGATAATGGCAGGAGACCTCAAAATGTATTCAGTACTGCATGCATCTCTTTCCAACAATAAATCATACACAGCAGATTTCTCAAGGGTATATTATGAATATCCCCACAATTACGAGATGGAAACATTAGATGAACACAGATCGGTTTGATTAAATTGCTAGAAGTATATTTCCTTCAGAATTCCAGTGACACTTTAAAGAGAAGTAGTCATTAGCAGAAAGAAATTACTTTATTTTAATTAAAGTAAAGCTTCGTAAACAATCCAAGCAATTGGAAAATGCATGCGCTCCAATGACAATAAATTTATAGGCTCAATTGCCAAGACTTTGCTTTTGCTCTGTCTCCCTTATTGAACATCCATCCTTAAGGAAGGTCTTTTTATGTTCAGCTTTGACAAAATTAAAAATGTTCATATCCATTTAAATAAATGAGGCTTCCTCATCACAAAGTTAAAAACCACCGTATTTAATGGGAAATTGGTACATTAAGTTTGCAATTGTATTCCTTATCTGGGACCAATCTCCACTGAAGTCAATGGGACCTGCTTCTGAGTAAATAGGTACAAAATTGCACTGTTGATGTAGGTGGAGGGAATTTGTGAGACTACAGCTCCCATCATCCCTTACCAATGGCCTTGTTGGCAGGGGCTGATGGGAACTGGAGACCAATAACTCCTAAAGGCCACAGGGGTCCCACCTATGTTCTGTGGTTTAGCTCTGCGTCTACGGTCACATATTGAGCCTGACCAGAGGTATGGTGATCAACCAAAAGAAACCAAATCATCACCCAAGAGCAAATTGATACATAAAAAGAATAAATAAGTAATGAAAAGAAAAACATTCGGGAATATTAGTAGGTATTATGATGACCCAACTCCAGAAGGCAATTTATATTATATCTGGCGTGGCAGCCCTGTCAAATAAAAAATACCAAACTGAAGCTAGTGACTCTAGAGGTATTCATATGCCTTCTAAAATGAAGCAGATCTTCCCCAAAGTGGTCTGAAGTTCAATGGGCTCGTCCCAGCTTCTAGATTCATTTATAGCTTTTAAATCATTGGGGCATCTGTGAAAACCACAAACCACTTAGAAGCCTATTCCGGCAATAAGCACTCTATATGAATAAATAAAGCATACCTTTCAGAGCTCACACTATCAGCTTTCAGAGGTTTTATTCCCAACCCAATTCCATACTGTCTTCATGGCTGACCACTCTGTCTCAACTGACTTGTTGGGAAATAATAACGGATCCTCTGAAAACGGAATCCCACCTGCCAGCAAGCATCCAGGGACCTATGGGCTGGACCTCCCCACACACGTTTTTGGAAGTGCATCCCCACTGCCAAAGTCGAGAAAAGCAGTAGATCTGTTTAGCTGCATACAGCACCCCACCATTCCTGCCAAGGATCCAGTTGCCGCCAGATGGGGAAGGAAGTGGGGAAGGGCTGTTAGGCAGCCATTTTTAGACGTGCAGCTCCTAATCCCTAATCCTGTGGGTCAGTGCATCTGGCTGTAAACCAGAAGGTTGGTGGTTTGAGCCCACTCAGGGGCGGCTGTGGACAGGATTCCTGAATTGCAGGGGTTGGGCTACAGGGCCCTTACAGTCCCTTTCAACTCTTGATTCTATTATTCTCTTCCCAGGAAAGCAAATGTAAATTTCTTCATTGACTTGCATGTGAAAAATGGCTGGGGGAGGGTTTGGCCTTCACACAGCCATTCTTCAGGAGCATGCAGTCTTTATTTTCCCATTGGCTTGCCTAGGAAGGAAGATGTCTGAAGCTTTGGGAAACCAGGGCCAGGCTCTTGCTCAGATCTGCCTCAAAGCAAAGCTGGCCCAAAGCAGGCTGAAGTAAAGCAGCCCCCATCCAAAGCAATCCCCCCCCCTGTGTCTATGGGATCCAGCAGCAGCCCTAACATCCCCTTCACTGTGCCCAGAACAATGGCACAGAACTGGTGTGAGGCTCTTTATCACTCTATCTAACCATTACCACATGAACTGTTCAATTGCCATTCTTATTCATAACTCTTTCTCCATTTCCAGGAATCTTAGGTGCATTAGTTAGTCTAATTAAAAGGCAAGCCAACAAATGAAATCACCCTGCCCTCCCCACGGTGCTCCATAAACCTGTATTTAAAAGAGTGCCAAATGATTTATCTCATCAGAAATCATCAGAGAGAACTATTAAGGAGGGACGTTCCTGCATCTAGCTGAAGTCATCCGGAAAGCTGACAGCTGAAATAAAAATTATTCAGTGTGACAAATCATTGAGCAAGATCCAGCCACAGTTAACACTCTGATGCCCCATTGACTTCTAAGGGTTTAACTCTCTTCCACTAAAATCCAGTGGACTCTGAGGCCTTGTACATATTAAAGTTCACTCCACTGCTGGTGTCTGAAGTGACACATGGCATTAACTACAATCCATCTATATCAAGGGTCAACAAGGTTTACCTTGCCTGGGCCGGTTCACTCCAGCGGAGATCCCTCCGTGCGTGATTTCCGGCGCCTGTGCAGACACAATTTCTTTCTTTCTTTTTTAAATGATATTTATTAAAAGTTTAACAATTACAGGGGAAAAAAGAGAGAGATTAAAAAGTTACAATACAATACATCAAAAAGAAATAAAATAAAATAAAATAAAAAACAATACAGCACAACGATGAGGGAAAAAACAAAAGAAAAAGAAAAACATTTAAAAACAAAAACATTAAAAAAACACATCCAGTATTTCCATATCCTTATCTTTCATTTACTTGTTTCATCGACCTCCTCACACCTCTCTTTTTTGTATTCTAATTCAATTTAGCTGTTTCAACAAATCCTTTCCATCTTTCTCAATTTTTGTTCTATAAATTACCTTAACCCGATCTGACCTTAAATTTTACCCTTTGACCCATTAACAACCCATTTTTACTTAATTCTTAATAACATTTCTGCTAAAACCATGTAACTTCATTCCAACATCCTTCTAACATTCATTAATTTTACTATATTTTTGTAAATATACTTTAAATTTCTTCCAATCTTCTTCCACCGACTCTTCTCCCTGGTCTCGAATTCTGCCAGTCATTTCCGCCAGTTCCATGTAGTCCATCAGCTTCATCTGCCATTCTTCCCTGGTGGGTAGATCTTGTGTCTTCCAGTGCTTTGCGATGAGTATTCTTGCTGCTGTTGTGGCATACATGAAAAAAGTTCTATCCTTCTTTGGCACCAATTGGCCGACCATTCCCAGGAGAAAAGCCTCTGGTTTCTTCAGAAAGGTATATTTAAATACCTTTTTCATTTCATTATAAATCATCTCCCAGAATGCCTTAATCTTTGGGCATGTCCACCAAAGGTGAAAGAATGTACCTTCAGTCTCCCCACATTTCCAACATTTGTTATCAGGTAAATGATAGATTTTTGCAAGCTTGACTGGTGTTATGTACCACCTATAGATCATTTTCATTAAATTCTCTTTTAAGGCATTACATGCCGTAAACTTCATACCAGTGGTCCATAACTGTTCCCAGTCAGCCATCATAATATTATGTACAACATCTTGTGCCCATTTAATCATAGCAGATTTCACCGTTTCATCTTGAGTATTCCATTTCAACAGCAAGTTATACATTCTTGACAAATTCTTAACTTTAGGGTCTAACAATTCTGTTTCCAATTTTGATTTTTCTACCTGGAAGCCTAGTTTTTTGTCCATATTGTATGCCTCCATTATTTGATAATAATGAAGCCAATCTCGCACTCTATTTTTTTAATTTTTCAAAACTCTGCAGTTTTAGTCTATCTCCCTCTTGCTCCAGAATTTCCCAATACTTCGGCCATTTGGCCTCCATATTGAGTTTTTTCTGAGCCTTTGCTTCCATTGGTGACAGCCATCTCGGGGTTTTATTTTCTAACAGATCTTTGTATCTTATCCAGACATTAAACAGTGCTTTCCTGACAATATGGTTTTTAAACGCTTTATGTGCTTTAACCTTGTCATGCCACAGATATGCATGCCAGCCACACAATTTCCGGCATCTGTGCATGCGCGTGCACGATTTCTGGTGCCTGCGCAGATGCAATTTCTGGCATCTGTGTCTGCACAGATGCGATTTCTGGCACTGCAGAAGCAAGTCCCCGTGTCGCGCTGTGCCAGTTTAGCGCAGTGCGTGGGGACTTGCCAAGCGGGCAGCTCGGTTTGGGGGTGGCTCGTGGGCTGGTTAAACGACTCCTGTGCGCTGCTTGTGGCCCATGGGCCCTAGGTTGCCTACCTCTGATATATATCCTATAGCTTCTTGACAAATGCTCCTGTGTGATGTGTTTTCCCTCAGGCCAGCTTACATCCAATCTGAAAACACAGGCCTCAGTTAAGCTGAGGTGTGTACAGTTTAGATAGCCATTGTGCAAATGAAGAGGAGTTTAGGGTGGGAGGGGAAAACAAATCAGGTAATGCATATTGGGTGAAGATAACCTCACAACATTTTAAGCTCCTCATGTGTCCATAGCATGAAACACATGACTGGATCATGCAGTTTAACTTACAATGCTCTCTCACACATTATTATCTACAATAAGCAAGTTTCAAATAAGGTTTAAACTTGGACTGCTTAGGTAAGTTTGGAACCATCACCAAGAATGGTTGCCAAATCCTGCAAATCATACACCAACCTTCTAACTCCAAAAGTTAACAAAAACAGAGTTGTTATCCAACATTCAATAAATATCTTTGTCTTTCAGCTCAAGGAACAAGAGGTTCACTGCTGGTCTTGGCTTATTATGGGCCTTCCCGTACTTTATAGTGGAATAGTTGCTGGTGGGTTCTCTTCCAGATTTTATGACATGTTGCTACACGATATCAGCACCATATAAGCTAGTATTCTAGAATAATGTACTTAAATGTACTAAATGTATTAAAAAGCCCACTTTGTTTTTTTCCTGATGATTGTCAAAGATCAGTTGTGGATCCTCCCCGGCTTTGGCTGGGGAGGGCGGGATATAAATAAAATTTATTATTATTATTATTATTCATTTGTGAGGCATGTGTACAAACATTGCTAGTTTCTTTGTTACCGCCACCTGAGCTGCTATCAGTCAAGCACAGGTAATGCTATGTTATACTACCCTAGTATGGTAGAGAACAGTTTCCTATGCTTTCTCCAGTTCCTCAAATCCAGGTTTTACAGCATCTTGAACTTTGTGGCTGTTACCTTCTCAGAGCAGCTCTTTTATGTAATGTGTGAATAATGAGTAATGTGTGAATAGACTGCTAGATTATCTACCATGGTGTGTGGCGGTCATAACCATCACTGCAAATTGCAGGTGCTGGTGATACTCATCTAAAGTGGACCAGCACCTTCTGTGTGTTATGTAACCATGCAGTCTATGCTGTGGGTGGACGGACCAGCCTCATTCCATCCAGTTTTGGTCTCACTGGTGCTCAACCATAAATCCAATTTTGAAAGAATGTACAAAAAGTATGCATCTAAAGAGCAAACATTATTGACATAAAATGGGCACTTTTCAATGCATTTGTCTGTATACAAGTCATCTTGTATGACACACACACACACATTTGCAGATAGGTAGCTGTGTTGGTCTGCCATAATCAAAATAAAAAAATTCCTTCCAGTAGCACCTTAAAGACCAACTAAGTTAGTTCTTGGTATGAGCTTTCGTGTGCATGCACACTTCTTCAGATACACACATGTCCACCAAAGGTGAAAGATACACACATGAGTGTATCTGAAGAAGTGTGCATGCACACGAAAGCTCATACCAAGAACTAACTTAGTTGGTCTTTAAGGTGCTACTGGAAGGAATTTTTTTATTTTGACACACACATTTGTGTGTCTACTTTTTGTTTGCCAAGACTGCACTGAAAAATCCAGAGAAGTGTACAATTCCAGCTGGAAGTTGAATTCCAGTCCAAAAGCAAGTTTGGGGCAAAGCCTATAGGGACCATGATGACAACAAATGGATGCAAAATACAGAAATACAACAGAGACAACCAGCCCCACCCACCAAATATACAAGGTTGCATTTATAGACAGTAGCAGCACCCTCACTCATAGAATCACAGTTGGAAGGGCCCCAGGCCATCTAGTCCAACCTCCTGCAGTGCGGGGATCTCCCGGTGCTCTCTCTCCAAACTTAAGCTCACATCGAAAGGTGGGGACAAGATTACAAACTCCCCACCCCTACAACTCTCTGCTCTCCCCAGAAGCATCCACAATCACTCCTTCCTGGTGTCCATAAAGGAAAAAGGAGTGGGAGTTCCCTCTGTGCTTCCCAGAAGTATGATCTGCAATGCCACTTCTTTGACATTCATGAACACAAAAATTCATTTATATAAACCAATTATGGAAATGCTGGCTGGAAATATTCAGAAGTCCTCTCTGTTTCGGTTCTCCCATTACAGTATGTGGGGATAACGCAAAGACAGATAAAACAGTTCCAGTGTAAACAGCCTTTTGAGTTGCCCCTTCAGAAATATGACTGTTGAAAGTGAAATAATCAAGATTTTGAAAACCAGATTAATAACCTGCAGGACTTGGAAGGGTTTTCTAGGCAAGATTTAACTATGCTGCCATGTCCAAGCCATAAGAAGATATGAATCTTGAGTTTCCAAAGTAGGGAATGGTTCTTTAGTATAAGCAGTGTAGTGTATATGTTTATTGGGTTAAAGCTTGGTTAAATAACTTTCATAAGCCTCAAGAATTAAGGACTAATAAAAAAATTAGTTACTTGTAGTCAGCATGCAGCCAAGTGGACAGTAAAGTGTATACGGTATACTTTATGGCGGACAGCCATGGCTGGCTTGAAACCAGGTTCTCTATACATCAATAAGCTGCAATTACATTTATTGCCTTATAAAGATGTATTCTTGTGTTTATTCTGAAAAGCCGAGAGCATAAGTACTATTGAAAAGCCTTTTTAAAAAAGCACATTGACCTCACAACCACCACCACCAATTCTGTGGCTTTAAGGCAGACTGGGAAGAACCAAGATTAACAAGGTATACTAAAAGCAGCTTTTAATTCCGTGGGCACTTGGAGGATGACTTTCAAGTCTTAAAATTTGAATAATATCAAATTGTGGACCCTGGAGCTGTTCTGCAGGAAATGAAAGCAGGTTTGCGTGATGTGATGCCTTTAAGTCTGTGAACGAAAGACTTTGGCAAACGTGAAATATAGCACAAGCAACTCTACAACTGTTCTGAAACATCTCACTTTATACTGAGGAACCAAGAGCCTTGTTTGTATCAGCATTCATACGGAGCTTTGGTGTGATCAAAATGTTTCATATTCACCTTTTTGTCTGGGTATTTCCCAGCCTTTACTGCTGGGCTCTGAAATCTATATATTATTATGAGTTTGGTGGGGAGGCAGTAGGCTGTATGCAAGATACGTCTAACTGCTGGATTCAGCAAGTGTTAAAATATAAGCCAGGCTAGATTTCTGTGTTGAGGTGATCGCCTGGTGATGGGCTGTTAAGGGAAACAAAGGGAATGGTTTCTGTGTGAGACGGCAAATGGGTTAGTTAGAAGGACAAAGCCTGCGTTCAGTTGCAATGATGTGGGCCAGCATGACTAAGCCACTTCTTCAGGTTGTACATGTGTGTAAATAAACCATATACCGTAGCCTAAAGACACCACAATCTTTGCTGTGCCTCAGAGCATCAACCCTGGGTAATAGCCTGGAACCCCTAGAATTTTGCAACACTTGGAGATTGGGGTGGCATGCAACAATATATTTTTAAACTGTTGCCTGATATACAGTGGTACCTCTGGTTACGTACTTAATTCGTTCTGGAGGTCCGCTCTTAACCTGAAACTGTTCTTAACCTGAAGCACCACTTTAGCTAATGGGCGTCCCGCTGCTGCCGCACAATTTCTGTTCTCATCCTGAAGCAAAGTTCTTAACCCAAGGTACTATTTCTGGGTTAGCGGAGTCTGTAACCTGAAGTGTCTGTAACCTGAAGCGTATGTAACCCGAGGTTCCACTGTATGTCTGTATCATCATACATTTTACAGTAACTTTTATTTTATTTTTTTTATAAATTTTTATTGGTTTTACAACATTTTTTAGACAATACAAACAAATAAAAAGACAAACAAACATGTATAATTTCATAACCTTTTTTCTATAACCTTCGTTTCTCGGACTTCCCCATACCTCCCCTTTCTGCATCCCTATTTCCAAGATTATTTCAGCAGCTTCTAAACAATTTTATCAAATATGTGTCCTCTTAGTCCTTTCTCTAGCTTAATCTTATGTCACTGTTTCCCTTTTTCTCTCACCACCTCATTTTACAGTAACTTTTATATTAGGGGTGGGTTAATACTTCTGGCTGGTGGACCACATCATTATCTCTCCACCAACACTTCCAGGCTGCCTACCTGTCAATCACCTGGTGTCAAGTGATCCATTTTTGCCTGCTCCACCAACCAGCTGATTGTCATGACTTGCATAGCACAAAAAGGACAGCACACTGACTTTTTTTTTTGCAAGCACCAACGATCAGCTGATAGTTGATTCTGGCAAAGTACTGCGTATACCTTTCTACTGGGCTTTCCAGGCAGAAACCTTATGATGCCAGGTATAGGACAGGTGGCAAAAACAACCTCACAGGCCAAATCAAGAGGGTAGGGGGGCCTAACTAGGCCTGAGGAACAAGGGTTCGCCAATACTATTTAATATTGTACACTGCTTTGAGATTTATTTTAATAACTGGCTTATAAATGCTTTTAAAGAAAATTACTTAAATAAATAATAAACTCATTTCGCAATCCTTACAACAGCAGCCGCCACCCACTAAAGCAAGGCCAAGGTGTTACCTCTTTTATTACAGATTAAGGGCTGAAGCTGAGGGCATGTCAAGTCTCTTATTGCACTCACAGCAGGAGGAAATAGGTTTATTAATAGGTTTGCGGCTTGCTGTCTCAAAGTCACTATATTACCCTAGTTCTTAATCTTAAATTAAGATTAAATTAAGCAACCTGCTATCAATGCCATGGGGTGCTTTAACATGCCAACAAGAGGAAATGTAAATGTAAACGGAAATAATAGCCTGGGTGGCAGGACACAAGGGGCGAGTGAGGATCTTATCAGTGTTCTGAAGGGAGAGATCTGCAAGTGGACTGAACTCATGTGACAATGGAGAGAGGTGTGAAACACACGCACACACACGCACACACGTAGCATAAGAGCAGAATTGGTAGGCAGTGGTTTTGACAGATACAGAAAGCAGACAAGAGGAAGTGGTGAACATAGGAAGCAAGATGAAATGTCACAAGTCATCTTGGCAAGTGTTTCAACAGCCATTGGAAGTGTGGGATGGGATGGAATGAAAATTATCTAGGATATTGTAGACCCTTGAATATTGACATGTTGGTATGCGGACCCTGAGAAGGGAAAGCAGTGAATGGGAGAAATAAGGAGAGTTTCATCTTCCTAGTTCCACATGCAGATTGGAAAGAGTCAGAAAAGTACCTACAATACCAAGCGAAAAGCCTCACCCGTTTATGTGAGCGCAGCATATCCTGGATGGCAACCTAAAGTTTTGCAAACTATTCTGAAAGTTTGTTGTTGTTGTTTAGTAGTTTAGTCGTGTCTGACTCTTCGTGACCCCCTGGACCAGAGCACGCCAGGCACTCCTGTCCTCCACTGCCTCCCGCAGTTTGGTCAAACTCATGCTGGTAGCTTCGAGAACACTATCCAGCCATCTCGTCCTCTGTCGTCCCCTTCTCCTTGTGCCCTCCATCTTTCCCAACATCAGGGTCTTTTCCAGGGAGTCTTCTCTTCTCATGAGGTGGCCAAAGTACTGGAGCCTCAGCTTCACGATCTGTCCTTCCAGTGAGCATTCAGGGCTGATTTCCTTAAGAATGGATAGGTTTGATCTTCTTGCAGTCCATGGGACTCTCAAGAGTCTTCTCCAGCACCATAATTCAAAAGCATCAATTCTTCGGCAATCAGACTTCTTTATCGTCCTGCTCTCACTTCCATACATTCCACTGAATTACTTCCAAATGCAAGTGTTTATTAGTGAAAATGTTTTGAACATAACACTGGAAGTTATGGCTGAGTAAGTTAAGACAGAGAGAGACTCAATTAACATCTACCTTTCTGCCAAATCTCAATCTGCAGTTAACATTCCATACAGGGAAAGTTAGAGAAAGGAAACAGCCAGGCAGTAAAAGCTGAAACTTCATCAAAGTAGCTAAAAATGAAGTGTTTAAGGCACTTCCTCCTCGCCAGCATTATGGCTATTTATTGCACCAAGTGTTTTAAGGTAGCAGACAGCACCTGCTGAATTTTAGGAATAGCCAAGTAGTGGCAGATGGGCAAGAATTCACAGATTTTATTTTGGGCTTACTTCCCAAAAGGGAAAGAGGGCAGCATCAACATTAGCAAGGGAAGCAAAAAGCAAAAGGAGAGAAGAGAAAATTGATGGGTTCAGATTTACTGCCCAACATGTTTCTTAAGAAGAAAAGCCCCACTGGGTGAGATCAAAGGCCATCTCTTCCAGCATCTTGTTGTCACAGTGGCTGACCAGTTGCCTATGGAAAGGACATGAGTTCAGCAGCGCTCTTCCCACCAGTAATTCCCAGTAACTGGTATTCAAAGCCACACTGCGTCTGATGGTGGAGGTAGAACATAGAAACTGGGGCTAGTTGCCATTCATAGACTTATACTCCAGGAGTTAGTCTAACCCTCTTCTAAAGCCATGCAAGTTGGTGGCTACCACTGCATCTTGTGGGAGAAAATTCCCTGCATGGTGTACTTTCTTTCATCTCTCCTGAATCTTCCAACATTCAGCTTCATTAGATAGTTCAAAGTTCTAATATTATGAAGGGGGGAAAACATCTCCCTTTCCACATCCTCAGGGGGGAAATGACAACTGCTTCTGTTTCAAAAGTGCATCCTCCAAGACCTAGTCCACTCACATATGCTGTGAAATGAGAAACCTTATTTCTCTACAGTAAGGAAGCACCAGGCACTGTTTTTCAGGCAATCAGCCCCTCTCAGGATGAACCACTTTGAGCCTCAACTCAATTCTGCTTCCTTGTCTTGAGACAAACCAGACAAGGCACCTGGAGATGGGCCTCGGTGATTTGTTTGCTTCCTATTGAAATGTGGAGATGAAATCAGTTTAGTTCACATTTTAATTAGAATCTAATTTGCATTCCCAGAGAAATAGGCAAAAGCAAACTCAGCTATCTTTCATAATTGCACTTCTCAAAAATGTGCAATGTAGCTGACCAACCAAACATGGTATACAAAAATGTATTTTGCGGGGTGGTGGATATATTTGTGAAAATCACATTAAAACACATTATATTAAGGGAGAATAAATTCTTTGCCAAAATCTGTATGGGCAAAACTGGATATAAATATGCATAGGAGAAATGCACATGAAAGTGCTGATTTTTTTTGAAGATTTCTGCTATATGCATTTATGAACACATTGGATGGAAAACTACACCACAGAATTCTGAAATTGAAAATCTCAAAGGATACTTGTGTTTCAATTTGCATATTGGCTTAAGAAATGAAAATTAAATAACTGCCCATTAAAATGTAAACAAAGTCTGATTTCACCTCCATTCCTACTTTTCAGTAGACAATGGAAAAGGAAGAATCAACAAAAGAGATCTGTTGCTAAGTTATCAGGCCCCTGCATCCAACATATTTACTGTAAGTGGTAAAGCATCACCGCCTGAAGCATAATACGGAACTGTAACATATACATATGCTAAATGCCACTTAAATAAATCAAAGTGCAGAAATAATCCTTTGACTACTTGCACTACCTATTTTATACAAATCTGCATTACTCCTCCATTTGTAAAAATAATCTGGCAAAGCCAAAGACTTTCCCCTTCATGCAGACATCTGCAAAAATGTGCAAATTAGATCACAGAATGTTATGAGACCTGTTAGAACTGGTCATTGCCTTGTTGGATTAGAGACTGGCAATTTGCAGTGTATGTAGCTCAGATCCATAGAGGCTCATGGTGCAACCCAGGCACCACTCAACTTTAGATTTCTGGAACACAGTTCTGAAGAGAAAATAGCTCCTTGCACTGGAGACAGGGATGTATAGAAGGCCCTTGCGAAATGGCACTAGTGCTATCAAAATCATACTACTAGTAGTTGTATCTGTAAACTGCTCATCAACAAAAATCCTCAAATGTTGTGCCTGAATAGGAAGAAGCAGAATACCCGCTATCTTCTCATTTGGTTTGGTGGTAAATCTAAAGAGGAGGCCAGTTTGCATGATTCTCTGACTTTCTTGAATGGCTTTTGCAGGGCATGAAGAACACAAAGAGAAGGTGGGTGGAAATCTTCTTACAGAACTTTGGATCTCAGTTTTGGAAGCTTATACCAAAACAGGGAATATACACTTCAGTCTAAAACAGCCTGAGAACTCAGAAACAGGACACTCTTCCTTCATTTCTCCCCTAAATCTTAATTTACGTGAAATGGGAAGAAATGTGGTGGGGATTTCATTTAACAAAGTACAGCTCTGACAATTCAATCTTCATTCCCACACTCATTCTGCTGTGCTTTTAAACTCCATTTCCCCTCAAAAGAAAATAATCTTAGTAAGCACATCCTTTAGAAAGCAGCTGAATGCTTTATTATCTGACTGCAGATACCTGCTTGGGAGCTGATAAGTGGATTTGTGCAGCTAAGGTATTGATTCCGCTTGGTTAGCAAATGATGGAAAAATGAAAGGAAAAGGTCCAATTTTCTGAAAGTCATGCTGAATAAAAACCTCACTGGGTCAAACTGTACACTGAGCATCGTGTGACTTTTCAAGAATATATATGTTTAAATTTGCTTAATGTGAAGAAGCACATGCGTATTCAAAATGAGTAAGCATATGGTTCCACATCTGTACTGCATTAGGGGCGAATCAAAGATTTTATATTGTATGTTACACTTGCAACCTATTAATAGGAATAGCAGATTCTGATATATTGCTTAGATTAGGAGGAGTTTTGTGGCCTAAGGGGTGCTGGAATAAACAGTTCATTGCAGCTGAATCTAATTCCGGTTTTAAATGAGAAGAATGAAAAGGCAGAGAAGAGGCACATTAGAAAAAGGCTGTGATTCATTGCTGTCTGTCCCATATATAAAGCCTCATTGTATGGTGCACACATCTTTACTCAATATATATATTCCAATCTATCAGCCTATTAAATAATAAAAAAACTGAATGTCAGGTACAACAGAGAAAGCTGCTGTAGGCTCTCTCCGCATATTCCATACTTGCTTGATCTTCCTTAAGGGATTGTCTTCTCAGATCACATCATAGCTGGCCATAAGGTTCAAGCACATTTAAACATATTTCCCCGAAATGTAATAAAAGCATTCCTGTGGTGTGCGTGCAGAGGTATTGAATATAACCTAACACTAGTGGGAATTGCAGGAGTGCAGAGCATCCTTTAGCTCATGTCCCAATTGAGATCAAGGAAAGCAGAGTCAGACCAAAATCGAGAGCCTATGAAACTTATGATGGAGTTCATCGGAGTGATTTCTCAACATCTGTCTCTAGCCAACAAAGTCTTCCACCCATCCCAGTCTCCCCGAGTCCTTTGGTTTGCACATCTGCTAGTATGATCACATTTGCAACAGCTGCATCCATTCCATGCAAGTTTAGGAAATAAGCAGCTGTCCATATATATGGACCTCTATATATTGAATTCCGTGCCATCACAAGCCAAACACTGCAAGGAGACTCTAGCAGCATCCCTGTGCAACCAGGACTGGAGGCATCCCAGCAGTCACAACTTCTACCATAATTCTACCTGGATTCCAAAAATCACACTTGCATGTGGTTGACAAACAATATATGGTTTAATAAAGCAAATAGCACAAGGAAGCTTGCAAGTGCCTAGCCACCCGAGTATCTGCCAAGGTCAGATTGTTTTTACTGCTGCCAATATTCTTTCTATTCCATGTTTTGCTGCTATTGTGGTTTTAAGGTTGTTTCAATAGCAAGCCTGAACAGGTCCAGCAGCATATATGAGCTAGGCAAAGGGAGGGCAACCTGTTGTTGGACACGGCCAGCAAGGCCAATGATCAGAGATGACGGGAGTTGTAGTCCAGCAACATCTGAAGGGCCACAGGATACCCAGCCCTGGCCTACATAACTTTGTGTATCTTCTATTCAGATTTTGGGTTAAAAATAATAATGAGGCGCTGGCACTGATATTTGATAACAGTGCTGTGAATGCCAGGACAAAATGGCTGCCATGGACAAGAAAAAAGTGACAGTACTGATTCAATCATTAATTCATAATTTTATCTATATGCCACCATCCCATAGTTAAAACCATGCTCAAGGTAGCTTACAACATGTAAAACACGCACACAAACATAATTACAAACATAACAAAGGTAGTCATGAGTACCATTTTTTTTAAAAAAAGCACTGTGGAAATGTATTTGGTACAAGAAAGCTGAATTCCACATCTACTTCCATTTCCATGCACTTTTGGGGTATCTTTTTATATACAGAGAATTGTATAAAAGTCGGGAAAGGAGGGAGTGCTGGGCAGGTCAGGGATGTGAACAGAATGAAAGGGTATGAAATGATTAATAATAATAATAATGAATTATTGTATTTTAATATTTTGTTGGAAGCCATCCAGAGTGGCTGGGGAAACCCAGCCAGATGGGCAGCGTATAAATAAATTAATAATAATAATAATAATAATAATAATAATAATAATAATACGGATGAAGTAAGGAATGTACAAGGATAATGCCTGCCAAATTTGGGGCCCACCACAGACACAGTGGCTGCCCTGAATCTTGTGGAAACTGCTTATACACACTGACTCAACAATCTATCCATAATCACCTTGGAAGCCTGCTTTGCTTGTAAAAGGTGTTCTGGACTAAAGATGTAAGAGAGAGAACCAAGGGATGCTTGGGGAAAATGCAGCACTTTGCTAAAACTCACAACAATGTACATTAGTAAAAGATAAGATAGGTCTGGGAAACACTGAGTAATGCTTAACAAGTTAACATTGTTCTGCCTTTTTATGTTTCTAATTCATATGAGTGAGCTAGACAGATAAACCAGATGCAAATATGCTCTGTTTGCCGGTGTAGAAAACTGAAGGGGGTATTTAACAACAGAGCAGCAATGAAAAAGTAGTGCAATGAAATCCCGAATCTTCTTCCTATTAAAACCTTCTCCAAGACATGGTGAACCAATGGACTTAGCAGCAGAGGCATTTTTTTCTTCTTGAAATAAATCTGGCTTCACCGTTCAAATATATAAATAATTGTTAGAATGTCAATGGATTGGAAAAAGAAAGAAGTGAAGGCTCATTCTTGATCTCACATGGGTGACGGAAGGCGTAGCATGTGAATACACCCAAAGATAATTGTGGTAGGTGGGTGTGGAGAGAGAGGGAGAGAGAGAGAATCACTTGTCTAAAAATATATTTTAAACTACCCTGTAATATTCAGATGAAAGGCATAGCATAGGAATTTAATAAATAAAATAATAACAATAATAATAATAAAATCTTACAACTCTCTGCTGGTAACATTAATCAAATTAAATCTTAAAAACGTAAGGTCTACCCTTACTAACTACAACATTACTATTTGCCTTTGAAACACTTACATGAAAGAACGGAACACAGCTGCTTAAAGTTCCACCTCTTACTACATGGATGTTTGCAACCAATTAGCACTGTGAGTTGTTCAACTTAACCAAAAACCAGTGTAATTCTTTCCTAATGTGACTCCTTTTACAGAATGCCACCTCTCTTATTTGGCTGGGATGTTTCTCTTTTGATCTAGACATATAATAGTGAATTATGTTGGCTCAAATATTGTTTACACTATGAGTGATCCAAACCCCAGATGTGTGTAAACAAATGGAATGGGTTTATTTAGTTGCCTTCTTCATCCTCTATTATAACTGAGAAATGATTAAGCTGATCCAGATGTGCTGTTCTAATTCATCCCACCCACTGCTGCCAAGGAGTGCCGTACCCAACAGATTCCAGAATATGAACCTCCTAGGAGCCTTTGATGTTAGATTTCTCCTCTATCGCAGATATAAAGATTTGTAGGTTTCTTCCTCCTGCACTTATGTATCCTGAAATCTTCTAGAAAAACAAACCACATTTCCCCACCTAAAAATGCTTCTGGTCCAACAGAAGCATAAATTTTGATCTGGGGGTTGGAATCAACTGGTCAAAACGGTTTGATCACACAAATCATACTCTCACCCAAGTCTTATTAATGGGTTAGAGGGGTTCTGAGCAAGGATGCCTTTAGAAAAAGCTCACTGGCAGTTATCCCCACTATGCTTTGGACAAATCTGATTACTATATTATAGGAATCCCATACATCTGGCCGATTTACATAGAATCAAAGAATTGTAGAATTGGAAAGGATCTCACAGGTCATATAGTCTAACCTCCTGCAACGCAGAAATATATATTGCTATATATTGAGCTATACAGTCATACCTCTGGTTGCAAACGTGATCCGTGTGTGATGTCATTTTGTAGTTCTGTGCATGCGCGAGCGCCAAAACCCAGAAGTTACCCATTCCGGTACTTCCGGGTTTGGCGTGGTCTGCAACTTGAAAATGCACAACCCGCAGCATTTGTAACTTGAGGTATGACTGTATATTGATTGAAAGAAAGCTGATTGCCGAAGAATTGATGCTTTTGAATTATGGTGCTGGAGGAGACTCTTGAGAATCCCATGGACTGCAAGAAGATCAAACCTCTCCATTCTTAAGGAAATCATCCCTGAGTGCTCACTGGAAGGACAGATCCTGAAGCTGAGGCTCCAATACTTTGGCCACCTCATGAGAAGAGAAGACTCCCTGGAAAAGACCCTGATGTTGGGAAAGATGGAGGGCACAAGGAGAAGGGGACGACAGAGGACAAGATGGTTGGACAGTGTTCTCGAAGCTACCAACATGAGTTTGACCAACTGTGGGAGGCAGTGGAAGACAGGAGTGCCTGGCATGCTCTGGTCCATGGGGTCACGAAGAGTCGGACATGACTAAACGACTAAACAACAACAACAACAATATATTGAGCTGAATTGGCCTGTGAACTATATCTGCCTGCCAAAGATTACAAAAGGAGGAGATTGCTGTGCCATAAGGCTACTACTGTTACCATGAGTCACAATTAGGAGGCTTAAAATGACAACATTTCAATTTGAATATATCAAAGTCCAGGTAGTCAGACCTTATGGTCAATCTTGTTCCATTCAACTTTGCTTCCCCTAATGAAATCCAAAATGGCATTTCACTGGCTCCTAATACCCTGGATCAACTCTCAGAAATAAATCTGAAAACATTAACTGTACTTTCTTGCTCAAACGTGAAACTAAAATCAAATCTATGAATAAATCCAATCTTCGTTTACAGATTTTGTAACAGCAAAATTACTCTTACTCCATTCCCTTGCTCCTCCCGATTTGTTGAGCCTGAATTAAACATCATCATCTTTCAAAGCTGTTTAATGAAAATGGCATTGTATATCTCTTAATCTATGTGAATTATGATCACTTCCTGCAGTCTTGCTGTTAAAGAGGCTTGCCTCCTCAAAAAGATAGCTTTGTTATTATAAGAGATTACCATTTAGAGAAAGATGAATTTACATTATGGTGCTATTTTCTTGGATTAAAAACAAAATCTGTTTTTCGTTTATATAAATGAGGCAGCAAAATTTCACACTTGTTCAACTTAATCAAAAAGTAGAGCTGACAGAAGTGTCATTTCAGGAAATAAGACTGAGTCTTATTATGGTCTGAAGGCACATGAGGCTGAAGCTAAGAAGGTCTGGCTGGAAGACTGCTTCGGAGCTACACATAAGTTGTCTTGTGTACCATGAAGGAAAGAAGGTGGGATCTAAAATGCATGAAAAATAAATAATTGCAAGGCAGGTTTTTATTCTTCCAAATATATAATATATAAAATTATATTATATATTGTATATTATATACACACACACACACACAAATATATAAAAGTTACTCTGCTGTTCTACTGTTTGCACGTGCTTCTTATTCTTCCACTGTGGAAACATGTACTGTGCTGAAACCAATAAATAAACATTTTTTTAAAAAAATAAATCATTTTGCAGTCTTTACTGCCCCCCCAAGTCCTGGTGGGCCTTGCCCAAGGACCAAACTGGGCCTGAAGGTGAAAGCAGAAAAATTCACAAAGAAGAATTTAATAACCACAGAGCCAATTAATACCATTTTGTTCTTGACAGATTCCTAGTATAAAAAAGGAGCTGATGCTGGAAGTAAGGGACCATCAAACTGGAGTGAAAACAGACCATTCATCTGAAAACTAGGAGCCTGGTGGTTTTGTTCTGTTTTCCCTCAACATCAGAGCAGCAGTTCAAAGCACTGACTAAAAAGCATGAAGGGAGGGAGAGAAATTAAGGCCCCATCTGCACCATATATTTAAAGTAGTATCATACCACTTTAAACAATCCTGGGAACTGTAGTTTGTTATAAGAGTGCTGAGAGTTGTTAGGAGAACTCCTGTTCCCCTCACAGAGGTGCAATTCACAGATTTCTCTGTGAAGAGGGGTTGTTAAACCACTCAGAGAAGTGTAGCTCTGTGAGGGGAAACAGGAGAAAATGGCACAAGACTACTTTAAATGCATACCCTCCAACATTTCCCTGATGAGAATTGGGACGTCCTATTCCATAATAATATTATGAATATTTTATATATATATATATATATATATATATATATATATATATATATATATATATATGCTTTCGTAGATTTTCACGGGTACAGGAATGCAGGTTTTGGTGTCTTCGGGTGTCTTCCCGTGTAAGAGTTGGGGTGTCTAGGCGACGTTTCGACGAGGTCTCACTCGTCATCTTCAGGCTGGTGCTTTCGGCTTCTTGTTACTGGAACAGAGCAGGATCTCAGTGTTTGAGTTCCTATAAATACTGTTGAGGGGGTGTGGTGTATAGCCTCCAACGTTCTGGGCAGAGAGGAAGTTCCCAGGTTAGTGTGCCTTTTCTTCTTTTGTTCATTAATTACTTGAGGGATATCTTGAGTGATTTCTTGAGTGATATTCTGAGTACCACTTAGGAGGGTCATTAGGTGTTAGCAACTAATCCACACCTAATGACCCTCCTAAGTGGTACTCAGAATATCACTCAAGAAATCACTCAAGATATCCCTCAAGTAATTAATGAACAAAAGAAGAAAAGGCACACTAACCTGGGAACTTCCTCTCTGCCCAGAACGTTGGAGGCTATACACCACACCCCCTCAACAGTATTTATAGGAACTCAAACACTGAGATCCTGCTCTGTTCCAGTAACAAGAAGCCGAAAGCACCAGCCTGAAGATGACGAGTGAGACCTCGTCGAAACGTCGCCTAGACACCCCAACTCTTACACGGGAAGACACCCGAAGACACCAAAACCTGCATATATATATATATATATATATATATATATATATATATATATATATATATTATTTATACCCTGCTCATCTGAAGGGGTTGCCCCACACACTCTAGGTGGCTTCAAACATATATAAAGCATAATAAAACATAAAAAAACCACAAAACCTTCACATGGCCGGGGGGGGGGGGGTCGCATAGCTCCATACTCTCCAACATTTCTCTGATGAAAATAGGGACATCCTGAGGAAAAGTGGGACATTCCAGGTTTCTGTAAATCCAGGACTGTCTCTGGACACTTGGAGGGTCTGTTAGAGTAGCTGGTGGTGCAATTCAGGGGTCACCAACAGGGCGCCCACAGGCACCCAGTGTGCCCGCCATTACCTCCTATGGCGTCTGTGTCTTCCTAAGGTTATATAGCTACTTATCTCCTTGTGTTGGAGGTCACATAACTCCATACACCCCAACATTTTCCCAACGAAAACAGGGACATCTTAAGGGAAAGTGGGAAATCAGAAACCAGGTCGGCTTCTGTAAATCCAGGACTGCCCCTGGAAAATAAGGGCACTTGGAGGGTCTGTAAATGTATTGGGCAGATGGGGCATAAATCTGCACCTCTTATTAATTTCACCTCATGAGGATGAGATACTCAGCGAATGTTTTCATTTCCTTATGTTTTAAATGTTGTACACTGTATGTTTTGGGGGGACATAAGTGGAAAGCAGGGTACAATATTTAAAAATTAATAAATAAATGGCAGAACTGCAGAACTAAATGCTCCTGCTTGAAGATTGCATTGATCTGTGAGTCAGTGCTGTACTGCTGAAGGAAAATTCATGCTACGGTATATCTATTAGAAAGATGATTTCCAAGAGAGTGAACAAGGCTGACTGGAATCCAGGGGAGAGTTGTTTCCTGAAATCATGAACGTTATTCTGTTTTCCTCCAAAGGAAATGACATATTTGATATTTTTTCTAACACCAGCAAGTGTGCAGCAGTGAATTTATCACTGGGATTATAAGGAAAGGAAGACATGGGGAACAAAGGACTTTGCCCATTTCTGTTTTTGATTTAAAGCAAAAGTGTAGCTAGTGACAAATCTCAATGTTATAGAATCTGGTCTAAAATTTGTATCAGTGATAAGGTGCTAGACTGATAGGCCAACTTGTATTTGAGGTTACTGTGAAGTTTTTGTGTCTATATATTACCAATGCAGATTAATTTGCAACTATAGGAAATACTTGTTAAATGGTCATCCTTGCTATTCAGCTCAACTCACCTTCACTGTGAATAACTAGCTTCTTTACACCAAGATCAAAAATATAGACAGTTTACGTTGCTTCATATTCTTCATATTCAGACAGATTCACAACCACACCCATGCCAGTGCAAGAAAAAGAACAAATTTGTCATTTCCTTTTGGAAGAGGGTAAACACTCATAGTATTTCAGTAAATATTCCAATCGTGTTCCAGCCCTTTTCCAAGAACGGAAAGCAGTTTCCATCCCTGCAACAGCTATCCTGCAGTGAATAAAAGCAATGTCACAGGAAACTGGGCTTTGACTGGTTCATGCTGCCTTTAAATACTTGCAGAACAAAGGTAGGGAACCTATGACCCTCCAAATGCTATTGGACTACAACACCCATCTTCCTTGACCTGACCACTGGATATGCTGGTTGGGGCTGATGGGACTCAGACTCCAACAACAATTGGCGGGCCACAGGCTTCCTATCCCTGCTCTAAAAGAATTTCAATTCTTTAGCATCATAGAAAGACTTCTGTTAAAGCTGAGCCAATAAGGTGCTGAGAAACTGGTGGCATGGAAGAAACTGCTTGACCTCTTTTGCTGAAGATGCAACCTGGAACCTTCACATGTGCTAAAACCCCTTCCCTACAAACTAAATTTATTGCGACTGTGCTATACAAAGATTAGTCTTCCATTATCTTTTTAAGTATAACCATTCTGAAAGGAGAAAGCATGTTTTGGGGAATAATCATTTGTCTCTTATCTTTTTCCAATAGTGAGCACACATTTCTCAGTGTGTTAAGCATATATACACATGATTCCCATTGCAAATCTTTTTTAATTTGTTTACCAGCTTCTTTCCAAAGGATGCTGGTCATCACTGGTCCATATTCAGTGTACTAATGGACCTGCATGTTATTGTGCAGGTAGTTAGGCTATGGTGAAGGCTATGGTGAATCCTTTCCTATTCTGCAAAACAGGCTTAAATGAGGAATACCACTTTTTCCACATCTGTATTTCTTTGGGTGGGGAAACACAGAAGGTGCACAACAAACTTTTTGGAAGCCATGTTCAGAATACTTAATGGTTAGTGCAGATACTAGGTTTTCACTCTGGAAAATGAAAATTACCTATTTGATGTGTTGCTGCATCTCTGAAAACATTTTGAACTATGAAAGGGCATCAAAATGTGAGAACTTGGTGTGTTTTCCTTCCCCCAATTACTCCACAGTGATAAACTACATGGTTTCAGCTTTGCAGCTTGCATTAGTATCACAGATAAAGACTAGGCAAATTGTGTCTCACTCCAGTGATACAACACAACACTATTAAAACAGAAAAACTGCCAATTTTCCTGACCTCTCCTCCAAAACCGTCTCCTCACACTTTTTGTAGGCAGATCTGAAAGGGGGGGGGGAATAAACTGTATCAACATTTTCATTATTTCAACCTCAGAAAGACTCTCCAATTACAGTCCATTCCCTCCACTACAGTAAACAATGAATTATGTCATAACCATAGGTGGTACAGAGGATAAAACAACATTTTTATGCTATGAGAACATGTGTCTGCTCTGCATAATTGATTCATACCAGACTTTAGATTAAAAAATGAATTTTGTGACCCAGTGGCCCAAAGATTTTGTCAGATGGGGTTTTTTTAAGGGGAGGGGGGTTACATGTGTAATACTGGTACTTTATGGACAACCAGGTAATCATACTTTTTTTAAAAAAAATGTGTGAACATCAATCCAATATAAACACTCAATAGGTAAGGGTAACAATAATGGAATATTTGCATCCTTGCTTTGTTGAGGGATCATTATTAAGAAATGTGTCAGATTCAAAGTTCATCCTATTACAGAATCGTTTCCTCTCAGTCCTTCTCTAGTTGAGTATAGTTACCTGGATTCAAAAACAAAAACAAAAAACGTAGTTTGGATGGGAATGACCATCCAATTGAACAGAATTCAATATCAATACTGATGGCCTCTGATCCAGCAAATAATATCCATGTGAACCCTTGAAACCTTACTGAATCAGGGCATTTGTGTAGAAAAGTAACAAACAGTGAATGACAGACAAATAATACAGTTTCTTAGCACTTACATGTTGTTACCGAGCCTCCCCCCCCCTTAGAGATGAATAATATTAACCATTTTATTCACAATAGATCACAATAGATGGCACCACACCCACAAATTCAGACTTTTAAGCACACTAAAAGTCAGCAGCAGCAGTTTCAAAAACTGCAAAATTTACAGCTCTTTTCCCTCCCACCCCACCATAGCAGATGCCTAGCTCCTGACATATCCTACATGCCACATATTCAAAACAAGTGCCTTTAAGGAGGGGGGAGGCCTCATCTGTTCTGGGCAAAAGAGGTTTTCATGTAAGACTACAGCATACATATGCTGTGAGCAACAGTGAATTCCCAGCTTGCTTTTAGGAATGCATAAACATACCATGTTTAATCCAAACTTTACTTTCCCCAGTGACAAGATGTAGGACCCGTTCCAAAGTCCAGTGGAATCAGTGGAAACACACCGTTTGGAAGACAGCCAGAAGCCTCCACCTAAACTCACTGACTCTGAGCCTGATTTCCTCAGGGAACATGTTTGCTTCCTCCTATGACCTGGTTAGAGTTCATATGCTGAATCTGCCATTGAGCTTTACAGCAATTAATGTGCCTCTTTAGACAAGGTTCTGACACCTGAACTTAAAAGCTGTCCAACAACCCATCTGTACTTCTCCTATAAATCAGTCACATCCCTGCAGTTTTTGATAAAGCATATGCAACTGTAGCCAACGCTTCATGAATATACATGTTGTTGCATGATCCCCATTTGAGCCTTAAGGTATAACTTTGAGATGATGGGCATTTGGTTCCCATTTAACAGACTGTTAAAGTTAATTAGATTAATACCGCACCCATTCTGTTAAGTCTTCCCTGTGTGGGATAACAAGCCTCATATAATGAACATGCTTAAGTTTAATAAATGCATGGCGGGGTTAATGCCATAGAGTAACCTGTCCTGCCAGGCTTAGCTAGGTCACTCCCCCTCTCCTTGGGAGGAAGGTCATCAGGCCTATTGTTGTACTTCAGTGCGTAAAGAGGTCTGAGCTGGTTACTCAAAGCTCAGGCTGCATGGCTCTTACAAGCCATTCTTGTGTTCCTATACCAATAAATTAGGAACTTTCACCACCAAAACAAAGCCAAGTTTTACTGCCTGCATTTTTTGACTGATGTCAATGAACCTGACTTTTGGAGAGTTTGTAAATAAACCATTTTTAACTTACCAAATTGTGGTCTTTTCTATGCTAAAGGAAAGGGGAAGTTTGGGAACCCACAAGGGCACCTTTTAAACGTCTAACATCCTATATTGCCATGTAATACTTTGCTGCATATTTTGTGATTTTAAAACTATGGGGATTCTTTCACCAAAGAGTACTTGACCCAAACCTGGATCTTGGCATCCAGGGAATTCTTTTTTTTATCTCAATTCACCTTGCCACTAACACCATGTTCATCTGCAAGGCCAGCAAAATAAGGTCAGATTCAGAGACATACCTATTTACCTAAAAAGCACATTTTATTTATTTATTTATTTTAAAATAATATTTATTAATTTTTCAACAGTTTAAACACAACGCTACAGAAAACAAAAAAAACAACAACAAACAAACACCAATACAAGTAGAAATGTTATAAGGAATTAAGTATAGATAGATTAATAGAGTATTAAAGGGAAAAATAAGGTTAGAATGTGTTAAGATAATTATAGGATAGAAAACAGAGGAAGATGGAAAGGAATTGCTGAAACAATTAATAGAAGTGGAATACAAAAAGGGAGGTGTGAGGAGGTCGTGGAAATAAGTGAATGAAAGATAAGATATTGAAATTGGATTGTGCTTTAAATGGTTTTTGTTTTGTTTTGTTAGTTGTTTGTGTTAGTGTTTTGTAGTGTTTTTTGTATTGTATTGTATTGTTGTATTGTTTTCTAAAAAGCACATTTTATATCTTTGACTGCTATATTTCCTCCCCTGTCTTTCCCATTTCCTCTTTGGTTTTTACATGTACTGTAAGTATTTGCTGCTGCAAATAACCATATTAAGGTTATTGCAGTCATATATGGATGTGCTTCCTTAACACCTCTTAGCTGGGGATTTAGTTCTCTAGGCCAGTGTTTCCCAACCGGTGTTCCCCGGCACACGAGTGTGCCGTGAGACACCGGCTGGTGTGCCGCGAGATGCCTGGAGGGAGGCGGGCGAGTCGGGCGGCGAGAGGCGGGGCGGGGGCGGCGAGGAGAGGCCGCGCCTCCTGCTGCTGCCTGGCGCTCCTCCTCGCAGCCGGCAGCGCTGCCTGGGCGCCTCCGCGCGACTCTGTCTCGCTGGGTTTGGTCTCCCAGCAGAGACGGGTCACACGCGCCCCTCCCTCCCTCCCTCAGCCTGCGCGGAGGCGGATTGAGCGCAGCTGAGAGGAGCTGCCGAGGGAAAAAACGTTCACTTTTGTGCGTCCCTCCCGGCGTGACGCTGCGCGCTGACGTCACGGGGCGGGGCTTTAATGGTGGTGTGCCGCGAGATTTTTTTTTAGTACACAGGTGTGCCGTTGCCCAAAAACGTTTGGGAAACACTGCTCTAGGCCACTTGAGTTTAACACACCTATTTTATGAAATGGGAGGTTTTTTCCTGCATATGCTACGTATCTTAGAATAGCAACAAGAGGCCGATTCTTACTGTCCCAGGAGCAGAGAGGATGCATAAAAACGGCCATAAAAACTAACTTTTAAAAGTATAAAGCAAATGCAGAACTACATCTTGAACTGATTATACTACAGACACAGACCTGTCAACTCATCCTTTCCAGTCACATCTTCACCTGATCATATGCCGTACATATGTGGCCTCTGTAAAGGCAATGAGTTGGCTATGCCGTGGGAGAATCTTAGGTTCAAAGCAAATTTCATTCTCTTCTGTCTCAATTTAGCTGCTGTTCTTATTCTTATTGGCTGTGCCATTACAAAACCAGTATCAACATGTATCCAATTTGAAACCTTTTGAGCTTAAAATGTGACTTCCAATGGATCTTAAATCTCTATCTAAGCATCACTGACATGATTTCAACAGAAACCAATTAGAACAACAATGTTAGTCAGGTCTGAAAATCAGGTCTGAATCCCATGGATATCCTCCCCTTTCCTCTTAAATCAGTGGACATAATCCCTATTGACAACAGCAGCCACTCTTGCATGGGTAAATGTTTCCATGACTTGAAGAGGACAGGAGACTTCGTAGAATTAGGACCTTCTCATCCACTGCTTTGCTTTTGGTTCTAAAATAGGCCTGTACAGCCTGTGGTCCAACAAACAGACCACTAGCCAGGTATGGTGGCCCATCAAGGACTCTAACTCTGCCTCCCTCTCCTTTTTTGCTGCCTATCTATCTGGGACTACAAAAGCTATACATGCTGGCAGGTTGCGTTCAGCTTGGCCAGTCACATGTCGTGCAGCTAGAAGCTAATCCCAGCATGTCCAGATAGCTCCATCTGCTGCGTGGAGCTCCCCCACCCCTCGTCTAGTACAGAAGTAGCCTCCTCCATATTGGAGGACCTTGCCTCTTCACCCGAGCCAAGGAAGAGCAGGCCTGTTAGATTCAAGAGGGAGAGGCTCAACAAAGGGGCTCAGCTCCAAGGCGGAGATTCGTCAAGGAAGGCCCCTTCCTCCACTTTGTCTTTCTGATAGGAGTCTTTGGGGAGGGCCATGACAGCAAGGAACTATTTATGCCAACCTGGTAAACGTTCAGGGTTTTTCTCCTGCAATATTTAGTCACAGATTTCACTGTTGGAAGACTCGTCCTGTAAGCACTTATCTTCTACAATGCATGCATGAAACATCTAGGACATGGCTGTTATGAAACGCTTCATTACCGTGTGCAGATAGTCAGACATAAAACTATATATCATGAATCTATATATCATAAAATGAAGCCCAAAGAACATGTGTCTTAGACTCAGGTGTCTCTTACAGGCTACCTTTGGCCCCTGCCTGTGCCTTTAACATTCATGTCCATTGCTCCGCCCACTTTTGCCTCTGGCCCCACCCACCATTGGCATGTGAAGAAGAAGAAGAAGAGGAGGAGTTTGGATTTGATATCCCGCCTTTCACTCCCTTTAAGGCGTCTCAAAGCGGCTAACATTCTCTTTTCCCTTCCTCCCCCACAACAAACACTCTGTGAGGTGAGTGGGGCTGAGAGACTTCAGAGAAGTGTGACTGGCCCAAGGTCACCCAGCAGCTGCAGGTGGAGGAGCGGAGACGCGAACCCGGTTCCCCAGAATACGAGACTACCGCTCTTAACCACTACACCACACTGGCTCTCTCTTGTGGGCTCCCAAAAGTTGCCCAGAAGGAAATACAGGCCTGGGGCTTAAAAATGGTTAACCGTCATTATAATCAGTGATATGTGTACACCTGAGGAATAATAATGTGTGATCTGAAATAATTTCCAAGGCTCCCTTTGCTTTCCTAAGTGGCCATAGATTTGACAGCAGATAGCAGGGATTCCCCCCCCCCAAGTTATAAATAGGTTGTGTGCATAATGCTAATGTAAATTGTTGAGAAATATGTATGTGCATTTAGTATTAAATATGTACTGTTCCATTTCTGCAGTAAACAAACTGGAATTGCTTGCCTCTAGGTAGAGTATGACAGAAACCCAGAAATGGTCAACAGCTCCTTTTAGAGCGCATTTGTGTGTTGCCAGATGGGAGGGGAGGTCATGTTGCTAGTTTCTGTTGTATCTTCTTTTTAAAAAGCTACCTGCCTCACAAGCATGTGATGTGCCCAGATAGAACAGGGGTGCTACCCTACCCCAAAATGTATGCTTTTCTTCCCCTATCATTTATTTCAATGCCTGACCATTGCTGAAGGTGCAGGAACAGATTCAGAAAAGGGGAGGGGAGTAGTTATATTAATCCTGAAGCAAATACCTGAAAAATAAGTTGTACTGGGTTTTCATGAGATGTGCTGTAGGCAGCAACACGACTGGTTTCGGCATGTTCAAATCAAAGAAGGAAAGCACAACTTAGATGAGCTTCAGATCACAAAAGATCATCATCATCATCATCATCATCATCATCATCATCATCAGGGCTTTTTTCAGCCGGAACTCATTGGAACTAAGTTCCTGCACCTCTCAGGTGGGTGCCATTGCCATTACAGTGGTACCTCGTGTTACGGACAGGATCCGTTCCAGAGGTCCATCCGTAACGTGAAATGCCTGCAACTTGAAGCTCTGTGTCTGCGCAGGTGCGTGGCACGATTTGGCACTTCTGTGCATGCACAAGCAGTGAAACCCGGAAGTAACCCATTCCTGTACTTCTGGGTTGCCGCGGGACATAAAGCGAAAAGACGCAACATGAAGCGAACGCAACACGAAGTATGACTGTACAAGAGAACAAGGGAGGCGTTCATGGTGAGTTCTGGCACCTCTTTTTCTAGAAAAATAGCAGTGATACTAATACAACAGCCAAACTCAGCTTCCACTTTCCCAAGCTGTTCCTCACATGCATTAGGACTAATTAGGATTTTGGGGAATAATTGAGGCAGCTGATTGCATTCCAGCACTGAATTAACAGGAAAACCCAGCCGTGCAGTGGAAGAAAATAGCGTGGTAAAATATCATTCACAGAGCAATTCTCAAGTGTTAATCGGGACTAAGGTCAGATGAGAATGAATCATTAACACTAGGAGAGAAAGTGAGACTTTATGGAGTTTTGGACAGTCACATAATCCATCGTTTTATAGCTTCCTTCAGTCAAAATCCTAGAACTCTGGTTTACCTCATGAAATTTATTGGCAGCAGGGTGAAGGTTGCAGGAAAAGGAAGTATTGCTTCATATAATGCACAATAAATGTATGGAATCAACTTTTTGCTTATTTAAAAGATCTCTACCCCACCTTTGAGAGTATAGCTCTCCCAAAGCAGTTCACAAAAAAGCCTTCATAAAACTGCATACAAATCACACAAACAATTCACAAAATAGTTGAGCAGCCAATAAAACTCCAAAACCAACATACCAAATGAGCATGGCCTTCAAGGTCTTATTAACAGCCAATACCAAGTCAGCCAAACGTAGCCTCTTGTAAAGGGAATTTCAAAGGTGGGTGTGGAGCTGCCACTAAAAAGGCCCTGCCTCTGGTACCCACCAGTCTAAGAGGTCACAATGGTCAGCCAGAAAACAGGCTCTCTGAAGCTGCAATGTGTTGATGACTGGAAGCAGAGATGACTTTAAAAATGACTTTACAATCCATACAGGATAAGCTGTGTGATGTCTGTTAGTAATAATAGCTGGAAGAAATCTCTGGATGTAGGTTTGGGAACAGAAAGCAGGATATGAGCCAACAGTGTGACGCAGCAGCTAAAAAAGCCAATGCAATTCTGGGCTGCATCAATAGGAGTATAGCATCTAGATCAAGGGAAGTAATAGTGCCACTGTATTCTGCTCTGGTCAGACCTCACCTGGAGTACTGTGTCCAGTTCTGGGCACCACAGTTCAAGAAGGACACTGACAAACTGGAACGTGTCCAGAGGAGGGCAACCAAAATGGTCAAAGGCCTGGAAACGATGCCTTAGGAGGAACGGCTAAGGGAGCTGGGCATGTTTAGCCTGGAGAAGAGGAGGTTAAGGGGTGATATGATAGCCATGTTCAAATATATAAAAGGATGTCACATAGAGGAGGGAGAAAGGTTGTTTTCTGCTGCTCCAGAGAAGCGGACACGGAGCAATGGATCCAAACTACAAGAAAGAAGATTCCACCTAAACATTAGGAAGAACTTCCTGACAGTAAGAGCTGTTCGGCAGTGGAATTTGCTGCCAAGGAGTGTGGTGGAGTCTCCTGCTTTGGAGGTCTTTAAGCAGAGGCTTGAAAACCATTTGTCAGGAGTGCTCTGATGGTGTTTCCTGCTTGGCAGGGGGTTGGACTCGATGGCCCTTGTGGTCTCGTCCAACTCTATGATTCTATGATTCTATAGGGTGTTAGTCTCATACTGTTGAGAGAAGTTACCATCTGCTGCTGGAAGAAAGAATACTATGTGGACTTTTACTTTGATGTGTCAGTGAATTGCCCAGTGCTCTTGTTTGACTCAGCCAAGTTATAAGCAAAAGGAGAAAGCTGTCCGGTATTTGGAATTCGCAAAATATGCAGATGATTACAAGATTAATCTATTTGACTAAGAGTAGCAGAAGAAAGCCTTCTTGTGTACACAAATGTGACTAATGAGATGCCATAATCATCCCTGCCACAAAGAGATTCCAAACTACCTACGCTGGACAATACTAAATGGACTGCTGCATTGCACTTTACCCTGTTGTTTTATTTACAATAATGAGGATATTAGGATTGTCAGCACAGCCATTGTTTATTGATATTTTAGTGACACTGGCTTTTAGCACATGGGAGTTGTGTCTGTGTGGTCTACAGTCATTTAGTCTTAAGATGCAGAGCAGCCAGCCAAATCCCAAACATATCCAGTTGACAGATGAGCTTAGTACTTTGCTCTTTTTTGTTAGCAGTGCTATGTGCTTTTCCCCCAACATGGCATTGAAATGGAAGAATTTACAATGAAATTCTGTGAATGTCTCTTCAGAAGTAAGCCGGTGTCTAGGATTGCAACCACAGTGATCCCTATTAATAACAGAAAATTAAAAATGCTAGAACTTTCCTTCATCACATTGCAGTGGTACCTCTGTTTACAAACTTAATTTGTTCCAGAGGTCCGTTCTTAACCTGAAACTGTTCTTAACCTGAGGTACCACTTTAGCTAATGGGGCCTTGCGCTGCCACTGTGCCGCCGGCGCGCGATTTCTGTTCCCATCCTGAGGTAAAGTTCTTAACCTGAGGTACTATTTCTGGGTTAGCAGAGTCTGTAACCTGAAGTATTTGTAACCTGAGGTACCACTGTATTATCTTTAGTGTTACAATACTCTCCACAAGACTGTCTTGAATTAGAGGAGAAATCACAACTATGTTTTCCTAGATTATTAACCTATGTTAAGTAACCCTTATATTATTCTGTGTTCTGTGTAAAGAGCTCTGATTTTTCCATTTTTAAAAATATGGTCCTCTGTATTCAAGAAAAGACTGTAGCCCATGTGATTTTGTTCCCCCAAGCACATGTTCCCCACAAGCTAGCTGAAACCCTCATCTGCTTCTGGTAGTGTCCTGTTTTATACACAGTATTTGTATCACTGCATGCAAGTGTATGGAAGAAGGAAGCAATTTATGCATCTATTTCCATATAATATGCTCATGTTTTTTTTAAAAAACGACTTTTGTTGTAGAGAACTGAGATGAAAGGCATTCATAGCTTGAGTTCACGCTGTGCTGGTATTCCAATGAGCAGACAGAAGGAAATCTAATTGAGAGCCCACTTCCAGTGGATTCCTCTGGGGCTGCCTGCAGCTAGGGCACTCCCATCGTTGGCTTCCCTGCCTACCTGCTCTCTAACGGGCACTTCATTGATTACAGTTACTTTGTGAAGGACTGAGGTTAGCCACCAGATTGACAAGGCTGGGAAGGAATTTTACCCACAGTTGTGACTGGATCTGGTGATCTGAGGTTTCCCGCCTTCTCCACGCACTTGCTCTTAAACAGTGAAACATGAACAAGTTTTGTCTCAGCTTTTTGTTTTGGGTGTTGGAGGCACCAGGAAGGGTACTTAGTTGGGCTAAGCAGGGGTGGTGGTGCTTGCTTCCCTACTGAAGGGATCTCTTTGAGGAGCCTCAAGAGTCACCTAACACCTCAGCCCCAGATCATGGGTGGTGCAGCTGCTACTCCTCCAGGCTGCATGAGCCTCCCCAGGAGTGGTTTGTGTGTTTGGCAGGGTGGAACACGAACAACACCTCCAACGTTATCCCAGCGGGCGGGATGGAAAGGTGACATCACCCAGCATTTGACTACGCAGTGAAAAGATCCGTGTCCTAGACCACGTCAAACTATAGGAGCCGTAACCTATAAAGTTGTGGCCATTTTGAACATATCTGAGACCTATGTGTCATTATTTACTCCCACATGCCGTGCCCTATGGTGCAATGGGTGCACAATTTTATCTTGTGTTTAAATATTATCTGTATAGGCTTTATTTTGCTATGACAAATCATCTAGGTATTGTGAACTGGGATTCTTCCACTTGAAAAATCATTTCCATAACTTAAAATAGCACCTGAAACTTAACATAGTTATGTTTAGTATCTACACTATCATATATAAAGGTAAAGGTACCCCTGCCCTTACGGGCCAGTCGTGTCCGACTCTGGGGTTGTGCGCCCATCTCGCTTAAGAGGCCGGGAGCCAGCGCTGTCCAAAGAGACTTCCGGGTCACATGGCCAGCGTGACGAAGCTGCTCTGGCGAGCCAGCACCAGCGCAGCACACAGAAACGCCGTTACCTTCCCGCTATAAAGCGGTACCTATTTATCTACTTGCACTTAGGGGTGTTTTTGAACTGCTAGGTGGGCAGGAGCTGGGACTGAACGACGGGAGCTCACCCCGCCGTGGGGATTCGAACCGCTGACCATGCGATCGGCAAGACACACTCACACATAAACATAATGCCTGCCTGCCTGCAAGCATTTTTATGAAAAAAGAAAACCCAAATTATAGACTATGAGGTTTCTGCGTAAAGGCCTTTAAAGTTATAAAAGAGTGCAAACACGTATCCAGGCATCATAAAAATGCAATAAAGGCAGCCTTTGGCTTTTTGTATTTTATATTTCAGTACAAAACTGAGCTTATCTATAACACATGGCCTTAAAATTTGATCCCAAATGATTAGTCAGGCCTTAAACAATGATTCCCCCGCCCCCAATTTAAGGTAGTCTGAACTCTGATTAGGTTGGCAATATCTATGACGGCATCTGGAAGGCATTTTGCTAACAGAAGCACAGCCAAAGTATCACAGGAATGAAACATGTGGACCAAGTGTGCTAACTTCAGCTACGTGACAAAGTCAAGTAACTGCTACCCTGTTGCAGTGAGACCTCAGGCTTCCCTTTGATGTCCACTCCTAAGATTTGGGAGGGGGATGTGCTGCTCACGCTGTATGGATTTATTTTGCAGACTATTATTACAGCCTCAGGTGTATGCCAGGATTTGATTGCCTGTTAAGGATGCTTGAGACCTGTGGCTTGCATTCTAAGAGACATGGTACAAAAGGAGTAACAGGAAAATAAGTGAATTGGGGTACCAACTCGTTTGTATGATTGCATCATGAAGGTATATAGTGGAATTATACCCGACTGCTCTGGGATGGGAGGAACTAAGCTGCACTTGGTCCAGTCAAGGTTTTGCTGTCTTACCTCTCCATCGCATGCAGCCAGGTCTGGCAGCTAATGCAGGGAACCAGTCCTGGCTGGGTGGAGCTCCTGGAGGTTTTGTACCAGCCAAAACAATATGCAGGATCTCATCTTCTCACAGGCCATTCATAACATTTTAAAATGAGCATACTCAGTGGTATTTAGATGTGCCTAATGGAACAGGATCACAGGGTGTGAGTGATTCTAAGCTGCAATGCATATAAAGGTGTCGTCTGCATTTCTCATCCATCATCATAAAATGGGCCTCATGTGCTTTCCTTATGAAGACGGACCACTAAAGGCAATAACTACTATTGGCAATGGTGGCTAGTTGCAACAGTACAGTGGTACCTCGGGTTAAGTACTTAATTCGTTCCGGAGGTCCGTTCTTAACCTGAAACTGTTATTAACCTGAAGCACCACTTTAGCTAATGGGATCTCCCCCTGCTGCCGCGCCGCCGCCGCAAGATTTCTGTTCTGATCCTGAAGCAAAGTTCTTAACCCGAGGTACTATTTATGGGTTAGCGGAGTCTGTAACCTGAAGCGTATGTAACCCAAGGTACCACTGTACTGTCAACACTCAAGTATTATGATTGCCGCCGTCCACCAAAGCTTATTCTGTATTCAACACTCAAGTTTCATTTCAAATGTAAAAAAAAGATGGCAACCTGAAAAAATAGACAATGCACGTTGTCAGAGCTGCCCGAGGTCCCAGCTCACAAAGGACCAACGCCGGTTTGTTGTTATATACAAAAGTCTTTATTGAAGTTCAGTTTCGCTTTCACAGCCGCAGCGTGCAGCTCTACGTCTGAAACTCTAGACCGCTGAAGCTCCGTCTGAATCTCCTCCCCCCAGACACCAGTTTAAGACTCTAGCCTTGCTCCACCTCTTCCTTTGCTCTTTCCTCCTCTGGTTCTGCCTGTCAGCTGGGTCTTCCCCTTCCTAGACTCTTCTGACGCTGAGTCCCCTGAGTCTTCCCCCTGCCTCCGGCGGGCTTTAGGACCTGGTTCCCAATCCGGGTTTTCTGCTGTCCCACGCGCCTGTACATTCGAACTTGGCGCGCGCGCCCAGCCGGCAACCTTCCTCCTGACCGTTACACTGCTCCTGTCACTGCTCCCCCCTTCGGGGAGGCTAGCTGGACCTGACCTCCCCTCCGTTCCCCCACTCTCCGATAGAGGCGTGGTCAGCCCTGACTCATCTTCTCTCCCTGCTGGAGGAGACGCTGGCCCTGACACATGGGACTCTTCCCCCCCACTACGCTCTGGTGGGGAAGCTGGTCCTGATCTCCCGCTGCTGCTTTGGGAGTCCCCGCTGGCCCCTTGTTTCTGGTGTGTCCCCCCTGGGACCCCCCTTGCCCTGACCATCGGCGCCTCCTTCTGGGAATCTTCTGATTCGCTGGAGAAGCTCATGGAATCTCTCGGGTCACTGCCATACTCCCCTACGCTGCCCTCAGATTCTTCCCCTTCGCTCTCCATTTCCTCTCTCCCCTGTGCCTCTGTTTCTGAGCCCCTGACACACGTACTTTTGTAAACCAAGAAAATGTTTAATAAAAATTATTTTTAAAACAAAAAATAAAGCCATCTCCTCTCACCACTCACCTCAGCTGAAGCCATCGCCACTCAGCTGCTGCCACCCCAGAAATTTTGCTGAACATTTTTCTATGTTATGCTTACCCAGAAAGAGAGAAACAGTTCGCCAGTGATGTGTGATTCTGGTGTTGTGTGTGTGTAATAGACAGACAGACAGACAGACAGACAGACAGACAGACAGATAAACAGATAGATTTGTTGAGGTACTATGCTTTGATAATTTAAAAAAAAATGAAACTGGTTTAAAGGTAGTTTTATAAATAAATGAATGTAAAAGCATTCCCTTTTACAGGGGGAGGGGAAATCTGCAAATATTGTTTTACCTTCAGCATGTATTTCTTTTCATCTCTATAAATACTTCAGATTTGGGCCTGCACGATGACGGAAGGGAGATAAATGTTATGTACTTTAAGCAAACGGAGTTGCTTTACTAAATCGGATGGGCATTTGCACGAACCTGAAGACTAATAAACACAGGTACCCCATAAATTGAACTACAGAAGAGCACTTTGAAAGGGATCTTTGTCGTATATTCATGTGTGTTTTTTTACTAAACTCTTAAAAAGGAAATTCCTGCATCAGTTGGGAAAGCAATTAAAAAAGAAACTTGCCATATGCCTTCATTGTATTAGTATTCAATTCACTGTTTTCGGTATTCCAATTTCAGGTCACTGATTACTTCTTTCCCCTAGCATCTGCTTGAACTAGCAGATTTATCATTTTAAAAATATGTATTTTAACAATGATTTATTGTCCTCATAAAGACAATGGGAAAAACAGATCAATCTATGATGGAGAAGAACAATTCGGGTACATCATTTGAAGTTACATCCCTATCATAGGCCAAGATAAACATCCACAGAAGAACTGCAAGACCATATGTAAGAATAATATATGTTTTGGTGAAACCCCCATGCAGTATGGTCAAGGTGCAAACAATAAGCAGCCACACCACTCCATATCTCAAGCACGTTTTAAAATACTATTATTTTTATTTCCTTTTGTGATCATATGGTAACGCTTCACACGTTTGCTACCTTGGCTCTCTCCCTATAAATCAACCAGGCTGTCAACTCTGAGAAGTTTGCTCTCCTCTCTGGGGCATGCTTCGTTTCAATTTGCAAATTGTTTCTGGTAGCAAAGGAGTCGTGCCATTCAACATGTGGTATCCCTGTTGCCATGCAGAGAGATCTTCCTTTGGTTGAAATCTCCTCTTACGACTTCAAGCTGGGGCGGACTAACTTTGTCTGCAAATCCTCTATCAAGACATTTATAGCATTCTTCACCTATATTGCTTTGCACTGGAGTTGAGGCCAGCTCCAGGTTTCGTGGGGTGTGAGCAAAGAAACCATAGTCCACCTACACCATTGAGCCTCAGTCGTGGGAATAGCTTGCATCAGTGGCTGGTAGCATGGAGCAGCCATTTTTATTTCCCACAATGCTCTGGGGTGACACTACATTGGGGGAATATGGGAAAATTTGAAATGGCTGTCTGCAAACTAATGAAAGCAGATGTTCAGAGGCGCTGGGTGCTGAACCTGGGACTGAATGGATTTGTTCCATTGAATTCACTCTACAACTAGGATCTAACACCCCAAAAGTGTGATATTTGAGATTTTTTCCCTTTGAATTGCAGACCTCCTTCCCTCCAGGCCCTGTCACAACCTGATATAAAACTGAGCTTCAGAAGAGGTACAGAGGGCTACTGTTACAAAAAGGCATGCCCAAACAAGGGTTGGGATGGATATTAAGCAAGTCATCAATTACTTGAGGATTTCCTCCAGAAATGTGCATGCAGTTTTGGTGGGGGCAGGGCAAGTTATTTATTCATTTTTATTATTTTTATTTATATCCTGCCTTTCTCCCACAGTGCCTTTCTCTAAGGTGGTCACCTCCTTAAGGAGTGTACCTTAAGGTGTACCAGAGTGACAGAAGAAAGTCTTTTCCTTTCTTTTTAAAATTAACTTTGTAAAACATTTGCTGTAAAATATCTCTCTCTTTGTCAATCGCAGGGGGAGGAGAGAATACCTTCCTTTCTACAGATTCACTACAGGAGGCATTTTGCAAATATAATTTTTTTAAAATTATTTTTAGGTCTAAGCAAAGAGCTTGGATATTTCCCGGCACACAATCCTTTCTTTTTGAGCTTTTAAGAAAGAAAGAAAGAAAGAAAGAAAGAAAGAAAGAAAGAAAGAAACTTACTTTATGGAATTGTGAGTCAGAAAAACAAGTGAGCCTAGACCTAATGAGTCGGACCATAGATTCATCCAATCCAACATCTTGTTTCCAAAGTGTCCACCAAAAATTTCATAAGAAACCCACAGGCAAGAGCAGGGCCATCCCACCCATTAGGCAAAGTGAGGCAACTGCCTCAGATGGCAAGATCCAGAGGGGCAGCAGATCCCAATATAGATATTTATTCTGCTTTTGTTCCTGCTGTCGATCTTCACTCACCCCTTCTTCCCTGGCAGGGAAGGAAGCGTCATTTTGTGGTTTGCCTCAGGTGCCAGAACGTCCTGGGCCAGCCCTGAGCAAGAGACAATGATGTGCCACATGGACTGAAAAGAATGTGGAATAAAGGGAGTGGTGATTGCTTAAACAATTCATTTCAGAAATGAGACAGCTTCAAAGGTCTTATATAGCCTATACTTTTATGTAGAAAACAGTAGGCAAACCCTGAGTATGTTGCCATGTGTGATGAGCACCCATGCACTGAACTGTGGCCTCCTTCCAGCATGTGTACACTGGAAGTATGTGCAGCAAAATAAACACTTGTGTAAGCAGAGCAACCACCTAATGTTTGCCTGATGTTTTGCTAAGCCAACGAAAATGGTGCTAATTGAGTTTCAGTTTTTGTCTGGCAGTGATCTCCCTTCCCTATAAACTTCTCATTGCAAAATATTTCTTGCTTTTTCCAGCAAATCAATGGTAATTCCAATATTAGGTGTGGCTGTTTTCCATTTCTCTAGCTGGAACATCCAAAACTTTGGTATTTATGCCTGGTATTTTTATGACTATCATATGCAACAAATGAAATGAGTCAATATGATACATCTTACAGGAACCGTCCCAAAAAAGGGATGGTGACAGTGAGAGGGAGAGAGGGAGTGGTGGTTGGTTTGCTTGGGGGGGGGGGGACTTTTGGAGGCCAACATCTTTTAAGAAAAAAAATGGAGTTGATTCATGTCTTTATAAATTCCCACTGGGCTTGGCTGTTTTCATGACTAATTTCTTTCACTAACCACAGCTTCACAGCCTCTGACCTTACGACAGCAAGCCGGCTGTAGGAAAACACGGGCCTGATGCGAGAGGGCATGCTTTAGCTCATGCACCAAATCCCTTGTGGCTTGTTAACTATCCTCACAAATACCCCTCGCCAAATGAAGTTGTTAAATTGCTGTGGATGGTGCCTATAACCTGACTTCCATGAAGACTGGGCTGCAAAATGGAAGGAATCGAATTAGATACATTCAACTACTTTAAAAACAGAATATTATGTGCATTCAGACACTTTCACTGTGCATGTGTGATACTGAGGCAGCAAATTCACAAGGGGGAGGGGCGGGTTAAGAATAATGCTATATACCAGTGGTGGGGAATTTCAGGTCTGGGCGTTGAATGCAGCGCTCTTAGCTTTTGTCTCTGGGCCTTGGAGTTCTCCCTAGCCACACACCCCACAGCCCTCACTGGCCTCCTTGGCACACTGGTTCAGTGTTTTTGCATGGCTAAGATGTGTTCCTGAACTCTGATAACCCACTTGCTTGTTTAGATGGAGGACAGAGAGGAGTGTAGGAGTCAGTGTAGAAACTAGCTTACTACAGAAAGGTAAAATTTGCATGTGACCAGAGATGGCAATTGGAATCAGTTCTTAGTTGAAGGCAATCCCACCTAATTTATACTCTCTGAATCAATCTGTGAACTGAAACATAGCTGTCCTTTGAAATTCACACATTTCCGAATTTTGCAATGCAGTTCTCCAGCCAAGTATTGTGTACAAAGGCTGCATATACTATGGTAAAATGCACGTGTTAGTAAAAATTAATATACAAAACCACATTTTATTAGAGGAAGCTGCTTTGCAAGAATGTGTATATTAGGAGAAATTTACGCTCAAGTTCTGAGGACTTTTCATGAGGTGAAATGTAGACAGATGTGGAAATGTGGACAACCAAACTTAAGACTAGAAAGATGAACAACAGAGAATCTGAAATGATGCATTGCCCACTGCTACATGTGGCTCTTGCACGGTTGACTAAAAGGGAATGTAGCCCTCTAGCCCCTTCCCACTATATAATTATAGAGAGACAAATCCTAATTCCCAAGCCTTATGTAGCCAAAGCAGCAGCATCCATCTTTCAGCAGGCTTGAGAAAACAGCAAGGTTTGTAGAAGGACATTTTTTTAAAAGAAAAAAAACACACCATGAGAGTTTGGGGAGGAAACATCTGGGTGGGAACCAGACATTCTCAGTAACTATGGAAGGCTGGTTGGCTGTTGGGGGAACAGAATGGAAATAGAATAGAAATAGAATAGCATGGTGCTACCTAAAAGAGTCCATGGCTGACTGCTGTGAGCAGCCCTGAAAGGAGAACAAAGTCCCTGCGGGATACTTTTCTGCTGTACCTACCAAGTTGGGGTTGAGGAGTGAGGAAGAGAATAGACAGCGTGGCCTTGGTCCTCAGTGTTCTGTCCTGTCTGGCTTCTTCCTTCTGCCTTCTTGTCTAGATTGGGGAATGCAGGAGTCTTAGTGATGCCTTTCCAGATCTTTCTCACCATTCTACCGACAAAACTGTATTGCCACAATGAGTTTGAGCTGAGCTAACTGAGATGCCCCTTCCAAAAGTTTGGAGAATCCACCATTCGCACCTCAAAGCATGGCATATATGCATTGCAAGCCCTAGGGTTGGGTGTGGGTGAAGTTCCTTAGCATGCCTGGTTTTAATTGGTCACACTCTTCCATCCACCAGGGTAGTACATGCAGAAGCTTCTGTGCTTGCCCTCCATGCATGCAAAGAAGGAAGGCTCCTTCATGTCCCAAATTGGTAAGTGTTCTCATGCCAATTACTTCCTACCGCCCATTACATTGCAGGCTTTTGCACTGAAAAATGCCACATATGCAGGAGAAGGCAAATTGCTAAACATTACCTGAGCATAACACCATCTGCTTATAACTAACACCTTTTTGATGGTGCCTTAGAGAAATGCTTCATATCTAGATAATGCTACTTAAAATTGTTTAAAATGGGCACAAGGAATGTGCAAGAGAATAAAACCACAGGCCCAGGAATAAATATTACCTTCTTTCCTGAGGAAACTTTCAGTGCCTTGAGTTATGCCATGTTCTTCTCCCACGGGGACATTTTTTGACAAGGGATTAATTTATTTGTGAGGAAACCAGAACCAGATCTTCTTTAATGTCCTCTCTCTTCCTCATCCCCGTTGGAGCTGAAAGACAGCTGATGCTTTATAGTGTCACCTGGAGGATTTTATATGATTTCTATAGAGCCAAAGCTACTGTGTATGGTGCTTCTTCCACATCTGGATTTTCGGCTAACATTATGGAGGAACTGGTTAAGGAGGCAAATAAACTTCCTACACATTAAGCCTCTGCAGCAGAAACCCCACATAAGAGCTGATAGCAAACATTACAAATATTATCCTAGCTCATTGCAAGATGCTTCTTGGGGTGGATGTAGCTATATTTCCCCATTTTCACCCTGAAATTAAAAGAAGATCCCATTCACAAGCAGCAACACAGAATGGTTCCCCCTGCATGAGATGTGCCCAAAGCAAAGGATGCTGTGATCCCATCGTGCTTTGCCAATGCCACGGTGAAAACTCTTATGCCATGCTACCTTCCCATCTGATGATTTCACATGAACACACACGATCAGTTATGGACGCCTGTTCTGCCACCTGCCATGTCAAAGCCAACCAGCTCCATGACCCACCCAAACTCTACCATTCTCCACCACTTGTCCAGACAAAGATATCATTGGATTCACCCACTGTCTCATGGGTAGGGAACCTTGATCAGCCTGAGGACCACATTCCCTTCTATGTAATCTTCCAAAGGCCATAGGCCAGTGGCAGTGGGCAGGAGCAAAGCAGGTAGGGCAGCATATTCTTCCCTAGCCTCCATCGAGGCAGGCAAGGACCATTATTGGGATTCATAGAATCATAGAATCATAGAGTTGGAAGAGACCACAAGGGCCATCGAGTCCAACCCCCTGCCAAGCAGGAAACACCATCAGAGCACTCCTGACATATGGTTGTCAAGCCTCTGCTTAAAGACCTCCAAAGTAGGAGACTCCACCACACTCCTTGGCAGCAAATTCCACTGCTGAACAGCTCTTACTGTCAGGAAGTTCTTCCTAATGTTTAGGTGGAATCTTCTTTCTTGTAGTTTGGATCCATTGCTCCGTGTCCGCTTCTCTGGAGCAGCAGAAAACAACCTTTCTCCCTCCTCTATGTGGCATCCTTTTATATATTTGAACATGGCTATCATATCACCCCTTAACCTCCTCTTCTCCAGGCTAAACATGCCCAGCTCCCTTAGCCGTTCCTCCTAAGGCATCGTTTCCAGGCCTTTGACCATTTTGGTTGCCCTCCTCTGGACACGTTCCAGTTTGTCAGTGTCCTTCTTGAACTGTGGTGCCCAGAACTGGACACAGTACTCCAGGTGAGGTATTCAAAGAAACATCCTAGCCAAGCAAGGAGTGTGTGAAGCAGGAGGACCAAAGGAGGGGTGTGGCTGGGAAGAGTCCCAGGGACCAGACAGTGAGGCATAGAACCATAGAATAGAATATATATTTTTGCCCAACGTTGGGCTCAAACTCATAGCCTTGAGATTAAGAGACTCATGCTCTACCGACTGAGCTATTCCAGTGCAGGGTCAGATGTTTTCTCTGCGCCTCAGCTTTCCCATTCCTCCGCTATGTGATGACTCTCGATGTTAGACATCACTGTTTATGGCATGTCATCACAGTGCTTGGCATCAATGCTTTCACATGGGGCGCCCCAGGCTATGCTGCCTGTACTGCACTGCTTTCCTTTCACAACAGCATGACCAGTAGAAATCAATCCAGGAATGCTTTCCCCATCACTTTATATGCCAGCTGAGAAAGCTGTGCCTGCACAATTTCTGTTTATTAAACTGTCTAATAAACACACAACAGGCACAGGGAAACTTTACTCGGACACTATCCCCAATTACTCTTTTTTTTCTTTTTTGTTCCTTCTCCTGTTTTTGTCTCTTTGTGTGTTTCCCTTATCAGAACTCATATGGGCGAAGCAATAGTTTTTATTTACTTACTTCATATATGGTCTTCTGTATCATTTTTAATGGGATGCATTCTGCTTTGGAAATTTTTTGTACAGTGGTGCCTCGCAAGATGAAATTAATTCGTTCCGCGATTTTTTCCGTCTAGCGAATTTTTTGTCTTGCGAAGCACGGTGTCAGGAAAGTTTTGGAAAAGCTTCAAAAATCACCAAAGTCTTCAAAAACCTCAAAAAAGCCTACCACACCTCCACAAGTCGCAACTGTATTAACGGTGTTAAGAAAAAGGAAACAAACTTGCAAGACGTTTTCGTCTTGCGAAGCAAGCCCATAGGGAAATTCGTCTTGCGAAGCAGCTCAAAAATCGCAAAACCCTTTCGTCTAGCGAGTTTTCGTCTTGCGAGGCATTCGTCTTGCGGGGCACCACTGTATATGCAATCTAAATAGAAAATGGGGGGGGGGGAGAGAGAAAAGTGAGACTGAAATGGTTAAATGCCTGTTTAAACACTTTATACCTTTAATTACTTGGATCCCATGAAATATTTCATTCAGCTGCAGCTTTTCCCAGGGCAATGGGAGATTATCATCTTCCTTCCATGCTGATGATTTTTTAAAAGCATCAAATTGTAACACTGCGAAGACAAATGCAATCCTTTCAAGAAATTTAATAAAACAAGCGGCTACATTGGGTGGGTGTTATATCTACGTGGGGTTTTGAATCTGAAGCAAACGGCAGCCTCACTTTATCAAGCATCCTACAGAACTGGCAGCACCTGCAGTCTTGAGAGAACATGCATTTTATATTCTCCCCAAAACAGACTGTGGGAAAATAAAAATAGATTATTTCCTCCAACTGTTGGAATACTATTATGAATGTTATACTGGGGGAGCGGGGGACTTAATTGAAGAACAAAGGCATTATATCATCTGCCATTGCAACTGATGAACCCCCTTGCTGAGGAGATAATGAGGTTTCAAGTTTGCATGTGACAGGCTCCACAGAGGAATTCAAGGAATGATCAATGGTAGAGCATCTTCTTCTTTTTTAAAATAATTTTTATTAACTGGCCAATCACATCAAATTAAATCATATCACATAAATTCCGAATTACAAAGCCGAATTTTAATCCGAAGGGGGATTCTAATCATCTTCCTGCTGCTGCGTTAATGTCCCAATCAGTCCCAATCAGTCCAAACAAAGTTCATAGTTCTATCCCATCTTATCTTGCTGTTTCCACATCACATCTTGTTCATATATTTTCTCTTTTTTCTTTATGATCTCTTCTGATAGTCTCCTTAAGCCGATAAACACCAATAGTAGTAATAGTCCTGTGTGAATTTTCCGTTCTTCCAATCCTCAAATCGAGATGGTTTCCATATATCGTCTCCTTCATAGATAACATCACTCTTTCCATCACAGTCTCGTAAAACTGTCGCTCTGAGTCCCACTGAGGAGTTTAACCCACAATAGATAAACAGCTCTATTTCTCTCTTTCTCCTCCCAGACTCAAGACCTCCGACAGAGCTTCCCAATATGGCGACGGCATTTTTAACTGCGTCATTCCCAAGCTCTTATACATTCCTCGCTCTTCTTAAAACATGCTTTGGTTCAAAAGTTTATCTCCACACAGCCTTAAATCCACAGCTTAAGTCCTTAAAACGACATTTCTGACCTATAAGGGGAGGGGATTCTTGTTTAATCACATAGGGAAAGAAGGAACAGTTTCCCCCCCTCCCCCCTCAGTCATTTGCCATACCTTGTCTTGGCGTATCTTCTCATGTTTTATTCTTATCTTGTTTTATCAGAGATCTCTTCTGTTAGCAGTCTTTACTCCCCATTCTTTCTTGAAATATGTGCATTCCTTTCATCCAAATTGTTTCCTTTGAAGTTCTGCATCTAGTGGCACGAATCAGGGACGGCGTCCAGGAGTGCCGAAATCCCACAGGAGGGGTTTGTGCCTAGTGCCCCCACCCCCACAAATTCGGGGGTGGTATAGGGCACAGCAGACAAGGGCCATCCCCCCCCCACAATCCTGGGGGGTTAAGAAGGCTAATTACCCCCATCATAGCCTCCAAATTACCTCGTGTGCGTCGGAGAGATGTTATTGTCAGCCATCTTCCAATGCACCCCCTAGTGGCCCCCCAATGGTAGAGCATCTTCTTTACATGCCAAAGATCTCAGGTTCAATTCTTAGCATCTCCCAGTAGGGCTGGGACTGCCTCCTGCCCGAAACCCTGGAGACTCGCTGTCAGTCAGTGTGGACATAGTATAATTCTGAGTTACTGTTCTGCGGCAGCGATGTCCACATTGCCTCCACATTGCGGCAAGTGCCGTATTTTTCCAGTGCAAGTCAGTAGCTTACAGAGAAGGCCCCAAAAGGTTCCATATGGCTCGGCATGAAAGACGCTTTAGACAAGGGGGAAGCGCAAACATCACAAAAAGCATTAAAAATGTCGACTTTGATATTTCCCTCCCTTTTCTTGTGTTCTGGCTTTCTGTTGTGGTGCCTTTTCCTTTTTCTGGATAAACCCATTTCTACTTGGGGGAGATAAGTGCAGAGGGAGGCATCTCATATGTAAAGATAAAGAAAATGCTGATTTTTACTGAGCCCCAGATTAGTAGGAAAGGACATCAAGATAATGAGCTAATAAAAGAGATGCTGAAAGTGCACATGAAAGGACGTTTACTTGGATCAGCAGAATTATAGAGATTCTTTAATCCTCCTTCTGGGATATATTTATGATGGAAGATCCCAAATTGGCTTTCATTTTCATCCAGGGATGCTGCCAAATTCTTCTCATCTGAATTTCTTCCCAGATTATGGAGTTTGAGATATTTCATCTCTCCCCCCCCCCCAAAAAGTGGAAACAATACAACAAGAATTCTTCACTGTTCTATTCCATCCTGCCCCAAAAGGTCGCACAGAGCACTATGCAGAGTTTGTCAAAGTGTTCACGGATTTCCTTTGGGCAAGATCTAGTTGTGGCAGCCCACCAGTGCAACAGCCGCTCCTGCTAGCAGAAGCGCCATCCCTAGTAGAGCACAGAAACCAAAACCAATAGGTGCCAGTGGAAGTATTGCTCAGTGCTAACATATACTGTTTCTTACTATTACTATTACACCAGTGGTGCTGTGGTCTAAACCACAGAGCCTAGGGCTTGCCAATCAGAAGGTTGGCGGTTCAAATCCCTGTGATGGGGTGAGCTCCTGTTGCTTGGTCCCTGCTCCTGCCAACCTAGCAGTTCAAAAGCACGCCAAAGTGCAAGTAGATAAATAGGTACCACTCCAGCCGGAAGGTAAATGGCGTTTCCGTGCGCTGCTCTGGTTTCGCCAGAAGCAGCTTAGTCATGCTGGCCACATGACCTGGAAGCTGTCTGTGGACAAACGCCGGCTCCCTCAGCCAATAAAGCAAGATGAGCGCCGCAACCCCAGAGTCGTCCGCAACTGGACTTAATAATCAGGGGTCCCTTTACCTTTACCTTTACTCCTGATGGTGCTACTGCTTGTGCAAATGTAATAGTTGGCACAACAATGCTGAATCTCCCACTTTTTACACTAACCTTATAATGGATAGCACCTATTCATTTTCACCTATCTACATTACCACTGTATGCATGTGCAATCATAAAACACTGCAAAGAAGCAATGTTGTGAGCAAAAAGTACTTTATTGCCCCACATGTGCACTCCGGGGCATTGATAAAACTCTGAAAAAGTAAACTTGGGGTGATTAGTTATACAGTTACATCAGGATTCTTTTTTCAGCAATAGTTTACATGCAAGAGTGCATGTGCTCATTAATAAAACACTCTGCAATCATGCATTTGATTGTCACAAGTTTACTTCTTTGCAGTGTTTCATCAATGTTCCCATGTGCCTGGGTAACGCACAGTTGGAAAAAAGAAGCATATGATATTCTAAGGAACTTCAGCAGTATACAGTTAGAGTTGGTTTGGTTTAACCAGCTGTAAATTTCCGTGAATTATCATTGCCAAACAAACCTGTCTGCCTCCTGGGGGCAAGAATGGGTTGGCTTTCAAGATGCAGGTGAGAAAGGGGAGCAGCAAGGCTTACTGTTTTCCCTAAAACTTGCCATACATATATATACCATAGATTGTGCCTCACCACACACACATTGACAGCCCTTTGCATCTCACTTTCTCTCTTTCCCTTTTTGGTTATTTTGCTGCTCCCCTTCATCTTTGTTTTTCACCTCCCCCTTAGGCCAGGGTATAGAACCTGTGGCCCATGGGTCATATTAGGCTTGTCCCAAGTCTCAATTTGGCCTGTGTGACTGTTTCTTTTAAACCACACCCATCTGTCCCACACCTGATATCACTGGTGTAGGGTAGTTAGCCTCATATAACCAGCAGGCTTAAGTCTAATTTATGCCTGAAGGGGTTAAAGTCATAGAGTAAGCTGTCCTGCCAGGTTTAGCCGATGCCACTTCCCCTCACCAAATGGTCAACCAAGCCTTTTGTTGTACTCAGTCTACATGTGGATTTGGTGTGTGAGGAGCACTGAGCTGCTCCTTCCCGCTACATGTCTTTAAGCAGCCTCTTTTGCATCAGACAAGAATGGAGTCTGAAACTAGAATGTTTTGCATATCAATAGTTTAGGAACTTTAACCATTTTGCAACCAGGCAATAGTTTACAGCCTGTGCATCTTTTTCCAACTGCTATATGGAAAAACACATGAATTTGAAGAGTTTTGTAAGTAAAGCATTTTATAACTAGCTTTTTGCTGGGGAAATGAGATACTTTGGAGAGAACTCCTCCTGCCCCGCTGTGGTGATGGCAGCAGTGCGAATTCCCTCTCTCCCACTGCAATGCCCCAGAAGGGCACAACATTCAGAGAAGAAAATGGCTGTTGCAGAAGGTGGCTAGTCAGATCAGCTGCTGTTGCCAATGCAAATGGAATAACAGAAAAAGAACCCTTTTGTACATTTGTTTTCGAGTGAATGAAAACTCACACATCAAATGAAATAATAATAGGACAAACAACAACGAAAAAGTAGATGGTGTTGCCACATGGAAATAATCCATTTTCCTTCATAATACCATCCAATCCCCCTCATGATCTAAAGGGTATATCATCAAAAGTTCAGGGAAGAGATTTAGCTTACCTTTATATGGTTGAAAAATGCATGGTTCCACTTTCAAAAAGGAGATAAACTAATGAATTAGCCACCTCAACTTCTTACTTCCTCTGCCTGAAAATAAAATAAAGAAGATTACAAAAAGAAAAATGCTTGTGTTCTCCAACTGAATATTGAATAATTGGTGCAAAATAACACCTACAGGCTATATAATTTGTGTATTGGTTTATAGTGATATTTGTTAAATATAAATCAACATGGAGCTATGCAGTTCAGTTTTTCAGTTGTTCCAAAACAAATGCACACCCTTAAATCTCAGTCCTCCTCTCTCTCCAAATTTGCATTCTTGAAGTGTTTGCATTTCTTCTTTGTGACAACTAATGCCTAAGTCAATAAAAAACATATTAAAATGAAATTTGTCTCTATTCACACTGGGGGGGGGGGATACTCTGTGTTTGAACCAGTTTCCCCTCTCACAAGCTCTTACATTTTCTGGAATTGGCCATGCCGATAACATACCACCAATAGTTAACTGCTTGCATATGTGAACAGAAGATAAATGACTCCCTATTCACCCAGGGCCCAGAAACATATTTCTGCTTGGCCGAGAGCTTTAATGACCAGTTGAGTGTGAAAGTGTGCCCGCCACAAGTTCAGGGTAGACCTATGGGGTCAGACACAAGCTTTCTTTTCAAATGCCAGTGTGCACTGCTTACCTAACACGCCCCCCCCCCCATGCAGCTAAGCTTCCCTCTTTTTCAGAAGCCTGGCCAGCTGTCCCCTAGGCATAATGTGTGCATTGGGACAGATGGCCTGAGTATTTCACAAGCAGATGTCGGCTGACCTGCGTGGTGTTCCAGGTCACCTGCATCGCCATCGTGGGGAACAGCTTGCAATTCATGCACACTGACTTCTATCCATGAGAGAAACCCACTGTTATCTAGCGCATTGGGAAGGCAACTGATAGGAAAGCATTCCAGCTCTCCTCTAATCATTGGTTTGCAATGGGCTGGGGAAATGGATATAGCCAGCATAAGGACTGAGCAAACAGAGAGCCAGGTGTCAGGTGACATAAGCTGGATATATCGCCTTGGCCTCTGAACTATTCCTGTGGCACAGAAACTTGGAACATAAAATCACCTTTGATGGATCTCCTAAGCAACTCACTTGCCTGACGTTGAGTCTTCAGGCGTTTCAGATTCCTTGAATGCTCCCTTTGTCCACCATACATCTGAGATGGCACAGAACCAAATCCAAGGATTGGGTGTTGGGCAGGAAGTGAACTGTTATTGTACTGTTTTAGCAATATTTTAAAGTCAAATCTGCATAATTTTATATACAATTAATATTATATGAACAAGCTGTTTCTTTTTCTTGGGGAATTAGCTGGATTTCAAGAAGGGTGATTAAACGGGAATATTATTATAGCTCAGGGCTTCATAGACAAGATAGTTGATCCCAAAACATATTGGATGAGGAAGATCAGTCACAGTTAGCTGAATATATTATTTATCAGGAATAAGTGGTTTTTTGGGGGGAGGGGAGAATCTAGACTTTGGCAATAAGGAAATCTAAATTTTCTGTCAAGAAATACTGGGATTCATTGCCTCTCTAAGGCATGCAAATGAGACATATTTGCATAATTGATGGCATAATTTCTTCTTATAATCCTAGAAAGACACAGTTCTGCATGTTCCTGCCCATGGAAAATTCTGCTTCACTCCTCCTCTAACGTCTGAGAATTCAATGGTCCCTGCTTTCTTTCCTTCAAGCCTATTTCTGCAGTCATAAGGAGAAGAGAGATGAGGTTCTCAGGATGCCAAGTTCTGCAGTATCATTTTCTACATTGTATGGTAAAACTTCAGAATCATGGAATACACACAGGCCAGTCACAAGCTCAGTATATCTGCATCTTCTCCCAACCTGCAACACAATGCAAGTGTAGTCACCTATATTCTTTCCCTTTCTACGGGTGAAGAGTGATAATTTACAAACTGATTCCCCCCCCCCCAATTAACCTTCCCACCTTCAGCAGCACCACCACAGGTTCAACTCAATTTGTGCCCCACTTCCCAGCAGCTGCCTATAACCTTTTCAAAGGACTAGGGAAGATCCCATCAGGGACTGACTACCCTTGGGATTATTTTTGCCTCCTGCCCATACTCCCTAAATACTAGCCCTCTAAGAGAGAGCTACGCCCATATGCTTTCATTTCTGTTCATTTCCTCTGCAAGGGTTTTTGTTTTCCTGCACAGATTTCATGAACTCAGACTGCAGAATTCTTGCAACAGCTGGGAAGTTTGCTTATTCAGTTTGGCGCCTAAAGAAGTTGCGGAGAGAGCAAAAAGCAAAGGAGGGAACCAGCAGCAGAAGATGAGCAGCTCCACGGAGTGATTAATTCCAGAGGGGAGCTGTGTCAGTCTTTCACAGCAAACACAGCCCCTTTTTGATGGAATGAATTTATCATCACATTCCGGCTCATCAGGAAATATTTTCCATCTATAAACATAAAAATATTGGAGTGCGCCTCTGGAAATATTACAATTAAATTGCCATTGCTCGGTTCATGATGGATTAGTCACACAACTGCCCAGAGCAATAAAGGCCAAACTACATGTTGCATAGGTACGGTAATTTGCCCCACCATGAGCTAAGCCCATTGAACTCAGTGGGGCTTACTTCTGAGTAGGCATAGCTAGGATTACACTGTAAGGTGAGATTCAAAGCAAGGACTTGCCAGTTCAAAGTCTTGCATATTCTGAGGCAAAGGAAAAACCCTGAAATAATAATAATAATAATAATAATAATAATAATAATAATAATAATAATAATAATAATTTATTATTTATACCCCGCCCATCTGGCTGGGCTTCCCCAGCCACTCTGGGCGGCTTCCAAAAAAATTAAAATACTGTAATACATCAAACATTAAAAGCTTCCCTAAACATGGCTGCCTTCAGATGTCTTCTAAAAGTCTGGTAGTTGTTGTTCTCTTTGACATCTGGTGGGAGGATGTTCCACAGGGTGGGTGCCACTACTGAGAAGGCCCTCTGCCTGTAACTTGGCTTCTCGCAGTGAGGGAACCACCAGAAGGCCCTTGGCGCTGGATCTCAGTGTCCAGGCTGAACGATGGGGGTGGAGACGCTTCTTCAGGTATACTGGACCGAAATAAGGACAAATGTCTATTTCCAGTTCATGTCGTTTTCTCATGTGTTCACTCATAAGTGAGTCTGTTCTACCCCATTTCAGCATTAATTTGATAAATTTATATTATTTTAAAATAATACTTTTCAGTGAGCATCTCATATGCTGCTGCTACATTAGTGTCTCAATGCTCCAGCCCCCTGGGTGATGGCCAATTGCATGGGGTCCTTACCATGGGAAGGAAACCCATCTTACTGGGAAGGAAAAGACCCATGTGATTTGCCCATGCACATATGGCGGCTCATTTACATGACCACTTATGCAAAAGCAGGTCCCGTGTGATGTGTAATGGGGTGATGTGACTCCAAAGCTGTGGTTGTTTAGTGGAGGGCCTGGGTTGCAATGTGGAGTGTCCCACAAATGTGCCTCTCAAGAAAATGGTGAAGAGGTGTTTGAAGCCTATGTTCCTCTGACACTGATCAAATCACATGTGAGAATTCCAGTACTGCAAAGAATGCCTCTTTTGAATCATGGACAGCTTTTAAATCTGAATACCCCCTCCCATTATTAGAAACAGATTTCAGAAGAACGACTGCAGATGCACATCAGAAGGGCCCTTGACCTTGATATACAGCCGATCACAGGCCACAGTTTGGAGAGCGCCCCATTGGGCTTTTCCTATGTATTAAATTAGCTTAAAACATCACAAGACTTCATTTAACGAAATGGTTATTTTTCATTCCAGTACATCTCCAGCTATGAAAACACTGTCTGTTTCTTTTGCAGCTTTAACTGGGAGAGGAGCTCGCACTACAGAGCTGGACTCTGAATCCTTAATATATATACATCCATGACTGGAAGAGATTCTCAAGCCATACTCAGTTACTCAGTTGAAGACTTTACAGCTTTAGTGCCTCAGGTTGTGCAGGCTAGGGTGTGCATTGGCTCTGCTTTTACACGGAATAAGGCAAATTGGGGTGATTTGGGGTAGTCTTTCACATTACTGTATCAGACTGCACTGTTAACATTGCATGTCGAGGTGGAACAAGGAGCACCTGAGCTTTTGAGTAGTTTTGGTTTTCTCATAAATGTAAACAGACAGGGGGTGGGGGTGGTTGTTTCTCATTTTTCCTGAAAATTAAAACCGGACTGGGGAAATGCCTGGAGCTCAGTAGCAGAGTGGGTGGAGAGGTGGGGAGAACTTTTGTCTTGAGGGACAGGGAGAGTGAATTATTGTCACTTGGTTCTTTTTATGTTATCGCAGGATGAGCACTTTTACAGAGCACCCTCTTTATAGGAAGCTGACTAACTCAGGGCAGAGTAATTTATGCTGGTGTAAATTGTTCCTATTCCACACTCCATTCAGGAGCCAGTAGGTGAGCCCAAGTTTTGACCTTAGGTCACATGACCAAATTAAATGGGTTTGGAAGAAGTGCCGATCTCTCACTGCACTGAGTCACCCATGTCTTGCCCTCGGAAGGCCCACTTTTTTTCAGTTTACACCGCCTTAAGTTCCACCAGCTGAGCTCTGGAAGTGAAGGACTTATGCCAGCGTGTCTCCAGTTCAGCCTTGGTGGGGGACTTAGGTGGGTAGGAAAACCCAAGATCCACTAAATCCCAAATCCAAACTCTCTCACTCCAGCACATCTCAGGTTTTGATTGTGCTGATTGTCAATAATGTCCTTTTATCCTTTCGTTGCCATTAATTTTTTTGTATTACGCATTCTTTTATAATTGTAGGTCACTTTGAGACATTTTATGTAGCAAAGGACAAATAAATGCAATAAATGAGAACAGCTCTCAAGCATAAAAAGTAGATTTCCTAATGGTTTCTGTTTTTAAAGGATAAATACTTGAATGAAATAAAAGACTGTATGTGCAAAACCTTGAAACTTGAAAAATTCTCTTTAGAAGGACATCTATGGCAGAAAAGTGATCATGTATACTATCACAATATATGTAAGTCTGACGATAAGAAAAATCCATGTTTTGCTTTTTCTGATTAGGGCTGCTCACAAAATTTAATCATGGGATGTTGTGTATAAACAAGACCCCTCTCAGTTACATGCAGCTATAGATGCAGGTTGGGCCGACAGAGAGGAGCACATCTTTAAACCATTATGGGGTTTTATTTTGTGAATGTTCAGTGAGCTATTGAAAGTCATCTGGAGGAAGGACCACACAAGGCCTGATGTTCAAAAGACGGTGAAATCGTAATGGGCTGAGATTTTTAGCTGCTCTAAGCTTTGAAGGTTTGCAGCAGTCTCTGGCTATTAATCCCCTCCTGTTTATTCGGACAGAATATAGCACTTTAAATGACTAAATTGAAATTTTATAAGTCACTTTGGAGTTAGGCTTCAGGAGCACATTAGACACTTTATTATGTTTTTGTATCAGATGGTTGGCATTTTTTCTTTTAAGCAAGGATTTTTTTGCATCAAACACCTCAGTTGGCTCCTAGTGTTGAGAATGGATTTGCAAGGCTTAACTTTCAGGATATTTGGCTTCCTTTAGGACATTCTTTTTAAGCAGTGTGGATGTTGTAAGATCTTTTAAAGTACAAGACACACACTGTGTTGAGCTGCACTCAACACTTTTACAACAAATGAGCCAAGGACCATAAAGAATAGTTCCAGTCTTTCTCAGAAATGTATTCAGAATTCAGTCCAAGTAATGTTTCTTACACACACATGGACAGGTGTCCCAAATGTATAGATTTGTAGAATTTCTAAGTTGTCTTATGGCATTCAAGGTAGTTTGCAAATCATTAAGTGTGAAACAATGGGGGGGGCTCTTTTTTAATTAAAAAAATTAACCAAATTTTAAAAGCAATTTCAATTTAATCATTTAAAAAAATTAAGCATCCAATTTATTTTGAAGGTAATGACATTTCATACCATTAGAACAGACTGGAAGCATGACTGTCAGGTCTCCTTAATATGGATATATTTCTATAAGTTTTTGGCACTAATTCCTCTCCACCAAAAATCTGTTATCTAATAGGTTTATATGAAGGTTCTCAGAGATCAACTACCTACCATTTTGAAAGCCACAACTTCATTAGTACAGCTGTTATTTAATTAAGACAGAGGGTTAGACCCCAAATTCCCATTTGGAAGAAAGCAGCTCTTACTGTATCCGGGTCCCCAGGGGTGTCAACTTGAATAAAATACATGCACATGACATGGTGCATGTAGCCCATTTGAATGGTAATGCCCATCAACTTTGGGGGGCTGCCCCCTCGAATATTTTATGAAGGGGTGATGACCCCTCGGCCCCTAGAAGTGGGCTCCTATGCCAGATCCTGAGCTCTTAAACCTTCAGATGAGTGCGGAAGACAACCAGCAGCCAAGGCAAGTCACACAAAATTCTCATGAAAGAACCAGAGCAACCCAGCACTCGTCTCCAACTTGACTGCAGCATTTTGTACTAACTGAGATTTCTTAAAACATTTTCAAGGGTGAGTTGCAGTAGTCTATTCTTGAGGTCATTAGAGCATGATGGCAAGCCCCAGTTTGAGCAGGATGGCCGCAGTTAAGCCAACCAGCTGAAGATGCTAAAGGCTACCAACACTACTTGATAACCTTAGACTGCAGTTTCCAAGACGCTTTGGGCATAATGTTTAGTGCAGATAGGGCTATTCATTATATGCCTTTTCAAACTTGCTGCTGCTTCAGAAGTGCTGAATTGGACAACGTGCCAGCCAATTGCCAACCCATGGACAAACTATTATCTTGTAGTGAGCATGGGCAAAGTGGTCACAATCCAGTCCATGCAATGTTGACTGATGAGCAAAATCAGAGCCTGGAAAAGAATTGAGGAGGAAGACATGAAAGAAAACCATAGATAAATTAAGGAACAGCATCTGGACAAATGGAAGAGCTTTTGAGGGGAAATAGTCAGGAAAGTGACTTGTTACAGCGATGTGAACAACATCTGTTTGCTGTGTATTTTTAAAAGAATAGAACTGATCAATGGTATAATTTACAAAGGGCTATTCTGCATAATATGTCTGTGGTTTTCGTCTAGTCTTGATGAAAGAAGCTTAAGAGAGTTTTACTTGTAGCCCTGAGGGGGAAAGACAATACCACAACTTATTAATCCTCATAAAATGATACAACTACAGATTTAGAAGCTTACATTTAATTTCATTGTACTTGCCAGAAAATATGAAGGATTGAATTCAACAAAGTACCACTCAGAGTAAACCCACTGAAATTAATGTACTTAAGTTACTCGTGTCCATTAACTTCGTTGGGTCTACTTTGTGTGAAGACTAAAGTTGAATACTGCCCTAAATATTTATATTGTGGTTTTGTATGCAAGCACGCATACACACACGCACCCACGCACACACACAAATGCACACACACTGCTAAAAGTAGATTAGTTTAATAGAGATTATACATGGACACTTGGCTATGCCATATCTGTGCCAAGATGTCAGCTCATTTCAATGGTGGCAGGTCTTTACCAAAACACGTGTTCAGTGTTATTACACTGATAACAAGATGCAATTAATAACTCCAAGAAATCACCAGCTGGGCCAAAAGGGCAACAAGCTGTTACAACTGTACTTCTCACCTTATACTACATAAAATTTTTGGTCTGAATTTCAGATTTTAAATGCCATTAAATCATCATGCACCATTGCAAGAAAAGAAACAGGCTTCCTTCTTGCTAAAACAAAGCAAAATGTTTTGTTTCCTGGAAGAGCAAAGAGAAAAATGACTGTGACTTTTTCTCCCAAATGTACCCTTTGAACTCTAGTTCCTAAGCCACTAGGAGAATGTGGACTGGATATGAATTCTTTAGCAGTGACAATTCAAGGCAACCACCATTTTTAGGTTCCACTAATTGAGTTTCAAATCTGTTGTTCTTTAATTGACTATCCATACTGTTGAGACAAAAATGGAAATATCTAAACATTCAAAAAGTATGATACTGATCATTAAAATAAGCTTTCATTTTATATAAACATTAAAGTTCTCAAAATACACATTTGCCTTTTTGCTTGTCTTGGAAAAACTAGTGTAAAGCTACACACACACAAATGAGATGTGGATTCCTCTCTGGCCCTATTGAATCATTCTGCCCACACTCCGACACCCTGAATCAGTGTCACTGTCTAAATCACATGGGTAACCCCAGCTCTGGGCTGTGCACTCACTATTTAAAGCACATTCTTTGCTTCCAAGAATTTCTGGGAACTCTCATTTTCCCCTCACAGGGTTACAGCTCCCAGCAACCCGTAAGAAACTAGAGGGCACAAAATCCCTTGAGGGAAATATTGTGCTTTGAATGTGCGTTGAAGGTAGCGTGTGGATACAGGCTCACGTTACCTCTTAGAGCATTAGCACAGGTAAGGATGCATGGATTTCAAAATACTCATTTGCCACTGATGAGCCCACATAGTAGAGCTCTGTCCAGCAGTATCTTAAATGAACGTGTGGGCCACAGGGACAACAGATTGTAAATCTATTTCACTATTAGGACTTGCCGAGATTTTATAGTTCATGTCTGTGTTCCCAGGTCACTGAACTGGGGTCACGAACCAGGACCCAAGTGTGAATGCTCAACAATATCTACTTACAGTCACACTGTTGTATAGAAATCCATGCATTTAACCGGTAGTTACACACATGCATGCACTTATGCACATTCATATTTCAGACACATGTTCTTTTTAAGGTACCACGTCTACACATATCAGCCTTTTCAAAAGCCTTCTGCATTTTTTCAGGATCATGATGTTCAAATGGCCTGAGAAATTAGAAAGGGGCTTGTCATAAAAATATAATGATTAAGAGATGAAGATAAACTGTTTTTCATTCATATCAAGAAGTGCTTTGTTTAGAACATTTCCAATCATATTCCAGGCTCTTAAAATAAATGATACAAGCAGTGCTAACTGCAACCGAGTCTGTTTGTTTAAATGGTGGTCATGTTTATGACTTGCTTCTTATGGATTATTTGACATGTTAATGTAGCAAAGCCCTTCATTTGTTATCACCAACTAATGAAAAGAATGAATAATATTTGGCAGCATGCAGGATGACTAGTTCAGATAATTCAGTATGTGTGTGGGGGCAGGGTGCTAAGGGAGCTGTCCAAGATTACTATATTTTAAAAGCTGTAAATACTTGAAATAATGGCTTTGCTGGAATGGGCCAAATATTGTTAGAAAGGGAGTAGCCTCTTTAGCTGACAGTCTTCCAAAAAGGGGTATAACTCTTCATCAGCTGCATATGTAAATGCACACACGACCAGATGACTCCTTTCAGCATTCTGAACCATTCTCCCTTTCGAATAAAATAAATTTACATTTCGTTCTCTGTACTGGCACTTATTATGACAGCTATATGTACACCCAAAGGAGATACATAATTGAGCAATGGATTCATCTGGCTGTATTTTACTATTTGGAATAAGTTTTAATATAAGGCATACTTCAAGATTCATAACCTCATATAAAGAAGGAACTGGGTAGCATGCAGATAAAATATTGTAAGAGGGACTAACATGATCAGGCAAAATCTCTAAGATGAGCTAATTCCATCTGTATCGTAAGGGTAGAAACTCACGTGAAATCCAAGTGATGAAAGATTAATATGTCACTGGCATGCTTGATTCAAGAGTGCTTTGTTTACTCATACGCAGGCAATCCTTGTTATTTTACGCAAATCTGTTTCAGAACACTGATTTTTTGTTCCCTCCAAACGCACACAATTGTGAGTCACCCTAGACTGAGGAAGAGCATGCACCCTCCGGTTATTATTGTTGTTACTAACCAGAGCTATTTTTCTAGAAAAAGAGGTGCCAGAACTCACCATGAATGCCTCTCTCTTAAAATGGCAATGGTGCCCACCTGAGAAGTGCCAGAAATGAGTTCTGGCGAATTCCCCCTGGAAAAAAAAAAGCCTTGTTACTAACTTATTTTCCATTTTTATTTAAGAAGATTCATTAGGGTTGCCATATTTTGAAGATCAAAAAAAGAGGACACATTTGCTACCAAGAGGACTCTCATATTACATGCCCATGAAAAAGAGGGTGTGTCCTGGAAAAAGAGGCCAGATAGCAACCCTCGATTTATATACAGCTTAATTTTATCTTTTAAGAATTCCAAAGACTACTATGGTTTTCCCAGTAGTGAGAGCTGGACCATAAAGGAGGCTGATCGCCAAAGAATTGATGCTGTTGAATTATGGTGCTGGAGGAGACTCTTGAGAGTCCCATGGACTGCAAGAAGATCAAACCGATCCATTCTGAAGGAAATCAGCCCTGAGTGCTCACTGGAAGGACAGATCGTGAAGCTGAGGCTCCAAGACTTTGACCACCTCATGAGAAGAGAAGACTCCCTGGAAAAGACCCTGATGTTGGGAAAGATGGAGGGCACAAGGAGAAGGGGACAACAGAGGGTGAGATGGTTGGACAGTGTTCTCGAAGTTACCAGCATGAGTTTGACCAAACTGCGGGAGGCAGTGGAAGACAGGAGTGCCTGGCGTGCTCTGGGCCATGGGGTCACGAATAGTTGGACACGACTAAACGACAACAAACAACTCAGTCAGAAGGTTGTCAAGGCAGTATACATAATAACATGATATTACAATATAATAAGATTCCAAAAGAGGAATGTTCACACAACCATCCTTCATGCATTGAGTGGGGCATAGGGGCAGTGATGGGCTGGCTAAAAGCCAGCAGACTGAAGCTGAATTCTGGTAAGACAAGAGTCCTGTTGGATTTGAAAATTTCAGCTATTGCAGAATGCTGCAGCCTGGGTTTTGAGTGAGAGCAACTCCGTATGAGTGTAAACACTGGTGCTGAAAGCTCTCAATTCATGCTGAATGCTTCTCGTTGGCTGCTGGTGTTTTACTGTGCTAAGTTCAAGGTATAAGGCTTTAAACAGACTAGGACCAGACTACTTGACCAGGTTGTCTTGCCCAGATGCAGATCACTGTGACCATCTGGAGGAGCGCCATATAGTTTCATATCACTATATTCATATTGTTTCCATGCAGACCATGGCCTTCATCATAGTGGCATTGGATTTTCGAACATGGCTCTGTACTTTATGATTTTTTTATGTTTAAATAATTTTATTGTGCACTGCCATGATATTTTTATTTTAAGTTGGTGGATTATAAACACTCTTATAATCACATGGAGACCTGTCACCGTTTGAACAGGAGCCAAGTCCCTGAATATGATGAAACTCATTTAAAACCCATTTGGAAATCTGAAGACAAAGATAAGAAAGCTCATGAGCTTGGCCTCTCTCTTTTATTTAAGCTATTAATCACAGCCTGTCATCACAGCAATTGAGAAACCCACTATCTTTCTTACATATTTGCCATGCCTCATATACCTGCTATTTTGCACTGTGCTCTGCACATAAGCTATTGTTCCAATAATGTTATTTGATCGCCTTTGTCTTGTGATTTTACGGCAGACTGCCATAATCAATCACAGGCTGGAAAAGGGAAACATGCTTCACTAAAGCGACTATATTTTGACTATTTTGCATCATATTGGAGGCAAACCCCTTGCTATCTATGGAATGGAATAAATGATATAACTTGAGTGTTGGTATTACTTTTCACTCGTGACACATCAGTCATTTGCAATTGCACCTTTCTTTCCAGCTTTTCTCTCTCTGGTGCTGTATGGTCTGATAGTTTTAAACATAACTATTGCATGAGAAAATAGCCCCAGTAACCATTTATACAGGCATTAAGGGAGCGGGAGTCGCTTTATACAGGCTGTGGTCTAAACCACTGAGCCTCTTGGGTTTGCCGATCGGAAGGTCGGTGGTTCGAATCCTCGCAACAGGGTGAGCTCCTGTTGCTCTGTCCCAGCTCCTGCCAATCTAGCAGTTTGAAAGCACACCAGTGCAAGTAGATAAATAGGTACCACTGTGGCAGTAAGGTAAACAGTGTTTCTGTGTGCTCTGGTTTCCGTCATGGTGCCCTGTGGTGCCAGAAGCAGTTTAGTCCTGCTGGCCACATGACCCGGAAAGCTGTCCGTAGACAAATGCTGGCCCCCTTCGGTCTGAAAGCGAGGTGAGCGCCACAACCCCATAGTCACCTAGACTTAACTGTCCTTCACCTATACAGGAATTAAAACAACAACCCCCAAACAGTTGTGTAAGAAGCTGCAGCAAGTTATATATGCAGTCATGATAAGCTAATGACTGCCGTGATGATTAAACAGGGCTGCATTTAACCCCAAGGCCTGAGGTTCCTGAATGCACTGTAAATAATACTGAGCAAAAAGATGGCCTCTCCCATGAATCGCTCGGACCCTTCGATCATCCTCTGAGGCCCTTCTTCCCATGCTTCCCCTATGAGAAATCCAGAAGGTGCAACATGGGAACAGGGCCTTTTCTTCAGTGGCTCCCCTTTTGTGGAATGCTCTTCACAGGGAGGCTCACCTGGTGCTTTCTCTCTCTCTCGTGTGTGTGTGGTTTTTGTGTGTGTGCGTGTGTACACACACAGACACCAGGCATTCAGTTGATTATCTTTCTAAAATGTTTCTGTGGAAAGGGGGGTTATTGATATATGATATATAATATCTGTATTGTCATTGTCCCATGCAAAACAATGACATTGAAAAACTACAGTGGTGCCCCGCAAGACGAATGCCTCGCAAGACGGAAAACCCGCTAGATGAAAGGGTTTTCCGTTTTGGAGGTGCTTCGCAAAACGAATCTCCTATGGGCTTGCTTCGCAAGACGAAAATGTCTTGCGAGTTCCTGCGGGTTTTTTCCCCTCCCCCCCTTTTTCTAAGCTGCTAAGCCGCTTATCAGCTGATCCGATCAGCAGATAAGCCGCTAAAAGCAGCTAAAAGCCTCTAAAAGCCTCTAATAGCGCTAATAGCTAATAGCGCTAATCCGCTAATCCGTCAATGGGCTTGCTTCGCAAGACGAAAAAAACCGCTAGACGAAGAGAATCACAGAACAGAACGGATTCTTTTCGTCTTGCGAGGCACCACTGTACATAAAACATTCAAAAACCCCTAAAAATTCTGAAACCCCATTTTAAAATACACTATACTATAGAGACCCCTTGTGCTGCATTTAGAACCAGAATTGCATTTGTGTAGAAACTGTTTCTCAGACGGCTAGTCCTGGCCTTTATAACCCTATACCTTCTTCCAGAAGGCAGAAGCTGAAAGAGATCATTTCCGGGGTGCATACTATCCTGTGCTATCTCTGCCGCTTTCTTATGGCACCTGACAGCATAGATTTGATCTAAGGTGGGAAGAGTGCACCCAATTATTCTCTCTGTAGTCTTTACAACCCTGGACAGCATTGTTTTTTCCCTGGCCGTGCAGCTCCCAAACCACACGCACAGACCGTAAGTTAATACACTCTCCACAGTGCAATGGTAAAATGCCATCAACAGGTCCTTTGAGAGATTGGCTTGTTTTGCTTTTGCTATAATAATAATAATAATAATAATAATAATAATAATAATAATAAAAATATACTGCCCTATATCCAGAGGTCTCAGAGTGGTTCACAGAACAAAATCAAAATATAACACCACAAAATATATAATCAAAATAAAAACAGCAACCCAATAACTCCCCTCCCCCACAAAAAACCCACATTTTAAAAGGGCATTTTATTATGTATTTTGTTTTTCATTTTGTATTTTTATGTCATGAAAAACCCTGTGGTCTTTGGATAAAGGGTAGTATACATATATATAAATCTGTGAGCATTGGAAACCACATTAATTAAACCAACACCAGATGTTTAGAGACTACCACAGGTTAAAACATATACAGAAGTCAAATTAAAATCAGTATCGCTTCTTAGTAAACAATATAACAAGTGCTAAATGCTACAAAATGACACATAAATCAGTCACACATTTTAAATGCCAGGCTTTGGGTTATTTCGAAGGGGCTCCATTTACCTCGACATATATCATACCAGTTTGCCATGAGAAAAGCGTCAGTGTATTTAAACACAAAGCAGAAGAATCCTATATGTGCATATAATTATAATTACGGCTGAAACTGAACTCCACAGAATCAGCCTCATAAGTCATTTAATTTTTATCATTGGACTCAGCTACATTGGCAAAGAAAAAGTGCTTTATATGCCTTGTATATGCATTATAACACTGTGACACCAGATGGCGCTGTGGAGTTCCATTTTTGTCAACCTGATTTCTCATACAAAGTTTACAACGCGTTTAACTGAAACACTTCTTTGATGCGTCTAGATCCAGCCTTCATGAAATATACTACCAATATTTTAATCCCTATTAGTTTTCATACTGTTATGTTACTTTTCATTACGATTGTACAAATGGTTTTCCAGCAGCTAAAACTGGTGACAATTTGCAAGTCATCTTTTGACAAAAAGAAAATAGAAAACAGACGAAGAAATAGAGCATTACATTGCAAAGTGTTGGTGCTTTTTTAAGCCACTGAACGGTTTATGGAGTTGATAGTTCTTTAGATGAATAGATGCCCTTGAAGAGGCTGAAGGAAGACGGAATTGCTGGCAGTCATGGCTTCTGTTAAAATTATAGGAGACTCTCCCAGTTTACAGGATGCTACTGGTTGAGGAGGGCAAGATTTTCAAGAAAACATGATGCCAGATGGCTTCTAAGATTCCAAAATGAATGTCAAGGGAGGGGATGGACAGGACTTGGTCAGTTGACAGGGGTGGGCAGATCCAAACAACCATCTCACCAGAAGAAAATAAAATGGCCCCATCAATCATATTAGATAAAGGAAGGCTCATAGCTTAGCCTAGTAAGTAGAGCATTTGTTGTTGTCGTTATTTCATTTATATGCCGCTCCTTTTCCTGTGTTTCCCCAGCCACCCTGGGTGGCTCCCGACAAATACTTTGCATGTAGAAGGTTCCAGCTTCAATGGTAACAGAAATTGAAATTACCATATTGATGTCAAGTCAAGAATACATGAAGGGGTAAAATTGGCAAGTGCATTTTGAAAAGATGACTGTCCTGTGGCAACAGTTTAGACAGTAAGACTCTCTGAACCAGAAGGCACATAGGTGTGCATGTGCATCCTTAGCAAATGCCATTTTACTTGACCTTCAGCAAAAGGCATTGACATTTTTTTCATTCTGACAACTATCCAGGCAGGACTTTTCTAAAGTCAAGTCCTGCCCTGCACCAAAAGCATGGCTCGGAGTGATATAATGCATTTGCCCTTAGGGAGTAAATATTTCAGGCATGTACAAAAGAACGTCTTTTCCATGATCTGTAATGGCAATTACAATTCTGTTCAGGAAGGGATAAAGCACTGAAAGTCCAGATTTTATGAAATCTGTTGTAGCGTTGTGGCTATAAGACTGAGCAGTGCACTAGAAAGCCTCTCAATCTGCAATAGGAGGAGAATTCATTATTCCCATCTAGTCTACATAGGTTGCTGTAAGATTGCCGATTATGGACATAAAATACTAAGAACAGTCTTAAAACACTGTATAAAAGCGATGTATTAAGTAACCCTTCTTAGAATAGGTGCTCTCAAGAGGATTCTGATTAATGTTCCAGTGATGTGCTAGCATTAACATATAAACCTTTAAGGCAGCATCGATTCAAGATGGGTTTCAATGAGACAGTTTTATGAGCTAGGAAAACAAGATTTCTCTCACATCCTCTAACTGCATATTTCTGCTGAGGGTTTATTAATGCATAAGCTGGAACGTAAATGCAAGAATGTAAAATAAACAAATTAAAATGAACCACATCATGGAGGTTTGAAGTCACACACACACACATTCAGAAATCACACAAAAAATAAAACCAGAAAAATTATCATTTGCTTTTAAAACTTTTTGTACTTTATTTTAGTCATTGGACAAACAAAACCTGCTATGTATCCATATTTTATCAGCTAACCAATATGTAATTTTATGTTGGGATCTGCATATCTGTTGTTTTATTCTTCCAGGCTGTTTGAAGAAGGCTGTTCCCTGATAATCCTTGGCACAAACTGAGACCTCAATCAAGGTGTTAAAAGAAAGTGTGCAAAGAATGTAGCAGCAGTAGGGTGTGAATTATTCCATGTTAAATTAGATGACATTTTAGATGCCCCATGGTTAATCCTATTACTTCTTCTTATTATTATTATTATTATTATTATTATTATTATTATTATTATTATTATTATTTCAGCACCTGAGACACAAGCTCTTCTTCCTGTGAGTTTTTATCAACAAGTGATCCATTTAGCTTTCCCTTAGTTACATTTTCAATCTGGGTGCTTGACCAAACAGCTTTTTCGGGTTTGCACAGGACTGGAGGCATTCCTGCTCGCAGGTGGTGTTGCACTGCACACAACTCGCCCACTTGAACTAAGTTGAACCGCACAATTAGTTCCTTGATTACTTTCCTGACCTCCCCTAATTTATGAGCCCGGAGGTCAAGCAAGCGAAAGACCAAAACTGACACAAATATAGGAAGCAACAAGAGAGGTCAAAGGTCAAAGGTCAGGCCAAATGGTCAAATGGAGATGACAGCAATAGCCCACATGACGAATAATCCACACGCTGGTTCTCTGTAAACAAAGCCTTTTCCCCCTGCATAGCAACCTTGACAGAAAGAAAAGTTACTTCACCCGGGGAAATATATTGATTTTCTCTTTATCGCAGTAAAAATGTTCTTATAGTTGTTAAACTTGGGTAGGGGCAAGGAAAGTTCAGACCAGTCCCATGCTGAGAAAGTTCTTTAACGCTTAAAAATATATGGTTGGTGCCTAGTTCTTATTTTTTCAAAAAATAAAATGTGATCTGAGTATTCAAAATCCCAGAAATGGCAGAATAGTTGTTCATGTCATCATAAATAACCAAACAGAAAGACAACCTACAGTATATATCATGCATGAGGAACTGAAAGAGTCTAAAATCTAAATGTTTCATCCTGATCGCACCCGATACGCAGGCACCTTTTAAGGACAGTTAAGTCTTGCCCACTCTCTTCTTGGTGTTAAGGAATATCTGCCCTCCTGGAAAAGTGGCCAGCTGCATGCCTCAAGGAAGCCCAATAAACAGCAACCCACGTGGGGTCCAGCCTGATGGAGTTCTTCCTCAGAAGCACCCATCTTTTTGACCAGCTCCATGGCTCTGCCTGATGAATGGCAATTATTAGAAACATTGAAGTCAGCCTCTGTGTATTAGGTTTCTATGCCAGAGAAACACATTCCTTTATTTAATAAAAAGGGCTGACGATTTGCCCCAAATTAATAAAAACTGGTGGGACGCGGGTGGCGCTGTGGGTAAAAGCCTCAGCGCCTAGGGCTTGCCGATCGAAAGGTCGGCGGTTCGAATCCCCGCGGCGGGGTGCGCTCCCGCTGCTCGGTCCCAGCGCCTGCCAACCTAGCAGTTCGAAAGCACCCCTGGGTGCAAGTAGATAAATAGGTACCGCTTACCAGCGGGAAGGTAAACGGCGTTCCGTGTGCTGCGCTGGCTCGCCAGATGCAGCTTTGTCACGCTGGCCACGTGACCCGGAAGTGTCTGCGGACAGCGCTGGCTCCCGGCCTATAGAGTGAGATGGGCGCACAAACCCCAGAGTCTGTCAAGACTGGCCCGTTCGGGCAGGGGTACCTTTACCTTTACCTTTACTAATAAAAACTGAACTAAAACAGCTGCAGTTATTGTGACTATGAAAAAGAGCATAATTATAGAAAGTCCGTTCTAAATACATGGTCTTTGCCATTTAAACCTTAACGTACCAGTCCTTTGTTAAATCTTGACTTCGTCTCTCTCTCTCTCCTTGACGTCCTGCTTTGGCAAAGTCTAAAGCCTGCCCTGAAATCTACACAACTCTGCCCACCCCAACATAAACATCCCTATTGTCTCTACAAGGCTGGAACCAGAGGGGGGGGGGCTCAGTGTGAGAGCATCTGTTTTGCATGAAAGAGGTCCCAGGTGCAATCCTTCACATCTCCAGAACATACCGTTTGAGACACTGGCGAGATGCTGCCACTCAGTGTAGATGATTCTGAGCTGGACAGAGAAGTTGTCTGTCTCAACATAAGGCAGCACCGTGTCTCCATCTCCTAGCACTGCATAACACACCACTACTTTTAAAAAAACATTTTTTAAAAAACTGGCCCTTCACCCACATTGTTCAGGGACATATTGGTCCCTATTTTCACCTCACAGCAACCTTGTACCTGGAAGATGGTGGCTTGCCTAGGCCATCCTGCAACCTTCATGGCTGGGTGACGGCTTGAATCTTGGCCTTGCCAGTCAAAGTCCCAATGCAGTCCTCACGCACCTCTGTGGCATGAGGTGACATCATTGCACAGTGTTTTTCTCAGCAGCACCCCCCACCAAAAAAACCAAAACTCCAACACAAACCCACATGGGACATGGCCTTTGCCAAACCTGTTGACCTCCAGACGTTCTGGACTACAACTTCCATCAGCCTGACTGCAAAAGGTGTGGCTGACATTTGTCAAATCACACTCTATGCAGTTCAAAACCAAGGATAAGGAACCTGTGGTCCTCCAGATATGGTTGCGATTCAACCCCAGTCTTCCTTGAAATTGGCCACGCCGGCCAGGGCTGATGACAGTTGGAATCCAACAACATCTGGATGACCACAAGTTCCCCAAGCCTGTTCCAGACATTAGCAGGCAAGAGAGAAGAAGGATATACAGGACCATTGCCTTCTGTGGCAGCGACACAGCTTCTCTAGCTTGAGTGTCTGTCTATTTCTTATATGTAAATCGGTAAATAAACAAAATAAAAAAATTCCTTCCAGTAGCACCTTAGAGACCAACTAAGTTATTGGTATGAGCTTTTGTGTGCATGCACACTTCTTCAGATACACTGAAACAGAAGTCACCAGACTATATATAGTGAGAGGGTGGGGAGGGGTATTACTCAGAAGGGTGGTGGGAATGGGTGATTGGCTGATAGGTGTGGTAAACCCGTTGATGACTGTTAACAACTGCAATTGATCTTACAGGAAAAAGCAAGGGATCTGAAGGTATCTGAAGAAGTGTGCATGCACACAAAAGCTCATACCAATAACAAACTTAGTTGGTCTCTAAGGTGCTACTGGAAGGATTTTTTTTATTTTGTTTTGACTACGGCAGACCAACACAGCTACCTACCTGTAACTAGGTAAATAAACAGATATGACAAATTCCCTCACAAGGGAAAACACCCTCTTGGTCCTTCCTTATGCTCTGGGAACATGAAACAATAAGTTCCTGCTGTGACTTCTTAGGAATGCTTTATGAACTTGCATCTAACAGACAGATTTACTTCATCGATGATGTCGTTCAATAAAATGTTACTTCCTTCCTTCCTTCTTTTTTGTTACAAATGTTATGGTCAGACACATGACAATTGAAGAAGGTGCCTTCAGCTGTTCATATCTGGATGAAATACGGGTCCCACAGAACTTTCACTTGACATTAAAATGGGGGAGGGGGTTAACAGGTTTCCTGGTTATCAGCATCTGATGTTTTGAAATATACACTTTGACAGGCTTTGAGGTGTTTGCCAAACCAGTCTGGGATATTCTTGGCTGTCAATGAATGTTTCTCAGGTATTTGGCTAGACGTTTCTGTCTGTGGAAAAATGGAAACCGGCTGACTTCAGTACTTCTAAAAATGAGAGGTGTGCCTTGCTTGCAATTGATTTTGCAGAAGTTTCTTAAAAATACAGATAGAATTTCCCATGTGTATTTCCTTTCTTTCCCTCCTGGTTCACTCTGCCCCACATTCCATTCTTCCTGAACTCCAGTTTAACTAGGATAATTTCTATAGTTTATTTCAGAATCAGAGCTTGTCACAGCTTTCCATTCCTTCAGTTCATTCTCCATCCTATTTGCGGCCAGAGAAACTGAGGGGACCATATCTCTGAATTTCTTCAGAGAGAGGAGAAATTCCTCAAAAAGTTTATTGGGCAGGGGGTGACATTCACCATCAGAAGTGATAGTGACAGCTTCTCTCTTTCGCCAAAGGATACTGCAGTTGGTAGCAGTAGCAATTGTGGGAAATCAGAGCTTCCACAAAGGAAAAAAAAGTTGGTGTAAGAAGAGAAATCTCAGCAATTTTCCTTCAAAAAAAGTTTTCTGAAAAAAATCAGCTCAACAAAAGATGATCTAACTACCCATGTAGCTAGGTGCAGAGATGGAGCATAATAAGAGAGGGAATATTCTTGAGGTATCGCTTTAGCAGAAGGTCACAAATTATTTCCATTCCAGTTTTTGTGGGCTACCAAGGCCTTATGTGATTGCTGTATATGTAAGATGCCACTCAAATACATTGCAATGGCTCAGATCTTGGCACAGTCTTGACACACAGCTCATAATGTTGTAAAACAATTCCTTAAACTGGTTTTTACCGCTTAAGACTACAGGGTGGAGGGTTGCACAACTCTAGTACTAAAATATTTCAAAAAATGTGCAGAACTTTCCAACTTTTCCACTCAACTGTGAAGTTTTCAGTTGAGAATGGAGGGGGAGGGTGTATACACACACACACACACACACACACACACACACACACACTTTGCCTCAGCCTTTGAAAATTGAATGCTTTAGACACATGTTGGCATCTTCTGGTTGTTTTGCCAGGCCTGAAATGTAAAAATCACATAAGCTAACCATTAAATGGCACTTATCAATGCTGCCAGATACCAAAAGCTACTGCATGTAAACAACTGAATACTGACAAGTGCTGCATACTATTGTATGTGAACTGTCAAATCCACACAACTTTGGAAAAACTATTTCTCTTCTACTGATAATTGTTGTCAGGCATGAAGACTGTTGCATGTCAGTTACTATAAACCATGTGCAGAGCAATCCTATGGGGATGTTGGTGAGAGAGAAGTAATTCAAGGTTCAGGAAAAAAATCAAATCTATTGTTCTGAGGATGGAGAGTCATATTTCCCCCTTTTCCATAATCTTTTTTTGCCTGGGTAAGTGGGGGACATCCTCCTTCACACATTTTCCCTGCATCATTTGTGGCTCCAGAGCGGGTGAACCTCTGTGACAGAAAAGTTTGTTTTTGCTGGGGCAGGTTGGGTCCCCAAGTATTTCCTTTTTCTTTTCCCTATGCCAGAAAAGAGTTAATGTACGACAGACTCTGATTGGCTGAGGTTCCAGGAAGGGAGTTGAAAAGGAGAGGATTTGGAGAGATGGGGAGTGAGTTTTGGTGGGAGTGTTGGGGAGAGGTTTTGGAGCAGGTTGGGATTGAGGTTGGAAGGATAGGTAGGAAGATAGGGAGTGAGAGTTGCTTCTGGGTAGAAATATCCACTCTGAGGAATATATCACAAGCTAGAGAAAGGAGTCTCTGAGCAAGAAGATCCAACCTCTCCATTCTGAAGGAAATCAGCCCTGAGTGCTCACTGGAAGGACAGATCGTGAAGCTGAGGCTCCAAGACTTTGGCCACCTCATGAGAAGAGAAGACTCCCTGGAAAAGACCCTGTTGCTGGGAAAGATGGAGGGCACAAGGAGAAGGGGACGACAGAGGACGAGATGGATGGATAGTGTCTTCGAAGCTACAAACATGAGTCTGACCAAACTGTGGGAGGCAGTGGAAGACAGGAGTGCCTGGCGTGCTGTGGTCCAGGGGGTCACGAAGACTCGGACACGACTAAACGACTAAACAACAACAACAGAAACATCCACTCTGAGGAATATATCACAAACTAGAGAAAGGAGTCTCTGAGCTTAGTGTGAAGGACAGTGTTGTGGTGTCTTGTAAGAATAATTAGGCCAGGAATTAACTGGGAGGCTGAGGCTGAGACAGGAGAAGTAGAAGTTGTAAAGAGACAGCCTACATAGGTCTCATTCCAGTCAGGAGGGGAGAGATTCTTCTAGTAGGAGAAGACTCCCAAACCAGAGATCCCTTGGGTCTGTTACCTGGAAATACTTCAGGAGTAGGGCTGTCTAAGGGGTGTGTAACAGACTGAAAGTACCACCTTGTTAAGAACCAAAGTATTAAGTATGAAACAACTGAGAAAACCTTGAAGTGAAATAACATTGTAAACTGAAGTATCCTCAGTTTTATCCACTTGTGTCATAAACGTCCTTGTTAAATAAAATTGTTATTGTTAATTTGAACAAATCCTGCCTGAGACTCCTAATTATTAAGTTTTACCTCACACAAGTCCCCCACAAAATAATCTGAAGTAGTCTGTGGGAATCTGCGGGATTGGTTTTCTGCGAGTTGGGTGCACACTCTATTTTTTTTAAGTGAGAGGACGGGCCCAACGGTGCCAGGGGGAAAAGTGCCGTTGCGCCATCACAACCCCCCCTCCCCAATTTCATGGGTGTGTAAAGGAACCAAAGGTCCCTGGATCCAGAAGATCCCAAGCCTCTCCTGATCTGCCCTAGTACACCCTCTTCCTGCCATTACTGCTGCCAGAGCACCCATGGCAGAGCAGCAAGGAATCATAGAATCATAGAATCCTAGAGTTGGAAGAGACCACAAGGGCCATCGAGTCCAACCCCCTGCCAAGCAGGAAACACCATCAGAGCACTCCTGACATATGGTTGTCAAGCCTCTGCTTAAAGACCTCCAAAGTAGGAGACTCCACCACACTCCTTGGCAGCAAATTCCACTGTCGAACAGCTCTTACTGTCAGGAAGTTCTTCCTCATGTTTAGGTGGAATCTTCTTTCTTGTAGTTTGGATCCATTGCTCCGTGTCCGCTTCTCTGGAGCAGCAGAAAACAACCTTTCTCCCTCCTCTATGTGACATCCTTTTATATATTTGAACATGGCTATCATATCACCCCTTAACCTCCTCTTCTCCAGGCTAAACATGCCCAGCGCCCTTAGCCGTTCCTCATAAGGCATCGTTTCCAGGCCTTTGACCATTTTGGTTGCCCTCCTCTGGACACGTTCCAGTTTGTCAGTGTCCTTCTTGAACTGTGGTGCCCAGAACTGGACACAGTACTCCAGGTGAGTTCTGACCAGAGCAGAATACAGTGGCACTATTACTTCCCTTGATCTAGATGCTATACTCCTATTGATGCAGCCCAGAATTGCATTGGCTTTTTTAGCTGCTGCGTCACACTGTTGGCTCATGTCAAGTTTGTGGTCAACCAAGACTCCTAGATCCTTTTCACATGTACTGCTCTCAAGCCAGGTGTCACCCATCTTGTATTTGTGCCTCTCATTTTTTTTGCCCAAGTGCAATACTTTACATTTCTCCCTGTTAAAATTCATCTTGTTTGTTTTTGCCCAGTTCTCTAATCTGTCAAGGTCGTTTTGAAGTGTGATCCTGTCCTCTGGGGTGTTAGCCACCCCTCCCAGTTTGGTGTCATCTGCAAATTTGATCAGGATGCCCTTGAGTCCATCATCCAAGTCGTTGATAAAGATGTTGAATAAGACCGGGCCCAAGACAGAACCCTGTGGCACCCCACTAGTCACTCTTCTCCAGGATGAAGAGGAACCATTGATGAGCACTCTTTGGGTTCGGTCAGTCATCCAGTTACAAATCCACTGAGTGGTAGCATAGTCAAGACCACATTTTACCAGTTTCTTTACAAGAATATCATGGGGCACCTTGTCAAATGCCTTGCTGAAATCAAGGTAGGCTACATCCACTGCGTTCCCTTCATCTACCAGGCTTGTAATTCTGTCAAAAAACGAGATCAGGTTAGTCTGACATGACTTATTTTTCAGAAATCCATGCTGACTATTGGTGATCACAGCATTCCTTTCTAGGTGCGCACAGACTGTTTGCTTAATGATCTGCTCCAGAATCTTCCCTGGTATTGATGTCAGACTGACTGGGCGGTAATTATTTGGGTCCTCTCTTTTCCCCTTTTTGAAAATAGGGACAACATTTGCCCTCCTCCAGTCTGCCGGGACTTCGCCTGTTCTCCAGGAATTCTCAAAGATGACTGCCAGTGGTTCTGAGATCACATCTGCCAGTTCTTTTAATACTCTTGGATGCAGTTCATCTGGCCCTGGAGACTTGAATACATCTAAACTGGCCAAGTATTCTTGTACTATCTCCTTAGTTATTCTGGGCTGTGTTTCCTTTGCTGAATCATTTGCTCCAAATTCTTCAGGTCGGGCATTGTTTTCCTTATCGGAGAAGACTGAGGCAAAGAAGGCATTGAGGAGTTCAGCCCTTTCTGTGTCCCCTGTTTGCATTTCACCATCTTCTCCTCTGAGTGACCCCACTGTTTCTTTGCTCTTCCTTTTGCTACGAACATACCCATAGAAGCCTTTTTTGTTGCTTTTAACCTCTCTAGCAAGCCTGAGTTCATTCTGTGCTTTAGCTTTTCTGACTTTGTGTCTACACGTGCTGGCTATTTGTTTGAATTCCTCTTTGGTGGTTTCCCCCCTTTTCCATTTTTTGTACACATCCTTTTTTAATCTTAACTCAGTTAAAAGTTCTTTAGATAGCCACCCTGGCTTCTTTAGGCACCTTCCATGTTTCCCTCTCATTGATATTGCCTGACGTTGTGCTTTTAGTATCTCCCTCTTAACAAACTCCCAGCCATCATGAACTCCCTTTCCTTTTAGTATTACTGTCCATGGGATCTCACCCAGCACTTCCCTAAGTTTTATGAAGTCGGCTTTCTTAAAGTCAAGAAATTGAGTCCTAGTATGCTTGGCTGCTCCCTTCCGCTGTATTGTAAACTTCAGAAGAGCATGATCACTCGCGCCTAATGATCCTTCCACTTCTACCCCACTAACCAGGTCATCAACATTGGTTAGGACCAGATCTAAAATGGCTGTTCCTCTTGTTGCTTCTCCCACTTTCTGGACAATGAAGTTGTCTGCAAGGCCAGTGAGGAATCTGTTTGACCTTATGCTCTTGGCTGAGTTTGACATCCAACAAATATCCGGGTAATTGAAGTCCCCCATTACTACTATCTCCCTTCCTTTTGCATGCTTGGCCATCTGTTCCAGGAAGGCATCATCTATGTCCTCCGTTTGGCTTGGGGATCTATAGTAAACTCCCACAATGAGGTCCCTGTTATTCTTCTCTCCCTTAATTTTGACCCAAATGCTCTCACTTTGGCTTTGATGTTCTAAATCTTGGATCTCTTCACAGGTATACACATCCCTGACATATAACGCCACTCCTCCTCCTTTCTTGTCTGGTCTGTTTCTCTGAAATAGATTGTATCCCCCCATTATTACATTCCAATCGTGGGACTTATCCCACCAGGTTTCAGTGATGCCTATTATGTCATATTTAGTTTGCTGTACCAAGAGCTCAAGCTCATCTTGTTTATTTCCCATGCTTTGCGCATTAGTGTACAGACATTGAAGTCCATTAATCATTCCCCCGTGTCTCTTATTTAAAGATTTTTTCCTCCCACCACTAGGTCTGCGTGCTGTTTGCTCCATTTGGTCTATGACATTTGGATGATCATCTTCATCAATTGATAGGCTCCTACCTTCAGGAGCACTGTCTCCCTCCCCCACATTAGTCAGTTTAAAGCCCTCCTGATGAGGTTTCTGAGATTTTTGGCAAAAACATTTCTCCCAACTGTTGTGAGGTGCAGCCCATCGCTTGCCAGAAGTCCATCTTCAAGAAACTGCAGTCCGTGATCTAAGAATCCAAACCGTTCCTGTTTACACCATCTGCAAAGCCAGCTGTTCACTTCCACTATTTTCCCCTCTCTCCCTGGGCCACGTCGTTCAACTGGGAGGAGAGATGAGATGACAATTTGTGCATTTAGTTGCTTCAATTTCCTGCCGAGAGCCTCGTAGTCTCTTTTGATCTTCTGGAGGCTATTGCTTGCAGTGTCATTGGTTCCCACATGAACCAAGAGGAAGGGGTATTTGTCAGTGGGTTTTATGATTCCTTGCAGTCGTTCAGTTACATCTTGGATCTTAGCCCCGGGGAGACAGCACACTTCCCGAGACATCTTGTCAGGCCCACAAATCACTGCTTCTGTTCCCCTCAGTAGGGAATCCCCTATCACCACTACTCGCCTCCTGTTAGGTTTGGTCGGGGTTCTTCCATGAGCTGTCCGTTCCAAGGTCGCCTGCACATTCCCTGAGGACTGACTTTGCTGCTCGTCTTCATTTACCTGATCGACAGAAATGAGGGAGAGATCCTCAAATGGAGTCTGCTCTTCGTCTTCCATGCTAGGGGAGAGGACCTCAAAGCGATTGTGTAATTCTAAACAATCAGAACGAACCCTGGGCCTCCTACTTCTTTGAGTCACGTTTCTCCATATATCCGGCTCCTGTGTTGGTGAACTAGCCTCCTTCTCTGGGGAGTCCCCTGTCTCCTCCTTGATGGAGACGGTGTGGTCTGTTGCTTCCAAGAAGAGCTCCAGCTCTCTAATTCTTTGGAGCGTAGCTACCCTTTCCTCCAGTTTCTGGACTTTGTCTTTTAAGGGTGATGGCGCTTTCTGCAACTGTTATAGGGAGGCTTCCTATAGTCCCTGGAATGCCATCCTCAAGACCCTAGGATTGCATTCTTAACTGTTTACTGTCTATCAAATATTGAAAGCCAATACTGCATCTTTCTGCTAGGGAAAACTAGGTTCAAAATTTAAAAATGAGCATGAAAATCCATATGAATATTCATGCAAAACTTTTTTGGAGGGTATGTGTCAGGGAACTGCCATCAGAGGCAAGAGGAGAGGTAAGACGCTCCAATGATGCAGGGGAGGGAACTAGCAAGGAGAGAGAGAGAACTTCCACTGGGGAAGGAAATCCAGGGGACACCAGGGAGAAAGGGGAAGCTGAGAGTACTGCGGAGGGGAGGCTCCGAGACTCTTCCAGTGAAATCAGCGGAGAGAGCACAGGACCTCCGCTTGGCACGCCCACGCTGCGCAGAAAGCTTCCGCGCAGAGAATCTAGGAGGAGACTTGGCGTCAAAGAATTTCTATGTTGGAGGAAGTTTAGGAGACGCCCACTCACGGATTCTGCCAGTGACTAAGACAGTCGCATTGTAAGGGCTGTCAAACCAGGGAAAGGTTTAGCTATACGACCAGCTTGGAGCAGTTTGCAGTTTACGCACAAGCAACCCCAATTCCCATTACAGTATGCATGGAATTATAATGGGATGAATCAAACATAAGATTGGGAAACTCAGAAATGAAGAGAAACTGAAATCAACAGATGCCACCACCCCTACCTTGCATACAATGCCTTACAAGCTATCGCTCATATGTCTCACACTGCTAAAATCAGCACATTAGCAAACCCATAATGAAAATGTTTGACTAATCCTTTCCCATCCCTCCTACTATTTTTCCTTTGTTTTGTTGCTGTTGATTCTCATCTTCCATGTTATTGTTCTCCCCCCCCCATCTGTTCTCTTTTCCCCTTCCAGTAAGACTAGTGTCTGGAGCAGAATGGTTGAGCCATAAATGTCAAAATGGAGGGACACGGGTGGCGCTGTGGTCTAAACCACAGAGCCTAGGGCTTACCGATCAGAAGGTTGGTGGTTGGGATCCCCGCAACGGCATGAGCTGCTGTTGCTCGGTCCCTGCCCCTGCCAATCTAGCAGTTCGAAAGCACGTCAAAGTGCAAGTAGATAAATAGGTATCACTTCAGCGGGAAGGTAAATGGCATTTCCGTGCGCTGCTCTGCTTTGCCAGAAGCGACTTAGTCCTGCTGCCCACATGGCCCGGAAGCTGTATGCCAGCTCCCTCAGACAGCAAAGTGAGATGAGCGCCACAACCCCAGAGTTGTCCGCAACTGGACCTAACAGTTAGGGGTCCCTTTACCTTTAAATGTCAAAATACCTGCCCCCTTCCTACCCTGTCCCCAATTCAACACCTTTCCTGATCCTGGGGCTGCATTTTTCAGATGCATATAGTGAAAACCTATAGGTATCTACTCAGATGTAAGTCCCATTAAATTTAATGGGACTTGCTTCCAGGTAATAATAATAATATCTGTCTCCTGAGAAATCTCTATGTGGGACAAGAAGCTACAGTTAGAACTGGATATGGAACAACTGATTGGTTCAAAATTGGGAAAGGAGTACGACAAGGCTGTATATCATCTCCCTGCAGAACTCATCATGCGAAAGGCTGGGCTGGATGAATCCCAAACCGGAATTAAGATTGCCGGAAGAAATATCAATAACCTCAGATATGCAGATGACACAACCTTGATGGCAGAAAGTGAGGAGGAATTAAAGAACCTTTTATTGAGGGTGAAAGAGGAGAGTGCAAAATATGGTCTGAAACTCAACATCAAAAAAACGAAGATCATGGCCACTGGTCCCATCACCTCCTGGCAAACAGAAGGGGAAGAAATGGAGGCAGTGAGAGATTTTACTTTCTTGGGCTCCATGATCACTGCTAATGGTGACAGCAGCCACGGAATTAAAAGACGCCTGCTTCTTAGGAGAAAAGCAATGACAAACCTAGACAGCATCTTAAAAAGTAGAGACATCACCTTGCCAACAAGCTATGGTTTTCCCAGTAGTGATGTATGGAAGTGAGAGCTGGACCATAAAGAAGTCTGACCGCCGAAGAATTGATGCTTTTGAATTATGGTGCTGGAGGAGACTCTTGAGAGTCCCATGGACTGCAAGAAGATCAAACCTATCCATTCTGAAGGAAATCAGCCCTGAGTGCTCACTGGAAGGACAGATCCTGAAGCTGAGGCTCCAATACTTTGGCTACCTCATGAGAAGAGAAGACTCCCTGGAAAAGATCCTGATGTTGGGAAAGATGGAGGGCACAAGGAGAAGGGGACGACGGAGGATGAGATGGTTGGATTGTGTTCTTGAAGCTACCAGCATGAGTTTGACCAAACTGCGGGAGGCAGTGGAAGACGGGAGTGCCTGGCATGCTCTGGTCGATGGGGTCACGAAGAGTCGGACACGACTAAACGACTAAACAACAACAACAACAACAACAACAATTTATTTATACCCTGCCCATATGGCTGAGTTTCCCCAGCCACTCTGGGCGGCTCCCAATCGAGTGTTAAAAACAATACAGCATTAAATATTAAAAACTTCCCTAAACAGGGCTGCCTTCAGATGTCTTTTAAAAATAAGATAACTGCTTATTTCCTTGACATCTGAAGGGAGGGTGTTCCACAGGGCGGGCGCCACTACCGAGAAGGCCCTCTGCCTGGTTCCCTGTAACCTCACTTCTCGCAATGAGGGAACCGCCAGAAGGCCCTCGGAGCTGAACCTCAGTGTCTGGGATGAATGATGGGGGTGGAGATGCTCTTTCAGGTATACAGGACTGAGGTAAAGAATTAAAAAAGAAGTGCGGCCTGAGATTCTGTTGCAAAGGATGACTGAGGCAAAAGCTGAACCATTTGAATTGGGAAAGAAGCACCACAATGAAACAAAATCTGGAAACACTCATCTTAAAACCAAAACTTCACAATAGGTTTAGGGGAAAGAGGAAGCTGCTATTTTCTTTAATGGTCTGTAAACGAAATGTTTGTAATTTGAAAATCCTGCACTAAGGTGTAAATTACAGAATGACAAAGCAGTCCCTTGAGATATGCAAAGGTCACCATCCTTTTTCATTAGGCGCTCCTATTCTATCAGGAGTTTTTAGGGATGACGTTCTGTCTGTACTTATTGGAGTAACTTCTTTATAAATACACAACAGCATTGCATCACTCGTACTGGGAGCCAAACTGCGTCTGGGACACAAAAGTGGTTTTCTTTAATGCTTAATTGTTTTACTGTCCCTCATGAAGAAAACCAATGACAGATTACTAAGTATCACTTTTTCAACAGGGAGTCCTTCGTAATCACCATGATCAAAACATGCCATACATACCTTTGGAGAGAGAGAAATTTCTTTCTTTCTTTCTTTCTTTCTTTCTTTCTTTCTTTCTTTCTTTCTTTCTTTCTTTCTTTCTGTGTGTCTATGTATTTATTTATAATCTTTAGACTGAATTAGAGCTGGCAGTAGGTGCAGTGTATGAAACTAAACGTAATGGTATCTGTAATGGTTCTAGGGGTTGCTCGTGCGTAAGCCGGTGCTTATCTCCCCGGCTGGGTGCAAACACCTGGCTGGGTTGCCTGAGTGAACCTTTTCTGTCCGGACAGCCAGTCACTCATGGCTGTCTCAATCGCTAGCAGAATCCATCAGTGGGCGTTTCTTAAACTTCTTCCAGCAAAGAAGCTCTTTGATGCCTAGTCTCCTCCTACTCTCTCTGCGTGAAAGCCTTCTGTGCAAGGAGGGCGTGGGCAACGGAGGACCCCTACTCTCCCCGCTGGTCCCAGGCAAGGAGTCATGGGACCGCCTCGCCGCTTCCCCCATCTGCCCCCTTTCTCCACTGGTGCTACGCTGATTCTCTTCCCCAGAAGATGGGCTGCTTCTCCCAATCCCTCTGGCTTTTGCTCTCTCCCTCCGGCACTGATGGCAGTTCCCTGACAGTATCTGAGGATTCTATTTCAACACTTGTATAAATCTTAAATCACTCTTAATTGAGTGTGCACATGATGCTGTATGGATCATATTTTATGACAGAAACTTTTTGATAAACCAATCCAGTTTACACTTGAAATGATATCAGTTTTCCTAGCAGGTAGCTGAGAGACAAAAATATTTTATAACCACAAGACATTGTGCTATGTTTGTGGCAGTGAGGTATCTGATAGCAGGTTGCTTTTTTACTATGTTCAACACCGCACGCACGCATGCATGAGCACACACACAACCCAATGTGTGAATAAACGAATGCATGCAGTTTCATTATGCACACCTGGTGCAACACCCCCACCTATGTACACGTTGGGACAGATCATCCAATTGACTTTTACACTTGTAAAAATTGTGTGGGATCACTTGGTTGATTTCTTGAAAATCAGTTTTGGGATTCTGTGTGATTTCTACACGTATCCGAGGCAATCATATAACCCATCCTTGTGTATATGTAGGTATGGGGAGCTGGGATGAGGGGGAGAAGCTTGTCACTTCACACATTGGACTGGTTAAGGGAGTAGAACCAACTGACTGGTTGGCTGAGATGTTGCCTGGTCTTCTCAGTCTAATGACAGAGGGCACAAAGCAATCAGCACAGTTTTGATTATGTGAGAAGGGGCAATTGTTAGTCTGGCTGGTGTTAAGCCTTCCTCCCATGAAGGAGAAGGCAATAGATTGATGGTGAGGGAAGAATCCCAGAAAGAAGGGAACCTATAGAGAGAAATCCCAGGGGAGGTGGGGGGGAGGGGGAGAGAGAGAGAGAAGGTGCAGAGCATGCAACAGAATGATATACATGAAGCTGCGGAAAGACAGAGATATGAGGGGAAAGACTAATGGATCACAGGCAAGGAAGCAAAAACCAGGCCATTTTTTTCTTAGCTCAAATTGTTTGTTTCCATATGTTGCCATACTTTAGCAAACAGGTCATTAAGGCAAAATGCAAGCATTATCCTGACAAGAAACAAAATATCTGTATACAATTTAGAAAAGAAGAAATAAAAAAATTAAAGGCACAGGCCTGCTAAGGTTAAGCACTTTGAACTCTAACCAACCGTAACTGGAAAAAGTACGGATGTGTGTAATTCTCCAAGTGAAAGTAGTGATTTATTTTTTTTAAGTCTAGTAAAGCAGATCAGTAGTTGGGTGTCGATTGAGGGTATTTGCTGACAGCAGTGGGGGATTGAGGATTGGAGTGATTGTTCTGTGGTATTATGGCACTGGACAAGGCTGTGGTGTAATTCTTGATTTTGTGGGGAAAGTAATGTTATTATTTGTTTTAATATTAAATAAATGTGCTAAAGAAAAGAAAAGAAAAGAAAAGAAAAGAAAAGAAAAGAAAGCTTTAACTTTGGCAGAATCATGTGTCAAGTTTAAACAATGGGATAAAATAAATAGGTGCCACACAGGAACTTTGGTCCAGGCTGTCTAGTGACTGAGGCTGGCTGTGTTTGAACAATAATTCACTGTGAAAAGTGAGGGATTTAATCCATTCTTGAAGATGCACTGTGGTGCTGAGACAAAGGTAAGCCAGAGCATTCTCTCCTGCATTGGACAATATTAGGAAAATACATCAGTAAGATGGATGTCTGTCCACTCACACCAATGAGCTACACAAAGGTGCAAGGGGTGGGGTGGGGTGGAATACGAGTGATTATATCAATAGCTGCAAATGAAAAAGGCCATCAGCAGAAGATTAATTGCTCCACACCCTCTACCCCTAATTGTCCCATAAAGAAAAGAGAAGAGAGGAACTTCTGTTATTAGTGAAATGCCTGCTAAAGAGTGGGAAAGTTTGGATTCTGCAGCACAACCCAGCATGCCACTGTGAAACCAGGGATTTTCAAAGATGCAGCTGGGAAGAAAAGGGAGAGGAGATCAGAATGCCACTTAGCTGTGTTTTGTGATACACTTTTCCCTGCTGCTGTTCCTACTGGGATTTAGCATTTAGAGTGCCTTTGCCCTGGAGAAAAGTCCATTACATTCCTGCCCCTCTCAACATTCTGATGGTACCTCTCCTGCCTGTTCCAATGAGACAATTCAGGAAGAAGTAGGTGCTCCCTGCTCACTTCAGTGAACGTTGCACTGGTGCATACCTTTGTGTGCATGGTGCCCAGGGAGGTTTGGATTGATCTTCAGACGAGTTGCTTACAAAGCCCCAGCTCACTGCCATCTCTGCAGCAGGCTCTTCTGTGCTGCCCATGCTGTGAGCCGGAAAGGAGGAATCAGGTCCCGGTAAAAGGTGGTACTTAGGCAAAGGTCAGCCCCTTGCCCCATCAGAGCCAATCGGGGACAGAGCCTGGCAGCAAAGCCGAGGAAGAACTTTAACCCTGTGCTCTCCTCCTAGGCTAGAAGACTTCAGCACCCAGGTTGCTGGTGGGGCTGACAGATTGCCCCACACAGCGGTGGGCCTGTAAGCCTGGCAGCTCCATCCTGGTGCCCAGCTTGTGGACTGGGGGGTGAGACATCAGTTAGTTAGCAGGTGGGCTGGCCAATAGCCATATCCTTGCACTATGCCATGTCAGACTCTGCTATGCTGTACCCACACCTGGTCATATTCCTTTTGTAAACCACTTTGAGATTTCATTTACAATCAAGCAGGTATATACATTTTATGAAATAAAATGAATGAATAAATATTTAACCTATCTCATGCCCTGGTATGTCCACTACTTTTGAACTAGTCTCTCATTTGTGTGCAGGGCAGAACACAGGGAGATAAATCAGTATCAACTCCTGTGAACCTGTAATTTAGTTTCTAACAGCTATAAAGAAACCCTTTGTTCTAGATCGATCAACATCACTTCCGTTTATGCTTTGGATTCTTTGGAAGAGTACCAGTATATAAGATGTGACAAAGATTCTCTCTTAGTTTTCTTTACAGTGATCTAGTAGAATCATTTTTTCCAGTTTTATCTCTCTGCTTTATGCTCTTCTGAAGAGATGCTAATATCTATGTGGTCAGAATAGTTATTGGGTTAAATCCTCCCCCTGCTGGTACATAGATGCAATTAACTCATACCAGGCAGCATGGAAACAATGAAATGCCAAACACTCCATCTGTCCCTGTTTATCAGGGCAAGCCCCCGTTGCACAAGTGTCTCCATTTTCATCTGTGAAATACTGGGAGGTATGAAATGCAAAAGGAAAATGAACTTTCTAAAGTATACTTATTTGTCCTTCGGTCATAATTCCTTACTTTTAAGAAGAATGCTGGCAGAGAGTGGGAGTTGGCAGTAGAAATCTTCCTCAGGTGGAGCAGAGATGGCTATGACATGTGCCATAGGAACAGGATAAGGCCCATGATTTATAGCTCACCTTTCAAACCCAGTGGATTATGCAAGGCAGCTTGCATAAATAACTTCAACAACTTAACATCACTATATTTATTTAAAAGATAAAACTGTTTCATTAGGTTTTGGATCAACCTTTATGTACTTCGTACCTTGCAAAATGAAAAGCAGCACTAATCAAGTTTATCCAGGTTTATCCATCAAAGGTCTTTCTTTGAAACCATAATAACTGGCTTCTCCTAAAGTCAGAGAGAGAGGGGAAATGGCTGGGAGGAGCTCCATACCTCTACTGAGGACAAAGTGCTAAACCCAGCTGGGCAGCAGCAAAGCTTACCAGAGTGGTGAAGCCCCTTCTGCATCCACAGCCCCAGTCCTCACTCTGGCCAGGAAAAGCAGGTGCTTTTGGTGTGGAAGCTCCATGCCTGACACAGCAAAGAGGCCCTGCTGCAGCTTGGGCATTGCTGGGCTGGCTTAGACTCCAGCAGATCCTTGGCAGCCCTGACTCTGTCCCCTCCCCACTTCCAAGATGGGGGTTTATACTAGCTGGTGGTGGTGATGGCTTCTGCACATCCATGCTTTCAAGGAGCCCAGCAGGGACCTCAGTCCCCCTGCCTGCAGAGCCAGGTGCAATCAGGCAAGACTGGGAAGAAGGACCACTTCTTCTCATCCAAATTCCTGACAGTGTTTGGATTGCTTTGCTCTGTGAGTTCATAGGTCACCTGAGATTTGAACCATTGCTCCCTTCAATTCAAGGTCTTGGTTGAAAGACAGAGAAGCTAACATAGCAAAGAACATAGGAAGCTGCCTTATCCCAAGTTGGACCATTGGATTGTCTAGCTCAGTAGTGTCCACACGACTTGCAGTGACTCTCTGGGGTTTCAGACAGGGATCTCTTCGAGACCTACCTGGAGATTCCAGTGTTTGAACCTGGGACCTTCCACATGCCAAGCCAGGGCTCTACCACTGAGCCACAGCCCTTCCCCACAGCTTCCTTTTCACACTTGAGGAAGGTGACTATGGCAAAGCAGTCACTTATGGCTTTAACTTCCAATGGTGTTTACCCAGCAGCGCTTCTCAGATGCTTTGGCCGTAGCCACTTCCTTGATGCACATCCATCATCACCACACTTTGGAAAGTGGAATTTGACACAACCATGTAGATACATTTTACCCCATATTGAACATCAAAAAAGGAGCAGGGGTGGGGGGACCAAGGTGTGAAAGGGCCTTGGTTTCCCTCCCCCCTTCTCCACATTGTCCTTCTGGTTCTTTTGCCCATGCTCCCCTCCACAGCCGGTTATGCCTCTACAGTCGTGTGCAAACATTACCACCTGGATTCTATGGGTCCCTGGTAAAAATGAGAAAGAACAGGAAAACATTCCCAAAGTGTCAGATAGCTGAGGAGAAATAGTGAGAAGGTGCAAAATGCGTAATAGGATTATAGCTCATAATGTGGAAATGCTACACATTCCAGCATGCTCATTAAACAACCTGCCTCAGAAAGTGGGTGGAAATTATCTTTCTGGGTCAACTCTCCAGTAGCAAGCTGTTGAAGCGGAGAGAGAGAGAGAGCACAGCCTGTGTGAGAATCACAATAATATCTATTTATTGTTCATTTTTACAGGGAAAAAGACTTGCCTTGACTTGGAGAGCCCATTTGTTAACCACAGGAAGTGGTGGTTTTGTTGTGCAGGTTTGATGTACGAAAACGTGTGTGTTGGTGACATGGGGTTGAGGCAGGGAGAAGAGCGAGTTAACAAATTAGCTTTTATGATCCCTTTAATGATCCACAAGGGATGGAAGGAATAAGAAGTACCGTACTGAGGCAGTGTTGACATAAATAAACAGAAAACATTAAAATGAATGGACTGTATTAAGAGACCTCAACATTTACATGATCTTCCAAGGAAGATGATCTCCCAGTAACCCAATTCACTAGCCACAGTTCAGCATTTCAGGCAAATCCATCTATTAAACAGAAGGCTTCCACATATGGCAGGAGTAGCCAACACAGAGACCTCTAGATGCCAATGAACTACAACTCCCATCAACCCTGTCATGCAAGCTGCGACTGATGGAGGCTGGGGCCCAAAAGCTCTGGAGGTTGCCACATTTGACTACCCCGATGTATGGTAAGGCTGTGCATTGGCTGTGTGTATCCTGAATAATGAAGAAAATTCTGTAGCTATAGAGCAGGCTTTCACATTCTAGAATCGGACTGTTAGCAAGGTGTGTTGAGACAGACCAGGGAGTCCTCAGTCTTCAGAGTAACTCTCTTGCCTTCTTCCCCCTCCCCCCCCCAAAGTTAAACACCCAACCTGCCCCCCTTTTCTGAGAAATGAACCTAAGATGACTGAGTTCAAGGGGGATAGGCTGTAGAGTGGATAGATGGGGGATGATGATGATAATTTATACCTGCCCATCTGGCTGGGTTTTCCGAGCCACTATGGGCAGCTCCCAACAGAATTAAAAGCACAATAAAACATCAAACATTAAAAACTTCCCTAAACAGGGCTGTCTTCAGATGTCTTCTAAAAGTCAGATAGTTGTTTTTTCCCCTGACATCTGATAGGAGAGCATTCCACAGGGTGGGTGCCACTACTGAGAAGGCCCTCTGCCTGGTTCCCTATAACCTCATTTCTCACAGGGAGGGAACCGCCAGAAGGCCCTCGGAGCTGGACCTCAATGTCTGGGCTGAATGATGGGGGTGGAGATGTTCCTTCATGTATACTGGGCCGAGGCCATTTAGGGCTTTCAAGGTCAGCACCAACACTTTGAATTGTGCTCGGAAATGTACTGGGATCCAATGCAGGTCTTTCAGGACCAGTGTTATATGATCTCAGCAGCCACTCCCAGTCACCAGTCTAGCTGCCGCATTCTGGATTAGTTGTAGTTTCCGGGTCACCTTCAAAGGTAGCCCCACGTAGAGCGCATTGCAGTAGCCCAAGATTTGAAGCAAAGGTCTACCTTTTAATACGAGTGAATTATTTTCCCAGTGTGATCCAATCACAGTGATTTGGAGGAGGGAATTTGAAGTAAGAGTTCTTCATGTGGATTATCATTCTCCTCCAAGTTTTGGCTGCAAGAGCAAGGCATAAGTGGTAGTCAGACAATTGAGATGGCCTGCTTCTTTCCCAGCCATCATTTTCCCGAACAAACAGATCAAAGTCATGCCCCTCTTTCTTTTATATTCACAAAAGGTAATGGCAGCTGGTGAGGGGGGAAAGCTGATTTTTCCTCTTAATATTTATAATGTTGGTAAAATAACCTAACACAATAGCACCTACTCCTATTTGTCAGAACTTTGCCAGATTTCTCACCCAGGGGCACCTCCTTCATGCCCTCAGGTTTCAAACTGATTGCCCAAAATATTAAGGGAGGGAATAGGATTTCTAGTTACACACAGAGAGACACAGGTAATGTCTGCCCTTGAAGGAGAAATGCTATACCTATCTTTCTGAAATTTAGAAGTCTTCATCTTCTCAGAAGGGGTGACCATGGCTGCAATTTGTGTCCAATTCTGGCAGGGGGGGGGGAAACAGAGACTCTTTCTTTAAAAAAAGAAAAGAAAAATGCCCCTGCATGAAAAACCTTGGGTGATCTGCCAGAAATTTGGCAGTTTTAACCCACTCTTAAGGAATCCCTTTGGCTGCAAATTTCAACCACTAGTGTAAAATGGAAAACAAAAGGCCGAGCCATCTCTACAGGCCCATTATGGTCAACAGAGCTTCAGATTTAAGAAATCAGATGGAGACCCAGAACAGTCAATTGACTCAGAGGAGAGGTGAATGCCACAGATATAAGACAACTCTTTTTTCTTAATATTTTTTTTATTGAAATTTTCAGCATAACATTTTATCCAACATATATCATCCTCAATTTTTTATTACCCCCTATTTTCCCCTCCCCCCTCCCCAGAAAAAAGAAATAACCCACCCACCCACCCCTCCAGAGACTTCCTTCAGCTCCTCCCCTTGGTTTTTCAGCACATGTTAATCTCTGCATATTATTAAATTGTAAAGAGCCTTAATTTATTTATCTGTATGTTACCCATAATAAATTTGTGCATGTTTATTCAAAAGCTGCCAAGGAGTCCAGTTCATTTTGTTGTTTCTTTAAGTACTTTGTAAAAGGTTCCCATTCTTCTTTAAAGTCACATTTGTCCTTATCACATAGTTTATGTGTCAGTTTCACCAATTCCGCATAGTCCATCAGTTTCTCTTGCCACAGTTCTTTGGTCGGGAGAGATATAAGACAACTCTTGTGGTTGCAGCCTACTGCTAATATATAGATAATTAACAGCATTTTTTTTTAGCAGATATTGTAACGAAAAATGCTTACTCAAAGGCCTATTATATATTATTTATTTGTAAACATTCTCTAGTCATTTCCTGCAATGGGATAAACTAGAGTTATCAAAACATAAGGCCCACAGTGTTCATCAAAATACTGAGCCATCTTAAGGACTCAAAAAGTGACACTCTTAGCAGGAGAAAGGGAACGATTCACCAAAGGCACCGACCTTGTGGTGTAACAGTTAATATCTAGAAATAAAATTGCTTAGGGTCAAACCCAGCTGGAAGTTGCATCATTCCTGATTTGAAAGCCCCTCCCTTGATCCCAATATAATTGCAGAGATTAGTCAGTAGGGAACAAAACTGCAAAGTCCTCAAGACACACCAGTGCAATATGTGCATGTATGATTAAAAAAACACTTCTGGTTATCAGGCATAAACCTCACTGGGCGTCAGTGCTCTGAAGTAGGCAACTAAGAGAGAACTCAGGGCCAGCTTTAGTATTAGGGAGCATGAAGCAACCACTCTAGGTGGCAGATTCTGGGGGAAGCCGCAGCAGCAGCACCTTGACTGTATTATTCTTTTGGGGGACAGAGTTGTGTGTCGTGGGGCACTCAACGCCATAAGTACCTGCTGCTGTCAGATCCAGCGAAGGGCACTACCATATCACCAACATTGAAATAAGATCCAGCTGCCATTCTGGTCAGCTTCTGCACCATGACTGGGGCTTCTTTTTGTCCTTCACCACACATGGAGTCATAGCCCAAAGTTGTTGTGACCTTCAGTGAGAAAGAAGCTATGTACATTACCATATGTTCCTTGTAGGAAAGGCACAAAGACAAACAATTCTACATTATGACATGCTTCATGCCACCTGTTCAATACATTAGGCATACAAATTCATTAAAAACATTTCCAGCCCATGCAGACTTTTGCCTTCTATGGATTTTCCAGCTGATGAGTTCTTGAGGGCGGGGGAAACAAATGGAAATGCTCTGAGCTAAGTTTAACAGTCTTGGGATGTTTAGCAATTGCTGGCAAAGTGATTTCCAAAATTGAAGGATTGCTATGTATGTACATCACCCCTTCAGCTTATGCTTTCCAACCATGCGGCTACAAGCTCAATTACAGCTACAGTAGTAAAACACTGAGGAGGGAAACAGTGTCAATTAGCTAAGGCTTGTAACCACCAGGTCATGCATAATGTCGTTTTTTGGATGCATCGGGGAGAACAAAACCATGCAAGTGCACCCACTTGTGGCAAATCTCATTAAACCGAAAGAAGGCTGGAATGAAGTTGCCCTTGCCTAGGAAGTCCAACATATTTATTAATTCCTCCCCCTGCGCATAAGCGATGCTGACATCTCATGACCCTGTAATGACTTAAGTGAGTCTTGCGTTTCTATCACTTTTTAATTCTTATCCAGGAATGCTTCTGATATTGCTTTTGGGCTGTTACAAAGCATTTGCCATTTGTGGCTGGGTGAATTAATTTGTCTTTGTGCTTCCTTTGTTGTGGCTTTCCTTTCTCATTCTGAGATATATCCTGCATTTGGGAAAGTTAGGATCCTTGCCCAGAAGCATAAGAACAGGTGTAATACCTTCCCAAAACAACCCAGGGACCAGAGGTGGATTTAGGGTAGTGTGACTGGTTCCTTGGTGCTGAGCTGAGGGAGGAGAGGGCAGTGATGAGCAGCCTGCACTGACCGGACCCTCCCCCAGAAAATCCCTTTTATTTGGGACATTTTGGATTGCTGAGCAGCAGATGGCACAGAGCATGCGCCCCAATTTGCTTGCACCAATCAGCTTGTTCTGCCATCACTGGAGGAGGAGGCTGCTAGATTTTGTCCTTGCACATATTACCTAAGTCTGCCCCTGTAGGCACCATCTAGTCCAGCTACCTCTGAGCTAGGACAAGCAAGGCATGAAGATGGTGAGAAGGAAGCTGGTTTGTATGAAAAAGACAATTGAACCACCCAGCCTACACTAGGAGGAGCCAAAATGGTGCTCCCCGGATGCAACTGGATGTCAGCTCCCACCAGCACCAGCTAGCATGGCCAAAGGGCAGGGATGTTGGGAGTTGTGGCCTGACACATCAGAGAGCACATCAGAGAGCAACCATGTTGGTGACCCCTGGTCTCTGCTGACTGACAACAGCTGTCTGAGCTTCCAGAAAGGGATGTCTCTCAATGCTACCTAGAGATTAATTGGTTTTATTACAATAGTTACAAGAGAAGGCCACCTCTTAGGGCTCTCCCTCCCAAGGTGGAATCCAACATATAAATTCACAATATAAAAATCAACAACAAATCTAAAACTATATTTTATTTTATTTTTTATTTTTTTTATTCAAAATTATAACAAGACATATTATCCAAAAACATATAATCCTTGCCCCCCCATTTTTCCTCCCCCCCCCAAAACCCCACCCACCCCCACCCCACCCCCCGACTTCCCTCAGTTCCAGTCTTTGGTTTCTCTAAGAATGCTGTTTTCTGCATGTTACAAAGTTGTATAGATCCTCAAACTATTTAACTGATTATTATCAATAAAAAGTTTGTGAATGTTTATTCAAAACCTGCCAAGGAGTCCAGTTCGCTTTGTTGCATCTTCAGATACTTTGTAAAGGGTTCCCATTCATCCTTAAAGTCACAGTTATCCTTGTCCCATAGCTTATATGTCAGTTTTGCCAGTTCTGCATAGTCCATCAATTTTTCTGGCCATGATTCTTTAGCTGGGGTTTCTTCAGTGTTCCATACTTGTGCTACCAGAACTCTCGCAGCCATTGTCGCATACGTGAAGATGTTTTTCAACTATTTTGGCAGGTCTAAATCTAAAACTATAAACCACCGTAAGGATACAATTCATGGACAAGAATCAGCAACGGCACTGATCACAGTCAACCCAGTAAGAACATTAAAACCAAATAAATAATTATAAACTACCTCAGCACTGCATTTACACAGCCACCCAATAAAATCCTGATTTAAGAAGAGGCCCTTGTAAACAAATGGGTCTTTAGGGTCCACTTAAAGGCCTGCAGTGATGGGGTCAGGCATATTTCAAAGAAAATCACCCCTGCTCATAAGTTGTGATTTGACAAGGGAGGTAGGGAAGCCGTTGTTGGCACCAGGAAGTGCTGCTGCTGCTGCTTTACTGCACAAACACACAGACAATTTAAATGACAAAGAAATCATAAATGTTAAATGTATATACAGGCATTCAGTATATTAGCTACTTTGCCTATATACATAAACTTTGCAGTATGATAGTGCTGAAATATTAAGATTAATTAGTTAATTAATACCCTCCTGGTAGCTCTTCCTTTTCACCATTGTTCTTGCTCCTTGAAGCTTTTCTTTAGTGCTGGGGTTGGGAATTCACTGGACTACAGCTTCCATCATCCCTGAACATTGGCTATGCAGACTGGGGCTGATGGGAGTTGGAGTCAAACAATACTTGCATTGGAGCTGGGTAAATATATTGCAGTGCTGTGCAAAGAGAAATAGTCTGGTGCAGTGGTGGCCAAACTTGGCCCTCCAGATGTTTTGGGACTACAATTCCCATCATCCCTGACCACTGGTTCTTTTAGCTAGGGATGGTGGGAGTTGTAGTCTCAAAGCATCTGCAGTTTGGCCACCACTGGTCTGGTGAGACTGCTGGTTGAAAGGATAAAGAAAACTTAAGATTTATTATTCATGGCAAACAAAGCCATTCTGAATAGAGGTTTTGCAAGATGGAGTCAAGAAGTTGACAACACCACATGCTAACTCATACTGACTCTGGCTGAGCTTGGAGAAGCAGCAGGAAGGAAGTAAAGCCTGAAATGGCATGATCGACTTTACCACCAAGCAGTTACTTATCAGTGAGGATGAAGAACAGGTAGCTTTTCTGTCTGTAGCCCCCTACTGGTTCAGGTAAAGGTAAAGGGACCCCTGACCATTAGGTCCAGTCGTGACCGACTCTGGGGTTGCGGCGCTCATCTCGCTTTATTGGCCGAGGAAGCCGGCGTACAGCTTCCAGGTCATGTGGCCAGCATGACTAAGCTGCTTCTGGCGAACCAGAGCAGCACACAGAAATGCCGTTTACCTTCACACTGGAGCGGTACCTATTTATCTACTTGCACTTTGACGTGCTTTCGAACTGTTAGGTTGGCAGGAGCTGGGACCGAGCAACGGGAGCTCACCCCATTGCGGGGATTCGAACCACTGACCTTCTGATCGGCAAGTCCTAGGCTCTGTGGTTTAACCCGCAGCGCCACCTGCGTCCCACTGGTTCAGGTAGCTTATTGCAAACATTGTTGCTGTACTCCCAACTATCTGGAGGGCCTCAGGTTCCCCACCCCAGCTTTAGTCCTTTGCTTCCCGCATGACCTGCCTAAGATTACAAGCTGAGGGCATTCACTCAAAATGCATGCCTTCCTTGAATTTTTGTCCAATCAGATCTAGTTTCTCAGAGCTGCAGGTAGCTAGTATTGAATTGTGGGGAGGGGGGATCTACAAGGTGGTTTGGACTATCCATTTCGGATGAATCGATCTGTGTCAACTAATTTGAATGTTCTTGATGAGAAACATGCAAGCTGGCAGTTTAAAAAGATTCTGGCAGGCCATTTCAAAGGTCTTTGGGCGAGCGGAAAACCCTTTTCATGCAGCAGTAACAGGAATCTATCATCTTGGAACTGTGTAAGGTATTTCCCCTGAGGAAAGGAGTCTAAATTATCTCCAGAGAGGGAGTGTTTCACTTTCAAAAATTATAGCCAAATGGGAAAGTTGACCGAGTTGAAGTAAAACACGGGAGAGGGTCTTGTCTCATCATGTTATCTTGCTTTGTAAAGGTAACGAAAGTTTGCTTGAAATATTTGGCATGCCTAATAGTTAACATGAAACAGAAAGACTGTCAGTTTTTGCTCTTTAAAAAAAACAACTTGCTTTGAAGAACAAGTTTCAAGCATTGGATTCCACCTTACAGGGTTCTCATCATCGGTTTGTGGTGTCACCAAAATCATTTAAAAAGTTTTCACTTTGAAAGCACAGGTACCATTACTGTTAACTAAGGAACGGATGGACCCACCTGTTTCTGTTCCATATCAGTTGTGCATGCATTCAAATACAGCCTGTTCCATCCCATTTTGTAGATTTACAAGAGCAGTACACACATGGGTTTTTCTAGTGTACAAAATAAGTGTTAACGGGTCGGGGTGTATGGGGTGTTAGGGGAGAAGTAGTACCTCTGGCTCGGGGCACGTTATGCTCCTTCTGGGGTAGTTTGTCCTCTTTTGGTCCCATCCTGCACTCAGTTCTCACCTGTGACTCCTAGAAGCTGGGTGGATCTGTTAATTTCAGCTTCTTTCAATTTCACATTTTGCCAATCCTGTTTCCTGATCATCTTTTGGGTCCTAAAGCATACCCAATCCATCTCTGGCTTTTCCCTCCTCCTGAGTACTAAAATCCTCTAGCTATCAAGTCAACACATTTCTTTGGCTCTGGGCGTCTTGCCAGGCTTAGCCCCACCTCCAGAGGAGCGTCTGGTGGAGTCTCTATGTGGGGTAATCAGAGGTGCCATGCAAGGCATGTTTGGGGCTGGATACTTTGTGCTGTTTGACAATGACAGAGGGCTCCTCAGGGTCCACAGTGGCAATGGAGATCTCTGTGGAGTCCTACACTTCTTCTTCAGATGAGGTTCCCCTGGAGTTATGGTTGGGTTTGACTCTTGCATAGACTGAGGAGCAAAGTCCAGAGTCAGAAGTTTTGTAAGACCGAACAGAATCCTCTTAGCCATTTATGTCCCCTGATGCCTACTGAACTGGTAGTTGCCGTACCACCTTCTCACCATCTGCAGAGGTGGCACTGAAGCATCACAGAGAGAAGGCCAGATGTTCTTCCTTCCCACAAACTGTTCAATAAGCATCCCTCAGCCAGGCTCCCCAGCTGAAGACCTTCTGCTACCCAAAAGGGGGCTTAACATATCTTTCTATTTTTCATCATTTGTATTTTAATTATCAGGATTTGCTGAACATATGAGCATGACTTTCTAATCAACTATGTCTCCCCTCTTTGCCTCATTTGTCATACATAGGTACTTCATTTTGCTTCTCACTGAGCTCATTTCTTAGCCCCTACTTGTATACTAAGGCTTAACTTGAACTTTAGAACCTTAGGAGTATTTATTAGCTTTAAGAAGCCATATGTTTTATAACCCCTTCTTGTTAGGTCATACTTTTCCCCCTTAGTACAGATTCTGAGCTGGCCCTCAGATTTAAGATTCCTTACAGCTATCAGATTGCACCCAGAGTGGAAAAAGCCATGCAATTATTGGGTGTTACTCATTAATGGGAATTCAAATGGCGACTGTTAACAGTCTATAACACCAGGAAGTAGGGCGTGTGTTTTTCCATGAGTCATAAAAAGAAAGAGTCTCAGTTACCACACGACTTTCCTTTCACTTCCAGTGTGACAGTTTATGTCTGGGTCAGTTTATTATTGCAAGGAGAATCTGCATACTAGCTGCAAAGTGCTTGACCAAGAGGATTTAGAAAAGGGGAAAAAAATAAACACTTGCAATTAAAAGATTCAGACCCATTAAAGAAGTCATACTACATTATGCATTTAAACAAACAAGCAAAAAAGGTTTAAAAGCACTTCAGGGCAAGATTGTGTCCAGTGAAGGCTCTTAGTTCCATTTAAAATGACAGAACACACATGGATTAGTCCAGCGTATAAAATCAGTGTTAATGGGTTGACTACAGGGAACTTGTTCTTTAGCTATTTTAGCCTCCTAAAATGAATGACTTGTTGGATGTCCTTGTCCTCCCCCCCCCTCCCCCAATGAATGAAAGCACCATTATAGGTTTCTCAAACGGTTTTCATCAAAAAGCATCACAAAGTGTGTGCTATGGAGCTCATTATTCATAGAATCATAGAATCATAGAGTTGGAAGAGACCATCGAGTCCAACCCCCGAGTTCCTACAGCATATTTACCAGATGCTTCACAAACTTTATCTAGAGATGCATGAATCTGTAGATTTTGGCTTCTCTCAGTTTCTCATTTGGTCCATTCTTCAGTTCTCCAAATTTTCACAGGTTGTTCATTTTAACTATATTTAAAATGATTCATGAAAAGTCATCAACCTTTAAAGCATACTTTTGTATTTGCTTTTACCTAATATACACATTTTCTGCAAATCAGTTTTCCTAATATAGTGCAGTTTTGTATGTTATATATTTTTATGCGTGCTTAACCCCCTAGTGTTTGCATTTTTGTACACCTTACTTGGCTGGAGAACTGCACTGCAAAGTCCAGAGAACTGTGGGTTTTGAAAGATGGCTGTGTTTTGGTTTGTGAAAGTGCAAACTTGGCAGGCTTGTCTTTAAAGGCAAACAAATTTCTCCCCCACACCTCTCCTTACCTCACAAACAATCATGTGAAATAGGTAGCTGAAAATTCCATTTTAAAGACTGGACTTGCTCATTTGATCATGGTGACTGGCAAGCAAGGGCCAGCCATCACACAGACATAACATATCAGAGACAAAACTTTCACATGAAGTATGCCAGTTTTTTCACTTCTGACCCGCCCCCCTAAAAAAACCCCTGCTTTGAGAAACAAGCTGCAATCATTCGAATCCACCATATAGGGATCTCATCATCAATTTATGGTGCCACCAAAATCATTTTAAAGCAGTGGCAAAACGAGGGGGATTTAGCTGGAAATTTTGCCCCCGATGAAGCATCCAGTGGGCGCCATTGAAACTCTGAGCTTCCCAGCCAACCTGGGATGAGCATGGACTGCCCAGCCATGCTGCTCCATAGCTCCAAAGCAATTTGCTTTTGGCTTTCTCAGCTCCCTCATGTGCCTCCTTGGCTGCAGGCAGCTCCCTCTGTCCTTCCAGGGCTCCTTAGCTGGGGCAGCTATTTCTCTCCCTGCACCCCAGAATTGGCACTACTTCAGACTAGTGACATGAATGTGCTAGCCTACTTTCATGGTGGATTAGACCGGGGTAGGCAACCTAAGACCCGGGGTCGCCTTCTAAATCTGGCCCACGGACGGTCTGGGAATCTGCATGTTTTTACATGAGTAGAATGTGTCCTTTTATTTAAAATGCATCTCTGGGTTATTTGTGGGGCATAGGAATTCGTTCATTCTCTCCCCCCCAAAAAAAATAATATAGTCCAGCCCACTACATGGTCTGAGGGGCGGTGGACCGGCCCACAGCTGGAAAAGGTTGCTGACCCCTGGATTAGACTATTGATCACTGCTACAGTTGGTTTCATATTATCAGGAAAGGACTTAGAGATATGCTTAAATGGACTAGTGAATTGAGATCCTTTGGAGGGGAAGTCCTGATTTAACTGCTGCATAAATGAGGAGAGAGCAGAATATGATCTCCAAGAATCCACAGAGTTAGCCACAATATGTAATCTGTTTAGGAAAACCTGTAAATGGGCCCTGGTAAATCCCTTCCAAAGTATAACCAAACTCTTCTGAGTGCAATAGAGAGAGGGAAAATGTGTCGGACTTTCTCAGCTCTGCCAAAGAAACATTTAGAACCACTTTAGAATGTATTTACAAGCTAAGGCCAATAGCAAAACTTCCCCACTCTGCAGTGTATACAGACAGCATCATCTGGGCTGAGTTTATGTGTCAAGACAAGTGATGACAGATTGTTACAATTAAACACAAATGGTAGTTAGATGGAGGAGAAAGAAGAGAAAATAGTTGGCCAAATTCTGTAGAAGCAAGTAACTCCGCACGTGGGTGGTGGGTGTTGACACAATCACCCCTTGCTAAGATTCAGCTCTGCTTTCTATTGGTTTCCCTTTTCATATCCACATTCTTTCATATCCACCTCTTTGATTTGTAAGTGCTGAGGGCTGCATTTATTTCTCAGCAACCTTCTAGGGAACACAAACCAATAATGGGCAGGACCAGATGGGAACATCGGTAAAGCAGCACATGTGAATTCTACCTTTGTACAGTAGACTAGATTCAACACTCTCTCAGTCCTCCATCCAGGGAAGCAAGCAGCATTCACAGAATTCAGGGACACTTTCCAACCAGGCAAAACCACTCAAAGAGGAGGCAACGGGAAAGGGGATGCAACCCAGGAGACTCTCAGGTGCAACAGAGAGAGGTTCCCCACATCTTTAAACACACACACACACACACACACACCAAAAGAATGCAAATCAGTCATCAATCCAGGACTATACACTGCACCAATTTCCTAATATTGTAAGCCAGGGGTTGGCAACCTAAGGCCCGTAGGCCACAAGCGACCCACGGGGGTCATTTAACCGGCCCCTGAACTGCCCCTGAACCAAGCCACCCACTTGGCAAGTCCCCGTGCGCTGCGCTAAACCAGCACAGCACAGGGCGGGGACTCGCTTCCACGGTGCCAGAAATCGCATCTGCACAGACAACGGAAATCCAGCCCATGGAGGGATCTCTGCTGGAGTGACCCAGGCCAGACGAGGTAAACCTTGCTGACCCCTGTCGTAAGCTGCTGATCATATCACAAAGACTGTGAATTTGAGGAAGTCTAGAAAGATGAAAGGCAGGAAAAGAAGATTTATTTTTTTCCAAGGGACTGATCAAAGAGAGAAGATGATGTTTAAGACCTCACTACTGTGGAATGAAAACTTACAGCTAGAAACAGAATGAAATGTTGTTAAAACTGATGCTCAATCCACTGGGATTCAAATCAGAGGAAATCAATTGCTTTTTGTCAACTGCTATTCTCTTAACTATTGATTTCAGTGCAGTTTTCCCATGTACCACACAATTGAGTGTGATTTCACCGTTCAAATTAAATGACTTTAAGTGCACCTAAGGGTTGGGACTTACCGGTAAATGTTTTTGCATACTAAATCACTTTAAAAACTACCAGAACCAGAACCAGAAGCCACAGAAATATTATCATGCACTGCATAAATATTACACCTTTGTATACTGTGCAGGTATGAATGTACCTGCTTTTCAGCAGAAACTCCATTATAAACCAAGGGCTATGTTCACAATTGACCAACCTTCTTCTGCCCCATGCTCTCATATGGACATGCAAATGCACAGAAAGAGGCAGGCAGACCCTTCTCTCTGGTTGGATCATTACCCTCTCTCACTCCTGCCTACTCTATTTATTTGTTTTGCTGCCACTGGAAGAATCAATAGGGTCTTGCAGTGGGTGGTGGTGGTTTTGGGGGAATAATAATAATAATAATAATAATAATAATAATAATACTTTATTTATATCCCGCCCTCCCCAGCCAAAGCTGGGTTCAGAGCAGCTAAGAACAGTAAAAATAGCACAGTTTACATAAAATCACAGTCAATTAACTGAAATACATTCTAAAATCAATTCAGAATCAAATTAATGGCAACCATTGGACTAGAGTTCTATGAGGATTACAGAAGGAGAGAGGGGGTCAGACTGTGCCTTGGCCAGAGGCCTGGTGGAACAGCTCTGTCTTGCAGGCCCTGCAGAAAGATGTCAAATCCCGCAGGGTCCTAATCTCTTGTGGCAGAACGTTCCACCAGATCGGGGCCATGGCCGAAAAAGCCCTGGCTCTGGTTGAGGCCAGCCTAATTTCCCTGTGGCCCAGGATCTCCAAGATGTTTTCATTTGAAGACCATAAGGTTCTCCGTGGGACATACCAGGAGAGGCGGTCCCGTAGGTACGAGGGTCCTAGGATGCATAGGGCTTTAAAGGTTAAAACCAGCACCTTAAACCTGATCCTGTACTCCACCGGGAGCCAGTGCAGCTGGTATAGCACCGGGTGAATGTGATATATAAAGCCACTCTTGTTGCGAACAGTCATTCCACTTTTTCCACTGCATTGTTTCTCATATAATTAGCACACCATTGCTTTTCTTCTCATCTGGCTGGCCCAGATGAACTTCATGGCCAAATCCAGACCACATTGGTATGGAGCTAGGCTAGAGGGAAAGTGCCTGAAGCAGTAGATTATGGGGAGGGGAGGTGTGGGATTATTCAGATCAGCTCACTTGTGCGCTCCTTTTGATATTAAAACCAATTCCCGCTTTATATCTGAACTAGACAAATTCTGTCTAGTTTTACCCTTAGCTATACTTTCAAAATTGGTCATGCTGGGAAATGATATCAGTTATTCAAGGGCCCACTTGGACAGAGTGCTGAAGACATTTCCTCCACCAGCAGCTGCCAGTTGACTTAATCTAAACATTCTGACCTGGAAACACTGTGGGCAGCAAACCATAGAGAAAGCAAGCGCAGATCTCACACAAATCATGATCAAAGTGGAGGACTCCATAATTTCTAGTTCTTGTTTATGCTACTTGGTGAATGCAGCATGCAAGATCTTACGCTTCCTTGCCTGAAAATGCAATAGTGGTAGAAGAGCAGTAACCCATCTTAAAGCTGACAGAATCTTTCCCCACAGAGGATCACAGGGGTTAAACTGCAACACACATGACTTTGTAGTGGAAAATGATGTTGGCCTTTCTACTGTGAAGAACATGACCTTTAAAGGTGTTTCAACATATTTCAAATAAAGAAACAATACTAAAAAGCAATATAATGGCATTTAAATAAACAATAAAATAAATTGTAATCCATTTTAATTTACACAAATTTTAATATAAATTAAATAATATGCTATGGGTATCATTCAGCTAATAGACACATTGGAATGAATAAATATGACTTAGCTGCATTGATTTCAGTATATGAAATCAGTTGAATACCACCCTATAATTCCCTTGCCATGTCACTGAATATGGAAATCATATTCAGCAAAGGCTTCTGAGATTACCCTAAGAATTGCCCTCCCTCTTTCAAGGATATGCTTCCAGCCATAAGAAATAGAAGCATGTTGAGTTCAAAACTGTGTCCCTGAGCAGCTAAGTTCTGCACCTCCTGTGACTCCATCTGTGCTTTTATAAACTCATGGTATACTGTACACATTGTGCTGCCTAAAGATGCAATACAATAAAGCAGCCTTCATATGATTCCTTGTGGAAGATAGCTACTGGAATAGCATTCATGCTGGCTTGCAATAGTTCCACAACAGGACAACTCCAAAGAATTAAGGCCTTCTGTTTAGGCCCTTTTCCAAGAAACTTTTTTTTACACTTCTATTCATATAAAGCGGCAATTCCACACATTTTTTTCCTTTCCCAATCCTTCCCAGGCCCTCTTCCAAATGATTTCTTCCATCCGACCCTTCCCACTTCTATAATCAATGCAAAAAAAGTTTCTTTGACTCAACAGGCTTAATCAATTCCTGAAATGAATTTCAAATAGGCAGGAAGGATCATAGTTCAGCAATGCATTATGAACACTGAGCATTGTAGTCTGGCACTGTCTCCCTCGCTTCTCCACTTGAAGGGCCCAGTGGCAAGCTAACCATCTATTTATAAAGAAGAATGCTTTGATATATTTGAACAGCTCAAGTTTTAACACAGTTTTGGCCCATATTCCCCATTAATATGAAATATACTTAGAAAATCTATCCTGACATTTTTATGAATGGAGCCCTTTGTTGAGTTTCAGCTCTGAGACATTATTTATGGATTTTGCTTAACGTTTCTGCGAAGCTGACTGAGCCAGGTATCATTTATTTATTTTCATATTATTATTTTTTTAAAAGCATTCCTTGTGACCAGCAAGATTCCTGGAATGTGACAGTTTATAAATTACTTTCAGCTTTGTAGAACAAATGACATCTTAATTGGAAACAACACTTTTTATCCCAATATATTGTGATGGAATCCTATACATGTCTACTCATAAGTAATTGGATCTAAGTGCTTTAGGATTTAGGATTACAGCCTCAGTCTCTCTAAGTTTTCTGTTTAAATGTTAGGCAATGGAAAATGGCCACGTTGTGCCACTGAAAATACTAGATTATTCCCCTAACCCCAAGAAAGAGATACACTGCCCCAAGAGAGGTTTAACAGCAGTGATCAGAAGATTTCATCTGTTTCTCTTTAACTCCACTACATATCTGAAGTCATAACCAAACTGAAAGGGATATGAAGTAGGAAGAAATCGAAGTCTCACACTCCATGCATACTGCTATGATCAGGAGACCTATTGTTCTATTGTTTTTCAATTCTCCCTCCCATTGTGTGTGTGATTTTAATTTAAAGGCTTCACTAAAAGGGCATTGGGGTCAGCTAGATTTCCCCCCCCCATAAAAGTGAATTGAGGGGGGGGGCAGCGACAATGAACCCTGGGCATTCAACTGTAATTTAATTCCACAACAAGTACTTTCTGTGAGTGAAGGAAGTCAAAATACGGATGTGTTAATGATTGTTGTTGTAATTTTTAAAAATGCCTTGAGGTATTTTTCTAGGGGGGGAATTGTGGGTAAATATCAAGGTATACAAGACCCCCTAGGAATGAACATTAATAATGCTGATTCCAGTAGGCAGCCCTTCAAAGATGGGAGAGACAAAACTCATAAACTGGTGAGAGAATTCTCTTAGGCTGCATCCGAACTTTTTGGATATTTAATGCGAAGTGGAAATGGTAGCATTATGGGCTCTTTCCTTGTCTTGGACCCCTAGCAAACGCCCTTCCTTTCTACCTTCTGACTGTCATGATTACATATCCCAGATACCATTTCTGTATAGTTGTAACCTGTGCTACAAAAATATACCATAATAAAACTTCTTATTTAAAAATGAAAGGTTAAATGGAGCTTTTGTCAAGTACACCTCATCAAAAGTACATTTCTTAAAACTTTAATTAAGGTCAGATTGGTTAAATTTGATTACAGTCAGGTTAGCAAAATGCTTTTTTAAAAACAAGTTTAGAAGGCTTAAGATCTTGCATGTCATTAAATGTAGTTGTCAAGACAGTAGCCACCCAATGGTCCTGTCCTAATCTTGAAAAGTAGTCCACAGGGCAGGACCATGGAGAGTTCCAAGTGAGCAGCTCACTCCCATTAATCCTAAAACTGAATTGAAGCATTGTACGCCTCCAGGGGCAGATCTCCCTTTTCAGGCTTAGCCCTTCTCAAGGGATGGAAATCTAAAGGGACAGGACTCTGCCTTGGAGTCTATAACCCTTTGAACTCTTGGACAAGTCTCTCAAACACTTGTTGCCTGTGCTGACAAATGGAAAGTGCAGGCTCTGAGGGCATGGACTTCTGAGGGTTCCAGTTCAAGAGTCCCTGGGTCAAGGGTACATGATCCAAAAGGCTTGGGTTCTGGTTCACACCTGGTCAAGGCGCTGGGGTCTGGGTTGGTTTTCAGAATCTCTGGCTCTTGTGAGGCTGGTCCATAGGATCTGGCTCTCTGCCCATCCCAAATTTTTGCTCAGGGTGGTGACACAAATAAAGGAAAACGTGGAATTTATCCACATGGGTTTCTCTACTCTTTTCTGAATCTAGCCCATTGTTCTCACCAGCTGAGCATATGATATGTACTATTGCTGATGTTCCCACTGGTGTTATGAATGCTCAACTCAAGCTGCTGGGTTGGCAGGCAGAAAGTGAATGCAAGGCACCCATCTGAACACTCAGTTTGTGTTGCAGCTAGAGATAATGATGATGTCAGTTTCAGTTTTCTTGGTTTCTAATTTTCCAATCTTAAGTTCTGTTCTCCACAATTCAACTTCAGTTTGCAATTTTTTTAAAAAGGCACCATGAAAATTAACCAGCCTTTTGGTGCAAATAGATCTTAATATAAACATTTATGCATGCAATTTCGCCTAATATATGCACTTTTGCAAAGCAATTTACTGTAATATAATGCATTTGTGTATGTTATTATCACTAATACATGCATTTAAAGGCACACTTTATTGTAGCATATTCTTTTTGTGCACATTACTTCACTGGAGAAATGCACTGCAGAATTCAGAGAAGTGTGAATTTTGACGGATGGCTGTATTTCACTTCACATTGCTGCAGAAAATATAAATTTGATAAAATGGCCTTTAAATGTGAACTGGATCAAATTTCTCCACCACCCCTACTTACAACTTGGAATATGTGTATGGAAGCCAGCTTCTTGGGGCATGGTGAGGTTGCACATCTGCAGTGTTGGAATAAACATTAGCTCAGTTGGCATGAGATTCTTAATCTCAGGGTTGTGGGTTCAAGGTCCACGTTGGGCAAAAGATTCCGGCATTGCAGGGGGTTGGACTAGATGACCATTGGGATCCCTTCCAACTCTATAATGCTATTATTCTAATACTCCTTGGGGTTGGAGGAAGATACTGAGTCAGGAAACATAAATGGCCATTAGTCCAGCAAACCAGCTTGGGCAACTCTTGACTATGGGCTATGCAACTAATTATTGACATTTTGGAGAAAATTAAATACATCCCTGTTCACCAAGGCTGAAATACATTGTTCCTGGCAACACTGAACTTATTAGTTACAAAATAACAACAACAACAACAACAACAACAACAACAACAACAATAATTTTTGTTTGTATGTATGTGTGTGTGTGTGTGTGTGTGTGTGTGTGTGTGTATTTTTTATTAAAAAATGTATAGTTTGGCTTGTTTATTGTTTTGCAGCCTGCACTTCCTTGGGAAGACTGGTGGGATAGAACACTAACAAATAAATAAATACTTTTTGGAATAAGCTTTGTCTTTAATTTTTTTAGGGTGAATTTAGTTGGGTGTGCATGAAAAGGGCTCAGAGTCAATCTGAAATGTTGGAGGGGAAACACTCGGAATATCAAATTTGCTGCGATAAGATAACCTCGCTGTACAGCCATGCGAAAATATTTTTTTTTAATTCTGGCATTCACCCTTCAATCAGTCTATCTCTGCACACATTTTTATTTAATCATCCCCAGCTGGAAGATTGGCCGTTGCTCCTTGCCTTTCCCCTGCCTCTGCCATTCTCCCCCCGACAAAGACTTTCCTCATACCGTTTGTTATTTCAGTTTAAAATGGCAAGACAGCTATCTTACAGTTAAGCACTTAGGGCCCATGTTCTGTTGACCTCACTCCCCATGTGAGTTGTTCCATGGCTGTGATGTACAGGAACCTCCTGGGACTGGTCTCAGAGAACAGTGAGTGCTGAGGTTCAAGCCAGTCCTGTGGGGGTTTTGTTTTCTGGAAGTAAAGGTAAAGGACCCTTGGATGTTTAAGTCCAGTCAAAGACTTAAGACTTATGGGGTTGCAGCGCTCATCTCGCTTCAGACTGAGGGAGCCAGGAAAGCACCACCTTCTGGGCCGTTCGAATCCGCGTGATGGTGGTGAGCTCCCATCGCTCTGCCCCAACTTACCTTACCTGCGATGGGAAGGTAAATGGCATTTCCATGCGCTCTGGTTTCCCTCACGGTGTCCCATTGCACCAGAAGCAGTTTAGTTAGTTATGCTGGCCACATGACATGGAAAGCTGTGGGTGGACAAAGGCCGTCTCCCTCAGCCTGAAAGTGAGATGAGCGCCACATCCCCACAGACGCCTTTGACTGGACTTAACCGCACAGGGGTCCTTTACCTTTCTCTTTTTTACCTACGCTTGTGAAACATGGACCAACACCATAAACACCATCTCCAACTCCTCGAAAGATTCCATCAGTGTTGTCTCCGAAAAATTCTACATATCACTTGGGAAGACAGGAGAACGAATGTCAGTGTACTGGAAGAAGCACAGATCACGAGTGTTGAAGCAATGATTCTTCAACATCAACTTCGCTGGACTGGTCATGTTGTTCGGATGCCTGATTGTCGTCTTCCAAAGCAGCTACTCTATTCCGAACTTAAAAATGGAAAGCGTAATGCTGGTGGTCAACAAAAGGTTTAAAGATTCTCTCAAGGCAAATCTTTAAAAATGTAGTATAAACACAGACAATTGGGAAACACTGGCCTGCAAGCACTCCAGTTGGAGAACAGCCGTTACCAAAGATGTCATGGGCTTCGAATAAACGTGCTAAGAGGAAGGCATGCTTGGCAAACCCTCACCATGATCAACTCCCACCCAGAAACCTATGTCCCCACTGTAGTGGATCCAGAATTGTGTGGATTGTGTGGATCCAGAATTGGCCTCCACAGTCACCTACAGACTCACTGTTTAGCTGATATGTTTCTTTCTTCTTCTTTTTTGTAGTAAAGTACACTGGTTTATTTAGTTGTACAGACTCACTGTTAAGAAGACACTGTTCATTGAAGACAATCTTACTTGGCTATGAGTGTTAGAGGAGGAGGAGGAAAAAGAAGAAGAAGAAGAAGAAGAAGAAGAAGAAGAAGAAGAAGAAGAAGAAGAAGACACACAATATAAATGGACAACCCCCAAGACACAATTCAACTACCACACACAATTTATTGTAGCTTTTCTACAACTAGGAATGAAAATAAGGATGCTTGTACTGTACATTCTTTTTTCTGTTAAAGCTCCCCAAACAAAGGTGTAAATTGCCTTGGGAGGTGAGATTGTCTCTTATCAAACTTATTTCTAAACCTATTGAAAGGCTCAGAGGTCAACATCACTCATCCAGAGAACAGAAAAGACTTTCAACTTTAATGTAGAACAACATTGCTGTTAAAAAATAATGGGGTGAACCTAAAGGGTGCATACATTTCTGGAACTAAGAGGTTCAGGAAGAAAAATAATTTGATGCTGTTAGCATCAAAGAAGCAGAGAAACAAAAATGTAACTAAATCATTCAGCAATCTGAATTTCATTGCCACAATGGGAACATATAAAGATTCTTTAATGATTCCCATTACCTTTTCTCTTCCCAATATACTACTGTTATTTCTCTAGGAATTATAGTAGCTGCTTAGATCTGACAGTACTAATAGATCTCAAGATAGAAAGCCTGTTTGCCTATGAGATTTGGGAGCCAAGCTCTGAAAGAAGTTTGGCAGTACTTTTCCGATTGACAGAGTCTGGGGCTGGTTACAGCACACGTACCGAACAACAGCATTTAGCCGACAGCTACCACATTCTCCACTGAGTGCAACAATAAGGGAGCCAACTTGAACACTGTGACTGCAACCCGCGAAAATCAATACAGAGATTTCTTTCTCTGTGTGCTTCCACCCCCTGCAACACATGTGGCATGGATGAGATCACCTGCTGCTTGGGAGTGGGAGGTCTCTGCAGGAAACACAAGTCCAGTTGCCTTGTTTGTTTTCCCAGAGAAAGTCATCCTTTGGAATTACAACAAAGCCAGCACAGCATGGCTTTTACAGCATGCGCCGCACGACACAATAAAAGTGCCTGGGAATGTGATCTGCGGGAATAGGCTTGGAGCAGCTTGCGAAAAGCAGTTCAGAGCAGCTAGGCCAAGGGTTGCATTAGCAACCATGAAATGCCAGCTTGGGAGGAAGAAAGTTGGAATGCAGGCAAGAATGTTTATTCCCACGTTGTCATATCTTGGCAATGAAGAGCGGCAAAGGTCATTTCGTATCTCCTTTGCCCATCTGGCATTTTAGCCCACTGCTGTGTGGCTTGGAACCTCGGTCACCAGCAATCGCTTCATATGTTGGGTAGATTCTGTTAAATACTTCTCGGATGCTCAAGCCCAACCTATACACTCTGGGAGAAGTGTAGTGGAGCCCCTGCTCCAAACCACATCTCCTTGTGAGAGAAAATGTATGACACGTGACATCACCGCAGTCAGCATTTTCCCATCCCATGGCAAGTGGCAGGCAATGAAGCTGTGTGGGATATGTGATGTAGTCTTTTCACACATCTTCTTCCAGTAGCTGAGGTGGAAGTGATTAGAACAGAATTGTCAAGTCCTGGCTTGTTTTTCATGCATCCTAGATGCAGGTACATGAAACGGAAGATTTCCTAAAGACAATGTATTATAGAATCATAGAATCGTAGAACTGTAGAGTTGGAAGTGACCCCGAGGGTCATCTAGACACCAAACTGGGAGGGGTGGCTAACACCCCAGAGGACAGGATCACACTTCAAAACGACCTTGACAGATTAGAGAACTGGGCAAAAACAAACAAGATGAATTTTAACAGGGAGAAATGTAAAGTATTGCACTTGGGCAAAAAAAATGAGAGGCACAAATACAAGATGGGTGACACCTGGCTTGAGAGCAGTACATGTGAAAAGGATCCAGGAGTCTTGGTTGACCACAAACTTGACATGAGCCAACAGTGTGACGCGGCAGCTAAAAAAGCCAATGCAATTCTGGGCTGCATCAATAGGAGTATAGCATCTAGATCAAGGGAAGTAATAGTGCCACTGTATTCTGCTCTGGTCAGACCTCACCTGGAGTACTGTGTCCAGTTCTGGGCACCAAAATTCAAGAAGGACACTGACAAACTGGAACATGTCCAGAGGAGGGCAACCAAAATGGTCAAAGGCCTGGAAACGATGCCTTATGAGGAACGGCTAAGGGAACTGGGCATGTTTCGCCTGGAGAAGAGGAGGTTAAGGGGTGATATGATAGCCATGTTCAAATATATAAAAGGATGTCACATAGAGGAGGGAGAAAGGTTGTTTTCTGCTGCTCCAGACAAGCGTACACGGAGCAATGGATCCAAACTACAAGAAAGAAGATTCCACCTAAACATTAGGAAGAACTTCCTGACAGTAAGAGCTGTTCGACAGTGGAATTTGCTGCCAAGGAGTGTGGTGGAGTCTCCTACTTTGGAGGTCTTTAAGCAGAGGCTTGACAACCATATGTCAGGAGTGCTCTGATGGTGTTTCCTGCTTGGCAGGGGGTTGGACTCGATGGCCCTTGTGGTCTCTTCCAACTCTATGATTCTATGATTCTATGATTCTATTCTAGTCCAACCCCTTCAATGCAGGAATCTCAGCTAAAGCAAGTAGTTTGGCGTTTGCCAACCTGGTGCCCTCCATCAGCTCCAATCAGCCCCAGCCCAAAATATCTGGGTAAAAGCAGCTTGGTGAGAGCACAAGGGATTTGGGACTTGCTTTCAATACTGGTCAGCTGAGGAGTGCTGACTGCAGACCTCATTTGTCAGGGCGCTATGAGGAGAATGCCTTAAGGCTCCCAATTGTTTTTTTGCAGCCATGTTGTTTGGATGCCTGATTATCATCTTCCAAAGCAACTACTCTATTCCCAAATCAAGGATGGAAAGCAAAATACCAGTGGACAACAAAGGAGGTTTAAAGATGATCTCAAATCTAAAAAGATGTAACGTAAGCACTGATAACTGGGACGCACTGACCTGTGAGTGCTCCAATTGGAGAACAGCCTTTGCCAAAGGTGTCATGGACTCTGAAGAAGCACAAACTCAGCACGAAAGGGAGAAATGTGCTAAGAGGAAGGCACGTTTGACAAACCCTCACCATGATCAACTCCCGCCCAGAAATCTATGTCCCCACTGTGGAAGGACGTGTGGATCCAGAATTGGCCTCCACAGTCACTTATGGACTCACTGTTAAGATTGTGCTCATGGAAGACAATCCTACTCGGCTATGAGTGATCACCAAAGAAGAAGAAGAACCCCTATGTGTATGTGCATAAGAAAAACCAGGATGCAATCATGCATATGCTGACATCAAAATTGCATTTTTTTATGCATGTATGAGCAAAGATAATGTGGAAAGGGGAAAAGATAAAAAAATTGAAAGCTACATTGCAACACTCAGAAATAAATACATAAATGTGTAAATGTTGTTGTTTAGTCGTTTAGTCATGTCCGACTCTTCGTGACCCCATGGACCAGAGCACGCCAGGCACTTCTGTCCTCCACTGCCTCCCGCAGTTTGATCAAACTCATGCTGGTAGCTTCAAGAACACCATCCAACCATCTCATTCTCTGTCGTCCCCTTCTCCTTGTGCCCTCCATCTTTCCCAACATCAGGGTCTTTTCCAGGGAGTCTTCTCTTCTCATGAGGTGGCCAAAGTATTGGAGCCTCAGCTTCACGATCTGTCCTTCCAGTGAGCGCTCAGGGCTGATTTCCTTAAGAATGGAGAGGTTTGATCTTCTTGCAGTCCATGGGACTCTCAAGAGTCTCCTCCAGCACCATAATTCAAAAGCATCAATTCTTCGGCGATCAGCCTTCTTTATGGTCCAGCTCTCACTTCCATACATCACTACTGGGAAAACCATGGCTTTTACTATACGGACCTTTGTTGGCAAGGTGATGTCTCTGCTTTTTAAGATGTTGTCTAGGTTTGCCATCGCCTTTCTCCCAAGGAGCAGGCGTCTTTTAATTTCGTGACTGCTGTCACCATCTGCACTGATCATGGAGCCCAAGAAAGTAAAATCTCTCACTGCCTCCATTTCTTCCCCTTCTATTTGCCAGGAGGTTATGGGCCCAGTGGCCATGATCTTCGTTTTTTTGATGTTGAGCTTCAGACCATATTTTGCGCTCTCCTCTTTCACCCTCATTAAAAGGTTCTTTAATTCCTCTTCACTTTCTGCCATCAAGGTTGTGTCATCTGCATATCTGAGGTTGTTGATATTTCTTCCGGCAATCTTAATTCCGGCTTGGGATTCATCCAGCCCAGCCTTTCGCATGATGAATTCTGCATATAAGTTAAATAAGCAGGGAGACAATATACAGCCTTGCCGTACTCCTTTCCCAATTTGGAACCAATCAGTTGTTCCATATCCAGTTCTAACTGTAGCTTCTTGTCCCACATAGAGATTTCTCAGGAGACAGATGAGGTGATCAGGCACTCCCATTTCTTTAAGAGCTTGCCATAGTTTGCTGTGGTCAACACAGTCAAAGGCTTTTGCATAGTCAATGAAGCAGAAGTAGATGTCTTTCTGGAACTCTCTAGCTTTCTCCATAATCCAGCGCATGTTTGCAATTTGGTCTCTGGTTCCTCTGCCTCTTCTAAATCCAGCTTGCACTTCTGGGAGTTCTCGGTCCACATACTGCTTGAGCCTTCCTTGTAGAATTTTAAGCATAACCTTGCTAGCATGTGAAATGAGTGAAATTTTGCGGTAGTTGGAGCATTCTTTGGCACTGCCTTTCTTTGGGATTGGGATGTAGACTGATCTTCTCCAATCCTCTGGCCACTGCTGAGTTTTCCAAACTTGCTGGCATATTGAGTGTAGCACTTTAACAGCATCATCTTTTAAAATTTTAAACAGTTCAGCTGGAATACCATCACTTCCACTGGCCTTGTTATTTGCAGTGCTTTCTAAGGCCCATTTGACTTCACTCTCCAGGATGTCTGGCTCAAGGTCAGCAACCACACTACCTGGGGTGTACGAGACATCCATATCTTTCTGGTATAATTCCTCTGTGTATTCTTGCCACCTCTTCTTGATGTCTTCTGCTTCAGTTAGGTCTTTACCGCTTTTGTCCTTTATTATGGTAATCTTTGTACGGAATGTTCCTTTCATATTTCCGATTTTCTTGAACAGATCTCTGGTTCTTGCCATTCTGTTGCTTTCCTCTATTTCTTTGCATTGCTCGTTTAAGAAGGCCTTCTTGTCTCTCCTTGCTATTCTTTGGAAATCTGCATTCAATTTCCTGTATCTTTCACTATCTCCCTCGCATTTTGCTTGCCTTCTCTCCCCCGTTATTTGTAAGGCCTCGTTGGACAGCCACTTTGCTTTCTTGCATTTCTTTTTCATTGGGATGGTTTTAGTTGCTGCCTCCTGTATAATGTTGCGAGCCTCCACCCATAGTTCTTCAGGCACTCTGTCCAGCAAATCTAAATCCTTAAACCTGTTCCTCACTTCCACTGTGTATTCATAAGGGATTTGGTTTAGATTGTATCTTACCTGTCCAGTGGTTTTTCCTGCTTTCTTCAGTTTAAGCTTGAATTTTGCTATAAGAAGCTGATGATCTGAGCCACAGTCAGCTCCAGGTCTTGTTTTTGCTGACTGTATAGAGCTTCTCCATCTTTGGCTGCAGAGAATATAATCAATCTGATTTCGATGTTGCCCATCTGGGGATGTCCATGTGTAGAGTCGTCTCTTGTGTTGTTGGAAAAGTGTGTTTGTGATGACCAGCTTGTTCTCTTGACAGAACTCTATTAGCTTTTGCCCTGCTTCGTTTTGATCTCCAAGGCCAAACTTGCCAGTTGTTCCTTTTATCTCTTGATTCCCTACTTTAGCATTCCAATCCCCTATAATGAGCAGAACATCCTTCTTTGGTGTCACTTCTATAAGGTCTTGTAAGTCTTCATAGAATTGGTCAATTTCAGTTTCTTCAGCACCAGTAGTTGGTGCATAAACTTGGGTTACTGTGATGTTAAAAGGTCTGCCTTGGATTCGTATCGAGATCATTCTATCATTTTTGAGACTGCATCCCAGTACAGCTTTCGCCACTCTTTTGTTGACTATGAGGGCCACTCCATTTCTTTTACGGGTTTCTTGCCCACAGTAGTAGATATGATAGTCATCCGAACTGAATTCGCCCATTCCCGTCCATTTTAGCTCACTGATGCCCAGGATGTCAATATTTATTCTTGCCATCTCATTTTTGACCACATCCAACTTACCCAGGTTCATGGTTCTTACATCCCAGGTTCCTATGCAATATTTTTCTTTACAGCATTGGACTTTCCTTTCACTTCCATGCATATCCACAACTGAGCGTCCTTTCGGCTTTGGCCCAGCCGCTTCATCAGCTCTGGATCTACTTGTACTTGTCCTCCGCTCTTCCCCAGTAGCATGTTGGACACCTTCCGACCTGAGGGGCTCATCTTCCAGCGTCATAACTTTTATATGTCTGTTGTCTTTGTCCATGGAGTTTTCTTGGCAGGGATACTGGAGTGGCTTGCCGGTTCCTACTCCAGGTGGATCACGTTTGGTCAAAACTCTCCACTATGACCTGTTCATCTTGGGTGCCCTGCTCGGCATAGTTCATAGCTTCTCTGAGTTCTTCAAGCCCCTTCGCCACGGCAAGGCAGTGATCCATGAAGGGGAATGTGTAAATACGTAGATGAAAATAAACAGCAGCAGAACACTAGAGAATTTGAATGAATCACTTCCACTGAGAACAAGACAAAGTATATCAGTATTCCCAACTCTGGAGAAAATAACTGGGTAATGAGGACATAAAGTAAAGGTCCAACTGCCTTTCTAGCCAGTCTCCTGCTATGAATGTATTTAAACAGTATTTTCTTGCTGATACTGGTTTTAAACAATGCCCTCTTAAAAAAACAAAACATTTTTTCTTCCTGATGGAGTATAAGGTCAGGTTTAAGGTGCTGCTTTTCTCCTTTAAAGCCCTATGCGGCCTAGGACCCTCGTACTTATGGGACCACCTCTCCTGGTATGTCCCGCAGAGGACCCTAAGGTACATGAATAATAATAGCTTAAAGGTCCCGGACCCTAAGGAAGCCAGGCAATCCTCCACCAGGGCCAGGGCTTTTTCAGTGACGGCTCCGACCTGGTGGAATGCTCTGTCCCACGAGATCAAGCAGGACTTGATCTCCTTCTGCAGGGCCTGTAAGACAGAGCTATTCCGCCTGCCTTCAGTTTGAATTAGCCTGATCCTCTATTCCCTTTCCCCTTTCCTCTTCTATGAAGAAACCCTTTCTGGGACCCCACATTTAAATTCTTATTCACACACCTCCTTGCTGGCCCTAGTAGGACCAACTTGGCCAATTAGCCCTGGTGATCATTCGATGTCTACTGACTGGGTTGTGTCCCCCCCCCAAAAAAAAATGACCCCTGAATTTTTTAATTTTATTGATATTGATGCTGCATTTTATGTTGTATTCTATGCTGTTTTATACTGTCTTTAAGTTGCATTTTAATCAATGTTTTATATTTGCTGTTAGCTGCCCTGAGCCCGGTTTTTGAACCGGGAAGGGCTGGGTATAAATAAAAATGTACTATCATCATCATCGTTATCATCATCATCTTGCATTTCTTTGGTCAACATTTGTAGGGGGTTTTCTTCTCAGTTGGACAAGACTTCCATCCATGCACAAGAGACTCGGGGAACCCCCCAAGGGTCAAAGAAGCACAAAAGTCTTTAGAAAAGCACAAAGGGAGAAGGAAGACCCTCCAAACAGCCAGAGGAGGGGAAAGGGGTGATGGACTTTGCTGAATAGCAGCACTTCACACTGGAATATTATGTTGTACTTGTTTTAATAATTACAGTCCACTCTAATCCGAAACCTATCATTTCTCTTTTTAACATTTTAAATATTTCAAAACTGGCTTTACAAATTCACCACATCTGTTTTCCATCTGAGAAGAATCCATTATCCAAAGCACAGTAGTCTGATTTTTATGATGGTTTGTGGAAACTCTTAGCTAAGCTAATTTACTTTTCTATTTCATTTTCTACATTCCTATCCAACCATCTTCCAGTCCCCCCCCCTCTTAATATTGGTCCCCCACCCTCATTTGCTGTCCATTTACATCAGCAAATCTCACAGTTCAGAAAGATAATTGCATTTTTATCTGAAAGTCTTTGTCAGTCAAATATTTAAAAGTATTTTAAGATTACATGGGCATTATACCATTCTTTCGCATTTAGGAATAGAACAGGAATAGGAATAGAAATAATAGAAATAGAAATAAAAGAAATAGAAACAGAAATAGAAAGAAATAGAATTAGAAATAACTACTGTTAACTCACAGTTCTGTGATGTTTACTGTATTATTGCTGTCTGCAGTAAACTGCACTACAGTAGAAAAAAATGAGAGGGGGCAGAACTCTTTTTGTTAAAAAGTTACAAGATTTTAGTAGGTAGACATGGAACATGCCCTGCTTGGAAATTAAGCAGTATGTCTGTCCTGAAACCTTGAGCACTGCAAACGAAAGATTTATACGATCTGAAGAGAAACCAGAGTATAGCACTGCAAACAGCACAGGAAGTGGGATCATGCATAACCACCTTGATGTCATCATGAGCACAAATAATCATGGATGAACAATACAAAGGGAGTCTGGAAGGGACCTCTGCACTCATGAAGAGCTCCTGCAAATGCCAACATTTGTGGGAAGAACGTACAGTATGTGGGAGGAATATTGCCCTGATGCCATCATAAGCAGAAACCCTCAGGCATGCACATTGAAAAGGACATCTGGAGAGGCCCTGGCTTCTGCTGGTGAAAAACTGAAACCTCTCAAGTTATTTTAAGGGGGAGGAGGAAGAGGGGAGAAATGAACAATCTGAAGCTTGTGAATTCTTCTACACAATAAGCAAGAGAAGTTGTCTCTTGCAATATTATTGTAACCTTATATATTTGTCTCCTGGAATTTTACCCTCCACAGCACTTCTCACTTTTTCAAAAAGGGAAATAGTAAACTCAGTAAGCTAGTGTTATTCTGGTAAGAGCTTGGCTACTTCGGATGGGTTACTAGAGGGTGAATATACTGCAGATTTTCTATCTTTAGCATATACGGGACAAAGCACGGACTGGATTTCTATCCAGAATAAACCAATAGTAGTTTTTCAATGTGCTACAGATTTTAATTCCATCTATCATTTACAATTCGAGGAACATGAAACCAGGAAAGCTTTAACATATATATTCCCATGTAATTGCTAGGTTAATGAGATGTAATACTGAATTTGAATGGTTATGGCCTATGTGCTGATGTGTTTGTCCTTCCTTTTTATTGGCTGGTCATTCCACATTAGATTATTGCATCACTGCAGGAGGACGCTGGCAAAGTTCTCCATGCTTGGGATTTGTTTAAAACTTGCCTCAAAGGAGATGTGAGTTTTACAAGCCTTTAAATTATGTTCCAGCTCAGATGCAAATCTGACAATAAATTTGGCCTTGCCTCCTTATGGATCCTCTCTGATACCCCAAACACCCCTCTTTCCATGAAAGCTTTCTATTGTGGGTAGTGGACTTTATCCAATGAGAGGGGAAAGGGCATTCTGTGCCATCCTCCCGCCCCCCATTGCTGCCCTGCTGTGCTCTGATGCGCAACCTGGTAGCCCATGAGAGTTGTATTATAGTGGCATCATTGCAGCTTTCAGGAGGAGAGCCAAAAAGCCTGCAATATCCAATGCCCTGTCCCTGCAGTCAAAGAAAACAGCAGAAAAGCAGTTCATTGGTGGGCAAAATTTCATGTGACATTAATCCCATGGTTTGTCCTTGAGGCATTTGTCTTGTAAGAATGGGCTGTGGGGGATGGATGAAGTGGGAATGAAGACTCCCCCTCTCTGATCCCAATCTAGATCATTTGTTTTAGTTAATTTATATATTTCCATAATTCATAATTACAGCACTGCTATCAATACAAGACAGTTTCAGATTTTAGAGCAAAGAATTTTTGTCATGGACAGCCGTCAGCTCAAAATGACCCTGAGGCTGAGCACCCGGTCCTTTTTTTTGCAGATAATTTTTTATTAGTAATTGTACATGTTATACATGAATACAAATAAACGTATACAAATTTCAATACTTAAGTTGCACAAAATCTAATCAATCCGTAAGTCAAGAATACATTCATTTTAGGCTCTGCCGAGCCTTGGACTTCCTTCTACAACTTTGGTAAGTATCAAATAAACTTTATACTCACGTATTTTATTTCTTTCACATACTAGCCATTTACTGTTATAGTTGTTTCCAATCCCGCTAGTGTCATTTAAGATTTAATTCCAATATATGTCCAATACTTAGAGCACCTGGTCCTTTAGGCGCACAGTTACCCTATGGAGAACCAGGGAGTCCCCCACATTTGCCCTCCCCCAGAAACAGTCCTTTTGTTTTGTCAGGATTCAACCTCAATCTGTTGGCCTCCATCCATGATCCATAAATATATTTGGCATCAAATCTGGAATTAAGTTGGATAATTCTTCAACATCTCCAAAATCAGTCAGCTCTGCTTAATTTTCAAGTAGGTAAGCACAATTAAAAAAAAAAAGTGAGACAACAGTCGCATCTGAACTTTGTGACGGGAAAACAGAAGCTCTCAGTCAAAATAGCACAAATCACCTCTGAATTTCTGAAACTCTTTTGTGAATAGTAATGCTTATCCTATTCCTATGTAGACACAAGGAGAGAGGAACTGTTCAGTTAGAACTGCCACAATCTCTGGCTGCGATTGGTGAGAACTGCATTCCAGATGTTGCTTCTATCTGCTAGAGAGAGAGAGAAAGGGAGATCCAGTATTCACTTAGGTTTCTAGGAAATTAATCAGCAAGCCTGAGCAATTGGCTGTTAAGATCAATACAGTACTTTAAAAGTACTGAGAAAAAGTACCAGCTCAGCATTTTCACAATCAACTCATACCACATACTCAGTTGGTGTCACTCATAGGTTTGGTTACTTTAAGAATTGTTATTCTTTCAAATGCCAGAGGTCAGATTGAATTCTGAAAGCATGGGGATTTGGTCATTGACAGGCACTTCTCCCGGAAAGCTAGAAATTCAAGGCAGGGCAAAGACAGGTTGAATCCCCTTGAGGACCATACCATAGCACTGGGAGAGGTCAGTCAGGATCACACAACCTCTTCAGACATACTGCTGTCCAATCCTCTTTGCTTCTCTGCCTCATTTTACTTGTGCTCAGTGCAATACACAGGCCAGAGGCTGCCTCAAGCCACAAATTTTCAGTGCGAGCAGCATCTAGTTCTAAGAGGTTTTATGTGCCGTTTTTATGGAAATCACCATTTGCATTCCATAGAAAAATCCTAGAAAAAACATATATGGAATAGAGGAGCTAAAGTGTGTGTACATACATGCTAAAGTGATGAAATATTCAGCATTACTTTAATGAAAAATAAAATGTCTCAATCCTGAATATCATGAAATAATGAAGGAAGCTGGTTAATATTCTACAAAAGTGGCTTATTATGGCATCTCCTGGAAGAGAGAAATGCTGCGAACATGTTATTAATATGGTCAATTATGTATTGTTGATACACGGATCACATCCAACCTTTGTGGGATTTGTGGGGATTTATGTGGCTTAAGCAACTGCACATTCTTTTTGATAACTGTAATAAAATTCAGGCACTGCATGAAACTCACGTTTGGTTTACTGGGGTTTCATATGATGGTTTGATAGATTCACTGCCTAAAGAAAACAGCATGCTCATTACTTTGCTTATATAAAACAAAGGTATTTGAATAACGGCAGGACTTTGTCTTCTAAATATTATCTTTATAAAGAGGAGTTTTAAAAAGGCCCTAAGAAATGCACACATCATTTCCACCCAAAATTCCACGGCTGGAAAAGTTGTTTTTGGAAGCATCCTTACAACTCCCCAGTAAAACCTATGGGAGTTTCATACTTCTGTTTGAAAACAGAATGTGGCTGCTTCACTATCAGTTGTACAAAATGACGAAGGACAGATAGAATTTGCTCAAAATATGCACAATAACGTAGGCCGGGGGGGGGGAGAGACTTAACCACGCTGACCTCTCTCCATACCTGATGTCCAAGAAAAACCTCCTCCTGCCTCCAATTGCAAAATAGCTCATTCTTGGTAACGTAAGAGAATTACAGTAGATACTTAAAATAAAACCAGAATTCCTTCCAAAAGGAATAATAATCATACACTTCAATTGTGTGTTCATAGAAACAGATCCAAAACAAGCTAGCAAACCTCTTAGTAGGGAACCAGAGTTCACCTCAAAGCCTAGTTTCGGTCTTGCGACTCCGGCTTGGAGATGCAGAAACAGTAGTAAGGGCAGTAGGTAAGCCCATAAAAGGTACCAAAACACCAAAAAAAGAGAGCTCCAATACCCGTAATTGCTTACATTTAGATTATTATTACAATTACTATTACAGTTATTGTTTCCGTTAATTCAGAGGCATAGCATGGGCAGGGCGAGGGGGGACGTTGCCCTGGGCACATTCTTATTTTACTTTTGGGGGGCACATTTTGCTTCTCATGCTGCCCTTGCCAGCCCTGCTCTGCTTTGTGAGTCTGATCCCATATCCCAGGCTTGTGAAGCAGCGTGGGGCTGGCAGGGCGCCAGGAGGAGGCAAAAGCTGATTGCAAGGGGGCCTGCCTGCCTTGCTGTGTCCTTCTCACGTTGCCCTCCCAGCCCGCACTGGCAGAGCACTGTGAGGAGGAGGCAACGGCCATGTGCCCTTTGATCCCAGCCTCACAAAGCCAGTCCGTGACAATAAATAAACCCAGGGAGCTACTGCCAGCGTAAATCATGTGGAATGTAATCCGCTGGGAACAGTCAAATACAGTGGTGCCTGGCAAGATGAAATTAATTCGTTCCGCAAGTTTTTTCTTCTTGCGAGTTTTTCGTCTTGCGAAGCACGGTTTCCCATAGGAATGCATTGAAAATCAATCAATGCGTTCCTATGGAGACCGTCCGGGGACAGAGGGGAAGCGCCGCTCTGTCCCCTCTTTTGAAGCAAGGGGCGGAGAGGAGAAGATCGCTTCTCCCCCTTGCCGCCCCTTGGTTCAAAAGGGGTCCGGGGACAGAGGGGAAGGTGCGCGCGCCTTCCCCTCTGTCCCCGGAGATTGCGGGGCTGGCAACGGGGAGAAGCGATCTTCTCCCCGGCACCCCTTGCTTCAAAAGAGGTCCAGGGACAGCGGGGAAGACGCGCTGCGCTTCCCGCTGTCCCCGGAGCTTGCAGGGCAAGCTTCGTTTTACGAAGAAAGCCCATAGGGAAATTCGTCTTGCGAAGCAACTCGAAAACCAAAAAACCTTTCGTTTTGCGAGTTTTTCATCTCGCGAGGCGTTCGTCTTGCGGGGCACCACTGTACCACGTTCCTTGTTTTGCTAGAGTGGACATGCAGGGGATGTTTGGTCCAGCCAGTTGAAACTTCCTTTTCCTCCTGGCTGGAGCATCCTTCCTTGCATGTGACTAGTGGGTGGGTATGACCTTTCCAGACCTGGTAAAAGGCCAAGGCAGGCTGCCACACTCTCTCTTTTCGTCCTGTGAACTGCTGGACTGCTAGCCGGCAGTCACTAGGTAAATCTCCCTTATGGGGTAAACCTGTTTGTATATGTTTGAAACTTTAAGCCTAAAGCCTGTCTTCAGGGATCACATTGTGTTTGTTACTTATGAATAAGACTGTGGTGTCTTTATTCTTTCAGGAGGGATTCAAGGGGTCTTACCAGGAAAATATTAGAACACATTTCAATCTGGACAAGCCAGATTGAATTGCGTACAGTGGTACCTCAGGTTAAGTACTCAATTTGTTCCAGAGGTCCGTTCTTAACCTGAAACTGTTCTTAATCTGAAGCACCACTTTAGCTAATGGGACCTCCCGCTGCCACCGCGCCGCCAGAGCACGATTTCTGTTCTCATCCTGAAGCAAAGTTCTTAACCCGAGGTACTATTTCTGGGTTAGCAGAGTCTGTAACCTGAAGCATCTGTAACCTGAAGCCTCTGTAACCCGATGTACCACTGTATTGTCTTAAGAAACTCAAACGAGTTTGCAACTAGTTTTCTGCTGTCTAAAGGGGAATGCACTCTGCTAAGTAAAGGAACTTGCTAGCGCAGGTTAGGAAGGATATTACTAAACAATATATCCTCTCCTGCCACCCTGAACATTCCCACAAATCAGGGGTGAGGAGCCTCAGGCCATGGGGCTAAATGGGCCCCCCCAGGCCTCTCTTTCTGGACCAAAGGACTCTCCCCAGCGGGTGTCCTCCTCCACAGCACCCCCCCACACACCTCCTCCTTTGCATCCTCTTTGGGTGTTTCTGCCTATTTGGAATTTTGTCTCTTGCTTGGCCGCTTGCTTTTCCTGTGATTTGAATGTCACCATTGCTTGTCCTATTATTTCGGAGCAAGTGAGAGACAAAAGAAAGATAAAGATTTTGGAGTGCTTGGCTCCCAGTAGAACGCACACTGTCATTCATCAAAATCATGCTGGTAAAATAATCTTTTGACAGGAATTTTCAAACTCATGAAATTAGAATTGGGGGCCAAGAACATCAGATAAATGTACAAACAGATGCTTGCTATTTCTGAGGTATTAATATCATGCATTTATCCATTTTCAAAAAAGAGAATTCACTCAAAGACAAACAGTATCAAACACTATTTCTTGGAAATATCACATCCTTTCTTTCTTAAGATTCAGCAACATGATAAATGATGTGTTGGATTAACCGAAGGTATGAAAATATTGCCATAGCCAAATGCAGATAGAGACAATTAACTATGCCAAGAAGCACACAGAAAAACTTTCATTGACCTTGAGTAACAGCAACATCTGTAGATATGCATCTCTCAGATATTTGCAGACACCCACTGGGTGAGATGTGGTGTCATAACTTGTGCTTCCAGTCTAGCACAGGGTGGTATACTGGAAGAAATGGGGAGGGGAGGTGGGTCTGGTTGTGGTCTATAAGCCACCAGCTGGCTTGATTAAATGAGAGCATGAAATATATGAAATGGGGAAGAGAAACATAATTGTTTTAAAGAAGCTGTGTACATATACCAAACGAGTTGGGTGGTTTGAAGGCACATGATGCCAGTGGCGTAGCGTGGGTTGTCAGCACCCGGGGCAAGGCAAGTAATTTGTGCCCCCTAACCCGTGGATTTGCACCCCCTAACCCGTGGATTTGCACCCCCTAACCCTAACCCCCAGATGTTGCGCCCAGTGCGCCCGGCCCCCCCTGCACCCCCCACGCTATGCCACTGCATGATGCTCCACCTTGCTGAAGCTAAGCGGGTCAGTGTCGGTTCAGAGATCATCTACAAAACCCCAGGTAAGGTGCCTTGAGTGCCGTGATGTGCTAAATAAATCTCAACCTAGCAGAAGCCCCGGGGGCCACAATGTAATTTCCACAATGTCCATTCCATCTCAGTTTGATGAACATCCTTTCCCCAAGTCCTCTTCCTGATGCCCACACTGGAGTATACCTTCAGAAGACACTGGGAAGGAGAGAAACACGCCATTGAAAGAGGATCTACTTTCCGATCTCTGTCTGTAGCAACGCAGAACTAGCCTTCAGTCTTTCAAGTGTCTTTGCTCATCTCCTCCATTTTGCAGAATCCCACTTTTTCTATCTCTGTTCTTGGCCAAGTGCTAATAAATGCATTTAAAATGACAAAATAGCATTTTCCTTAAATCTCTGATATGTTGAGACACCCCACACCCCAATTCCAACCTTTTATCCCATTTCAAAGAAGCAGTCAACCTTTCCAAACAGAGAGTGGGTATTAAAACATGGTCATCCTGAACCCAAGTAGGGCTCAAATTCCTGGCCCCACACAGATCTGTTGGACTTGTGTCTCTGACATCAGTGAAGCCAGGTTTTTCCACATGTGCCTTTAACTACAAGCTCTGGGAACTTCACTATTTCCATTATTTTCACCAGATGAATTAAGTCATCATGTCCAATTCCATTAGTCACACTGCAGAATGACAATACACACGCACATAACCAAATGAACAGCTGTGGACAAACATGTTAATGGATGAGGGCAGGAATTTAAAATCTTAGGGTACATATATGAGTTTTTTGGGTGGGGGGCTGTATGCCTGAGTCCTTTCTGATTCCTGGATCCAGCAAGGGTAAAAATCCAATGGATGATTCAACTGTTGGAACAGGCCAGGCCAGCTTCTTGGCAATGGCCCTAAGTATAGGCCATTTGTATAATAAAGGAAGCTGCTCTGTGCCAGAGGGCAAATGGGTGCCCCCCTCCCTCACTCGGCTGGTGGTGAGAAGACAAAGGTCAGAGGCGTGAGAGAGAGCTAGCCTAGAATGGCAGATGAAGGTGATTGACTACATGGAACTGGCTGAGATGACTGGCAGAATCCAAGACCAGGGAGAAGAGTCGGTGAAAGAAGACTGGAAGAAATTTAAAGACTATTTAAAGAAATATTGTAAAATGAATGAATGTTAGAAAGATGTTGGATAGAAACTAAGTGGTTTCCAGCTGTAATGCTTTAGGAGACATGAAAAAAGGATTATAAATGGGTAAAAGTTTAATGGTAAGGATTTGCTGAACTAACAAACTGAAATGGAATACAAAGAAGGGAAGTATGAGGAGGTCGGAGGAAATAAGGGTATGGAAGTTATGTTATTGAAAATTAATGTGTGTTTTTAATTGTTTATTATTTTGTATGTTTATTTTTTATTTTTTTCTTATATCCAAAAAAAATTCAATAAATATCTTATAAAAAAAAGAGAGAGCGCTAGCCTAGAGGCAGAAGCCCGAGAGAGTGGCTGTGCCTGGGGGAGAAGCAAGGTCTGCTGGGGTGCTAATGCTGTGAGCCCCTCCATCGTAGGCTCAGGTTGCATAGCTGTGTAAATAAGCCATAAAGAGGCTGCAGTCTCCGCTGCCCCTCATTCCAAGGAAACCAAGCCCTGGGTAAGTGCCCAGAAGATTGGAGTGGCTGCAACAATACTGGCTGTACCCTATTCCTGTGACTGTATTTTATTTTAACTGTCCTGGAACTTGCTGGTTAAGGGCAAGTCGTAAATTCTATTGTTGCTGTTGCTGTTGTTGTGAATTATTGTTCACAATTTCTTTCTTTTAGTATGAACCAACTGAAAACTGACCTGCTGAATTCTGCATTTGGGCCCTATTCATTTCTCCTTTCTGAAACATTTCCCAGGCAGTTGGGAAAAGTTTCCTACCATAATACATCATAGGAATGTGCAGGGGAAATGACAGGTAGGCCTTTTTCAATTAATTCGATAGATTGAAAAGCTGCAAATAAACAGAATGACATCTTTATAAAATATACAACCGGGTTGTGTTATGACATCGCCAGAAAGAAAATGGCACCAGATCAGATAATAGAAAAAAGGCCAGCCTTTACCCCGTTAATCAGGCTTGTTCTTTTGCAGACCAGAATGTAAACAAGTCATGGGAGTGTGTGTTAGTGATATATGTTTATTATCATATCCTCTCAACCCAAGGACTATTTTGCATCTATAATAATGGATGGCTTGGTTGATTGCTTAAAAACAAAATCCCAACTGCACTCAAGTGTGCAAACATCACTCAGCAATATTAAAAAGTTGTGCCCAGTTGATTTATCTTATTGTTTGTCTAAGCATCATGACCTTTGGTCCATGGGCAGCTTGTCATTAAAGTCAAAGCTCTGATTTCACTGGTGAGTAAATTATTATGGCATTTTAAATATATGCTCCATTGGTCTCTATTTACCAGGACTGTCCCTGCTTTCTGGTACTTGCCCCTAGTAAATCACCATACGTCTAGTGTCCCAATTTTTGCTTGGGAGAGCCTTTTTTCAAAGCATGTTACTGAGAGTGACTGAAGTTACCATTCTCTTCTGTTTTCAACCATTTCTTGAATCTTCTAGAAGTTAAATATTGGGGGGTTAAACATATCCCCACCTCCAACAAGTCTCCTTTGGAATGATGATACATTATTTCCGAGCATCACTCCCATTGGGCCACTCTGTGGCAAATTAAAGATGGCGGCAGGCTGTTCTGCCATTGCAAAAAAGCCTTTGAACACTCCACCACCTGCTTCCCCCAAAATTCCCAGTATTGACCATAATGCCCCCTGTCTCCTGGCTGGTGAAGGGCTATGCCCAGATGGTGGTGATTAGGATGAGCAGTGAAAAAGGTGGGATATAAATGGCAATAAATAAATGGAAAGAGGGAGCTACAACATCACAGGCTTCTTCCCAGTTCACCTGCATCCTATTAGGATGCAGGGGGATGAACAGCTGTGTTAAATGTTATGAAAATTGGTGATTTAATTTTAGAGGTTTGGAGAAATAAAGAAGAAAAGCAAATAATAATAATAATAATAATAATAATAATAATAATAATAATGATGATGATGATGATGATGATGTCCCCCAATCCTATCAAAGGCCTTGACAATTTATTGAACAAATCAAGGAAAAACACTTCAAAAAAATCAAGGAAATAAATGAATTTGTATTTGGCAACAAAGCACTTATAACACATATAACAACCACATAAGCCAGGTAAATAATTCTATGAAAACATTCAAAATGAGAACATTACTTTCAATGCCCAAATTCCGTAAATAGACTTCATTATTGACTATTAGATGGTCAGATAGTTTAATCAATAACTTCCCACTTCCAGGTGAATTGTTTGAAAGCCATTTTGTCCATACATCTGGGGCCGTCAGACAGAAGAGATGTGAGAAGTGTTGGTATTAGCAGGAAGTAAACGTTACATAGTAGAGGTCTTCTGGTTTAGCCACTGGACTTCACCCGTTTTACTGTTAAAGAGGTACTGCAGTCCTGTTTCTAGAGAAGGGGAAAATGACTTGGTCTTAGTATTATTTTTATAAATAAATAGCACTTTTTCAGCACATCCAAATGTTCCAAGTACAGTGGTGCCTCGCAAGACGAAATTAATTCGTTCCGCGAGTTTTTTCGTCTAGCGAATTTTACGTCTTGCGAAGCACGGTGTCGGAAAAGTTTTGGAAAAGCTTCAAAAATCACCAAAAACCTCAAAAAAGGCTACCACACCGCGTTCTATGAGTTGCTCCTCGAAGTCAAGTCGCAACTGTATTAACGGTGTTAAGAAAAAGGAAACAAACTTGCAAGACGTTTTCGTCTTGCAAAGCAAGCCCATAGGGAAATTCGTCTTGCGAAGCAGCTCAAAAACCGCAAAACCCTTTCGTCTTGCGAGGCATTCGTCTTGCGAGGCATTCGTCTTGCGGGGCACCACTGTATGTCCTATACATTATCTTCTTGTAATCTTTATAACACTATTGCAAGGCAAAGCAGTTTTCCCATACAGTCATACCGTGGAAGTCTAATGGACTCTGTTCCAGAAGTCCGTTCGACTTCCAAAGTGTTTGGAAACCAAAGCACGGCTTCTGATTGGCTGCAGGAAGCTCCTGCAGCCAACTGGAAGCTGCAGAAGCCCCGTCGGATGTTTGGCTTCCAAAAATATTTTGCGAATCGAAACAGTCACTTCTGGGTTTTGATCATTTGGGAGCCGATTTGTTCAGGAGCCAAGGCATTTGAGATCCAAGGTACAACTGTATTGAATCACCTGTGATTCAGAATGCACTTTCCTCTTTGCAGAATTATAGAATTGGAAAGTTGAAAGACATGCTGAGAGTCCATGACAAATGGCCACCCAACCTCTGCTTAAAAACCTCCGAGGAAGGAGAGTCCAGCAGCTTCCAAGGGAGTCTCTTCCACTGCCAAACATCTCTTGCTGTTAGAAAGATCTTCCTTCCCCGTTCTTTGGAACTGTTGCAACCTTGTAGACAGGGACTATAGCTGAATACAGTGGAATTATCGTGGAACCTAGCACAAGGTTAGCACTTATTTCCATATTATTTCCAAACATTTTCCTTTTCTGGAAGGAAATAGGATGAAAATGAGCATCAAACATGCAACATATTCCACTATAGTTCCAGAAGTGGCTTCTACATTGCATGGATGCAGCCCAAATCGTATGAGAAGTGTTTGAAAAAGATGGGCATGGTTAGCCTGGAGAAGAAGAGATCAAAGAGAGACATAAGGACCATCACACAGAAGATGGAGCAGACTTGTTCACTGCAGTTCCAGGGGCAGGAGGAGAACAACTGGGTAAGAACCTTCACGGATGTAAATGCTGGCCAGGCTTTAAAAGAACATTTTTAACAGTGAGAACTCTTCAAAAAGCCGGGAACAGTCTGTACACTGGGTGATTCATGGTACACTAGCGACACCATGTGGACAGGTTTAAAAGGTCTACTGCTTGGATTTGAGCAGTTTTCTCTCATTTTTATGGCTTCTCTCAATCAATATTCCATTTTGTGCTGCCCATCACAAGAGCTGGAACCTTGATAGACCAATTGCTTTGGGAAGCCGCAAGTTTTGTTGTTAAATTTATTAAACAATATGAATGTACATAGAATTTTAATTCCAAAATACACAGTGGAACGAAACCTTTATTGGAAGGAAGTGTTCAGAGTTTCCAAAATGCCAGGTTAACAATATTACTTAACTGACACAAAGCTGTTTCGATTTACAGATACCATGAAACAAGACGCCTGGTGTTGGAATCAGTAGTTCAGGAACACCTGAAGCAGCCTTAAAACAATTGGTTGGTTTGTTTCTTTAGAATGGCCAATAATGTGCACTTTTGTGAAGGAATAGGTGAGTGAGGAAATCTGAATTCTCTCCTAGGGAAAAACTGATGTGTCAGAATTTTAGCGTGGAGATTATTACGTGGAGATTCAGCTTGAATGCCTTCCGTTGTAGACTCTCCATCGTCACCTCCATAATTAGGCAGATATTTTGTGGGCACCAGCTGAAGAGGCATTTATTCCTTTGGGCTTTGGGGATCAATATGTTGTTGAAGTTCAAAAACTGAGGGTTTTTGCCTGCTGGGTTTTACTACTTTGCTTTTAGATATATAGTTCTAAATATTTTAATCAGGGTTTTTTTTTGAGAGTTACTGAATTTAACAGGTTGTCAACCCACCAGGGCTTTTTTAGGAGGAAAGACAATATATTAACACAGTAGATCATTGCCATCAGTACCACCACCATAGGGAGGGACGGATCCAGAAGAGGCTTGCTGGGTGGGGCAGAGTTTGATAGTTTCCCTCATGTGACCTTTGAGAGTTTACGCCAAATTTATCTCAAGGTGCATATTCTGTGAGATTCAACAACAGCAAACTTGAAAGTGTACTTTAAAACCCATATTGATAATTACCTGGATCCATTGCACAACCGTCATAAATGATAGAGGGCTGAAAGGCAACATAAATCACTGTTGTTAGCACACCTGTACTCTCAGTGCTTCTGGTCACCATTGACTTTTGAACTAACAGAAGGTATTTTTGTTTATTTTATAGATTTATATGCTGCTTTGCAGCTTGGGGCCATGAAAGCAGTCTACAACAATAGAATTATTATTTTCTAAACAATTTCTACAATGCAGCAAAAGCATTTACATGACATTCTAAAAACAATGAAACAATTCCTACAGGTGTACAATTAATATTCCATAAAATGACCGATTCACACTTCAGGGAAAGCTTTCTTAAACAAAAGCATTTTAGGTAGTGACTTAAACATCAAGATCCTAGCTACCTGTCTAACTTCAGCTGGTAATTGACTCCAGAGGGCTGGAGCTGCAAGACTAAAAGGCTGGTTTCTAGCACAAACTAAACCCCTGTTCTAACCACTATACCTTGACAATCTTTTCCACAGATATAGGCACACCTCAGCCAGTGTGGTATAGTGCTTAGAACAGGGGTGGGAACCCTTTTTTATTTTGAGGGCCACAGCCCCTTCTGGGCATCCTTGGGGGGGGGGCACATGCCAGTGGTGGGTGGGACAAGAAGCAAAAGTGGGCAGAGCCATAAATGTGAATGCTGATAGACTCATAGAATGGTAGAGTTGGAAGGAACCACAAGGGTCATCTAGTCCATTGCACGAATCTTTTACCCAACATGGGGCTTGAACCCACAACCCTGAGATTAAGGGTCTCCTGCTCTACTGACTGAGCTATCCCAGCTGAACAAGAGACTTCAAAACTGCCAGAGCTCTCTCTGGGACCTTGAAATAAACCACACCTTTCTCTACACTCAAACATCCCTTTCTACCCTTCGCCCAGACAAGCAGGAAGCTTTGCCAGAGCTCAAGGGCACATTCCAGGCAGGCAAAGGCACAGAAGGAGGATGCAAAGCAAGGCTGGCAAAGGGCTTCAGGAGGGCGTGTGGCTTGAGGAGAGTCTGAAGAGCCAGACAGAATTGCCTGGAGGGCCACATTTGGGCTCTGAGACCCCCAATCTCTGGCTTAGAGTATCAGGCCAGGGCGGCAGAGACCCTGGCTCAGATTCCCACTCATGTAGCACACTGGGTGACCTTGAGCCAGTTGCTATCTGTCAGCATGACCTACTTCACAGGGCTGTTGTGAAGATAAAATGGGGGCAGACCATATACACTGACTCAAGCTCCTTAGAAGAAGGATGGGAAATAAATGTAAAGAAAGAAAGAAAGATCCTTGCCCAGTCTAATGAAAAAGGGGTTAGATAGGTTCTCTCTCTTGAAACGCAGCTAAGTTCATGGCTGGCAGACAAAATGTGCAGCCTAAAACTTCTTCCCACACCCCCATGGGATTTTGATCGGCAGCACAATGAGCAGGGGTGTTTCCGCTTGCAAATAACAAGTGCAATTCCACTTACTTCGGAGCTCACAGATAGTTTTCTGTATGTCGCATCTGACTGGGGTAGATTCACCGTTGGATTCATTTTGCTGGTAGAGAGAAACAGGAAAAGCAGCATTAGACAAGCATTCTCCAACTCAGCCACAATGTGTGCAGGGGAGCCACTTGCAAAGCAGGATCAGGCCAGCTGTTAGGAAGCAGGATCTGCTCCTGTGCAGTGCCAGATGTTGCTCCTTTGTTACTCTCTTTGAAATACCTCCTAAATCCCTGTCTTGCAGAAGTGGGATCCACTGGGATCTTTCAAAGTGTGAGCACCGTGGCAGAAGTGTTGGCCTCACCAGGCCACCAGCACAGCACTGGCCTCCAGGCCACCTCCCCCTCCCTCCTCTTCTGCTGCTGACAGGAGGCCAAGTGTGTAGCATCTCCTCTCTCTGCCCGTCACTCCTGAGTCCAGCATCTGTGTTGCCATTTATGCACCATCATATGGCATTATTCCAGAATGTGGAGAGTTATGGCACGAGTTTCACAGAATCTTAGATGATAATATTCATATCTGAGTGGATACCATCATCTTTTGTGCTCTAAAACAATAATAATCTATTGTCATAAGGCTCAGAAGAACTCATGGTTGTGGATGCAGCACTGCCTGTAACATCAGAAATCCCTTGACAGGAATATTGTCCTTGTAGGTGTTCTACCAGGGATGCGGGTGGCGCTGTGGGTTAAACCACAGAGCCTAGGACTTGCCGATCAGAAGGTCGTGGTTCGAATCCCTTCGACGGGGTGAGCTCGGTCCCTGCTCCTGCCAACCTAGCAGCTCGAAAGCACGTCAAAGTGTAAGTAGATAAATAGGTACCGCTCCGGTGGGAAGGTAAACGGCGTTTCCGTGCGCTGTTCTGGTTCGCCAGAAGCAGCTTAGTCATGCTGGCCACATGACCCGGAAGTTGTACGCCGGCTCCCTCGGCCAATAAAGCGAGATGAGCACCGCAACCCCAGAGTCGGCCACTTTACCTTTACCTTAGGTGTTCTACCAGGAGCAGCGGCGTAGCGTGGGTTGTCAGCACCCGGGGCAAGGCAAGTAATTTGCGCCCCCTAACCCATGGATTTGCGCCCCCTAACCCTACAAATCTATGTCTATGAATGATGGTCCCTCTCTCTCTCTCTTTCTCATATTCCAATTGATTCCCATTTCTGCCGATCAATCCCCGAAGCTCTCACCCAGCGAAATTCGTGCGTATTTACGCTTCGCCATCCCTAATCCTGCCGCTTCCACCGGGAAATCATGACGGTGCGTTTCTCCTCTCCAAACTTTCCCCGGCCCTTTGCCGGCCGGTGCAGCCCTTTTGGCTACGAGCTCCCCTCCTTCTCTGCCCGCTTCCGACCCCACCTCCCCGTCCAGCCTCCCTACCTCCTGAAAAAAGGCGCCGGCGCCGAGCAGGACATCCCTGCGGCCATTGGAGAGAGGCGGGGCCGAGGGAGGCAAGCCAATGGGCGAAGCGGGGGTAGGTGGCCACGGGGGCAGGCGCTGCCGCAGTCCTCGGGTGGGCAAGGTAGGAGCAGGCAGAGGCTGGCCGGCCGCTCTGACAATAGGGGCGGGCCGAGGGCACGACGGGGCTGGGCCCTCTGGACTCGCCCCCCCCAGATGTTGCGCCCGGTGCGGCCGGCACCCCTGGCACCCCCCACGCTACGCCACTGACCAGGAGGCCTTACAAACAGCAGGAGAGTGAAGGCAAGCAAAATGCAAGGGAGATAGTGAAAGATACAGGAAATTGAATGCAGATTTCCAAAGAACAGCAAGGAGAGACAAGAGGGCCTTCTTCAACAAGCAATGCAAAGAAATAGAGGAAAACAATAGAATGGGAAAAATTAGAGATCTGTTCAAGAAAATTGGAGATATGAAAGGAACATTTTGTGCAAAGATTACCATAATAAAGGACAAAAGGACAACCAACATAAAGAGGTACAAAGCAGCCTTGAATTCCTGCCGATTAAAACATATGCTGCAAGAGATAAATGAAAATCTTGGAGGTTTCCGACAACTCTCTGTGACTCCAAACCACATGGAAGAAATGAGTGCCATTTATATTTTCTGGCAATATTCCTAAAGTGGCTACACAATTTGTGCTAAAGTAGCCCGATGAGACACAATGCACATGAGACAGAAAACGACCCTTACCTTGGAGAACCAGCATCTTTTTCAGCGTTCAGGACTGGAGGTTGGTTTTGGTCAATACAGCACTGTGGAAAGAATCTTCCACATTTGGGAACACTGTTGAGGGTAAAAATGCCATCTACATTAGAATCACGGGGTGTGTATTCGGGAGCAACACATGGAGAGGTGGAACTTTATTGGAAAGGGCTGGCACAAAATGTATTGTCAGTAATCTTTTGAGGTTGGGGCAAAGGAGATTGTGGGCAGAAGAACCTCCTCTGCTGGCTGTCTTGTCCTGGCCAGGGAAAATGGTGTGCAGGAGGCAGCAGCAGGAGAAATATGCACTCCAGGTGCAGGTTACGCATTCAGCCCCCTCCCCAATCCCAGGGATATATTGGGGAAAGACGAGGGCTTTGGATCCAGATCCTGCAATCTGCACCCCCTTTTTGGTCACTCTCATCAGTGGAGCGGTAAGCTTAGGAGACATTTCCATAACAGGAAGAGGCCAGACCTTCTTCTCTATCTATGGGCTTCACCCTCTGCAGGAACAGAGGGAGATTCACTCTATTCCATAGCCACTCAGATTCCCTTCCACAGACCAGAAGACTGCTCCCTTAGCTCCTAAGAGATCTGAACAAGGGCATGCAGGAACATCCATGTTACCTGCCACCTACAGAATTCTTGATACATACATTTGTGTTGCTGTAGTATATGAAATGTGGTGCTTATTTGTATCAAACACAATTCCCTCTTGATGAATAGCAAACCACTTTTAAAACTCCTCTAAGTCTCAGGACTGGTGTCTCATGAGACATGGGAGGAAATGGGAAACTTCTATTGCAGTGGGTGGAATATCTACCAACAGACTAGTCTAGGTGTACATTTTCATATTCACTGTCTCCTCTGAGCTGTCCCCAAAACTGAAGGAGTCCTTACTCTTTGAAGCAACCCCACACTGCCATATACAAGCACATCAATAGGAGGACTACTGCTATAGTTAGGACAACAGGAAACCAGTTTTCGGGATGCCAGTAATATAAAGTCTGAATCAGCACTGAGGTGGTAGCCTAGAAATAAACAACAGACATTTGCAAATCAGGAATGCATGTCCATTAGATTTTTCAAAATACAATATAATCTGGAAAACAAAATTCAAATTCAAAGTTAATTCCAATTAAATGTGAATATGATTGGGTCCAGAAGGGAAGCATCGTGGTTCATAGAACACCCTGAATAAAAGGCATGTGACATGCTTTTAAAACCTTTTCATAAGCAAAAATGCTCTGAATAAATCTCAGATTCAGTTAGCCCGGTGTGCTAGTAGAAGCCATTACAAGACCTCTAGCTAGCACAGCGGGTGCTTGTGCTAATGGAATGATTGTATTAGTGCAGGCATAGGCAAACTCAGCCCTCCAGATGTTTTGGGACTACAATTCCCATAATCCCTGACCACTGGTCCTGTTAGCTAGGGATGATGGGAGTTGTAGTCCCAAAACATCTGGAGGGCCAAGTTTACCTATGCCTGTATTAGCACACTGCTGAATCCCGCCACCCTCAGTCTCCATAATAGTGAAAACTATGAAAAACTTGTAGTATGGTTGGGGAACCTGTGGCCCTGCAACTATGGCTAGCTTCCAACTCCCAAATGGAGGATTGAGTCTAACAAAATCTGGGGAGGTCACAGGTTCCCCATCTCTGATCTACATGTTAATGGCGGGAAAGGGCCAAAGATTTCTGGGTGGTTCACAATATAAAAAACAAAAACACAAAATGCATAATAAAACAAGAACGGAACAAACCAATAACCCTCCTCCCACAAACACATTTAAAAGACCGGAGAATGTTAATCCAACAAAGGTCTTGTCACAGAGAAACGTAACGAGAGAAACTTGGGGAGAGCATTCCACAAACAGGGAGCCACTGCGGGAAAGGCCCTCTCTCATGTTGTCACCCTCAGAAGATGATCTCCGGGTCTGAATAGGTTCATATGGGGAGAGAGACGGTCCTTGAGGTATTTAACGCTTTATAGGTCAAAATCAGTGATTTGAATCGGACCTGGAACATAACTGTTCGCCAGTGCAGTCAGGCCAGATTGAAATACGGCCCTCAGCTTGAAAAAGTTCCCCCACCCCTAGATTATGCCCTCTTTTTCCAATTTTACACCCCCTCACTTGCTGTTAGGTTTTTTTTAATGTGGAAAATCCTAACCACAGTTTCCCCACATCCTGTCTTCCTCCATCTTAAACTCACATTAAAAAGGAAGTTTTGAAAAAGCTTAGAAATTAGATTAATTTGTACTAATGACAGACCTATACTTTGTCCAGTAGGTGGCAGTGTTCCTATGTTAAAAGAACAATTATGTATTGTAGAACATGAAACACTTATGGGAGGGGAACTAAGTGAAAACTTAAGTTTCGACATACTCTTGAGAAGTTGCAAAATAAAAGCAGAATATTGTCGTGGGTGTTTTATTTTTCTTTTCAATTTGTTGGTGGTGCAGCATTCTTAGTATCAGAAAAGAAAAGAAAAACCTAGCTAACAGAAAATAGAAGACATTAATTTCAGATTTTAGAAGAGAGAGAAAATGCACTAATTATATAAAATTAAATACAAAAAAAGCATTCCCAGAAAACACCAGCAACTGCTGACCCCCCTGAAAAATGTGTTCCTGGCTGTTAAGTCGAGATTGTGGCAAATTCTACACATTATGTAGACATTAAATAGGCATTGGGTCTATTTAATCATTGTAAAATTATATTATATAAGTATTTTTATGAAAGTGTGACTTCTATATTTTTATAAATAATTATTTTGCATGAGGACCATCTGGACTAAGTATATATGGACAATATTGAGGGCTTCGTGCTCTTGGCTGAGTCGTGAGATATGGAGCCCTCTCACCTTCCCTCAAGCAGCAAACAGTGTGCTTTGCATCTAGACGTGTATCAGCCTGGCGTCCCAGAGGGTCCAAGATCTGCCACTATTTCTGCAACAGGGTCTCAGCTCTGTCTACAGCATCCTAGAGCTGCCCCATCAGCATGAATGGGGAGTTTTAAGCCTCTGGGAAGAAGTATTCTCATCTCCTGTACTGATCTGCAGCTAATCAGAGTAAAAGGAGGTGAATCAGCCCCTGAGCCCTGGCTCCTGGGGTCACTCTGAAGAAAAGCACCCAAGAGGATTCGCTCTGGCTGCTCTTAAGCACCAAAAACACAACATGATTTCGTTTCAAGAGAATGGTGTGCAAGTTCTGCTACCAAGGAACTTCAAGGAAAGCACAACATGAGTGACCCTGAAAGAAGACACTGGCGCTGTCCAAATCATTTGCACATGTGCACACACAGAAAATAGGAGATCTGGCCAAAAGGCAAGACATGCAGATCGGCACTGATGGTTGCAAGGCAACCCTAATTATTAATATTGCTTAAATGTAAGATTATTGTATAATCTTAGAAGGGGGTGTGGTTATGAGGGGGCCTGGCTGTGACCCTGCACTTCCGAATTTGCCACTCTACTACTGTTCCCAATTATCTCCAGAGCAGAGTTAGGTGAGCAAGATAATTCTAGAGAAGATCCTTATGTCAGTTCCCACCCGCCACCATTAATCTTTGAAGGGCTGCTCAGCCTACTTCTGAGGATTCCCGCCAGAAAACTGCAGCAAACTTAAGAGGCTGTTCCGCTGTGTCAGCGGAGAGTCACTCAGGTCTCTCTCCAACTGTTCTCTTCAGAGCTATCTTTCTAGAAAAATAGGAGCTGGAACCCGTGACGAATGCCTCCCTCGTTCTCTCTTAGGATGGCAATGGCGCCCACCTGAGAGGAACTGAGTTCCAATGAGTTCCAGCTCTAAAAAAGCCCTGGTTCTCTTTTGACCATCTCTCTTCCTCCTGAGCATTCTCTCTCTCATCTTCATAGTAACCAGCCCCTCCCTCTGGTTGGACTCTGTCTCAACTGCCCCCCTCCACCACATATGAGATTCACTGTTCAAGTTATGGACCACAGGTATGAAATTTACGGCATGTAATGCCTTAAGAGAGAATATTATGAAAATGATATACAGGTGGTACATGACACCAGTCAAGCTTGCAAAAATCTATCATTTGCCCGATAATAAATGTTGGAAATGTAAAGAAACTGAAGGTACATTCTTTCACCTTTGGTGGACGTGCCCAAGGATTAAGGCTTTCTGGGAAATGATTTATAATGAAATGAAAAAGGTATTCAAATATACCTTCCTGAAGAAACCAGAGGCCTTTCTCCTGGGCATAGTCGGCCAATTGGTGCCAAAGAAGGATAGAACTTTCTTTATGTATGCCACAACAGCAGCAAGAATACTTATTGCAAAGTACTAGAAGACACAAATCTACCCACCCTGGAAGAATGGCAGATGAAGATGATGGACTATATGGAACTGGCAGAAATGACTGACAGAATCCGAGACCAGGGAGAAGAGTCGGTGGAAGAAGATTGGAAGAAATTTAAAGACTATTTACAGAAATACTGTAAAATTAATGAATGTTAGAATGATGTCGGAATGAAGCTAAGGGGTTTTTAGTAGCAATGTTATAAGGAGTATGTAAAAATGGACTGCTAACAGATGAGAATATACAGTTATTACATATTAAGACAAAGGACTAAGATAAAAACAAAGAGGGAAAGGATTTGCTGAATTAACTTACTGAACTGGAATACAAAAAGGGGAGGTGTGAGGAGGTCAGGGAAACAAGTGAATGAAAGACAAGCTATGGAAAGATTGATTTGTTTTTAATTGTTTTTACTTTTTTGTATTTTGTATTCTCTTTTTTCTTTTTTATTCTTTTTATTGTAACTTTTTTTTGAAACTTTAATAAATATCTTATATATATAAAAAGGGGATTCACTGTTCAGCCTCTTTAGCACTACAACATGGCTTTGTTGAGGGGCGCGCCCCCATACTAATCATTATTTCAGATGAAGATGGCATGGACCTGGGACATGCTTCGAAATTCAAGCCAGTGAAGAACTACTTCCCTTTCATTTTTTAAGTATATTTTAAGATACAGTTCATTAAAGATATCAGCCTTTCCCTTCTTCATGGACCCCCCTTCCCCAGAGATACCAGACAGATGAGCATGTGCAGATTGTCCTGTGTGATAAAACAGGCTGTCACCAGCCTACGATACAGATATTTTGGGGCTATTGAAGTAAACTGGCTGCTATTGGTCAAGGCACTGAACAAACAAAGGATCTGAATACAGTTTGCATGAGTGTCCGATACTTATCTCAACATTATGTCACCATGTGATGAAACTAAAGGACAGTTAACATCTGCTGTGTCTGTTTTGCCAGTGGACTCGGATGTAAAAGTTCCCTATGAGTGTGGCCAGCTAATTTGATTTCCTGGCTTAACATCTTAATGATTCAGCTGGCTATCTCATTTTAGACTTACATTATTTATATGTATAGGCACAGGATATGCGTATCCATGAACATGGCTTTCTGCCCCAGGGAAAACATGCGAAATAGAAGATTCTGCGGGGGGCCTCACACCAAGCAATAGAGCCTAGCTATCAGACCAGATGCTGGGAATAACACACAAGGGATTGACCATCATAATCGACATGGGATTTCTACAGCAAGCCCGTAACCATTTGGGGGGATATCCCCCAACAGAAAACCAGTAGGTCCCATGAGGAAGGTCCCCCCTGTCATGGCCACAACTGGCAGAAGACCCAGCAGACCAGCCCTGCCATGCACAACATGTCACACACTGACCACGCCACCTCTTCTTGCCACTAGGCTGGTGTGGGGCAAAGCACATGGTCTCACCATTGTTGAGTGAGAGCAACACATCAGCTCTCACATGCGCAGTGCTGTCTAACATAAAACTGCAGCTGGGACATTGCATGTTGGATAGTTTTGTGATGGGCAGCCACCGTTCATGGAAGCTGACAATTCGCTCTCATTACAAAACACAGACATTGTGTGCCTTCACACCCACAGTGCTGACATTTCCATCCTGGCCCCAGATGCCGGATGAGCCAGAAAAGGACTGAGGAAGAGACACACAGCGTGGCACAGAGAATCAGCTCCTTTCTGTAATGTAAGCAGGCCTTAATAATACAGTGGTGCCCCGCAAGACGAATGCCTCGCAAGACGGAAAACTCGCTAGACGAAAGAGTTTTCCGTTTTGGAGGTGCTTCGCAAAACAAATTTCCTATGGGCTTGCTTCGCAAGACGACAATGTCTTGAGAGTTCCTGCTGGTTTTTTCCCCTCCCCCCTTTTCCTAAGCCGCTAAGGCGCTTATCAGCTGATCCGATCAGCAGATAAGCCGCTAAAAGCCTCTAAAAGCCTCTAATAGCGCTAATAGCGCTAATCTGCTAATCCTTCAATGGGCTTGCTTCGCAAGACGAAAAAAACCGCTAGATGAAGAGAATCACAGAACGGATTCTTTTCGTCTTGCGAGGCACCACTGTATTTATTTTTCAAAATAAAATCTGCACCAGTTTTTAACTTGTAAACCTCAAAGTAGATTTGTATATCATATTGTTGCTTTATTGCTATGTTTTATTCATTCAGAGCAAATAGTGAGGCACTCTACCTGAGGCAGAAGATTTGGGGGGAACCATTTAAGCCGTAGCCATCCGGCGGGTGTTCCAAGGGTGTGACGATGCCGGCACAGTATAAACACACCAGCAGAGCCAGTCTAGTTCTCTCTCCTGCGCATTTGCACCACAATGACCTGGCTGCCACCCCACCCGTCCCCCTCTCTGTAAGTCACAGAGATACCAGAAACATTTTGAACTGTGCTCTCCTATATCAACTGCCCCAGATGTCTCTTGACGTCCTGAAAAAAAGAAGCATGCTTGGAAACTTACGGCAGTTGTGGTTGTTTTTGTGGTGGTTGAAGGCCTGGTTGTTCTCCAGGGAACCACATGCAGTATTACAGTTGCTGTTGTGGACAAGCGGTGAGCTAAACTGCCATGCAGTTCATCAGCAACTTCTATCAGTAGCTGAAATGTGGTGGGATCCTGAATTCCTCTAAACACTTCATACTGGAAGTTCTGTGTCGTCATCAAAGAAGGTAAGTCAGAGCCTAATCTCTGAAGTTTGAACCGAGAATGGATATTGCCTAGAAAGAATGGGGTTTGAAGTACCATAAAAATAAAAATGGCATCCTATTACAATTCATATCTAGCTTTCAGAATCTTGCACTTCAGGTGAATATGGCATCTCTTAATAAATGTTTGAATTGTGCTGGGATGAAGCAAAGAGCCTCTTAGGCACTGGTGCAAGAGAACAGCCGCTTTTCTTCCCTTAAAGAAACGTAGGAAGCAAAAGAGATTGCAGTTTAGAGCAGGTTCCTTTCCCAACGCCAGGCCACTGTTCAGAGAAGAGAGGTGTCTCCCTCAAAGCACAGAAGGTGCATATTCATATATAGCTGAGTTGGTTAGAGCGTGGTACTGATAATGCCAAGGTTGCAGGTTCGATTCCGCATATGGGATGGCTGCATATTCCTGCAGTGCAGGGGCTTGGATTAGATGTCCCTCAGGGACCTTTCCAACTTATGATTCTATGATTTAAGGCCAGATGTGAGGAGCCTGAGGCCCTTCACATGCTGAAGGACTTCAATTCCCATCAGCCCCACCCAGCATGGCCAACAGTCTGGGATGATGGGACTTGTAGTCCAGGAACATCTAGAGGGCTCCCTAGCCATGATTTCAACAAAACACTCTTGGTGTGTGCTCTTTAGCAACTGACCTACTCCAAGTTGACATATTAGAACAATCTCTGGCTTGCTAATATTGTCATAAGGTGTGTGTGTTTTTAGGTCCTAATTTCTGGGCAGCTCCCAAATGGCTCACCTTTGAAGGGGAATAGACTTGAAGGTGCTTCACCAATTCTATTCACACAAAAAGAATGAAAACTAATGAATGGTCATTACAAAAACTAAGCTATATATAGTCTTACCTCCCACAATAGTGTAGCTGAGCTGATGAGGGGGAGAATCTTTGTCTGAGCAATTCAACTGCAAGATGGGTGTTTTAATAGTAGAGTATATAGGTTTGCTATAATAGGGTGGCCTACAGACCGGAGGTTCATCGTTCACATTCTGCAAAAGAAGAAAATAGCAGGTCGCTTGAAAACCCTCTGACAAAAAGTTAGGAACAAGAACATTCTAGCAGGGAGAGCTGCAAGCTCCCAGCATTTTCCTACAATCATTACACAGCAACTTCACAAGTCAGTTTCTGCAGACACTGACACATTAAGCCTGATGGTGGCAGAAGCACTTTTCTGATTATTCAGATTATTCCTAGCCTTCTTCAGAAAATTGCAATGTACATATGCACAAAGAATAAAAGTTTGTGACTTGGGCAACAGGTTTACAGAGTCAATAAACACACAATTATTCAAACTGAACATGCATTACTATATTACAAAATTTCCATACTATTGGAAAGCCGATTTGAAGTTCCCTTGTCACACCTCAGAGCAACCTCTGTTCTTGAAAGCCTTCTCTCAAAAAACCATGTGACTCTCCTTTCCCAGGTCCTAGGTATACTGTAAGCCAGGTGTGTAATAAAAACATGATGACCTGCAAAGCAGCACGAGCAGAAGGCAATTTGGAGTGGGGAAGCTGTGGAGAAGTCCCAGTCACCCGCTCCCCATAGTGCTTTGCAACAAAGAAACAGGGTATCAAGCTTTTAATAGATTAGACCTGAATGCTACTGCAGGACATCAGCAGTAGCAAGAGATGATGGGCACAGATGTTTATGGTCTATGCCAGGGGTCTGCAACCCGCGGCTCCGGAGCCGCATGTGGCTCTTTTACACCTTTGCCGCGGCTCCGGGGTGGATACTAGCGAGGGGAGGAGGTGCATTGTGCGCCCCGACACTCCCCACTGTGGTGGGCGCTGTACTGGCTGTGACGTCACATGGGGCGGTGCGTGCGTTAGTCACCTTCCCACCCGCTGTCAGATCGCGGCTCCGGAGATATATTTGTTTTAATTTTTTTTTATATAAAATATTTTATTAAGTTTTCAAATACAAAGTAAGAAATATACACACAAAATCCCTTCACCAAAGAAATAACAAACAAGAAAACAATATAGAAAACAACAACAATATAGAAAAGAAGGAATAAAAAAGAAATAAAAGAACCTAACCATTCAAAACATTTTTTTATATAACTAACTGGGCTTCCTCACATCTCCCTTACCCTGCGTTCTTTATAATAAAAGTATCAGCAAATTATTACCTTGTTTCATACCTTATTTTATACTTTTCAAATGTTATACTTCTAAATTTAAAGTAGTTTTTATCAATTACTTGTACCTTAAATTAAACATAATATTACTTTAAATTTCGACCTTTTCTTACTTATGACTTAATTTTCTGTTTCACAAAATTTAATTGCTGGAGCCGAAGCTTTCTGGATCGTGCAAGTTCTTAACATTCATACAACTTATATTGTTTTTGTAAATAGTCCTTAAATTTTTTCCAGTCCTCTTCCATTGTTTCTTCTCCCAAGTCTCGGATTCTGCCAGTCATTTCAGCCAATTCCATATAGTCCATCAGTTGCGTCTGCCATTCTTCCAGTGTGGGCAAATCTTGTGTCTTCCAATGCTTTGCAATAAGTATTCTTGCTGCTGTAGTCGCATACATAAAAAAAGTTCTGTCCTTCTTTAACACTTTCTGGCCGACAATGCCCAAGAGGAAGGCCTCTGGTTTCTTGACAAAGGTATATTTAAATACCTTTTTTAACTCATTGTAAATCATTTCCCAGAAGGCCTTCACTTTTGGACAAATCCACCAGAGGTGAAAGAATGTCCCTTCAGCCTCCTTGCATTTCCAACATTTATTATCAGACAGGTGATATATTTTTGCAAGCTTGACTGGGGTCATGTACCACCTATATATCATTTTCATAATATTTTCCTTCAGGGCATTACATGCCGTGAATTTCATTCCGGTGGTCCATAATATATTTGTTTTAAATGTCGCAATGGTTTTGCGGCTCCCAGATTTTTTTTCCTTCGAAAACGGGTCCAAGTGGCTCTTTTTGTCTTAAAGGTTGCAGACCCCTGGTCTATGCTATGTGCCTTTAAGTGCTGCTGAGGCTTTGCTTTTTTGTAATTAGCTGCAAGTGGGATTGAAGTGGAGGTTCTGCATCTTTATTTATTTAAAGCATTTTGACCCTGGTCTTCAGACACAAATGACTCTCACAGTCCCTGCCCTCAGGTTTACAATCTAAAAGGCATGACACAAAAGGAAGGAGGGTAGCAAACTCAGGCACTGCACCTGTTGAACAGCAGCTGAAGAATTGGTGATGAATAGACTCTTAACAGTCCCTGACTGTTTCTGTTTGGGAGGGTGGCGTTAATCACTCATTTCCTTGCATTGTTCCCCCTCCCCCAATTGCTATATCCAAATTTATTCATTTAAATGTTAAATCAGGTCCTCCCTTAAAGAGGGGACGTAGTGCGGTGAGCCCTGGAAAACCGACTCCCTGTGTTGTGGGTGGGTACGATTGGTCAGCCACAACACCCAATTAGTAGGTCCCTTGAAGCTGGGTGCAATCTGGCCAATGGGACACAGTCCAAATGGTTTGAGGGACCTGTTTATACCCATGCATGTGACCCAGAGCTTCCTCTTTTGGCACGTGCATTTGGAACACCTGCCCACCTCTCCCTACTTTTAGGTCTTTGCGCTTGACCTTGCTATTCCGTCATGTGTCATCTGTCATTGGGTCAGGGGCACAGCAGGAATTTTCCCCACTTGGCTGATTGGCTGGTGCCATTTGGGTTTCACCTGCCGCGTAGCAAATCGTCACAACTTGAAAGGTTGCGGATAGGCTCTGGTTCAGGTGATAGGGATGGGGAAACACTCTTGCCATCCCTATGTGAAGGGTATTCTGTTAAAGGAATCCAGGGACTCAACTGGTTTGGTCAACCCCTGAGAAGGGGTTGTGCCTGTGCCTGAGTCCAGAGGGACATTTGGGTGGCAGAGTTAGCCCATTCCCGGCTTTCTGCTACCCAGGTGTTCACCCTTGGCTGACCTATGCTGGAACCCTGGGTCAGCGCTACCTGCAAGGCAGGGAGCTAGTCGAAGCAGAGCCTATGCAACCAAGTCACTTTCTGTAATCAATAAAGTTGTGGCTTAATTCTGCCAAAAACCAAAACCAAAATTTGAGTCAAGTGTGAATTTATTTGGGGGGGGGGTTCTGGGTCTGAACATGCAAATAGTTTCTATCCCACATGGGGCCCCCAGTGATGACTGTTTTGCTACTTAAAATGAGAAGAAAGGAAAAAAGAGGACCAGCGATCCTCTGCTAGCATGCAGAAAGTACGCACAGCTTTTAGAAGTGCAAGTTTACTAGTTGCCTATGGAATTACTTGCTTTACTCTTCTAAAGTGAGACAGCCAACACAACACCAGCTCTGTTTTCTGACGGAAAAACCATGCAATGCTTTATGGATATAGTATTTTATGCCGCCACTCAGGGCTCAGCTGCAAATCTTATCAATCAGCATGAAGAAAACATTGCTTCTTTTATTGTCTGCTCTCAATTAAAGGAAAATCAATCAATCAGACAGGCTTTGCTCAACATTACATTACAAAGAGAAATGGCCCAGACTGTTTATCTTACTAAATGCTCCATTAAATTATTTGATAAGGTATGTAAAGCTTCTATACACTTCCCCCGAGAGTTATTTTCTTGGGTACAAAACAAGATACCACCAATCCATATTTATTAAGTGGATTGACACAGCTCATAGAAAAGCAGGTGAACCATGAAGCCCTATTAGCTGCAGCAAACATGGTTTATTAGTGAACAAGACACAGAACTGAATGTATGACACACAAAAGGGCAGGGCTTTAGCGACCTCTTCATCGTGTAGTGCCCTAGAGAAAAGGCTCCAAATCCAGAACATGGTAGAAGAATTGGGGCCTGGGGCCTCTGGACTTCCATTTCAGACCTGGACATAATGAAACCACCCAGATCTAAAAGAGGTCCAGTATGTTTGGAGGATTGCTACCCCCTGGCATGAGCTGATGATGTCACTAACATGCGTCAAGACCTGCAGCCTTAAGAACAGACTGAAAAGCAGGGATGAGGATATGAGCTGATCTCCTTTGCTTAGGTTATCACCTGCTCTCAGCATCACGGAAAATGTAGCTCCTGTTTAAAACACTAGCTTAAATCTTATGTTTACCCAAGATTTCCTGGACCTTTTTAATGTTTTGTACACTGCTCAGATGAGGTTGCTGAATTTTCATTGGCTTTATGCAAGTTGATTAAAGATTTTTTAATGATAATAAGCATAATCCAAGGGTTTAGCACAGGGATGGGAAGGTAAATAAGTATCTTTCTGTCCTCTGTTCCACTCCGTCTTGCTCCATTACACGATACAGGGGGATGGAGATTTCCCAACCACTTAGGGCCCTCCCTGCAACGCCTGACAGGCCTCTAACTTGTATTTATAGTTAATTTGAGCCTTGGTGCCTGAATTACAAACTGGAACCATAATTTTAAACCCACACATTTGTACCTGATCATTTCACTCATGTTTTAGAATCATAGAATCATAGAGTTGGAAGAGACCACAAGGGCCATCGTGTCCAACCCCCTGCCAAGCAGGAAACACCATCAGAGCACTCCTGACATATGGTTGTCAAGCCTCTGCTTAAAGACCTCCAAAGTAGGAGACTCCACCACACTCCTTGGCAGCAAATTCCACTGTCGAACAGCTCTTACTGTCAGGAAGTTCTTCCTAATGTTTAGGTGGAATCTTCTTTCTTGTAGTTTGGATCCATTGCTCCGTGTCCGCTTCTCTGGAGCAGCAGAAAACAACCTTTCTCCCTCCTCTATGTGACATCCTTTTGCAGGGGTGAAGGTCAGGATGACCAATAGAGAGCCAGGCTAAGAATCTCTGAAGCCATATTATAGAGCCATCTAAAAGCTAAAAGCACAAAGTCATTTTAGAAAGCTAAAGACTATTTCTCTTTCTCATGTTTGTCACTTTGCCACCTTTTGCAGAGGCAGCAAGCATGCAAGCTTGTGGGTGCAGCTAGCTTGCCCCTGCAGGAAGTTTGCCAGTTGAGGTTAAGCCATTTCTGAGAAACGACCCCTGACAAAGGCAAGTAGCAGGATGTTTGCTGACCGCCAGGCTCCAGATATAACGCTTAGGTGTGAAGTTGCTAAACCACAAGGACATTTCTTGGAAGCGGGGGGTTCAGGGGCACTTCCTGGAACTAGTACAGAGGTTAAGTAGATTATAAGCCAGTAGCGCCACCTAGTGGAATAGGCAACTTGGAACCGAAAGGACACACCAAATTTATTCATTGGTTGAGCTTTAATGAATATGCATCAATGACCATAGGAAATTGTCAATCATTGGCTAAAGGGATGCCAAGGGGCCGAACTGTGCTTTGCAGAAAGATATATAAGTTGACTGCCCCAAAGGGGGGGTGGGCATTCTTCATTTTCCTGAATGCACCCTATTTGCTTTTTGTCTGACAAAAATCCAAATAAAAACTTTTTCTTTAAGAAACTTTGCTGCCTGATTTTTACATTCCTGGTCTGAATACCGAAGTCCCTTTCATTTCTGGTGCCAAAAGTGACTCGGATCAGAAGGACTTTAAGTGTCCTCAGAGACCAGGAGGCAGCTCCCTTGCCCTCTGGGCAGAGACAGCGGAGGGCCAACAGACCTCCTGGCTTCCAAGTGCACACCGAACCTTTTCTTCGGAGGGGGACAGAAGGCAACTTGACCCTCTTGCTGTATCCTGGGACAGAGGACAACGGATTTGAAGAGCCGAGGTTGGGAAGACAGGGCAGAGAACAGCCGGCTGGGGTGAGTACATGGCAACAAGACCTGAGGGCATAGGAAATCCTCCTTTTAATTAAGGAGAAGGGAGATCCTGATCAAATCTCCAGCGTGGATAGTGGCATTAAGTAGAAGGGTTGACTGCTGACAACCACCCACGCTTTGGTATTAGGAAGGAGAAAAAGGGGGGCCCGGGTGGTTAGTGTGTCGTGCAAGCGTCCAACGAGAGAGGCATTTTGTGCATGTATGTGTGTTACCCCGGGGCATTCCCCTGGGGTCGTAGCAACAAGTACTCCATTTCTCAGTCGGGCGACCGCACCTGGGTGAGAAAAGTTGCGAAATGAATGTGTGAGTGTTTGGTGTGGGGACGCTGTACAGGGCCATACTGAAAATGGGAGGGGGGAGGCTTGAAAGGCTTGAAAGGTCCAGTAATCCCCCTTCAATGTATGTTAAACAACTTCAAGGAAGGACCAAAATCAGCATAGACCAGGGGGGACATCCTGACCAGATTGCCTATATAGACAACTGGCTGAAGGTGGTAGATGACAATCCCCCCCCCCCCTGGTTGAAGAAATGCAGGACTGAACATTGCAAAGTCACTCCCTCATGTCAGGTTTTGGAGAGGGAAGATGTCCAGAAGAAGTGCAGTGTTTATGGAGAAGAGTGTACAGAACAGTAAGCAGTTATTACTGCATTAACAGAGGAAAATAAAAGAAAAGAGCATGAAACAGGATGCTGCTATAGAATTAATGTAACAGGATCTTGAACAGACAAATGAAGGACTTAATAGATTAAACACAAGTCATTTAGAAGAGAGGTCTCAACTAATTCAAGACCTCCAGAGGCATGGAAGAGAATTTGACAACCTCAGAGAGGTTTTAGCTGAGAAAGACAAAGAAATTTCTGCTATTATTTCAAATACAAATGTGTATTCTGAGCAGATTAATATTCTGAAATGTCAGATCAAGTGCAAAGAGGATGAAATGCAAGACAGGGAAATAGTGTTGTCTAAGGCTGAAAGGGAAGTCCAGTTACTGAAAGATCTACAAACCAAAGGTGTGAACAGTGGAGGCAGAAAGCTTTCAGAACTTTCTGACCAGTTAAGTGCAATAAAAATCAGAACTGGCTGAGGGAAAAAAAAAATTGAAAACGTTAGTAAAACAAAAGAGAATGAAGAATTTGTTAGGCAAAACAAAGAGACTAGCCAAACAGTTAAAGATCTTCATTCTACAATCAATACTTGTGATGTTACTTAAAACAACAAACTCATGGGGTGTGAGTCACAAATTAAATTGTTTAAAGAACAAATAAGTAAATCAGCTACAAAATTGCAAGAAACAGGAATAGAATGTAAGGAGGAACGGACTTCCGGCGAGCCGCGATCCCAGCGCAAGCAAGGGCTTGCACCGCGAGGTGAAGCCCGAGCTATTCTGAAGGATTGGGGCGACTCCAGGGCGCGGAGACCCCTCAAACTCTTTGGAAGGGTGTTCAAAGAGTCCAGTTCCCGGCGTGACCGAAAAAGGATCAAACCGGCTACCAGGTAACCCCGAGAGAGGCGACGAGAGTAGCGGAAAGATTCAACGGGTCTAGGGGAGCCATTTTCCTACCTTCAGATAGCGAAGCCCTGCGCTTGCAGGAGAGCGGCTTGTTTTCAAAAAAAAAAAGAACTCCGATACTTGTAACTTTGTGGCTAAGAGGAGAAACAAAGAAACTTCGGAGCAACAAAGAGAGACGAACAGAGTTCAGCAGATGGCCGGAACCAACTAAGACACGGCAGGAACGCGGTACAAAAGAAAGTGAGTGACTTGCCCGGGCGGTAACATAGTTCTCTTTCGGCTTTCCCCCCCTTATGAAAACAACGCTGTTACAAAGGGAGAAGGGGAAGAAAGGAATTTTAGAGGGGGAAGGAAAGAAACTGGAAGAGTCTAGGCGAGAGGGAGAGTGGAGGTCCCTGATTACTGGCGAGCAGGAGGCTGCAAAGAAAGAGAGGCTTCTTTTGGAAGTGAGATTGGGCTAGAGAGAAAATTGGAAGAGAAGCCTCGCCGCCATTTGAAAACCGGAGCGCAGCGTCTGTGCGGAGGAAAGGGGAAACAACGATACTAAGTGTCGGCGTTCCATAGAAAACTATATATTATATCGGGAACTGCATATGGAAACAGGAGTTGGAATCGTGAAGTTTGAGGACAATTTAAAGATCTGGTAAGAGTTGATGCAGACTTGGGACAGAAGTGGGGGTTAATTTGGAGAGCTTTTGAGGACAAAATGGAGAATATGAGTTGTGTTTAAACCTCCCTCCTCCCTCCTTCCGGCGCTCCCCCTACCCTCCTCCTCCATTAGATACCCGCTGTGTTCTCATCTTTCCCTACCTAACCCCCTCTCCTTTTTTGTTAAACCTCCTGAGGTTCACGTAACCTATGGACTAAGCAGCTGGAGAACTAGAGAAGAAACATCGGCTTCTGGAAACTGCAGCCTGCTGCTGGGAATATCATACACCCAAATGACCCTTTTTTGTTGTACTATAAACAGGTATTGATCGATAAATAAGACCACGATCGGAACTGCAAGAACTGTGTGAACTTGCTAGGACTTAATTTCACTGCTTTGGACTGTTATATAAGAGTTTATAGCCTACTGTTCACAACTTACTGTTTATAGATTCAAAAGATACTGAACCGATCTTAGAAGAAGCAAATACGGGGTGAGAGAGAAATTATAATAAGGAAACTATATTAAGGGAAGAAAGTGAATGTAAGGGAAGAAAGTGAATGTAAGGAAATCGCGGGAGGGATTAAGAAGGACAAGCGTGGGAGGAGAGGGAAGGTGGGGAAAGGGACTACATAAAATACAAGATGTCTCATACAGGAAAGAAAGGAATGAATGGGGGTACACCAGGAGAGAGGAGAGGCTCTAAACAGGAGATAGATTTCAAGACAGATATTCTAAAGATGTTTGCAGAGATTAAACAAAGTCAAGCAAACGTTGAACATAAGTTAGAATCGGTGGACAATAGAATTGGGAAACTAGATAAAAAAATGGAGGAAACTGTGAATGAAATTAAGGGCCAGATAAAAGAAATATCTAGGAGAACGCAGTTCACAGAAGAAGGTTTGAAAAGGACAAAGGTAGAAATAAGAGAGGTCAGAAGAGATAAGGAAAAGATCAAATCAGATATGATGGAAATATGTAAGACACAGGAAGAGATAAAAGACATTATAGCAATGAATGAACTGAGGCAGAGGGAGGTAAACCTGAGGCTGAGAGCAGTTCCAGAGATACAGAATGAGAATATTAAAGAAAAGTTAATGAAGGAGTTAGCGGAATGGATGGGTTTGCCTGTAGAAGAAATGGCCAATAGTATTTTAAACGCATTTAGAATGCGTGCTAACACAACAAAAGCAAAGAAATTTCCGGGTGACTGTCTAATTACATTCGAAAACAAAGTAATGAGGGACAGGATCCTCCAAAGGAATAGAGAAAAAAGATTGAATATAGATGGAAATTATATAATTATTTTCAAAGATGTCCCGATAAGATTGCTTAAAAAGAGAGATGCTTATAAACCTTTGGTGCAAACATTGAGGAAAAATAGGGTTGAGTTTAGGTGGGAATTCCCGGAAGGGATATCATTTACATATAGAGGTAAAAAACATAAGTTGACAAATTCTGAAGAAACTGGGAAATTCCTCAGGAAATACAAGGAACTTAAAGCGGAAACCCAAGAGATAGGAAGAGAGGAGAGAGCCTCACCAGGAGAATTAAGATTGTCGGAGGAGGGGGAGGGGGGGAGGGCGGGTCGGAGGAGGAAGAGGAAAAAGAAGAGGAAACAGAGGATTTAGAAAATACACAATAGGCAAGAAAATCTCAAAAATAATAAAAGGTTAGTACACGGGCTATGGGGTTAAAAATCTGGAATTGGAATGTTAACGGAATGAATGACAAAAAAAAGAGAAATAAAATTGAACAATGTTTGAAAAGGAAAAACCTGGATGTTATCTGCCTCCAGGAGACACATGTGGCCAGAAAGCATAGAAAAGTGATAATTAATAAACGTTTGGGAAATGAATATGAAACCCTGGATAGGGTTAAAAAAAGAGGTGTAGTATTGTACATCAGTAACAAGATAGAAGCTAAGACAATGTTTAAAGATGAGGAGGGGAGGATGATAGCGGTTAACATCAACTGGCAAGGGGAAAAAATACTGTTAGTGGGGATATACGCTCCGAATGGCAGTAAAACCGAATTCTTTAAGAAACTAGAAGAAAAATTAATGGAATATGTCGATCAAAAAATAATATTAATGGGGGATATGAACGCAGTGGTCTCACTTGAGATGGACAGACTTAGAGATAGAGCAAATAAAGAAGGGAAGTTGCCAAAATCTTTTTTCTCTATGGTGGAAAACTGCGGTTTAGTAGATATTTGGCGTTTGAGACACCCGCTGGAGAAGCAATTTACCTTTCACTCAGAACCCAACCAATCCTTTTCTCGATTGGATCAGATCTGGATTTCAAAAGAACTATGTCCAAGAATTAAACATATAGAAATAAAACCAAAAGTAATCTCAGATCATAACCCATTAGAGTTGGAATTGGACAGTTATGAGAAAAGATCTTACAGATGGCGATTAAAAGACTACCTGTTGGATGATCAAGAGGTGGTGGAAATGGCAAAGAAAAAACTGACGGAATATTTTAAGGATAATTGTGGCAAAGGAACGAAAGAAAATATAGTTTGGGATGCCAGCAAGGCGGTTATAAGAGGATTTTTTATTCAACAAAATGCAATTAAAAATAGGAATAGAGAAAAAAACAAAGAGGAAATTCTAAGACAAATAATGATAAACGAACAAAAATTAGTTCAGAAACCCAACTGTTCAGAAACAAAGGAAAGAATAAAAATCCTTCAAACCCAGTTTGCCACAATAATAAATAGGGAGGTGGAATGGAATATAAAAAGACTCAAACAAAGAAACTTTGAACATGCTAACAAACCAGGCAAATGGCTTGCCTGGCAAATTAAAAAAAGGAAAGAACAAGGGATAGTTAATAAAATAATAGTAGAGGGGGAAGAAAGAACTGATCCTAAAGGAATAAGGAGTGAGTTTATAAGTTTCTATAGCAACTTATATAACGATCAAGAAAAGATAGGACAAAGGAAGATAGAGAGATTTTTGAAAGACAAAGGAGGACAAAAAATCCCACTGGAAGGCAAACAAAGACTGAACATACCTATTGAAAATAAGGAAATAGAGGAGACAATTAAAAATTTGAAGAGGGGAAAAGCCCCAGGTCCCGATGGGTTCACGGCCGGTTACTATAAGGAAATGAAATCAGTCCTGGTGGAACCTCTGAAAAGGACAATGAATGTAATATTAAAGAAAGGCGAAATCCCGGCAACTTGGAAAGAGGCGTTTATCACATTTCTACCCAAACAAGATTCGGACCTAACTCAAGTCAGAAATTATAGACCAATCTCACTGTTGAATGTAGATTATAAGATATACGCAGGAATCCTGGCAAGAAGGTTAAAGGATGTTTTGGTAGATGTTATTCATAAGGACCAGGCGGGATTTCTGCCAGGTCGGCAGATGAGAGACAATATAAGACACATTGTGGATATGTTAGAATTCTTATCAATTAGGTTTAATAAACAAGTTACAATGATGTTTATCGACGCCGAAAAGGCGTTTGATAATGTGATATGGAATTTTATGTTGAGAAATCTAGAGCATATGGATGTAGGCAGCGACTTTTATAACGGGGTGAAAGCAATATATACGGACCAGAAGGCCAAACTGATTGTAAATGGCACAGTAACGGAAGAGATTAAGATAAAGAAGGGTACAAGGCAAGGATGCCCACTCTCTCCGTTACTATTCATAACAGTGTTAGAAACCCTCCTAAATTCTATAAGGAAAAATGAAAATATAAAGGGCGTGACTTTAGGTCAGAACGTATACAAAACCAAAGCCTTTGCCGACGATTTAGTGGTGATGACGGAAGATCCATTAACATCAACAGGAGAGATAATGAGAGAAATAGAATCATTTGGAAAGGTGGCTGGATTTAAATTAAATAAGACAAAAACAAAAATGATATATAAGAATGTGGACCCCAAAACAATAGAAACAATTCAACAGCAATGGCAGATAGGAACGGTAAAGAAAGTCAAATATCTCGGCATTTGGATAAAATCTAAGAATATGGACCTTTATAAAAATAACTATGAGCCGGTATGGAGGGAAATAAGGAAAGACTTTGAGAAATGGGGACGACTAAAATTATCATTATGGGGAAGAATAAACATGATAAAGATGAACGTTTTACCAAGACTGATGTTTCTATTTCAGTCTATACCTATAATAAAAGGGAGTAAGACCTTAAAAGAATGGCAGAGGGTAGTCTCGAGGTTCATATGGCAGGGTAAAAAACCCAGAATCCAATTTAAGCTACTTACAGATGTAAAAGAAAGGGGGGGGGTTTGCGCTGCCAGATCTTATGCTATACTATGAGGCGACATGCTTAAGTTGGCTAAAAGACTGGGTCAACCTAGAAAATACGGAGTTATTAGATCTAGAGGGTTTCGATAACCACTTCGGCTGGCATGCCTACCTGTGGAAGAATAAAATGAAAGTACATAGGGGATTTAGCAATCATATCTTTAGAGGACCGATAATAGAAGTGTGGGAAAGATACAAAAATATATTGGAACCGAAAACACCTCACTGGCTTGCACCACTCGAAATAATAAACAGAAAAACTATCAATATGGGAGGAAATTGGGCAACATACAACCAACTAGTAATTAAAGTGGAGGGGAAATGGAGAATCAAACCCTACGAGACGATTAGAGAATATGTGTATGATTGGTTTAGTCATCAACAGATTAACCAGATGCTTAGTAGAGACATTAAAGAAAGAGGGTATGCAGATAAAGACTCAAAATTCCAGACGGAAATAATAAACAACAAGGTGAAAAACATATCCAAAGCATACAGGATGCTGTTAGACTGGAATCTGGGAGACGAGGAGGTGAAATCAGTGATGATTCGTTGGGCAAAAGACGTAGGCCACAGTATACAATATGAGGATTGGGAAAAATTATGGAAAGATGGATTGAATTTTACAGCGTGTACGGCGTTAAAAGAAAATGTTATGAAGATGTTTTATAGGTGGCATCTGACACCTGTAAAACTCTCAAAAATGTACAAGGTGAACAACAAGTGTTGGAGATGTAAAGACGTAGAGGGCACTTTCTACCATATGTGGTGGGAGTGCGGAAAGGTAAAACAATTCTGGGAAAAGGTATATACAGAATTGAAAAAGATATTAAAGTACACGTTTATAAAAAAATCAGAAATTTTCCTATTAGGAATATTACAACGAGAGATAAGAAAGGAGGATTGCAGAATGGTATACTATGCGGCTACGGCAGCAAGGATCTTAATAGCTCAAAGATGGAAACAGGAAGAAACTCCTACAATAGAGGAGTGGAGATGTAAACTAACAGAATATGCAGAGCTGGATAAATTAACGGGAAAGATCAGATATATAAAAGACCAAGTATTTATCAGGGACTGGGGAAAATATGCAAATTATCTGGAAAATATCAGCGATGGACAAATAACGCTAAGGGGGTTTAGAGATGTATTGTGATAGACCAAGGTTATTGTATAAGGAAAACAGAGAACAAAATTGGACACAATGACAATATAAAAGATGAAACGTGTGACTTTATTTATTTACTCCGCATGATTCGCGGCCAGGCTGAAGGAAGTCCCAAAAGAAAGAAATATGTTATGAAAAAACTATGGAAATAAGAACTTTGCACGCTTTTTCTTTTTTTGTTGTGATTGAGAATTTTTGTGTTTTTTTTTTTTTTTGTATGTTGGTGTTTTGGTGATCTTTTGTGTGTGTTTTGTCTTTATGGAATAAAATAAAAAGAATTTGAAAAAAAAAAAAAGAATGTAAGGAGGAACAGACCATTTTAAATCCCAGGTCGATGAACATATCTCTGTAAAGGAGAAATTGAACAAGTTACTAAAATTAAAAGAAAAACAAAGAACAAAGTTTTGTGAATGAGCTGAAATCAGTGAAAGATTCATACAACCAGCTCACTTTACAAAATGCAAAAAAAGAAGGGATGAAGATTTAGCTAATTTATCCAGACAACTTGCTGAACATACTGACCATCTAGAAATTGTCAAAAGGTCATTGCCACCGTCACACTAGTGGAAGAAGCAGGCAAGTTCATGTTTGGCCAGGAGATGCATGTGAATGTGCCCCATTTGGTTCTCACCCTTATGGAATATAAGGGGTATACAGGCTGAAACAGGCTTTGCCCAACCCATTGAGAAGTCTGCAGGCGCAGTGGAAGCTTGTGAAGCAGACGTGCCTGATGTTCTAGAGAGACCAAAGGGTCCTAGTCATTTTAAGGGCCAGCGTTGATTCTTGGCTGTTGGAAATACTCCAAGGGAGGAAGCCCTGGGTAGCATGGCAGCCACTGAAGACAGCATGTCAGGCCACAGTGGCAGCCAGACCAGAGGGGGCTGGAAGCCCAGAAGGGGCTGTGGGATGCCCAGAAAGCCCAGAGGGGGCTAGAGGATGCCCAGAAAAAGTACCAAGCCCAGAGGGGGCTGAGGCTGTTTTGGGAAGTTGTTTCTACGCTTCAATAAATCTGTGTGATGGACTGTGGGCTGGAGAGAGGCTGAGACCTGGGAAGAGGAAGGCAGTTACAAGTTGTTCCTCAGGCAGCAGAGCACCCAGAAGTGGGGGTGCAAGCCAGGCAAGCCGTTCCAAGAGCTCTAAGAAAGCCAAAGTCTCCAAGAGTTGTTTGTGTTTTGAGGCGAAGTCCAACAGCAAAAGGCATTGCCCTGCATGTCCAGAAGTTGAGACGTTACTGGAAGCAGTATGGGGTCCCGAAGAGATTGCCGTGATGCACTGCAAAGCCCATGGGAGAGGCCGGGACATGGTCACTAGGGGCAACCGGAAGGCAGACAACGCAGCTCGTGAAGCAGCTTTGAAACCTCCACCAGCACTCAACGCAGCCCTCATCCCACAACTCACTCCAGACGATGTGGAACCACGCTACACACCGGAGGAGCAACAGTGGGCACGCCAGGAAGGAGCAACACTCCAGGAGGGATGGTTCCGTCTACCAGAAAACCGTGTTTTTGTGCCCCAACATCTGGCTACCGTGATTGTGAAGAATTACCACGAGTCCACTCATCTAGGGGGTCCAGCTGCCAGAGCACACCTTGGGAGACTTTTCTATATCACTAACCTTTCTCAACTAGTTGCTGCTATATCCCAGAGGTGTGTCCTGTGCGCCAAGAACACCCCCAGACAAGGCCACCTCCCCCCACCGGGTGTACAACACGTGGGCTTTACCCCTATGGAAAGCCTGATTGTGGACTTCACTGAATTGCCTCCAGCTAGGGGTATCAAATACCTGCTTGTGTTTGTCTTCACGCTGACGGGCTGGACAGAGGCATACCCCACTAGAACAGAGATACCTCGTGAAGTGACCAAGAAACTCTTGTATGAACTCATACCCCGATTTGGCCTCCCCAGAAGTATTGGCAGTGACAATGGCCCTGCCTTCATTGATAAAGTTGTGCAAGAAGTGTGCAAGGCGCTGCAGATAAACTGAAGGCTACACGCAGCCTACAGACCCCAGAGTTTGGGAAAACCTGAGCGTATGAATCGCACCTTGAAGGCCTACTTGGCCAAGTTGACCCAGGAGACGGGACTACACTGGATAGATGTCCTGCCCATTGCCTTGTTTCGGATTTGGAGTGCTCCAACCAAGAGACTGAGACTATCACCCTTTGAACTTTTGTATGGCAGGCCACCCCTTTCGGCCGAGACATCCCCGCCAGTTTGGGGCGGGTGGGAGATCACATCACTCAGGAACAAGTGCAATTCCTGTCCCCGTGTGTGTTTGCTTCCCTTTCCAGGTACTACCTCGAGCCTACACCGTGCAGTCTCGCTGAGCCGGTCCACCAGTTCCAGCTGGGTGACAGCGTGGAAGCGCAACCCCCTCATCCCTAAGTGGCGAGGCCCGTATACCGTCCTCCTCTCCATCCCAACTGCGGTGAGAGTAGCCGACGTGACTCCCTGGGTGCATCACACGCGTCTGATCATCACCTTGTGTCTGACGCTACCGGAAACGCGTTGGGCCACGGGCAACGTGATCCTGCGACTGATCATCACAAGGACTTTCACAAGGACTTTCCCCTTTTCTCTATTATGTTCTGTATTGATTTGCTCTATGTCCTACTGCCCTTTTTGCTCTATGTCCTATTGTCCTGACCCCACTGAGCCATACCAACCCTATTGGCCTGCGGACCTCTGCTATGACTGGTTCGTCTTGCCAGTGGTAAGAAATGGCGTGCTCATTGGTTATTGGGAACAGGGCTTTGATGAGGTTGCCGTATTGAAACATCCCACTACCCCACTGTGGCTTCTCTTCCACACCACTGTCCATGGGTACTGCTCCTACGGGAAGTTGCAGAGACGGTCAAAATCTATCGAGTTCTGGACCGCTCTTGATGTTGTGGGGGGGGGGTAACCAACTGTCAATCGGGAGGTAGAGCACTGTACCAACCCCATCTGGTAGACCAGGTCCTAATCTTAATCCAGGTGTTGCATGGGACGGAGCCTATCTTAATGCAAATATTGCAGGGGAGGGAGCCTGAACCAGGTGTGCATTGAAATTGCTGAACAAGTGCCAGTAAATCCTGCAGCCCCACCTGTGGTTGTCGTGGTGGCTCGAGCCTCCCAAAAATCTCAGAATACTGCCTGGACTACTGGGCCTGGTAACTCCACATCTAATGCCCTTGAATGTGGTAGGGTATTCTTGTGGCTGCATAAGGGTTGCCACCCCAGGCTTCAGCCTCCATAGGCCCTGGTCAGAGACCACATAGGTGACCTCCACCCAGTAGGACCAGCCTTTGAACTTTACAGAGTCTATTGCCATCCCTATAGCTCCCGAGGCCTAACAGTGTATCAGTGCCAGGCGGCCACTTTTCCCTGTGCAGAGTGGGAATGTTTTGTGTGTAGACGCTGTTCACGCCTCAGTAGGGCCAGGAGTTAGAGGCCCACATGACCTGGCCTTCGTGGGCCACCATCCCTTTGGCTTGTGGTATTACCCTTTTTGTGGTATTTCTGTGTTGGTGGTACAGTTCTTCGTTCTGGGCCACTGAACATTCCTCGAATCAGGATGTGGATCATACCCTGCCTCCTGATGGTTCTCACCTCTCAAATGGCCACAGGGTGGAAGGAAAACACCTTCCTGAATATGACAACAGCTGTAGCTAAGAGCCTGAACAGGTCTGAATTTTACAGGCTGATTTGTACCACAAAATTAGTCTAGATGGTGCAGGTCTCCCCAGTGTATGTAGTTGAATTAGTTCTTAGCTCCCAGGTTGGTCATGGTTAAAAGAGATTTTGCTTGTGATTTTACTTCTCTTCGTTACCATATTACTCTTATCATGCTTTTTGCCTTGCCTTATTCAGATTGTACGCCAAATGGTAAGCCGCTCAGTTAATGCAGCAACACGTACCTATATCCTGGCTCTCTATGATGTTGCACCTATAGGTCCATCAAGCGAAAATGGAGAACCGTGACCGGTCAGCATTTTCGTGATGGAAAGGGGGGAATGCAGGGGTGAAGGTCAGGATGACCAATAGAGAGCCAGGCTAAGAATCTCTGAAGCCATATTATAGAGCCATCTAAAAGCTAAAAGCACAAAGTCATTTTAGAAAGCTAAAGACTATTTCTCTTTCTCATGTTTGTCACTTTGCCACCTTTTGCAGAGGCAGCAAGCATGCAAGCTTGTGGGTGCAGCTAGCTTGCCCCTGCAGGAAGTTTGCCAGTTGAGGTTAAGCCATTTCTGAGAAACGACCCCTGACAAAGGCAAGTAGCAGGATGTTTGCTGACCGCCAGGCTCCAGATATAACGCTTAGGTGTGAAGTTGCTAAACCACAAGGACATTTCTTGGAAGCGGGGGGTTCAGGGGCACTTCCTGGAACTAGTACAGAGGTTAAGTAGATTATAAGCCAGTAGCGCCACCTAGTGGAATAGGCAACTTGGAACCGAAAGGACACACCAAATTTATTCATTGGTTGAGCTTTAATGAATATGCATCAATGACCATAGGAAATTGTCAATCATTGGCTAAAGGGATGCCAAGGGGCCGAACTGTGCTTTGCAGAAAGATATATAAGTTGACTGCCCCAAAGGGGGGGTGGGCATTCTTCATTTTCCTGAATGCACCCTATTTGCTTTTTGTCTGACAAAAATCCAAATAAAAACTTTTTCTTTAAGAAACTTTGCTGCCTGATTTTTACATTCCTGGTCTGAATACCGAAGTCCCTTTCACTTTTATATATTTGAACATGGCTATCATATCACCCCTTAACCTCCTCTTCTCCAGGCTAAATATGCCCAGTTTTGTTGATAGAAGTTTTATTGCTAAGCCTCCATTCATCAAAAGAAGTCTGATATCCATTTACATAGCTTCTATAAGGAAGGCCAGAGTCTCAGAAGGTCTTTGCTCCCACTCAAAGCATTTTAATAATACTCTCTGATTTTCAAGCCTCCCACGATATAAGACTTTTTGCAGTGTTATTAGCTTGGAGCTCAATTTACATCAAAGCACTATTGCTAAATGCCCACACTGGAAGGATCCACCTGAAATGTTGCTTCTATTACTGCCTTTATCTACATTGCCGTTATTTGTATTTTCATATTCACTTATGTCTGCATCTTCTTGGAAAAGTGGTGTTGCCCAAATGGAAATGAATTGTGGAGGAGCCTCATAGTTTGTATTGTGTTTGCTATTTCAAGCCTTCATTTCAGGAACAAAAGTGGATGATTTAGGAAGTGGAGTTTTTGGAAAGTTTTAGGAATCACATGTTTGTTGCGGAAGGTGGAAGTTGGCAGGAGGCTTTGGAGAGCTGGCTGGGAGAAAGTGTGAACAAGAGGACGTGGCAAGGAGACCCACCACAGCAGGAACCACCACCACCGCTCTCCAGGTGTTTTCAACTGTACTTCTGCTGTAGTGGGAAATCATAATTCTCCATAGTCAATAGCGGTTTGCAAAGTGATGGGAACCACTGTTGGTGATCCATATGGAGACAATTTGGGACTTCTAGATTCCACAACGCAGCCCTCGAGTTTAAGGAACTCATTATCACCCCCGTGTCCAAAAAACGTGAGATGTGTCCCTCTGCATCACTCAGTTCTCAGAGGTCACTCAGAGGTCACATGGGACATGACACAATGAGAACGAGGCTGCACTACGAAAGGTACACTGTCTCCAATCCAGATAGCGTATGTTTAACTCTTTTCTGCTGTTCTATAATGTAATCATGATTACTTGAGTGAAAGTAGTTATTTGCTGATTGATTTTACTAGAAGTGTTTCAGAGCATTCATTTGCAGCGCTAAAACATCTGCAGCAGCTTTGTAGAGCTATAGCACTGCCATATATGTTGACATCACTGGAGAATAATATCCAGTGGTAGATATAGCCAGTGCTTTTTCTAGGGGGACACAGGGGGATCCATACCCCTAAACATGTTGTGAATCTTTGTCCTTTTGTCCATTTACTGTATTTATTTCCCCCGATTTGAACTATAAAATGGTGGTTTTTCTTGAGTAAAAATAAGAGTACACCTAAACATTTTTAGAGGGGGAAAAGCACTGGATATAGCCCAGGGCACCCTCACCATAGGTAACTCTCATTCCTCCATTACATTACAGGTAAAGGTATCCACAGTAACAATCAGGAAGCTCACATTTGGCTATCTCTGTGCAGATCTAAATTGGCTTAACTTCTAGCAACTCCACTGCAGTCCAGGAGTCTCAGACTATTTATAGAATACAATTCTATAAATTGGACATGCTTTGAAGGCTGATCTACAGAGAAAGATCGAGGTAAGATTTTTGCATCTGAGAGGCATCTTCATTGTGCAAGTGAGCAGGATAATATCATTTTTCTTCTCTACAATTATTGTTTTCCTTCTTAAAATCTAATCAGCATTTTTCTTTTTAGAAAACAATTCCTCTTCCTATTACATTTAACTACGTTTAGTGAAGAAGGCAAAGGTATTATTGTCATGACGTAATCCCAAACATGAGAGTTCCTGGATTTCTTCTAGAATTACACGGTTTCCAACCTATAAATGCCTTTGTGTTGATTAATGGCATCTGTTTACACAGATAATTAAGTAATTTATGTGCCCTGCACCTTATCTTTAAGCAGAACAACACTTTGAGCATCATTTTAATTGTTCTTTGAGGGTTGTGTGATACATGTGGTTACAATTAATGGAAATACAAACAAAGATAAATGATAGCTACTGTAGCTTTTTCTGAGAGGTCTCTCTTAACTTGATAAGGCTATCAATGACTACAAGCCATCATGACTTCAGTATTGGAGGCAGTGTGCAGCTGTATGCAGGTTGCCACAAGCAATTTCCCCTAAGATTTTGTATGCTATTTTCACTAATGTGTGCATTTTATTCACACTTTCCCCTAATATACACATTTTTGTACATATGGATTGGACAACTGCATCACAAAATATGGAGAACTGCGAATTTCGAAGGATTATCATGTTTCAGTTTCCATATTGGTTTGAGAGGTGTGAATTAGCTATTTACTCATTAAAATGCAAAAAAAATCAAAATTCTCTCCCATCCCTATTTGGGCATGAGGTAGGTTTACTCTGGGCAGGAAAAAATGCAATAATCATCAGCCTTCTAAAATCCGAAAGAAAGCCACATTTACAAGGGTGAGTCATTGCAGAGACAGATTAGTAGTGTGCATGTTTTGGATTTTTACTAGCAGGGTTTTGTTATTTAAAGCCATGTTTGGGTATCTGAAAATATTAAAACATAATCTCCAATGGCCACATAATGATAAGTGAATATAAGAAACCTTATTAGGGCCATGGACATTACCCATTACACTAAGAATCCCATTGATGTGGTCTGTTTCATACTTAACGGCTTCTGCTAGAACATAACAAACTGATCCATGGCTGGAGATTTTCTTCCCCCAGCCATTCCACCCCACAAATACGTCCAACCTGTGCCTGAGGCGCTAAGAACATCAATCCCACAGAGACCCTGAGTCAGCATGAGGAACGACGGATGAGTCAGATTCAAAGTCTCACTAGGAATACATCAGGCAATAAACAGTGCTTGTGGGTAACCTGCAAAAACCATTGTGTGACCCCACCAGTACTGTTAGGCTTACTCCTTTACTGATGCAGGAAAGGAGAACATGAACTATAAACTTGATAGGTTCAAGAGAAACACTACGGCATTAGGAAAACATGACTGAGGTTGGAGCCTCTAACATTTGGAAGGACTATTGGGCTGGACTTCATGTGCCCTAATACTAAGTTGGCCTCCTAAACAAGACTATATTCTTCAGCCTATTAAAAGAAAGAAAAGAAAAGAAATTCCTGGTGGCATTCAGCTGAGGGTGCATTCAGATATACGGATTATTGGGTTAGTTTTCCTTGTTATAAGGCTAGTGTTTCCTTTTGGGTTCCTAATGTTCTTTTTGAATTGCATTATCTCTTGCATTATTGCATTGTATCTTTTTGATCAATATACTGCCATGCCACACTTTTATTCACACCAGTGGGCATAGCATGCCACATCAGCAGACCTCATTTGACATGTTGCCAGCCTTTCTGTGCATGTGTTTTTCTGTTCCCCCAGGTGGGAAAGAACCGTCTTATGGAATGCCACCCCAAATTTTGCAGCACGGCATGATCTATGAAAGCAGTGGGAACATTATACCGCAAAACTCCCATGATTTGCCAAGTTCACAAGGGTGCAAACAGATTTTTGCCTAAGATCCAGGACAAAGTGAAGCCTTTCAGAAATCCGGGTAATGTCCGGAAAAATCCAGACATATGGCAGTCCTAACCATGCCACAGACATAAAAATCAGGAAGAAGATTCAGTGCATGGATCCACAAATCATGCCATACGTTTGTTCATAGTCAGTGATTTCATTGAAATTGCTCCTGGTTTACGTATGAATAAGTAGATTTGATTGCAATACTATGACTTTGAAATTGTTGACAATTTTTTTGATGTCTAGATCTTAAAGATGGGAACAATGTGATGGTGAAGGAGGTTCTACTTTGTGCATCTGCATCTTTTTCTGCCAGTGTGTACAAGTGTGCAAGAGAGAGGGAAGAGATCTTTCTTATAAAAGGTAGAATTCAAGCTTCATTCAAGTGACGGCAGTGACCTCAGCTAGCATCAGTTACTGTTCTCAGTTTTAGCCCTTAAATGTACATATGAAATGCAGCAGAGATAACTGTCTCAGGGGGCTGTTACAACCCACATGAAGTCATGCACTTTATATGAAATTCCTGTCATGTAAGATGTATTTGGATCAAGTTCACTAAGAAACTTCTCTTTGTTTTAAGAAAGATGAATCTATTACTTGAAACAAAACACTAAGAGAATGAGCAAATTACTAGGGTAGAAAATTGACACTGGAACACACTGTGGCATAATTAAGGATCCCATTTTATTGTAGGGAATTATTGATATATAAATGTATTTCTGTGCCACATTATAAAATATAAAGACAATGTTCACTATGAAATATAAAACACTATTTCAATTTTTTTAAAAAAAAATACAGATAATCATTAAAGTGACTGGTTAATCAGGAATTAAATGGCTGAAAAGCCTGTCTTTGGGTGGATCTACACGCAGGAAAAACCCGCTATAAATAAGTCAGAAATTAAATCATTATAATAAAAGAAAAAAATGCTATGTGACAATCACATAGAAAATGTTTTTGCTGTCTGGCACCATCTGGTGTTGTGTGTTTATAATGCATTCAGAACATTGTGTGTGTTTTTTACTAATGTAGCTGAGTCCTTTAAGAGATGCCTGAAATTCACAAGTGAGAATGTCTGCTGATTCTTTGCTGGAAGAGTGTTCCCCAGCATGTAATCAGTGACTCTAAATGTCCAACTCATTTTTCTGTTCTCACCTAATTGTATATAATAATCCTTCAGGAATATAATAAAGTATGAACAAACAAGGAAATAAATGAAAAGAGGAGCTGAAGTTATTTGGTACAGGGGTGTTGCTTCAATTTGTCATGTAATCAATTAAATCTAATTTGTGCCTTGTGTCTCTGCATAATACTTGGTTATAACTTTTAGGTAAAAGGCTACTTCAGCTGTCAGTTTAGAGTGAACTGGGCTCCATATCCTCCTCTGACACTGATTTATATTGAGCCATTAACTTCAAATAAGGCGAAAGCTGACTTTAAGCAGACTGATCGTGTGAGCTTAAAAGCAAATCCTTTAACAATGCCATAATTTCCCCTAATGAATATTTCTTGTCTCTAAAATGCTGCTTTCTGTTAAAGGAACAAAGCACACACACCCCAAAGCCTCTGCTGGGTCACTGATGTAGTTTGACACAATAAATTGCCAGTCCCCAATTCCCATATTGTATAATGCAAAAGGAGACATGGTTATTGTCTGTTAAATAAACATTGTAGAATAAATACCCTGCCATATTGCTCACTCGTGCTACAATGTCATCACTGTGTCGGATTCAACATAAGTACAGTAATGCATTTTCTTAATAGTAGCTTTCTTTGGGACATGCAGAAATGGCTGCTGTTTTCTGTTATCGGGAGAAATGGCATCAGGCGTGCAAGGTAGGCCTTTTAAGGGCTAACAGTCCCAATAATTAAATTGAAACATTACATCCAGAGGTGATATATCTGTATGTATGAGATGCTGAGGACCAATTAAGAGAGGGGTAGCCATTGCTCTCGTACTGTGAGTTTCCTAGAGGCTATTTATTTACTATATTTTTAAGTCGCCCTTCAGCAATGCTGTCAGAATGGCTTATGATAAAATAAGAAAACCCACAATTTGAAAACAATCATCATTAAAACTGGGGGATAACCAGCATCATATAACCAACATGCTTACATCTAATTGATGCATGAAGGGGTTAATAGAGTAAGCTGTCCTCTTCCCATCATCTTGGAACTAGGTAATCAAGCCTTTGCTCTCTGTCTACCTGATGAACTCACAGGGCTGTCTTAAGCATATGCTGCGCGGGGTGCAAAGATCTGCCCAGCACCCCCTAGGTTGCCCAGTCCCAGGCGCGCAGGAGGGAGGAGCTGGCCGGCTGCCTCAGCGTCTCGCTGGTTCAGTCACCCCTGAACTCGCGGCACAGAGCCACCCGCAGCAGAAGATCCCACCATGGCACTCCGACCGATGGGTGGGCTCTTCCCCGGACTCAACTCTCAGGCCCTAGACTCTCGGCCTGGTTCCCCTGAAAGCCCAGCGCCCGGGTGCCCCGCTCCCCTAGCGCCTATGGGTAAGACGGCCCTGTGAACTCAGCATGGGAAGAGGTTTCAGCTGGTTGCTCAAGCTTAGCCGTGTGGCTCTCACAAGTCATACTTGTGTCCCTATACCTATCATTTAGGAACTTTCACCATTTTGTAACCAACTAAGTTTTATTGCAGATGCAACTTTTCAGACTGACATACGGGGAAGCAGATGAACCAGACCTCTGAAGCATTTGTAAGCAAACCATTTTTAACCTACCAAACGTTATATTTTTCTACACTAGGGGAAGTGGGAAACTTTGGAAGGAAATTGGAAGGGTATATATTAACGGTCTAACAGCCTGCATTGCTGCACTTTACTGCTTATTTTGTGATTTTAAATCTCTGCTGGGGTCCCTCACCAAAGACTACTTGCCGGAAACCTGGATCTTAGCATCCAGGGAATTCTCCTTTTTATATTATTCCCCCCCCCAACAAACAAAAAACAGTAAATCACTATTTTAAAACCCACAATAAAGCAAGACACAGCAGAGAAATTAAAGAAGAAAAATCATTAGACACATAACCTGTAGCAGTGTTAGAGCTTTAATGTCCTGGTACCTAAGGAGGCTTCAGAGAGGCCTCAGGGAGCTTTTGGAAATTTGTTTGATAGTGGGCAGCCTGGTAAATAATGATTCTCTTACCTGGTGATGGTGAGTCTCTCCAATGGAGAGAGGGAGGGGCAAGAGAAGGGTATACTCTGTGGAGGCCAGGTCCCCCTTTCTCAAAGAGCCCAGGATCCAGGATGACCATCACAAGCATGCTGGCTGCATGGGGATGGGGGTGGGGAGGTGATGGTAGGTCACCACATTTTCTATCCCTGGTAGAATCCATTATTTTTCTCAGTTTATTCTAGTTGCTGCTAGTTTACAAATAAGTCATGCTCAATATGTTATTGTAACTGCTTTACAACAGATACATATAGAATCAAATGCTCCAAACTTCCCCAAACAAACCCTTTACTTACCAGAATGTAGACTGTGACCATAGCAATGCTGGATCTCTGCCGGACGGGGTCTGGTTCAATATCATTGTCCAGGTCAATAGCTTTCACCCAGAGAAAATACTGAGACTCACTTTCTCTATCAAGCATGTTCAAAACTTTTATAATACCTGGCATGGACACACACACCATTAAATCATTTTTAAAAAATACATTTCTATTTTTTTGAGCAGAAAAATACATTAATCAACCTTAGTGTACCAATAACGAGGTCCTTTAAAACTGTGTTTTGTGAGAACAAAAGAGATGATGCTTGAAAGCTGCTTGAACAGCGTCCTCAAATCTCAGTGGATTTTGCATAACCTCACATATTGAAGATTCAAAGTCTTGTACTAATGTAAATTTTCATGGAGGCCTTTTTTATGAGGGGTGAGGGGGCTAGCAGGGCAAAGAGCAGAAGGGGGGCCTATGTGACGCTGGATCCTTCACCACATTTTAGGCAAGGGCATGGCAGGATTCAGCATCTTCCTAAAGCAATAGGATGGCAAATCTCATTGACTGTGGTCAGAGATGAGGAATCTGTGGCTTTTCAGTTCCCATCAGCCCATGGTCAACAATCAAGGGGTGTGGGAGTTGTAGTGCAACCACATCTGGAAAGCCACAGGTTCCCCATCTCTTAACTAGGTAGTGCCAGAAAATCCTGGATCAGATAAAATGGTGTTACAGCATGATAAACATTACGGAACAGCACATATGACAGATTTATTTTCACCCTGCCTTTTCCCCTGACAGGGCTCAAGGTGGCTTAATGATGAAAACAAGAATCACTAAAAACGAAGGAAAAAATCATTAAAATATGAAACGTCAATAGAATTAAAACTATTTCATATATAAAATCTGTTTAAAACATACAAAGAATTCCAATAAAAATAGCATGGCACCAGCCCCACATAGAGCACATTACAGTAATCCAAACATGATGTAACTGAACTGTGTGTCACTTGGCCAAGGAATGGGCGCAGCTGGTACACTAGCTTTAACTGTGCAAATGCCCTCCTTGCCGCAGCAGAGACCTGGGAATCCCAAACTGCAGGAGCCCAAACTGCAAAGCTGTGTCTTCAGGGGGAGTGTTACTCCATCCAGCAAAGGCTGAATCCCTATTCCCTGTTTTGGCTTCTGACTGACCAAGAGCATCTCTGTCTTGTCTGGATTAAGTTTCAATTTGTTCACCCTTATCTGGTCCATTACTGATGGCAGACACCAGTTTAGAACCAAGACCACTTTAGTAAAGTCCAGGACTGAATCTTGCCTAAAACCATGTTCTCTTCTTAACTCCAGTAAAATGCTGGATGAAAGCTAAGGCAAATTTTCTTCCTGTGGTGTTCATTCTTCTTGAGCAGAGAAGCCTTTAAAATAATTGGCAGTACCTGTATCTGGCTCTATATAAAATTTAGGAGGATGTCCTGCACCATCGCCAACAAGTGTGTACTTCAGATTATTGAATGGCCAGTCTTCGTCTGTAAAGGCGACTCTTCCAACTACGGTGCCAATGCTGCTGTTTTCAAGCACGCGGAATATATTTGTGCCAGTATGAGGATCTATTTCATTAGTACGGGTGACTTTCACAATAACCCTAATTGTGCCTGAAAGGGGGTTTAAAAAAAGAAGATGAGCAATAAACAAGTTTCAAAGAATGTTGTTGGAGAACTTTGCCTCATAGATTGTCTGCAGTGTAATTGCTAGAGGATTATGATCTGACTGCCATGAAGGTGCCTAGGCTTGGACAGAATAGGGCTACTGGAAACAGAAGGATTAAAATTCAGCAGCCAGGTGTGTCAGCTAGGTCTTGCCTACCTAATGGGCCAGAGTGGCTGCTGAATGCTTCCCCAAATCAGCTGGATCTTCCTTGAGGGCTTCAAAAGGGGTAGGTGGTATACCTCCCTTCTCTTTTCCCATCTCCCATCTCGGTCCCTCTGCCCAGTCAACAGGAGAACAATAGAAGTTGCAGTTTTGCTCTGGACATCTAATCCTGCCAAGGCCTGTTAGTGGCCCTGGCTGGCATCTTTATAAAAAACACAACGTGAAAAGCCTTCAGTGGTGATTGCACTGCTTAGTAGTTAGAGGGCTTATTTATACACTCTTTGCACTTGTCGTCCTAGCTGTAAGCTGACCCCTTCCTTTTATGTCCCTAGAACACAGACCCTTCTGTTTGTTAGAGTTGCTGCAAATGAAGAATTCCTGATCTGGACCTTGTGCAAAATAGAAATGAATTTGCTCTCCACCACAAGAATGAGTTTCAAAGCTTCACTGCAAAACAGCCTTAACATATTTACAAATAAACATCACAAAATACAAAATAACACATTGCTCTTAAACAAGCAAGTAATGTGGTCCACTCTTCTTTTTAGTCCTTCATGCAAACCACAAAGCCTCAGTAGGTGGTCCTTCTATGAAATTCCCAAAGTGACTGAGATTCCCATCCCTCTTGGATGTTCCCTTAGTGCTGTACAGCAGGTGTGGGGAGAAGAATACAGGGGTTCCTCCGATTGTGCTAATTTGGGGAGGGGCATAAAGGCTTGCCATTGAGAGTGGAGAGGTGACTGAATTAGAACAAACATTTAATCATCTATGTTCCCATCACCAGCAAGGGTAGTGGTAGAAACAAAAATATTTGTTTTCATACTAATGATAGAATAATGAGAATTACACTCTGATTGAGACTGCATTTTTCTGATAACAAAAGTGCCAAGAGCTTTCGGTGGGGTATCGTATTTTTTATATTCCCTTTTCGGCTAGTATTGCTGCAACACTGAGGTTTTAGGGTGTGCCTAGCATACAGCGATGAAATTGGATCCTATGGTGTTGGAGAAGAGAGCAAGACTTGGATTCATGGGAGGGAAAGAATATGGAAGGAAGACAAATCTAGTTGATGGAAGATGGTTTAGATGCCTACAAGCTTTCCCCCTTTTCAGTCCTTCTCCAAAAATTCTGATCCCAGAGAAAGCCCTGTTTTCAGTCCACAAAACCTTCAACTGCTCTTTTATAAATGCCAGATCGGTGCTTCAAAAACAACAATTATTACGGGATTTTACTGAATGAGCCAGAATTCAAATGTGGGTGGCAAGAGCTATGCATCTTGTGGGGGGTTGACAGGTAGAGGGAATCTTTTATTTCAGTTTTTAATCACAGTGAATTGTTTTCCCAGGGCACTCCAATCACAGGGATTTGGGAGAAGGATTGAAAACATTTCCTTTTCATGTGGCTTTATGCCTTTCTATGTCAATGGAGATATTTCTATTGTGTCCAGCCCCGGATTCCTGGGGTAACAGGGTCTTTGCTGAGAAGGTGATCTTCCTTCACCTGAATCTAGATACATCTAGGTCTTCCACATGCTCAGGACAACTTACGTGTTTGTGGTGGCTCACCACCATCAGAAACTTGGATCATCAGTATATGCTTGAACTGCATTGCAGCAAACAGATCAGAATCACAGTTTAGGTGCTGAGGACCAACCTATAGGGAAAATTTATATTTATATTACTGGGAAGGAATTGTATATATCAGTTGTACACAGCTTTTGCTATTGGGCGAACTGAGCCCAAGCTAACAAAATGAATTTCAATAGAGAGAAATGCAAAGTTCTAAATTTAGGCAGCTGTACAAATATAAAACGTGGAAGCCCTAGCTTGCCAGTAGTACGTGTGAAAAAGATCGGAGGGTCTTAGTAGACCACAAGCTTAACATGAATCAAGGGTGTGATGCCACAGCAAAAAAAGTTAATGCTATTCTAGGCTGCAGGGGGTTGGACTTGATGGTCCCTTCCAACTCTACAGTTCTATGATCTAGTACAGCACTCATTAAAATTGCTACAACAGGCAGAAAAAAACCCATTAATTGGTACACCAAGAACTACAGCAATTTTTAAGTGGTGCATGAGAAACACAAGCTTAAGAACAAGTAAACTAGGATATATACAAGTTGGGATATTGTGGTTTTCCTGCTTTGTCATTTGATGACTGCAGCAGCAAATTATGTCCACATAAGTGAAAACGTCATTATAGATCTAACACCATAGATGACAGCATCATGTCACCTCCAACCATTTACATTCCCCCCCAAGGAGATAGTTCACACATTCAATTTCCAAGTGTTATATAATAAAATGACAAGTGACCAAACTATGTAGATGCATATCTGGGTCAGATGTTTTGGTGTTGGTTTTCAAGAGCTGTTCAGCACAGAATTACTGTCCCAAACCACACCACCGTGATCTCTTAGTTCTGCATAGTCAAGCACCTACCCTTCTGTATTAATTTCTATGTCAACACAAATCATCTTTCAATTAACAATTGAAGCTACAATCTAGCTGGCTAACACACACTTGTGCACAGTAAAGTGTTTTGTGATAGTACATACTTTGATTTCTTTGCCAGCTAGTGTGAAAAAATTATTGGAATAATCATCCAGTGTGAAGGTGAGAACATTGTTGGGAGGTGTTCCATCTCTATCTCCACACTCTAAGGTGTACAAGGGAGTCCCAATAGCAATTGTTTCAGGCACTTCAATGCTATAAATGAGAAAATCCATAGAGAACATGCATGTAACTCTAATTGACATACCTATGATAAAAACAGGACATCATGCACAGAGGCATAGGAAGGTCAGGTGGTACCCGGTGCGGAAAATTTCTTGTCACCCCCCACATTGCAAAGTGGTTTACCAAAACAAAACCACAGCAGTAAAATCATGAAAAATCGGCTGCATGCAGGGGGTCGGATGAAGGCAAGGCAAGGCATAATCTACTCGGCCTAGTCTCATTTTCTTCACATAGGGAAACCCAGCCAGAAGGGCGGGGTATAAATAATAAATTATTATTACTATTATTATAGGCCGACTTTCCAGGACCTAGGAAGCCCAGCAGAGGGTAGGGCAGTAGGGTGGTACATAAAGAACTTTTTTTAAAAAAACAACTGCCTGTTCAAAAGGTCTTATCTTACTAAACTAGGGATTATATAGCCATATCTGAAATTTCATGCACATAATAATAATAATAATAATAATAATAATAATAATTTATTATTTATACCCCGCCCATCTGGCTGAGTTTCCCCAGCCACTCTGGGCGGCTCCCAATCAGTGTTAAAAACACTGCAGCGTTACATATTAAAAACTTCCCTGAACAGGGCTGCCTTAAGATGACTTCTGAATGTCAGGTAATTATTTATCTCTTTGACATCTGATGGGAGGGCGTTCCACAGGGCGGGCGCCACTACCGAGAAGGCCCTCTGTCTGGTTCCCTGTAGCCTCACATCTCGCAATGAGGGAACCACCAGAAGGCCCTCGGCGCTGGATCTCAGTGTCCGGGCTGAACGATGGGGGTGGAGACGCTCCTTCAGGTATACAGGACCGAGGCCGTTTAGGGCTTTAAAGGTCAGCACTAACACTTTGAATCGTGTTCGGAAACGTACTGGGAGCCAATGCAGATCTCTCAGAACCGGTGTTATGTGGTCCCGGCGGCCACTCCCAGTCACCAGTCTAGCTGCGGCATTCTGGATTAATTGCAGTTTCTGGGTCACCTTCAAAGGTAGCCCCACGTAGAGCGCGTTACAGTAGTCCAAGCGTGAGATAACCAGAGCATGCACCACTCTGGCGAGACAGTCCACGGGCAGGTAGGGTCTTAGCCTGCGTACCAGGTGGAGCTGGTAGACAGCTGCCCTGGACACAGAGTTAACCTGCGCCTCCATGGACAGCTGTGAGTCCAAAATGACTCCCAGGCTGCGCACCTGGTCCTTCAGGGGCACAGTTACCCCATTCAAGACCAGGGAATCCCCCACACCAACCCGCTCCCTGTCCCCCAAAAACAGTACTTCTGTCTTGTCAGGATAATATCAGTTAATATCTTGACCCTGCTCCACTGAATTGAAATTTCAGTCTTCACCACATAGGAAAATGGCCAAGTAAACAGCTATTTTCATGGAGGACGGTCAAGATATTAACTGATATGCATGAAATTTCATATACAGCTATATAATCCCTAGTGTAGTAAGATAAGACCTTCAGAGCAGACATTTCAAAAAAAAAAAGTTTTAATGAACCACCCTAGTAGGGCAATAATTGTTCCTTGATAATTTGTCACCCCCCTCCATGATGGCACCTAGGGCGGACCACCACCCCCTTTCCTATGCCCCTGATCATGCTTTTTTTTTTTTAGTTAACATCCTACATTCAGAACTTTGGCTTCACTGAATACTCTTGGACTTGCTTTGATATTTGGGTTTTGCAGTGTCAACTAGTAGCCAATACTGCTTCCTCCAAATGCCGTGCTTGAAATTGGTTTGAAAGTGCCAGACAACACATTCAGATTGAAGAGGTTGAACATTTACATAAACCATTTTTTTCTGTGGCACCTTTTCTCCTTGGATTGTTCCTGCTTCCTCCTGTAAAGTGTCAGGGATTTTAAACCAGGATCTCTGCTCCCCACACCACTCTGGAAGCGTGCAGGTAGGAGCTTTAACCTGATTCCTTGAGTACTACACTAGTGCAGATGGTCGAAGGTAGTACTTCAGTGTGCAATCTACCAGAGATCAGGTCACGTAATGGATCCAGAAAAACACATCTGGCCTTATAATTCTGTTGGCTCCGGCTAAGATCTTTATTCTGGGGAGAAACAGCTTGATCTGCTTATAGACTTACTCCATTATTGATTCCTTAATGTACCACCCTACTTGCTTGCTTCCTTGTTTGTTTGCTTCCTTGATTTCCCATTGCGCCTTCTGGCCTGCCTCTTTGCTCAATCATTTGGCTGTTTCCTTCTACTTGGAAATCTCCCTTCTGGGTTAATCTACAGGGGTGATTACACTAACTGGACCTCCATGGTGAACAGGATGTCACAACATTGTATGGCCAGGCAAGGCCAGGCTGCATGCTGATGTCATGGGGGCAAGAAGGAACATTTGAGAGTCATCAACATGAGCAAACATTTTAAACTTGGAATTTGTGGAGGGTGTCACATTTTTTTCCTGCGCAGCTGAAAATGTACATGGGGAAAAAATGACCTCAGCCATGTTCACAACACCCAGATAAGTCAGAACTGAACTCCTGTTTACTAGATATGATAGGGTTGCCATATTTCAAGCAGTGAAAATCCGTGTTGAGATTTTTTTGGCAAAGTTGTTGAGCTTTTTATGGAAAAACGGCACTGCCGATATTTACAGACATATGGCAACCCTTACAATTAAAATTGAGCACTTTTTATTCTACTACTGAAAACAACGGCTATAGAAAGTATTTCAGACACTTACATGTAAAGGTCTTGGGTGCAAAATGGAGGATTATCATTTACATCCTGCAGGGTGATAATCAGCAGAACAGTGGAAGAATGCAACCTATCATTGTCAAAAGCTCTGATTTCCAATGCAGTTTTATGGGGGAAAGTTCGGTCTTCATAGTCCAAACGATAGGTGGTCGTAATTTCACCAGTATCTAGGTACCAAAATATATATATATTGGGGGCAGGGAAGAGAATGCCTTGATTGACACTGCAAAACATTTTAAAATAAACATTTTAAAATAATGGAAGCAGAAGCAAGATATAAGAGACCAGTTTAGAATGATAATTATAATAGAACATATTGGCTCCCTCTACAGGTATAAGCTTCCTCTATAGGGGGAACTTTATTTTATAGGAATTGTGTTTATATCAGATTGGATTCAAGTCCCATTGATCTGCTTATTTGAGCTAGGCATGCTGATAGCATTACTACACTGCTATCAATTAGGTATAAATAGGCCTAAAAGATGAGCATGAGTCAAATATGCATAATTGCGTTTCAGGTCACAAAGCGGTTTAGATTAAGTTTTAAATACATAAAAATATCAGTTTCAACATAATCATTAATTTTACATCAAAAGCAGCCAAACACATTGTAGCACAGCATATTAATCAATCAGTTGATTGTATTTTATAGTTTACATTACAGTGGTACCTCCGGTTAAGTACTTAATTCATTCCAGAGGTCCGTACTTAACCTGAAACTGTTCTTAACCTGGGCTCGGCAGAGCCTAAAATGAATGTATTTACGACTTATGGAATGACTATATTTTGTGCAATCTAAATATTGGATTTTGTATAAGTTTATTTGTACATATGTATAATATCAATTAAAATTTATCTGCAAAAAATAAAAAAAGAAACTGTTCTTAACCTGAAGCACCACTTTAGCTAATGGGGCCTCCTGCTGCCGCCGTGCCGCTGGAGCATGATTTCTGTTCTCATCCTGAAGCAAAGTTCTTAACCCGAGGTAATATTTCTGGGTTAGCAGAGTCTGCAACCTGAAGTGTATGTAACCCGAGGTAGCACTGTAGTTATTGTAAGTAACATAGTTAATTATAATCTTCAAAGAGCCTCTCAACATCTATTGAGAATGTCCTCTCACAGTATTAATTTAAATACTACAGACCTTTGATGTTTATATTCTTATCCCTTCTATTGTCCATCATCTAATCCTCCATGCTTAAAAATTCCAGAATTCATGATTAAGGGAACCAAATCTTTGCAGTAAGAAATTGACAATGAAATCATTTCCACTATACAGTCATACCTTGGGTTATTTCCGGGTTTCGGCAGTCGAACATGCGCAGAAGTGCTAAATCGCGCTTTGTACATGCACAGAAGCGCCGAATCGCAACCCGTGCGCGTGCAGACATACCGCTGCGGGTTGCAAACGCTGTAAGTTGCAAACATGCATCCTGCATGGATCACGTTTGCAACCTGAGCATCCACTGTATTTGAGTCTAAGGGCAGGTGTATAGGAAGGGGAGTGTGGTGTCATCCTTGAGGGGGGTGACATAAAGGCACACCACGGGGGTCAGCACTTACTGTGGGGCCTGGCCTGCAGCATGCCCGAGCCACGCGTCTCTCCTGGGAGTGATGCTCAGGGCCCCATGCTGTCCGAAATGGCAGCGTGAGGCTTGCTTCTGCCAGGCGGACTCTGTGTGTCGATCGCTGTGGCACAGACCTGGGCAGATCGCCACGCCGCCCCTGTGTGTGGACCGCCACGCCCCCATGGGCAGATTGCCCTGCCCCCACAGCTCCAGGTGCTGGAGCAGCTAGCATTTTTCCCAGTTGTGAAATGTTTGATGATCCTACCTTACCAGAATCAATAGCAAAACCTTTGTAACTGCCCACAAATTCATAGTAGACTCTGTCCCCTATATCTCTGTCCACTGCAACCAGTCTTGCCACCGATGTCCCAAAAGGCAGATCTTCCAAAATAGTAATATGAATTACAGATGAATTCCTGTGGGAGAAAGAAAGACTGCTTCAAGCTTTGACCCAAATCATCAAGTTGTTTAAAAGGCGGCCCTATTCAGGGAAGCTTTTAATGTATGATATTTTAGTGTTTTTTGGTTTCTGTGGAAGCCGCCCAGATGGGCGGGGTACAAATAATAAATTATTATTATTATTATTATTATTATTATTATTATTATTATTATTATTATTATTATTATATGCACAATGTGTAGAGGTGGCCAACGACAGCAACACTACTGCCGCTTAGCTCAATGGGGCGGGGACCGGGTGGCGGTGAAGTCAAGGCTGCTGAGGTGCACCAATGGGAGTGCCAGACTGGTGGAAGTGATCCTGCTGGGACAAGCATGTGGCCCTGAGCTGGCCACTGCCTCACCTTCCTGCAGCCCCATCAAGGTACACAGCAGTGGCACAGATGCTGGAAAGGCAGCCATGCCTCATTATGTACCACTACCACATATAATGCAGAAACATGTACAATATACCATGCTGTTTTTGAGGCATGCAGTAGAGTTGCACAGTCCACAGAAGCTTTCAAATGGGGCGAACTTTGACCATCGTTTTCTCTTAGCCTAACCTTCCTCTTAGACTGCCGACCTTAGCCTAGCTTAAGTGACTGTTATGAGGATAAAAGGCAGGCCCATGTATTGTATGTTGCTCCTTAGAGCACGAGTTGCCAGCGTGGTACTCATCGGTGCCCATGAACCCTGGTGCCCACAGGGTCCTCTTTCTCACCCCTCCCCTGCTGCAACTAGGATTGAAAGAAGCCTTCTCTTAACCAGTGTGGTTTTTTCCAAGCTTGATTGCCATACAGAGGTTTTTTTTGGTGGGGGTGTTACAGCTGTGACTTCTCTACAGGACACCCCCCACACACATTGGTTTTAAAAAGATTATCCCTTTGGTTCCCAGCTGATACCTTCCTCACCACATTTAGCTCAAAAGAAGCCTTCCATGATAGCCAACAGATGGGGTAATTGGGGGTGGGCAGTCAACTGGAGAGCTGTGACCCCATCCAAAAAGAAAGAAATAGCTGGCCCTCCATTGTAATCAGGCTTGAAAATGGCTTTGTGTTGGCTCCAAGCCATATTGGTGGGTAGGAAGGGGGCGTGGAGTGATCACTGTGCCCCTGGAGGAGGGAAGGTTAACTCTTGCCTCCTCAGCTGCACTTTCCAAGCCTAATTACTTGTGAGTGTGTCATGTTCATGGTGCCTGCAGTGGTTCCTATTGTTCATAAATGGTCCCATGAGCCCAGAACATTTTCCAATGCCTGCCTGGGCAGAATGAAAATGCAATGCAATGTAGAAAAAACTCAAGGGCCTCATTTGACCCCTATTCTATTTGACCTTCAGGGCTCTTAGCAGGCCATACCTGCTCTCTCCCTTTGCCATCTCTACTCTGCAGCTTCCCTGAGCATTTCTTGCTGCCTGGATTGAGTCCTTGAACTGCAATGCTGCTTCTTGCTTGCCAAGATGGAGAGGACATGTTTGTGTGCAAAACTGGAATGTAGCCTACTGAACCAAGGTATGTGCCATACCTATTGATCCACCCAATGCTTTTTTCTGGGGGTATGCAGGGGTACGCATACCCCTAAACATTTTGTGAATATAACAGAAAAAGAAACTAAAAAAATTAAAATTTTTAGTTTCTTCTCTAGCACAGTGAACCGTCAGTTCTTTTGCTACCCCCAATGGTGGCCTCATTTCCTTTCCCAGTGTGTTCTGAGTCTCAGGCGGAAGTGAGCATTTAATGTGTGAAGCAGTGTGGAATGTGGATGTGTGGTGTTTTACTGATGAAACCTCATGCCAATGCAGAAGTTACTATGAGCTGTCAGCTGTGTAATATGAGGTAATGCATGTTGTTTGTACTTTGTATTTATTTCCCCCGATTTGAACTATAAAATTGTGATTTTCTTGAATCAAAATGAAAGTACCCCTAAACATTTTTAAAGGAAAAAAAGCACTGGATCCACCCACGTTTGCCTTTGGCTCTGCTTTCCATTGGTATGTAGTTCCAAAAGGTTAATCACAAATCCCTGTTCTAGAACATACTGCAATCTGCATAACATCTTTCATCAATCCATAACAAAGTCTGAAATCTGTCATTGTATTTTGGACATGGCATGGACCATTAGGGAAGGCAACCATCTAAACATACTTACCTGGATATTATTAATCCAAGGTAACTGAAAACACACCATTCTGATATCAGAACCCCATATTTTCCCAATAAGAATACTGCATCAAAGAATACATTGTTAAAATAGTGCATGAAAGAATATTGCTTCTGAATGGTCCCTTAACATACGTTTGAGATGACAGTTAATCTATCTTGACATCTCTGTCTAGCTGCGAGCAAAATAAATTCTGTCTTTTTTCACTTTCAGAAGAGAGCTGATATCCAAGATGTCTCCCTTGACTCTTTTGTTTTGTTTCTAATGCATATTTTATTCATAACCCTCACTCACTTTCTTTTCCTTCAGTGACCCACCGGGATTGTAGATATTTGGAGGGGGATACTGAGGGAACCGCACGTTTATTCAAAGGGGCTTTGATGTTCTGGAAGGAGGGAAGTACCTCTGTTTTAAACAACTGTGACTTTTTTAAAAAAAAATACTGGTTATTTAATTATTTTAAAAGCAATCACCATCCCTTTCCTACTCCAATTTTATCATTTAAGGAATACCACAGTAGTTCATATCTTTCAATGTACCACCAGGGGTATTTCCCACATGATCAAACACCAAACCCAACCGAGTCTACATCACAAATGGTACACTTTGCCACCAAGGGTGCAACGGCAGACATCTTTGTTCTCTGGTGAGTGTTCTGGTATGATACTCGTGCTTTCAAATGCATTTGTCTTATTCATACGAACATTATTAGGTATAAAGGTAAAGGTAAAGGGACCCCTGACCATTAGGTCCAGTCGCGGATGACTCTGGGGTTGCGGCGCTCATCTCGCTTTGCTGGTCAAGGGAGCTGGCGTACAGCTTCCGGGTCATGTGGCCAGCATGACTAAGCCGCTTCTGGCAAACCAGAGCAGCACATGGAAATGCTGTTTACCTTCCTGCTGGAGTGGTACCTATTTATCTACTTGCACTTGGACGTGCTTTCGAGCTGCTAGGTTGGCAGGAGCAGGGACTGAGCAACGGGAGCTCACCCCGTCACGGGGATTCGAACCACCAACCTTCTGATTGGCAAGCCCTAGGCCCTGTGGTTTAACCCACAGTGCCACCCGCGCCCCATTATTATTAGGTATATACTTTCATAATTCTTACACCTCCAAATGTTACTATGAACTAAAAATAAGCCAAAGGAGACAGCTCATAAAAGGCTTACCTAAAAACAGGAGCCTCATCATTTTCATTCTGGATACTGATAGTTATGGTTCCAGTACATGACCCAGGGCTTGATTTTTCTTTCTCTTTGGCAGCAACCACCATCCGGAAATGCTAAAATCAACGACATTCATAAATCCTTAGTATTCTGCATTTTACATCATTTGTTCCAATCTTTTGTCTTCCAGGTTAGGAAAAGCAGGCAGCTGGATACCTGAATACACATTGTACAAGTGTGATGTAGGGGATAGACAAACTATTGAAGTTGAGCTGGCCAGAACTGGATACAGATCCCTGATTAGCAGATGTGAAAATCACAAAGTGACCTTTAGCTGATCAGACGTTTCAAGATTTCTGCTGCTCTCTTGTTGAGAGACTGGTGCTGGATCACATATACCCTGCTTGGAGTTCATGGGAAGAATAGGTAATATGCAAATGCTATGAACAGTTGATGTGGAATGAACGAATTTCCCTATTTCTGCAGGAAATGTATGGGTTGGATCCAGAAATCCCCATCCGTGATTAGAAAGACTCCTCCTACTAGCAGAATGGAGTTTGAGCCAGCACAGGCTCCCCCTGGGGAGGTGAATTTTACCAGTTCCCCTTCCTACTTTCCCAATGGCACCTCCTACATTGTTCCAGAGGGGATTTCAGGAGGACGTAGAAACAATCATTTTGTTTTTATTTTGATTATGTATTCTGTGTTTTTATCTTGTGATTTTATCTTGTGAACCGCCCTGAGACCTATGGGTATAGGGCAGGACACAAATGTAATATATCACCATCATCATCAGTGAGAACCACCTCATTTCTCAGCCCATGAGAGAAGTTCTGCTCACGTGAACCAAACCTTTGGGTTCTACTCCAATTGTTTCAAGGTAAAGCTTTGAGCTTTTTTCGTGATGCCTTCACAAAAAAGGGCATCCACCAGCACATTAAGCTGAATGCAGATTTTTATCACTTAGTCCGGGCATCCCCAAACTCAGCCCTCCAGATGTTTTGGCACTACAACTCCCATGATCCCTCGCTAACAGGACCAGTGGTCAGGGATGATGGGAGTTGTAGTCCCAAAACATCTGGAGGGCCAAGTTTGGGGGTGCCTGACTCAATAAAACTCCTGTTTGGGCTGCTGGTGCAGGACTACAAAGACGGCAAGGGGAGCTGTCCAGCCGGTGGCCAACCACAGCATGTGGCTAGTCCATTGTGTGACTTGTCCATTGTGCTTGCTTCCATTCACAAGTTGTGCAAGACAATGCTAGGTGATATTCTTCTGGTTCTTTAGGAGCATAGGAAGAGCCCTTATACCAGGCATTCCCAAATATGCTCCATGGACCACCAATGGCTCATGAGTTTCATTCAGGTGGTCTGTGGCATGTCTGCATTAAATATTCATATTGATCCTTCATTGTATTTTTATGGCGACTTTTATTTCTGGCATTATATCTTATTGTATTGCAACTTGAATTCCATACACATTAAACTGTAATAAAATAAAATACATTATAATAAATAAAAGCAATAAAATTAAAATTAAAAATCATACAGCATCTAATGAAATTACTACAACAGGCAGAAAAATCAGTAAGTGGTCTGCCTCAGCAATTTTCCGGTGATCCATGGGGGACAGGTTTTGGGAACCATTGCCTTATACAAATCAGACTCATACCGCATCTGTCTCAATAGTAATTACACAGCCCACCAGCAGTGACCCAATGCTTCAGACTGATCTTTCCCAGCCCTTTCTGGGGATGCCAAGGATTGGATTAGAATGCACGGATAGGCAGGCAGGCAGATGATACTGTACAATTCATTTGGGGGCAAAAGCTAAAATGGTGAAAAACACACCACCTTAGAACAAACATCAGTTCTGAGCGTTATCAACGGATCTGTAGCTGGGTAACATTACTTTAGGGTCTGCTTCATAATCCAGAGCTGCTTCAGCTTTTCGATAAATCCCACCGTTTGCTGAATCCAGTGCAAAATAAGTTGTGGTGTTGGCTGAAGAAGAGATAATAGAAAACTGAGGAAGAAAGGGGGGGAACAGTTAAAAGGTAGAAAAGGACAAAGTAGCTTTGCGTGCTTTTTGTGTGAAGTTTTAAAGAGCACTCTGAAAAGAACACACTGCAAATTAACATTAATCTAATGAGCACAGTTTATATAAACTAAGCCTTTCCACTCATCCAATTCCAAACATCAGATGAACTTCATGAGGGTTGTTAAGTCCTCAGTTGTAAGTTTCTAAATTATTTCTTTATATTATCATATTCATTTTTAATAATGGGCTTTATGTGCATAAGTCATAATATTTTTATGGCTCCCTAAATCCTCAGATTTATTAATAAGGAGAAAATCTGGATCATATTTGTGCCCTCTACCGTTTGAAATTAAATGCCACTAGATGAAATCTGTTCCCCAGATTTTGAGGGGATGAGAGTTACTACACAGCAGGGTCATCATGGTTAGATGTCGCTGGTCCACAGAACAGAGAAAACCTGGCATGCCTCTTGGCTGTTATGGAACAACCATTGAGTGTTTGCTCTGAAATGGAAAGCGGATGTAATTATACGCAGATGGGGGACCCATGTTTATAGTAGTTTCACCTTTGTCGACTGCAGGACTAAAATTTCAGGAGCAGTCAAATGATTATATAACCCATACCACCTGGCATTTGTCTCCCCTCACCATGCACAGGGTTCATGAGTCTGCTAGCAGAGAACGTTCTTTGTCAGTGTGAAGAGATCAGGCTTTGATATAGACCTTGATATAAAACTGGACCAGAAATTATCTCACTGCTGCCTGATTCATATAGTACATTTGCAGCATTGGTTTGTGGAATTAGGGAAACGAATAAGACATCTGAACAGTTTCCACTGCAGCAACATGGATTACCCATTTTTTTTGGGGGGGGAGAGGATTGGAGGTGGATTTGGGATTTTAGACAGGAAGAGCCCCCCATGGAATTTGGGGGGACCAAGCAACTCATATACAAAGTTCAATTTGTATCCCCTGAGTTTCCCATTGTACCACACAGACATGCTTTAATGACACTTGGGTGGAATCTAGACACACATAAAAAACCCCACTGTGAAAATGCCTTTTTTTAAAGTGTTTTGAAAACTATATTGGATTTGCCATGAGCTCACCATCTCCATCTAGTGTCACATTTGTATAATGCACTTAAAACACACTTAAAATGTTATATTTGCATCTCTATAGCCGAGCCCTTGGTTTTGGTTTGTGCCAAAGTTCCCATAGTTTAAGATTCAACATTAATTTAAAAGCTAAAAAGCTAGAAACTAAAATTAAAAAACCAACAGCTGTGCAGTTCCCAGCAGCACTTCACAGCAGTGCTAAAGTACATTTGATGCCCTCGCCTCCTGCAACGGAGCCGAGACTCATTAAGGTTTTCCTATTATCTTTTATTGAGAGAAAGCTTTGGTACATCAGCCCCTTGAGGCATTCCAGGCATTACGCAAAGATTAGTCCCTATTCTGAAGTGTGTAGTAAAGAACAGGGGCTAATCAGTGTGCATTCCTAATCACCTCTTTTACTACTCTGATTACCAGGCTGTGGAGAGCAGGATGAAAGAGTTCAATCCTGATGGGTCCTGCTTCACCAATGTCTTCACTGTAGGAAACATGCTGACAAGGCAGAACCCTCCTGCCACCGCCCCAGCTTTGACATCTGGTGTCTGGAGGGGGTGTAAAGATGTGGTCCAGCTGGCCAAAAGGGCTCCCCCCCCTGTGTAAGGGGGGATGGACTAATGTTAAATATCTAGAAAGCCCTTGCAAACTCTCCTGTGTTCAATACACAACTTAATTTTGTACAGTCAGGATACATTGTCCAGACTGCAGTTTAGACTCACAAAGCATATTTGAAACACAAATACAAAAGTTGTTAATCACACCAGGTATTTCAGTTCTCAAGAGAGGCTTTAATTGGCTAGTCAGAGAATTTTATTCCTTTCCATTTTCAGGGCTTCTAAAGGAAGTATTTGCAAGAGAAGGAAGAGCACTTGAACAATCCTCCTTCAATTTTGTTTGCTGTTGAGTACTAATGGTTATGCTTATGTAATTAGTTGCAAAATGCAATTTCAGTAGAATCGCTGAAATCACTTCTTTTCCTTCTGTTTGCAAAGCCAGAACTACTCTCCTCCCTCCCAAAATGCATACTTTTAGTTGTTTGAAACAAAAAGAGAGTGCCAAGGCATACTTGTGGTGCAAAAACAATGGCTAGGATGTTTATCTTACTCCAACGCATAATTTGTTCCCTATCCTTTTACCCTCTCTTTCAAACACCCTTGACCTTCATGTGATAAAATATTGTGTTCTTAAAACAAATCAGCTTGTGAGAGAAGAGCTAAACAAATCCATTATCTCAGAATAAACAGTTAATTGCCAAACAAGAGGGCTTAATATGGCATATTATCCTATAGTGATGGATGGATGACAATGTCTTTCTATTCAGCTGATACTTTATATCTCAGAATTAGGCTTCTTACAGCCAATAGCAATGGAAAACCTGAGCATGTGAACACGAGCATATAGTCTGACTATAATCAGCATTTCTCTCTCCTTTTCTTGGTGGTGATGTGGCACTAGAAAGTCCTCAATCATAAGCAATATGCTTCAGCAAGGGATCCATGAAGTCTATTGTTTTGCAGCTTGTCTGCTAAGGTCCCGTGCCCTAAATCACAACACAGAAAGGGGGGATGGGCTGTAAAAGTGAATTGGGGTTGCTGCTTTATCAGTGCAGGTGGAACTAAGGAAGAACGTTAGGAAAGCAGGCAGGAAGAATGACGCAGTGACACAGAGGAGAACGGCAATCGGAAGATTCAGAACACCAACAGAAGGAGCGCAGAAGGAGCACAGAAGGTGGGAGGTTCAGCAGACTGGTTTCATAAAAATAGCTTTAGCTAATTACAGTGGTGCCTCGCAAGACGAAAAGAATTCGTTCCGCGAGTCTTTTCGTCTTGCGATGTTTTTCGTCTTGCGAAGCACGGTCCGTCGCAACTGCGCCTCTTCAAGCGGCTTTAAAAAAAAAGTGCAAGACGTTTTCGTCTTGCGAAGCAAGCCCATAGGGAAATTCGTCTAGCGAAGCAACGCAAAACTGAAAAACCCTTTCGTCTAGCGAGTTTTTCGTCTTGCGAGGCATTCGTCTTGCGGGGCACCACTGTATTGACTCAGGCATTATTAGTAGCAAGCATTATTTGCAAAATCTCCACAAGTGCCCCAAAGCCCCATTTTGAATATGGGCAAATATTACCCTACAAGCCACTGGCGTGTTGTGTTGTGTTCTCTTATGAGACTCACAGCTTGTGCTTAGGGTGGCTTTTGTTCCCAAGGTCTTTCAATGATGTTTGGGAAATCGGTCCTTAGTCAGATAATAGTCCCATATATTAATATGGGGACGCGGGTGGCGCTGTGGGTAAAACCTCAGCGCCTAGGACTTGCCGATCGCATGGTCGGCGGTTTGAATCCCCGCGGCAGGGTGAGCTCCTGTTGTTCGGTCCCAGCTCCTGCCAACCTAGCAGTTCGAAAGCACCCTTTAGTGCAAGTAGATAAATAGGTACCGCTTTATAGCGGGAAGGTAAACAGCGTTTCCGTGCGCTGCGCTGGTGCAGGCTTGCCAGAGCAGCTTTGTCACGCTGGCCACGTGACCCGGAAGTGTCTCCGGACAGCGCTGGCCCCCGGCCTCTTAAGCGAGATGGGCGCGCAACCCCAGAGTCGGTCACGACTGGCCCGTACGGGCAGGGGTACCTTTACCTTTATATTAATATGAGGGTAGGTATAGGGTCTTGTTTTACAGGTGAAATCTCTCTTTTTGAAGGGCTCTCAGAGGTTAGTCTTCTGCTAGAGGACTACTTCAAATAAAAGGACTCTCCTGCCTACATCCAGTGTGTTGTAATGGTTATAGTACGAGACTAGGACCTGGGGGACTCAGCCATGAAGCTCACCCTGGGCCAGTCACCATCTCTCAGCAAAACCCACAGTACAGCATTGTTGTGAGGATAAAATGGGGAGAATCATGTGTGCCACCTTGAACATACTAAATATACCACTGAGGAGAATACCACTGAGGAGAATACACTGAGGAGAATACTCATAATAAATAATTGAAGCAGCTTCAAATGCCCAGAAGGCCACATAAAAAGTAAGAATGGCTATTTGGAGTAACAGTATAACAAAACAAAAACCACCTGCATTTTAATGGGAATGTCTTAGAGTAAAAGGCTGCAAACCACCTTACTTGGCCCAGGAATATTCCCTATTCCTCATGTCCTGCATGCAAACTTCCAGAGGCATCTTGCTAGTTACTGCTGGAAAGAAAAGTTCTGGGCTACATGGACTGTTGGTCCAATCCAATACAGCTTTTCTTAGGACCAGTTCTTCTTTAACCCAAACCAAATGTTTGAAAAACTCAAGAAAAACTTTGAGACCGCTTCAAAAAATCCATGATTTTTGGGAAGTATTACTTTACCAGGGCTGCAATCATATACTCACTTATTTGTGACAAGGGATGGGCAAATATGACAATTTAAGTTTCTTGTTTCCCCAAATTTCTAAATCAGTTTGCAGTTAAAAAAAAAAAGTTGTGAAAATTCACCAGCATTTTACAGTGAATTTATCCTAATATACACTTTTCTCCATGCAATGTCGCCTAATTTACACAGTTTTGCAAATAATGTTCCTTAATATAATGCATGTTGTATGTTGTTTTCATTAACATATGCATTTATCGGAAGATTTTACCATAGTACATGCACTTTTGTACACATGACTTGGCTGGAAAACTACAGTGCAAAATTCAGAGAAGTGCAAATTTCAAAGGTTAGCTGCATTTTGGTTCACAGGTTGCTTTGGAAAATGCTGATTTGGCAAGTTCACCTTTAAATGTGAAGTGAATAGAATTTCACACATCCTCACCTGAGAGAAACCCCATTAAAGCCAACAAGACTTACTTGTGAATAGTCATGTGCTGAACTTGGAAATTCCTTAAGCAAGAGGGGGGAAATTGCAATCTCAGGTTCTGCATTATGAACCCAGATATATAAAGTTGCATTTGTAGGGTACTGAGAACTTAGTAGAGGCAAGTTCCTACTGTGGCATACTCCATTCACTGACTAAAACATTTCTGGAACACCCCTTGTCCACATACTTCAATTTCTTCGCCTGGGTCCGGATCTCTTGCCAGAACTGTGTAGACAGCTGGGGCAGCTGGAAATGTTTCAGGAACTGATACAGAAATGCCTGGGCAATAAGAATAACAAACCAGACCCATTAAAATAAGTCAGGCAAACAGAATTTATGTAACAACCATAAATGGTTTATTTGAATGTAGAAATCGTCTATACCCATTTGCAATGGGGGAGCGGGAAAAACATAGATTCCTTGCAAATAATAGGCCCAGTCTAAGGCTCTGCTGTCCTTGTGTAGGTCAATAGCAGGTGAGCATCCCACTGACATAATAATAAATAAGGAATGTAGAAGCTCTAACTGAAAGGAAAATTGAGCAGAGCTAGGCTATTCTCTAGTGAGACCAAGCTAAATCTCATTGTGAAGCCAGAACTTTAGCACTAAAATTCTACCTCACAAGATTTCCCAGCTAGCCAAGAAAAACAGATGTTTGTACACAGAGCAAGGCTTCAGCATTTTTGCACCCCAGGCAAAATAAAACGCTACTCCTGACCTCCCACCTATACTAGGCCATGAAATGTCCTCTTCTTGGCGGTGATAGTTTAGCATCTTTATGGCTGCATTCAGAAATGAGGTTTATTACATTAGTTTCACTGACTATAAAGGCAGTCCTTTGGTCCCAATTTCTAACATTCTTTTCACACCACAGTGTCTGTTGCATTATGGAATTATGGCTTTTTGAATGATATACCAGCATGTGGCCCTAAATTTCATTTACACCAATAGAGTGTTGTGACACAGCAACGAATGTCATTGGACAAGTCACTACCCCCCTTACCCATTCCTTACATCTGCCTTTCTCTGCCCCCCATGATTCACCCATAAAAGAGCTATATGCCCATACACCATGTACCCAAATCCCATCTCTTCCACAATTTTCTGGGTTAATGGGTTTGGAAATATTTTTTTTCTAGAAGGAATTAAGGCAGAAAGGAATGCTGAACTTTCACTAGATTTGCTTTTATGTTGTGTGAAAATGGAATAATAGGCTATCTGAATGCAGCCTATGTTGGATCACTACAGTCTCTGCTATAACTAACCACTGTCCTCTCAATTGCTGATGAACTTCCCACTTCATATCATTTCTCTCTTTTTGTACAATTAGCTGAATGTTTCCACTGTGCTCAAAGACAGCATTAATGCCAAAAAGCCCACCTTCTAATGTCAGTCGGATGAATGCAGAGCTAAAGTACGTGTAAATCTACTAATTTTTTCCACAATATGTAATGTTCAAATTACCCATGTTAGTTTACATACTTTTAAGTCCCACTGTAGTCAAAGAAGATTCAAAGAGTTTAACTTTGCCCATTGAGAACTGATTTTCAATGACTTTGAGCTAATAGACGCAGTCAACATCAACTTGCCTGTTCCTGTAGAAAAACTTGGATCACACACTGGTTGGTCATTCACATCTTCTACAAATATAATTAGTGTGTAAGAGGCAGTGTGAATGTTTCCATCGTCCCTTGCCTCAATTTCCAGTGGGTAAACTCTGACATGTTTAGTACTGACTGAATCCAAAGGCTCTAAAACAGTAATTGTGCCTCTTTCTGATTGTGGGGGGGAAAGAAACAGAAATGAGGAAATTGTGATGGATAGATCATACTGAATGTCACTCTGAAATGTTCCTACAAGAACAGAGAGTACGGTGCAATAGACTAAGTCCTACCACTTGCAACCTTTAAGGTAATTTATTGGGCCAAAAGGGACTAGTTCATTGTGTGCTCGAGGTACTACACATAGTGGGACCGTAGATGATTGCACAGTGCAGTGGCAGACATAGAAGCAAGCTGCATCAGGATCACCTGAACTGGTTGTATGAATCATCGAGGCACAAAGAAGTACGGTAGAAGATACTTTATAGGGAGATTTTGTGTGAATAAAAATTCTAGAAAGGGACGCTGAGGAAATTAAACCATTTCACAATTCTTATGAGGCCTATGCTGAAAATGTGCAAAGATATCACTTACTTTGGTCCAAGCCAAACAGTGCCTGTGGCTTTATGAATGCATAGGTAATGTTGCTGTTCTCATCTCGATCCACCGCTTTCACTGTGGCAATAATACTTCCCACCGGCACGTTTTCGGTCACATTCACAGAATCTGAAGGAAGGGGTCTAAATGCAGTGGCAAACATGAAAGTAAGATATATTTACTGGTGAAGCTGCGATCTTGTGATTTCTTATGCTTCATTCAAAAACCTATGGCCCCATCATGTGCAACACCGGCAAGTAAATGCTCACAATACAGCAAAATGCCCTTCTGCACATTACAAAGCAGCAAACCCAAATATATCACTAATTGCCCAGTTATTGGGAATCTTCAGCCAATCCCAACTCCCTGATGTGTGCATCCTTATTATTAACATTGGGTTGTTGTTCTTGTTACTATTTTTACTATTAATAATATATTAACAGCCCTTCACCCTAAAATTACAATTTTTTAAAAAAATGCAGTCACCTAGAATAGGGTGGGTTCTGAAACGATACATCTCAGGAATCAGGAATACAAAGATTTGCATCCTCAGCATTCACTGAAAACTGTTCAATGAAGTGGGAAGACGGATCTCTGTGGGGAGGGAATTCCATGGTTGTGGGCTATACTGCCTTAAACTGAAAATGGAGACACATCTAAAACCTCCATTTAACAAAACCAATTTTTAGTCTTATTTTAGTCAAATGTCATCAAGCTTTGAGTAAAAGCCAAGACCATATAAGTCACAAGAGCATATTATCTTTCAAGTGTTTATAAACATTTCTGTATTCAAGCAAACTTGGATAAAACAGTCCTTTTTTTGTTTTATTCCTTGATAAAAAGAAGCACATTTCTTACTCAAATTCAGGTTTTTCATCATTTAAGTCTTGAATATTCACGGTTAATGTTCCTTGACAGAAGTTTCCTGTTGTATCTGTGGCTCTCATCAGGAACAGAAATTTCTAGGAGAAAATATTGGTGGAACAGAACATCCCATTTATTACAGCCATAATTAAATAACCATCTAAAATTTTAAAAAATAACTGTCTAAAATTTACAATTATGAATATAGGACATTCATAGGAACAGCTATAGTGGAGTAAATCAATCTATTATTATTATTATTATTATTATTATTATTATTATTATTATTATTATTATTATTATTTACAAAGAAGGGCGACATTTTGGTTTGTCACTTAATTCAAAATGGTGGCTGGTGTTCAAATATTGATGAAGACCGCTGCCCCCACCTCAGGAACCCAAGAGGCATATCTAAACCCATAGAGAACAGATGGACAATCAAACCACTTTCAGAAATATATAGTAGATGTGCATATTTATATACTTCCCTTCATCTTATGGTCACAGGGCAAGAATCCAACAAGTACAAACTTAATACTAAATATACTAAATATTTTATTCTTATTATTACTTAACTGATTTCTGAGCTATCTTTTATAGTGAATACATTTCACCCTTTGGGGAAATTCCAGTTTCTCTTCTGGTTTCACTCTATGTGAAATTTGGTGACAGGTCTAACTGAGCAATCTAACATCAGCATTTCATGGAGGAGCATTTTAAAAACAGCAACAGTTGTGTATGGGATATATCCTGCACAGAGTAAACCTACTAAAATCAGTGGACACCTTTAACTTCAGTCCCATGGGTGGTATCCAACAAAGTCATCTGGATATCACAAAGACTTCCACCAGCACAACAGGACTTCCTCTCCCTCTCCTCTCCTCATGGTTCCACCAACTCTCCAGGGCATCTATGGGAGAGGGACATGGGGAGAAGAAGTTCCATTGCACAACCAGAAGTCCTTGGGCTAACATGGTGACCTCATTAGATACAACTCATTGATTTAGTGGGTCTACTCTAAACCAAACCAGATGCAACCATTTGTTCTCCTGGTGAAGGTGAGGCATGGTCGAGATTTTTGGCCACAACACATGCATAAGGTAGCAATCCTGGCACATCTAGTCATTCTATGCTAGCTAACCTTACATACACGACCCCTTTCCTCTCCCCCACCCTGAGTTAGACCACAGATTCATTTATTTTCAAAGAAATCCTTTTCCTGCCACCCTTCAGCATTGCACAGTATTACATCGCAGTGACTCATCATTATTACATGATATCCTTGATCATAGTCCAGGGGCTGGTTTGCATTCCGTCTCAAAACACCAGTATATAGATCCAGGTCAAAAAACTCTCCCCCTTCCTTGGGTGCAGACAATGTTCTCTCCACAGTGAACTGCAAAACAGCATACCTATCATTTGCATGGTGTAGACATATCATAGGTACAGCTGAGATTCAGAAACAAATACAGTGGTGCCCCGCAAGACGAATGCCTCGCAAGACGGAAAACCCGCTAGACGAAAGGGTTTTCCATTTTTGAGCTGCTTTGCAAGATGATTTTCCCTATGGGCTTGCTTTGCAAGACAAAAACGTCTTGCGAGTGTTCCGATTTCTTTCGCTTCCCCCCCCTTTTTCTAAGCCGCTAAGCCGCTAATAGCCTTTTAGCCGCTAATCCGCTAAGCCTTTAATAGCCGCTAAGCCTTTAATAGCCGCTAAACCGCTAATAGCACTAATCCGCTAAGCCCCTAATAGGGTTGCTTCGCAAGACGAAGAAACCGCTAGACGAAGAGACTCGCGGAACGGATTAATTTCGTCTTGCGAGGCACCACTGTAATTCAAAAGAGGAGCAAAGGTGTAGAAATTGCAGCAAGAAGGGACCTTTTGGTGACATAGCCAGCAAAATGCAGTCCCTCCCCAAAGAGGAAACTGGGCGCCGTTTTTCCCCTGAAAACCTAGTAGCAGCACTTCAGCTTTTTAAAACAACATCTATGGAATGTACTCTACTACAACAGGAAAAAGAGAACTATGTACCGTTAAATGATCACCATTTACAAGATCCTCATCTACTGCTTCCATTCTGTAGATTGACGTAAATACTGGCGAGTTTTCATTAACAATTACATTAGCTGTGAAGCAAATAAATAAACAAAAACTAAAATGTGCTTTTACAAGTAGTTTACCTCAGAATACTGATACCAACAGCAAGGCTTTGCTGGTGAGATGCTAGAGGCATGGGATTGGCTGATTGTTAGGAGTTACTGCACCATGTGCAGAAGCCCCATGTGATGAAGTATGGAACTACTGGTGGAAACTTCTCAGTGAAGAACCTTCTGGTCTGAAATGACTTTGCCTACTCAGGGTGGCCATTGGATCTTCCTAGAAAGGAAGGAGTATAACAGGATTGGGGGAACTTTGGCATCTCCACATGTTGCTGATCTACAACTCCCATCAGCCTCAGCAAGCATGGCCAGTGCCCAAGGATGGTGGGGATTATAATTCAGTAACATCTGGAGGATCCAAGGTTCCCCACCCCTGGAGTATAAGAATACTTCCTGTTCCAGTAGAGCATTGCTTGAGCAATGTGGCAGCTCTAATGTGTTCTTGTATCCTTGGCTGGTGTTTTGCTCTACCCTTCTCTTTTTCCTCTGGTCTAGAACGAGCTTCTCCCACAATTTCTGGTTCCCAACTCCAGGGTCACCTCAGACTGCTGCTCACAGCTCAGAACCAGTACTAACTTTGCAAGTGGGGGACTGGAATAGATGGAGCTAGCATTGTTAAGATTAGCACTTTATGCATTCATTTATGGTTGGGGTTTGTTGGGGAACTGAATGAAATTTTTTATTTTTCTGTTATATTTAGTACTGTACTGTATTGGATCAAATTTAGTATTTCTCACCTGTTCCTAAAACAAACTCAGGGTCTGTACAGTTGGGTTTTTCAGGAACATCATGAATGTTGATGATGAGAAGTTTCCTTTTTGCGAGAAGGCCCGACTTAATGAGCAGCTCATAATGTTTGTCATCTCTTTCAAAATTAAATACTTTCTTGTTTTTAATGATGCCTGAAACTTAGAAGAGAGATAGCTGCTTTACAGTTTACCACTGTTGTTTTGTCTTTAGATTAAAAAATACACGGACCAATAAACCAGAGCATTTGGAGTGTGGGCAAGCACATTTTATATATCAATTTGTATCAAGTGCATGCGCTGTTGTGTGGGAACCTCTGTAGTTGCAACATTAATGGCTACTGTTGTGAATTCAATGATTCTAGCTACACCTAGCTAGTAGCTACACCTGCCAAGGCCAAAATAAAGGGCCTTTCAGAAAGGGGTGGCTTTGTCTGTGTCAATGATATTGTTATGGTTAAAATAAGTTGGGGGTTTAAAAAAAAGAAAATCACTTCTGCTTTTTTAGAAAGAAAAAAAAAACAGGTTTTGGACGGTTGCACCTGAGCCTTGAATGAGCAACTTGTTAAATTTTACTGAACCTTGCCCGCCCCCCTGAAATGCTGATCCTGGGACCCTCAAGGAGGCGCTGTGATCAATTTGCTAAGCACATGGCAGATAAAATTGCTCCCATCTGTGCTGATCTGGGTGCTGTTGTTGTGACAGAGCAGGAGATGGATGGGATCAGCGAGAGCGGATATCCTCCCGCTTGTTTTGCATGTCCATGGAAACAAGCCGCTTGAAGCAGCAAGGCTTATGACCTGCTTACTTGACTTTTGACCTTCGGAAGTTTTGAGATGAGAAAGATCAGGTCCCACATCAAAACACCGAGAAAAGCCCACTATCTAAAGCATCCAAGCAACTAAAATGGTCTCTGCCTGGTGCTGAAAATATATCAGGCTCTGCGTCAGGTGAGTCTCCCAAGGGAGGAAATTCCAAAGTCAACAGCCCCACAAAGAAAAAGGAACCAATAGATGGGCAAATCTGTGAAATTTGGCTTCTCTCAGTTTCTCATTTTTCCAATCTTAAGTTCCATCAGTCACACTTCTATATCAGTTTGTGATTTATTTTAATTTTTTTTGGTTAAAAAGCAAGTACTCATGAAAATTCACCAACATTTTAGTGCAAATTTCTCCTGATATACAGTTTTGTGTGCAATTTTGCCTAATAACCATATTTTTGCAAAACGATTTTCCTTTATATAATGCATTTTTATTGTTTTCACTAATATGTGAAATTTTTTGCACACTTTGTGCTTGTATTTTTATTTTTGTACACATTGCTTAGCTGGAGAACTGAACTGCAGAATTCAGAGGAGTGTGGATTTCAAAGGATGGCTGTATTTCAGTTCACTTATTGTTTGGTAAAGGGCAAACGTGAGCCTCCATCCCCAATTGTACATCATCACTGGGCTCACTTCTTAAGGCAGGAGAATCCAAAGAAGAGCCAATGAAAGCGATGGGAGCATCTGGATCTCCAGGCATTAGTGGACTATGACTTCCATCATCCTAACCATATGCAATCCTGTCTGGGGATGATGGGAGCAGAAATTCAACAACATCTGGAGTGCTGTAGGTTCCCAATCCTTGGCCTTTCAGGAGGATCTGAATAGTCAGAAATTTATTTTTGCAGAGGATGCAGTTCTCAAGTTACTCTTGTCTCAAGCTGTTTGGGGCTATAAGACTGCAATCCTAACTCATTTCACTAGGAATAAGATCAACTGAACAAAGTGGAGCTTAGCCTCTGAGTAAATATGCAGAAGATTGTGCAGTAAGGTTAAACCAGCTCTCTGAATTGAGCCCAGAAAAATTCCAGTAGCCGGTACAACTGCTTTAAGAATGGAGTGATATGATCCATACATCTGGTCCAAAGCAGTAACCCACCTGCCTTATTAACTACTAACTATAGCTTCTAAGGGACTCAGGTGGCTCTGTGGGTTAAACCACAGAGCTTAGGACTTGCCGATCAGAAGGTCAGCAGTTCAAATCCCCGTGACGGGGTGAGCTCCCATTGCTCGGTCCCTGCTCCTGCCAACCTAGCAGTTCGAAGGCACGTCAAAGTGCAAGTAGATCAATAGGTATCGCTCTGGCAGGAAGGTAAACGGCGTTTCCGTGCACTGCTCTGGTTCGCCAGAAGTGGCTTAGTCATGCTGGCCACATGACCCGGAAGCTGTACGCCGGCTCCCTTGGCCAATAAAGCGAGATGAGCGTCGCAACCCCAGAGTCGGCCACGACTGGACCTAATGGTCAGGGGTCCCTTTACCTTTACCTATAGCCTCTAAAGGGACGCAGGTGGCGCTGTGGTGTAAACCACTGAGCCTTGGGCTTGCCGATCAGCAGGTTGGCGTTTCGAATCCCCACAACAGGGTGAGCTCCCGTTGTTTGGTCCGAGCTCCTGCCAACCTAGCAGTTCGAAAGCATGTCAAAGTGCAAGTAGATAAATAGGTACCACCCAGGTGGGAAGGTAAACAGAGTTTCTGTGTGCTGCTCTGGTTTCGCCATATGACCCGGAAAAACTGCGGACAAATGCCTGCTCCCTTGGCCAGTAAAGCAAGATGAGCGCCGCAACCCCAGAGTCGTCCGTGACTGGACTTAACTGTCAGGGGTCCTTTACCTTTATAACTTCTAAACTGTCTTCAAGGGCAGCCCCACACACCAGATGTTGCAGAATGTTGCCAGAGATCTGCAGTGTGGGGTGGCATGGTTTACCACATGGGCAGGCATTTTTTTAAGCTAAAGAATTATAGTGAAGCATTCCTGAAGTTATGGTGCTCTCAGTGAGTTCAGTGTTAGGTCAGACCCTTGTTGCGATTTTCGCTTTTGCCTTGTCTCTCACCTTCTATAACCTGCAGATTTTTAGCTGCTCTCAATAACACCATTGACACTTTCCCTTGCATGTACACACAGAGAAGAACTCCAGTCTGCACTCTGCCATGATCTCGTTCCTCCAGTGCCCCTGCCAAAAGCATATCCTGTATATTTGGCATACAATGTGTGTATTTTAATTTCATAATAAGAAATAATAATTCAGTGGCCAGCAATGGCCCTGTTTACCCTGTTCTCATTTCAGGAAATGGTTTTGGTTGCAAAAGATACTTTTGTTTACTGCCAAATTGATTTATGGGATGGGAGTGCATTTGCAGGGAAGCACTGTAAAAAATAATAATTAAGTGAATTGTTCCCCAAGAGTAGACACCATGTGGTAACCAATTAAGTTCTGCTCAGAGCAGACCCATTGAAATTAATGGATGAAAATTAATTGTATTCAAAAAATTCAGTGGGTCTACTCAGAGTAGGGATAGTATTGCAAAGAACCCATTATGGTTCTTGACCTACCTGAAGTATTTGCTTCCTTTTGCTAGTCTCCTTTAAATTCCTTAGGGGGAGGGGGGCTGATACAACTTTGAAGGGGAAATTTGGGGCAAAACTATTTTAAAAACCAAAAGGATAAAGAGGCAACACTGCAAAATGAATTGGGAGGAAAGGCTCACCGTTGAGGCCAGGACAACCTCTTACGTCCTCCCCATTTTCTTTTATATTGTCTGTACTTATAAAAATACTTTATAAAGCCACTTGTGATTTCACCCTCTTGTTTTTCATTCATTCTTCATCCCAAAATTAAATTACGAAGATACTGAACATGCCCAAATGAAAAAGCATTGCGTACTTACCTGGATCAATGCTAAATTTATCCAAGTGATCAGTCGTCATGTAAGTATTTGTAGTGTCATTAACATCAGGGTCAGAAACTTGACTTAGCACCGTTCCTACAGGTGTTGACTCATTCAGATTGACCGGGTTGAAAGTAAATATGAGGTCAGCTGTCATCCTTGAAACTGCTAAAATAGGGAGAAAGGTCAAAGGAAGAAAATCTACTTCTTTCTCTTTGATTTTTCAGATTTCAGGTTTGAACTACAGATACTGCTTACCAAGATCATTATCTGAGAAAGTATTTCTTAAGTTCAAATTCTCTTAATATATTCACCTGCCTCTGTCATAGTCCAACCAACTCACCTGTACACATTAAAAGGGCAATAAGACTGTTTCTTGCTAATGCCATGACGCACAGATTCTAACATCCAAGATCCATAAAACTAACAGCTCAGGGGAAAATGTATGTGCTGTTGCACTTGCGAGAAACTGAGTGCAGATTAAGGAAGCAGCACTCCATAATCATGTTGTTACCAAGCACAAAAGATCAGCATTGTCTTGAGGGTGTGTTGCACGTTCCAAGTTCACATAAACGCTGATAATGTTAAGTTTGCTTCTCTGCCAACTTTCCACAGGCAGGACAAACTCAACCCAAATCCCATTCAAAGTCGTGGAGGCCTTTAAATCAGCCACAGTTGCTAAGGGCCAAGCTACATGTTACACTAATGTAACATGTACTAATGTACTAATGTACTCAGGTTTGCCCGAGTACAAGACTTTTCTTTCAAAAACAGCCACCATATATGAGCCACCATCTCTAACACAGCAGAGGACAGAGAGATGGAGCTCTTGATCCTCCATGCCAATGTCACAATCCATTCCCTCCTGACCCTCTCCTACATCGGCTATTGGAAAGAAAAATCTTGCACTGAAAGGCAAACTAGATGATTAATGTAGCGTGCAGTTTGGTCCTTAAAGTCTTAGGTCCCATCTGCACTATACATTTAAAGCAGTATCATGCCACTTTAAATTGCCATTGCTTCCCCTGAAGAAGCTGGGAATTGTGGTTTGCTAAGCATGCTCAAAATTGTTGGCACACCCCTATTCCCTTCCTGGAGCTACAATTCCCAGAGCTCCCCAGAGCTATTTGATTTTCAGTTCAGAAAACATGTCTAGAGTCTAGTCTTCCAAGGCCTTATGTTAGCTTTGTTCCATATAATGGTTCCAGAATGGAGGAAATAACAGCAACACTCTGAGCCCAAGTGAATTGAACATTGAAACAGCAAAGCCAGTAGCTTGAAGGAAATATACCTCACAGCAGGGAAAAGACACCAAGGATCAGCAGCAAATGGACACCCTTGAAGCAAAACTAGAAAATTCTGAGCTGCAAACTGAGGCCTCAGAGCAGCTTAATGAAGATCTCAGAGCCAGCTTGAGCAAATGCGGCAGTCTATGAAGTACATCGTCGAGTCAAAATTAACATCATTGCCCATCTATAAACAGGTGGGCCTCCTGAGAGGTTCTGAAAGACCACCATTTTCTAGAGAGACTACAGATTAATTCAACACACCTTAAGGTCAAAACTGGATCACCCCTTATTCCTTTGATGCTCACCTCTTTCTCCTGTTGTTTTCCCCGTTGTCTACCTTTGATTGTAAGCTCCTTGTGGGTGGGGACCTGCATATCCTGCCTTTGTAACCCTGTAAGGCGTTATGTATGGAATCAGATTCTTTTGTATTTACTAAGACCTTTTTGACGACTCAGCAGCTGGGATAATAAAAGGGAACTTGCCCATTACATCCAGGTGGCTGTTATCTTTTATGCACACAGGCATACTGTAATTATTATGAACTAATGGCTTATCAACTGAACATCTGCTGCAACGTGTAGAAGTCAAAAATGTGAAAAAGCTATTAAACCATCAACTCATCTCCCAGCAAGGGAGGAGATCAGTTCCAGACAATGGATGAGATGCTCAATTAATGGGCTGGCAGTGGGATTTACAGACATAGAGAAGCACTGTTCATGGACTCTCTATCCTGTTGATGACCGAGTCTCAGTATTATCCAGGGATCAGTGTACGTTATTTGTTTTGTCATTCTGTTACTCCAGTCTCCTACTTCACCCAGACTTTCCTTATTTGTTTTGTTACCTGCAGAAGCTCCAGGTAACCATGTAAGTATAATGCCTAGATACAAAGGAATACATGACTCTCCCTCTCTCCCTCCCTCTGTGCTGGATCTAGTTTTGCAGGGATAAAGATACAAGAATTCATAAGCCTCATGTTAGAAGGCGATCTTCAAGAACTCACCTAGTCCATCCCCCAGATCAATGCAGGATCTGCTGTAGAGAATGCAAAAAACAGCATGCTTGGTAGTTAGCCATCCAATTGCTGCTTAAATAGCTATAGTGAAGGAGTGTCTGCCAACTCCTGATACAGTCTCCCAGATATCCAATGCCTTTCGCCATTAGGAAATTTAGCCCAATGGTGCTTTCCTACTCTTTCCACCCGTTGGTCTTTGTCCTACCAGTCTTTTTCATTTTGTTGTGTGTCAGCACTTTCCATCAAGCAAGCTCAAATATAAACACATGAAGCTGTCTTCCATTGATTGTCAGGCCATTGGTCCTTCCCTTCTAGTTGGCCATGCTCTATGACCAAGGGCCTTTCTCAGGCCCACTACTAAGCATCTTTTTAATGACACTGTGCCCAGGATTGAACCAAATTACCAAAGACACTGTTTTACCACAAAGCTATGGCCCATATCCAGACCATCAATTCAGGGCCAAACCAGGCATGTCCTCAGAAATGCACAAATTCATCTCCAAAAACTTAGCGTGTGTTTGCTTAAAAAAAGCAAAAAACAAAACAAAAACAAAACCTGAAGGAAATTTGGACCAGGCTTGTGGCAAAGGGGGTGGCAAGTTTAACCCTTTCCCCCCTGGCCAATTTCCTGACATAAATTAAGTCCCATCTAGATCTGTTCCTAGTTCCGCAGGGGGGGAAAAAACCAGGCAGGCATCTGCATTGTCCCTTTATATACGGTATATATATATTTCTTCCATAGCTAATAGGAGGTCAGGGAGCAATTGTCTTGATTTGGGGCTGGGGCTGGAGCACAACCCTGATACCAATCAGCACGCCCAAAGTTGCACACATTAAAGGAGACAAAGACATCAGAGATGAATTCATGTATCTCAAAGGCCACAACTAGCTTTGTCCTCATAGGAGTTTAAAAAGCAAAATTATGCTGCCCATGTCATCTACTTCAGGGATGAAGAACCTGTGGCCCTCCAGAGGTTGCTGGACTCCTATCTCCCATCAATCCCAGCCACTAATAGCATTGGGTTGCCAGTGGAACTGGTAGGCCAGAAGACAGGGCACCAGAGCCACCCCCTGGCTAGTGGTAAGTAAGAAGGCAAACAGGTTGGGACTTGCTGGGGGAAGAATGAGGTTGGTGGGGCAGCTCTAACTGTCATCCGCTGCCAGCCAGCATGGACAGTGGACACGAATGATTGGAGCTGTGCTCCAACATCTGATCTACTGCCTGTGTTGCTTGTTGGAGCTCCAAAACCCAGCCACCATTTTAATTATATGCTCAGTATCGAAGAAACAAGTGAAGGGCACCAGCAGCCAGCAGCAGATTTGGATAAAGGCACGGTGCAGTGGTGATAAGGAGAAAAGAGACAGTCTTGGCAGGCCATCTGAGGAGCATCTTCTCTTTAGTGGTAAGCGGAGCTGGCTGAAGAAAACCCTATTAAAAGCAGATGTCCCATTATTTTGTGCAACTCCTCATGCCCCAAGTACTTCACTAGGAATTGTTCAAAAATGAACAATGAGCTCATTTTTGCTCATTGTTCATCCACACACTTGATTTGCATGGTTTAGATTTTGTTGTTTTGCACGACCTTTGTCCAGGTGCATTGCCAAAGAATCAGCATCAAGATGTTCTAAAAGGAATGCAAAAGCAAAATAATAATATTTTTTTTGTAGGGACTTGTTTTAAATGGGCCTGGACAGAGCAGATGATTCTTTCAACCTTAGATACCTTCTAAATTTCACTTTCTTCAAGTATTGGCCCTTCCAAAAATTTCATGATGGATTGGATTTAAGATCTGCCTACAAATATAATATAAAGGTGTGATACTGTGTAGACACAGGAAGCAGAGGGGTATGGTCTCTCTCAGTGGCGTAGCGTGGGGGGTGCCAAGGGTGCCGGCCGCACCGGGCGCAACATCTGGGGGGGCGCGAGTCCAGAGGGAAGGGACAAGTTCCTTCCTCCGCCGGGCTCCCCGCAGCCACCGCCAGCCTTGCGCCCTAGCGCGCGCGCCCCCCGCCGCCGCTGCGGCTGCGCTCCACTCACTGCTCGCAGGAGGAGCAGCCGCTGAAGCAGCGCCGACGCCGCCACCGACGCCTGGCCGGCACGGGCAGCCTCCGCACCCCGACGCGCCACCGGGCCTCGCCGCGCCCTGCGCTCCCCAAAAACCTCCGAGAGGAAGCCGATGGGCGGGCGAGGCCCGGCTAAGCCTCTCGCCAGCGGGTTAAGAGGCTTTCGGTTTCGTCAGCAAGTTTGGCGGGCTTGCTCACGAGTAAATGAGTGGTGGATCATCCCCCTAAGGGTGTGTGTGTGTGCGCTAAAGAAAGGCTTCCGGTTTAAGTTCTTTGTTACGCTGAATGTTTATCTTTTAAAGATACATAGTAATAATAAAAATAAATGAGAAAAACGAAAGGCGTTGGATTTTGCTGTGCATGGTGCCCTTTGGGAACTGCCAAGGTGGGTTTTGAAGCTACTGCTGCAGAGTGGTGTAGCGTGGGGGGTGCAGGGGGGCCCGGCCGCACCGGCCGCACTGGCCGCAACATCTGGGGGTTAGGGTTAGGGGCGCAAATCCACTGGTTAGGGGGCGCAAATTACTTGCCTTGCCCCGGGTGCTGACAACCCACGCTACGCCACTGGTCTCTCTTGCCACCTATATGACCTCTCCTGTCAGATTCTTGAATCTCGCTTTTACCTAGGCACCAGTGTGGGGCTCCCCTTGAGTATTTGGTGAAGAATATCAGCAGTAAGTGAGCATTTATGAAAGGAAGGGAAAGCTGTAAAATAGGACTTAGAGTCCTGCATGGAATGGAGATACGGGGAGAATGGGGTGTGGTCCATTTTAGCACCAATGTGAATCTCCTGATGGACTCATAATTCTCATTTTTCCTCAATTGCAGTTGTGCAGCTGGTCTTGTCTGGTGAAGCAGACTGGCTCTGCGTGGCAGATGTGATCTCAGAACCACTGGGCAGTCATCTTTGAGAATTCCTGGAGAACAGGCGAAGTCCCGGCAGACTGGAGGAGGGCAAATGTTGTCCCTATTTTCAAAAAGGGGAAAAGAGAGGACGCAAATAATTACCGCCCAGTCAGTCTGACATCAATACCAGGGAACATTCTGGAGCAGATCATTAAGCAAACAGTCTGTGAGCACCTAGAAAGGAATGCTGTGATCACCAATAGTCAGCATGGATTTCTGAAAAATAAGTCATGTCAGACTAACCTGATCTCTTTTTTTGACAGAATTACAAGCCTGGTAGATGAAGGCAACGCAGTGGATGTAGCCTACCTTGATTTCAGCAAGGCATTTGACAAGGTGCCCCATGATATTCTTGTAAAGAAGCTGGTAAAATGCGGTCTTGACTATGCTACCACTCAGTGGATTTGTAACTGGCTGACTGACCGTACCCAAAGGGTGCTCATCAATGGTTCCTCTTCATCCTGGAGAAGAGTGACTAGTGGGGTGCCACAGGGTTCTGTCTTGGGCTCGGTCTTATTCAACATCTTTATCAACGACTTGGATGATGGACTCAAGGGCATCCTGATCAAATTTGCAGATGACACCAAACTGGGAGGGGTGGCTAACACCCCAGAGGACAGGATCACACTTCAAAACGACCTTGACAGATTAGAGAACTGGGCCAAAACAAACAAGATGAACTTTAACAGGGAGAAATGTAAAGTATTGCACTTGGGCAAAAAAATTGAGAGGCACAAATACAAGATGGGTGACACCTGGCTTGAGAGCAGTACATGTGAAAAGGATCTAGGAGTCTTAGTTGACCACAAACTTGACATGAGCCAACAGTGTGACACGGCAGCTAAAAAAGCCAATGCAATTCTGGGCTGCATCAATAGGAGTATAGCATCTAGATCAAGGGAAGTAATAGTGCCACTGTATTCTGCTCTGGTCAGACCTCACCTGGAGTACTGTGTCCAGTTCTGGGCACCACAGTTCAAGAAGGACACTGACAAACTGGAACGTGTCCAGAGGAGGGCAACCAAAATGGTCAAAGGCCTGGAAACGATGCCTTATGAGGAACGGCTAAGGGAGCTGGGCATGTTTAGCCTGGAGAAGAGGAGGATAAGGGGTGATATGATAGCCATGTTCAAATATATAAAAGGATGTCACATAGAGGAGGGAGAAAGGTTGTTTTCTGCTGCTCCAGAGAAGCGGACACGGAACAATGGATCCAAACTACAAGAAAGAAGATTCCACCTAAACATTAGGAAGAACTTCCTGACAGTAAGAGCTGTTCGACAGTGGAATTTGCTGCCAAGGAGTGTGGTGGAGTCTCCTACTTTGGAGGTCTTTAAGCAGAGGCTTGACAACCATATGTCAGGAGTGCTCTGATGGTGTTTCCTGCTTGGCAGGGGGTTGGACTCGATGGCCCTTGTGGTCTCTTCCAACTTTATGATTCTATGAGTATTTCTGGGTCAACTGAATAGCATATAGTATTGAGGCAAGAGAACAGTTATGAAAGAAGACTTAGGGTGCTGCGTGATGTGCCACTAGAGGAGTACAACTAGAAGGGTGAGCTCCTTTGGTGGCTCCTTTGGTGCTTTCAAAGGTGAAGAACCACGGTCAGTTGAAGAAAAGACTGAGCAATTATTGCGCTCTGCTCTTTTTTCCAAGAAACAGTTTACTGTTGTGATATAATTAACAGAGAGAGTGGGGGGTATTATGCTTGGACATTGTGCAATACTGAGTGTAGATACTTTTTACTGTAATATTACGTAAGGTGATAGGAGTATAAATAAATTTGAAGAGGGCTTGTGAATTACACAAACAGTGGTATAGTTCATTAATGCTCAACTCTAGTGAAAACCATTCAGGGCTTAAGGGTAATTTAATAATGGAGTGGTGGAATGCATAATTAGTTGATAAAAATTGTGAATGTTCTAATGCAATTGATGAAGCTTATGTATATAAAATGCACACACACATATATATACATGGATATTGTGTGGCTATGAAGAGAATAATCATGAATATGTTTTGGAATATTAATACTGAAGCTTTTGAAAAAATAACACAATGCAAACTAATTTGAAAAAAGAAAGGCAGACTCAGAATTTTAAAAATTAAAACTTTCCAAGAAAGATTTGAAAATCTAACCAAGGGAAAATAAGTAAGGAATGACAAACAGCAGAGGAAGTACACAGAAAAATCAAGGCAAGTGGAAAAGACAGAATCTGACTTATCGATGTGATTAGCAAGATCAATGTTACAAAAGACAGATTAGTTAGAAAGTCATAAAGATATTATTGATGATAAAAAGAGTCGTGCTAGCATTAAGGTCAAAGGTATTAAAGAGAAAGAGAAAGCAAATGATTTAAAGATGTTTCTGTAAGAGTTCTTTGTTACAATCCTAGGAAGAATTGCAGACAATGTGGTGATCAAATCAGTATGTAGAATTAACTCAGCCCTTTCACGAAAG